>NW_027204381.1:13162500-13807500 GCF_024711535.1 Dipodomys merriami
GCAGGGAGACAATGGATGCCAAGGATGGAAGCTCTCATGTGTGGCAGACGTCTGCAGAGCATGAGCAGAATGCTACACAGGTGAAGGGTGGTCTTTTTCCACTTGCTGTTCTTAAAAGTGTTTTGGTAGGGTAGTTTGCTGGCCGCTAGAGAAATAAGGCCTCCTCTATAATATTGAGTGGTTGGGAGGGAGCCAGTGTGAAGAACTTTGCATGTAAAGATTAGGAAATGTTTCCGTACTTTGAATGCTCCAGTGGTTCACTGAGTTAGAACTTATTCACCATCCGTAGGTGTCACCTTTTCTGTAGCTTTCTGTCAGAGCTGACTTGATGACTCTGCCTTATTTTATGCTATTGGTCCTGAAAATTCAAACAATTGTTGGTTGCTTTGATGTTATCTAGTATGTGGTTTTGATTTTTTTAAGTGAGTAATAAAGTACAAGCTATCTTTATAATGTGAGTGGCCTTTCCTTTTTAAGTTTAGTATATAAACCTCTAAGGACAAGTTGTCCTGTTCTGAATCACCAGTTTAGACTCTTACTCAAATGCTACTGTCAGAGATGAGCTCTGGTTTTTGAATTGCTCTCAGAACCAGCTGCCTTAGCAAAGGCAAGTCTTAGCATTTTTTTTTTAATGGATTTGAGTGTTAGGATGAGTTAACAGTCATAACAAGCTGTGATTTGTATTTGACTAAAATATAATTGTTTTTGCACATTAGGATGATATATGTAAAGTTTTTAATTTAATTTTTCATTAGAACATCACCATAGCACTATTACCAAAATCAGGAAGTTAATCTTGAAACATTTAAATACGCATATCTTATTTCATTTAAGCAATATAAATATGATAATTGGTAAAATTGATCATCTGGTATGAATTTAAAGTTTCAGTCTGCAAACTTTAAAAAAAAAGCAGTGCTAGAAATAATGATGTAACAATAACAATGCTAGAAATAATGATGTAACAATGAAAACCCTTTGTAACAATAATAATGATAATAACAATAAAACAATACCAGAGATGTTTGCAGATTAATGGAGAACATTGCTTTGGTTCTCAAATAAACCATTGTGAAGTACACTTTCCTGAAGTTATCTATTTTGGTATATCTTATTTAACAAAAGGCAAAACCAAGAAAATCTGGTTGCAATGCTGTCTGTGACCAGGACCCCCATCTGTTGGTAACCAGACAATAGAAAGGTGAGATCAGGAACCCTATGAGACCTTTTCTTTCTAGTCATTTCTGCTCATAGCCAGGAATCCTGATTCTGCAAACTCTTATTTGCAGAATCTGAGTGAGGAAGGCTTGAATGTCTCATCTTTTGAGGTAATGCTTTTTCTTTTCTTCTTTTTTTTCTTTAAAAAAAAACCAAAAACAAAAACTACTGGGGATTGAACTTCTTGCATGCTAGGCAAGCACTCTATTATTGGAGCTATACCCCTGGCACTTTTTTTAAGCATTGATATTAGTTCGAAGCTTTGATGTCAGTGGCCAAATCTTGAGTCATGGAAATATAAATCTAAAAGTCACAAAATTTTCTTAATGACAATGAAAATTGAAAATATGTTTTGAGCCTAATTTTCCCAATATATAAACTTTATCTTCTTGGAAAATCAAATGTATATAGAGGCTAAAGAAAAGGTTTAGTATTTCAGTGAAGGTAGTTATATTTCTTTGGTGCTTGATTATTATATCTGGTCTCTAAGCTCTTCTCTTCCCCTGGCCTCCCCCCCACCATCTTGGGGATTAAGTTAGTTTATATCATTTTCAGACTCTTTATTTCCTACTGGAGAAAACTGACATTTAAAAGGTTAGGTCTAGCCAGGTGCTGCTGGCACACACCTCTAATGTGAGAGTGAGAGTCTAAAGATGGAAGGATCATGATTTGAGACCAGCCCAGTCAGAAAAGTTCCCGAAACCCCTTCTTAATCTATACCTGGGCACAATGGTATGCACCCTGTCACCCCAAGATGATGGTTCCAGGCCAGCTTGGTTAGAAAAGTCTGGGAGACTCTGTTTCCATTGAGAGGATATCCAGTCACCCCAGCAACAACTGGAAGCCTAAAGTAGGCAGGTCACAACTCAGGCACAAGCTTGAAAAGTGTGACCATTTCCTAAAAATATCAAGTGGAAAACTCAGTGGGAGGTACTGCTTAGTGGCATTGTACCAGAGTAGCAAGTGGAGGTTCTGAGTTCAAACCCTAGTACTGCCAATCAGGGAGGAAAAAAAAGTCCAATGCTAAGTCAGTAGAGCAATAAGAATTCCAACCTAAGAGTACCTAACTTCAATACCAGCACATAAATTATTTCTTTCCTAAATGTGTACTTTGTTCATCTGCAAGAGAGCCTTCCATATCAGGCATTAGGCCATGTGCCAAGCGGCAGCTTCTGAAATGCAATCCTCTCTCAAGCCAACCACTCAGAAAGCATTTTATAAAACTCAGTATCTACTTTTAAGATTTTTTAAGTTGAAAGGTACAAAATTATTTACTTTGGTGACAGCTTTAGTAGTTGTCCAGAACCTCTTGAAAGTATTTCATTAGGGCTGCCTGTTTCTTGTCCAGCTAGAAAGGAAGAGTTTGGTTGTACTTCGTGATTCAGCAGACATTTCCTCAGATGCCCCTTGTATGGCCTTGGAGTATGAAATAACCTGTAAGAAAGAACATGACCTTATTTTAATATGTCTGCTGCAACATAGTTCATTAGAAAGCAGATTTTTTCTATATGCTGGTACTAGTGCTTGAATTCAGAATCTTGGTACTTTCACTTAGCCTTTTTGCTCAAGGCTACCACTTGAGCCAAATCCATTTCTGGACTTTTGGTGGTTAACTGGAGGTAATAGTGAGTCTCACAGACTTACGTGTATCTGCTGGCTTTGTAATCCTCAGATCTCTGATTTCTGAGTAGTTAGGATTATAGGTATGAGCCACCAGTGCCTGGCAGAAAATGGATTTTTTTTTTTTTTAAATCAGCCCTAGGGCTTGAACTCAGGGCCTGGGTGCTATCCCTTAGCCTCTTTGTACTCAATACTAGTGCTTGACCATTTGAGCCACAGTGTCACTTCTGGATTTTTCTGAGTAGTTTATTGGAGATAAAGAGTCTCACAGTCTTTCTTTCCCTGGTTGGCTTTGAACTGATTTCCTTAGATCTCATCCTTCTGAGTAGCTAAGATTATAGGTGTGAGCCCCTGGCACCCGGCCAGAATTTTTGTAATGTGTTGAGAGCAATTGGTTTTTGAGTCTTGACACATTTGTTTTTTCACATTGCAGAATAATACATAATTTTGTATTTTTGTGGTGGTGTCATGCAGAAATTTGTGGTCACTTTTCTAGGATCAGTTAACCACCCTCTCATCACTCCCAAGGGCTTATCTGCATTAGACATTTGAAGGAAGGAGTTCAAGTCAGTGACCTAATGTTAAGCAGTAAGTCAGTGACAGAATCCTTGCCATCCTGCCTCCCAGCCTCTAGCACAGAATGAATGAAGGCACATCACATTTCTCTTCCACTGGGGATGTTTCAGAGGCTCAAGTGTGTTTCGTTAACTATATGCCTTTGTGAAATTGTTTTTGTTTTCTGAGAATAGCTGCTACATCACCTGTTTTCTCACCCCAGGTGCACTTTGTTCCGGATGCTGGAACTGTGGCTCAGATAGTCTACACTGATGACCAGGTTCGTCCACCACAGCAGGTGGTGTACACGGCAGATGGTACCTCCTACACATCAGTGGATGGTCCAGAACACACACTGGTATACATCCATCCTGTGGAAGCTGCACAGGCACGTAAAGCATTGTTTTTAATTTGCTCATTCATTCATTCACCAGCTACTGTTTGCTCTTTGCCTGTCCTAATGCTAGATGCTGATGTCAGAAAATATCCAGGTAAGATTTGTGTTCTCAAGGAGCTTATAGAACTTGGTAGAGGAAGAGGTGGTTCATGTATCTAAATAAAGGGCACTAAGGAATTAGAACACTGGTCTCATCTCACCTTTTCGCTCCAGTGCCTACTGGCTAGTTTATCACTTACCATTTATTAATAACTTTCTGATTTATAGGACCATAACAGAGCCAAGGTGTTTACTGTAAAATGTGTACACTCTCCCTCCTCCCTCTGGTACCGACCACCAAGCTTAGTCTGTTATATATTCCTGTCATGATTTTTAGTGTATATTAATTATACAAAAGGGTTTTACTGTAGTATTTCACAATGCATATATTGTACTTTAATCAGATTACCCTGTCTTGTTATGTTCCCCCTACCTTTATTATTCAATAGCTTTCAGTGAGTTCCTTTATGCCATCTTCATGTTTAGCCACAATATGTATCAATATGATTTACTTTGGCTATAATATTTTTTGTGTGTGTGTTTGTTGGTCATGGGGCCTGAATTCTGGGCCTTGATGCTGTCCCTCAGCTTTTCAGATCAAAGCTAGCACTCTACCACTTGAGCCACAGCACCACTTCTGGCTTTTTCTGGTTATGTGGTGCCAAGGAATTGAACTCAGGGCCCTCATGCATGCAAGGCAAGCACTCTATCACTGAGACACCTTCCCAGCCCCTTTGGCTATAATCTTTTTTTTTTTTGGGTCCAGTCGTGGGGCCTGAACTCTGGGCCTGGGCACTGTCCCTCAGCTCTTCAGCTCAAGGCTAGCACTCTACCACTTGAGCCACGGCGCCACTTCCAGCTTTTTTCTTTTTGCTTATGTGGTGCTGAGGAATCGAACCCAGGGCCTTGAGCATGCAAGGCAAGCGCTCTACCACTGAGCCACCTTCCCAGCCTGGCTATAATATTTTTGAAAATGTTTCCTTTTTAGTTTAGTTTATTGTCTCCTCTCTCCCCACCCCCACTCCATTCATGGAGTTTGCACTTAGGGCCTGGGTGCTGTCCCTGAGCCTCTTTATGCTCAAGGGTAGCATTCTATCACTTGAGCCACAGTACCACTTCTGGCTTTTTTTTTCTGAGTAATTTATTGGAGATAAGAGCCTCACCAACTTTTCTGCCCAGGCTGGCTTCGAACTGCGATCCGATCTCAGCCTCCTAAGTAGCTAGGATTATAGGTATGAGCTACCAGCACCCCGCTAAACACTGTTTTTTAACAAAAGTAGAAGGAACATAAACTAAGGTCTCATTGATTCTTTTGTGATAAAGTCAGTAGTTAATTTAAAAAAAAAACCTAATTATTACAAATAGACAATAATAACAGGTGAACAAATGCATCAGTGGTACTCACTATACACTGTTAAAAATGAACTATACAACTTGAGCACAAAGAGGGTCAGGGACATTGTCAAGACCCTGAGTTTAAGCCCCACAATGGACAAAAGAAGAAGAAAGAGGAGGAGGAGGAGGAGGAGAGGAGGAAGAAGAGGAAGAAGAAGAGGAGGAGGAGAAAGAGGAGGAGGGAGAGAGAGACATGTTTATATTCTAAAGAGGAATAAATCTTATGTTTATAATCCTCTTCTGTATGTTTGTGTATGTCCATCAATTTTTCACTCTATCACAATTCCTTGTGAGTATCTTTAATGTGAATGTATGTACTGTTGCTCAGACAGTTTATTATGTTTTCATGACATGTTTCCCTAATTAGTTGTAACATTCAGTCTCAAGATAGGCTTTGCTTAAGAGTACAATATTGGACTGGGAAGTTAGCTCAGTGGTAGAGTACTTGCCTCGTATGCATGAGACCCTGGGTTCTATTCCTCAGCACCACATAAGCAAAAAAAAAAAAAAAAAAGCCGGAAGTAGCACTGTGCTGAAGTGGTAAGGAGCTAGTCTTGAGCTGAAGAGCCTGAGGGACAGTGCCCAGGCCCAGAGTTCAGCTCCCATGACTGACAAAAAACAAAACCAAAAAACAAAAACAAAAAAGAGTACAATATTGAAATATTAGCCATTGGCATGGTTGGCTTATACAGTCTCTTTTGAGCCATCTGAATGAAGGCCTTTAGCCAGATGTAAGATTTCAACCTTTATATTCTGTATTAATGAACAATTACCAGCTATAATGTGAGCTAACTTTTCTTATATATATATATATATATATATATATATACATACATACATACATACACATACACATACACACACATATATATATAGTTTTGTTTCTCTGACTTTTTTTTTTCTGTCTAGACTTTGTTTACAGACCCAAGCCAGGTAGCCTATGTCCAACAGGATGCTACAGCTCAGCAGGTAAGAGCTAGTCCTGGGATCTTTTTGTTGTGAGGGGGGGAGGGGGGGGGACGGAGGGAGGGGAAGAGGGGGGGGATAATATTGTATAGCTGTGTTCCATGGATGTCTTTCTACTGTTTGCTTATTCTATCTCAGAATGCTTGTTTTATTTTATTTTGTTTTATTTTGCTTTTGTTTTTAGTGCCAATTGTGGGGCTTGAACTCAGGGCCTGGGCACTGTCCCTGAGCTTTCGTGCCCTGGATGGATTTGATCCATGTCCTTACATCTCAGCCTCTTGAGTAGCTGAGATTACAGGTGTGAGCCACCAGCTCTTGGCTTCAGAATGCTTATTTCTTCCCTTCCCTTTTATCTTTCTTTTTCCCTTCCCCCTTTCCTTTTTTTTTTTGGTGCTGGTTCTGGGGCTTGAACTCAGGGAGGGCCTAAGTACTCTCCCTGAACCTTTGTGCTTAAGGCTAGCACTCTACCACTCGAACCACACTTCTACTTCCTGCTTTTATAGTGATTAATTGGAGATAAGAGTGTCAAGGACTTTCCTACCAGGGCTGACTTCTAACTGCAATCCTTACATTTCAGCCTCTTATGTAGCTAGGATTACAGGAGTAGACCACTGGTACCTGGCAAAATGCTTGTTTCTTTTTTAAAAAAATATTTTCAATTGTTATTATAAAGGTGATGTGCAGAGGGGTTACAGTTACGTAAGTCATGTAAAGAATACATTTCTTTTTGGACAATGTCATGCCTTCTCCTCTCTCTTTTCCAGTTTGCTTGTTTGTTTGTTTTTCCTTGGTTGTGGGTCTTGAACTCTGGGCCTGGGCGCTGTCCCTCAACTCTTCAGCTCAAGGCTCTACCACTTGAGCCACAGCACCACTTCCAGTTTTCTGGTAGTTTATTGAGATAAGAGTCTCACTGACTTTCCTGCCTCGGCTGGCTTTGAACTATGATCCTCAGATCTCAGCCTCCTGAGTAGCTAGGATTACAGGCATGAACCACCCGTGCCCAGCTTTTTCCAGTTTTTTATGTGCTAAGAACATTCTCTACGCTAGCCTTGAGCTGAAGAGCTGAAGGACAGTGCCCAGGCCCAGAGTTCAGGTCCCACGACCAGACCCCCCAAAAAAAAGAGAACATTCTCTAGTTCCTTCAGTAAAAACAAAGCAAAGCATAGTGTAACATAATTCTAAAATATTATACTCAGTATTTATTGGAATAGTGGTAATAGAAAGGGATTTGTCAATGAGGCTTAAAAAAATAAGCATAAACTACAAAAGCACAATGCCTATGTGTATCATAAAATATTTATCAAAATGAACCCCAGGAGATGGAAACAAGAGGGTTTTTTTTTCATTTTTTGCTGTTTTTGTTTTCTTTTCCTTTTATGTTGTTTGTCCATTTATCTGTCTTTGGGAGAAAAAGGGGGGGCACAGAAGTGGAGGGACAAAGGGTAAACAAATGCAGCAGTGGTACTCACTAGACACTATGTTGAAAATGAACTATACAGCTTGGGGGTGGGGATGGGAGGGAAAAACTAGGAGAGCAAGGGAAGGGGTGACACTGTCCAAAAAAAAAATGCACTCTTTACCTGACTTATGAAACTGTAACCCCTCTGTATATAATCTTTATAATAACAATAATTTTTTAAATAAAAGCATAGAAGCCAGATGCTGGTGGCTTACACATGTAAAAATCCTAGTTACTCAGGAGGCTAAGATCTGAAGATTGAGGTTCAAAGGCAGCCCAGGCAGGAAACTCACTCTTTCTTTCTTTCCTTCCTTCCTTCCTTCCTTCTTTCTTTCTTTCTTTCTTTCTCTTTCTTTCTTTCTTTCTTTCTTTCTTTCTTTCTTTCTTTCTTTCTTTCTTTCTTCCTTTCTTTCTTTCTTTCCTTCCTTCCTTCCTTCCTTCCTTCCTTCCTTCCTTCCTTCCTTCCTTCCTCCCTCTCTCTCTTTCTATCTCTCTGTCTCCCTGTCTCTCTCTTTCTCCAACAGTTGAGGTTAGTGGAAAGCTCCCACTCAAAAGGGGTCTTGCCTGGTGACAGTGGCTCATGCCTGTAATCCTAGCTACTCAAGAGGTTGAGATCTGAGGATCGTGGTTCAAAGCCTGCCCGGGAATGAAAGTCCATAAGACTCTTATCTCCAATAAACTACCAGAAAACCACAAGTGGTACTGTGGCTCAAGTGGTAGAATTGAAGAGCTAAGAGACAGCGCTCAGGCCCAGAGTTCAAACCCCGTGATTGGCCAAAAAAAAAAAAAAAAAAAAAAAAAAGGTGTGTGTGGCCCTATTCTTTTTTATTGTACACTTAATAGTTGCATTAAAAAAAAACAACAACTCCTTTGAGGGGCTGGGAAGGTGGCTCAGT
This sequence comes from Dipodomys merriami, assembly GCF_024711535.1. Lineage (NCBI taxonomy): Eukaryota > Metazoa > Chordata > Mammalia > Rodentia > Heteromyidae > Dipodomys > Dipodomys merriami. The sequence continues at coordinate 13,171,046 of NW_027204381.1, forward strand.
GGTAGAGCACTTGTCTTGCATGCCTGAGGCCCTGGGTTCGATTCCTCAGCACCACATAAGCAAAAAGAAAAAAGCTGGAAGTGGCGCTGTGGCTCAAGTGGTAGAGTGCTAGCCTTGAGCTGAAGAGCTGAGGGACAGTGCTCAGGCTTAGAATTCAGGCCCCATGACGGGACCCAAAAAAAAAAAAAAAAAAAAAGAATTATCTCCCTAATTTGGCTAGCTGGTCATAAGCAGCATACCTGGTAATTACAATTTATTCTTTTAACTCCTTTGACACAAACAGTACAGATAATAGTTACGATTGAAGTCAAAGAGCAAATACCAGGAAATAACAGTATAAAAAATCAATATACAAGACAGAAGCACTTAAGTTTGACAAAAAAAGGCAACTTTATCTCACAAGAGCAACAAGTATATAACACAAATTTGGAACATCTTGTCTTCACAGAATGTGGGGAGGTCCTGAAAACTTACAGAGTCCTGTGTAAGGAACTCAAAATTTCACTTGAAGGGGCAAAATATTACAATTTGACCAGTCAGTTTGTTCAATAGAATAAAGTACTTTTACATTCATACTAATTAAAAAAGATAACTCAGGATGCCAGAGACCACCACATTGTTCTGAAAACTGGTGAATGAAGAGAAAGCGACTAGCCTTCTCCCTGGAGTACCTCATCAATTACTTCATGAGGGTAGTGTCTTTTAAATTTTATTTTTATTTTTTTGCCAGATTTGGGGCTTAAACTCTGGGCCTAGGCTCCTTTTGCTCAAGGCTAGCATTCTACCACTTGAGCTACAGTGCCATTTCTGGCTTTTTCTGTGATTAATTGGAGATAAGGGTCTCACAGACCTTCCTGCCCTGGCAGGCTTCAAACTTCCATCCTCAGATCTCAACTTCCTGAGTAGCTCGGATTACAGGCATGAGCCACAGACACCCAGTTAGGGCAATGTCTTTATAGAAGAATTTCAACTAGTAGCTATGGCACCATTCAGATCCTCTAGTGAAATATGGATCTAGGCAGTGATTATCCATACAGTCTGAAAACATCTGTAATAGGTGATGAAAAACTTTATAATGACATGATAGAGTAGGATGGTAGCAATTTAACCTGTTAACTAATCTGCTAGCCATTTATGACTAATCTGATAGCCATTTACTATATGCCTTCTGGTGTCAGATGTGCCCTCTTCCCCCGTGCCAGATGGGAAGTATTCACAAGTCTGATTGCATCTATAGATTCCACTGCCAATTTAGAGGAAGCATGGTAGATGAATAGAACAGGTTAAAAGTTGCACTAGAATGCAATTGTCAAAATCTAGCCTATAAGAAACTCTAGGATAAGTAATTATCATTTGTTATTTGTTATTTGTTATTGTTATTTGTTGTTTTTGGTTTTCTGTGTGTTTGGGACTGAAACCAGGGTATCCTATACATGCTAAGTATTTACTACTGAGCTACATCACTGTAACCTCTGATCTGCCCCAACCCCTGACACAAATAAACCTCAAGGGCAAAGGAGAGGCAGGGGAAGTTAACAGAGATTAATTAAAGGAGACTTCAGGGATAAAGCAGGGGTGCAATATATGGCTCTTGTTTGCATCTTAATTTGAATAAACTTAATGTGAAAAAAAAGGACAGTTGGGAATATTTGATAATACTAGAGGATGGCTAATCTTTAAAAAAAATTTTATTCTCATAAAAGTGATGTACAGGGGCTGGGAAGGTGGCTCAGTGGTAGAGTGCTTGCCTTGCATGCATGAAGCCCTGGGTTCGATTCCTCAGCACCACATAAGCAGAAAAAGCTAGAAGTGGTGCTGTGGCTCAAGTGGTAGAGCGCTATCCTTGAGCTGAAGAGCTGAGGGACAGCGCCCAGGCCAGAGTTCAGGCCCCACGACCAACAACAACAATAACAAAAAGTGATGTACAAGGGAATTACAGTTACATAAGTCAGGTAGGAGTACATTTCTTTTTGGGCAATGTCACCCCTTCCCTCACACAGGATGGTTTATCTTTTAGGCATTATAATGTATAAATATAAAAGTCATTTTCTTTTAGAGATAATGTGCTTAAATTTTGTGCAGATGTATAACATCTAGGTTTTTTTTTTAATTGTCACTATAAATGTTCAAAATAACCTGTGTGAAAGAAAGAGAATAGGAGATTAGTTGAAATAAGATTGACCATTTGATAGTTGAGGTTGAGGCTGAATGATGAATATATTAGGTCTATTATATTATTCTCTTCATTTGATATATATACAGGAAAGCAATTTTTTTCCTTTTTATTATTTTGAGGCAGGGCTTTGCTAATAGCCTAGGCTAGTCTGGAACTCTTAGTATATAACCCAGGCTGATCTGTCAGACTTAAGGTCCTACTGCCTTTGCCTTCTAAGTGCTGAGATCACAGGTATGTACCACCATGATTGGCTTAGGAAAACTATTTTGCTCACATTTTCTAAATTGCTTTTGGGTAGCGAAGAAATTGATATTTCTTTTTTGTTGTTGTGTTGTTGTTGTTGTTGTTGTTTTGGGTCCGGTTGTGGGGCCTGAACTCTGGGCCTGGGGGCTGTCCCTCAGCTCTTCAGCTCAAGGCTAGAGCTCTACCACTTGAGCTACAGCGCCACTTCCGGCTTTTTTTCTTTTTGGTTATGTGGTGCTGAGGAATCGAACCCAGGGCCTCAGGCATGCAAGGCAAGCGCTCTACCACTGAGCCACCTTCCCAGCCCCGAAATTGATATTTCTTTTACTAACTTCCTTACAGGAGAATGTCACACACCCTTGCCACACTACATTCTTTTTAGATTTTGCCAATCTGATAAGCAGAATGCTATTTTGTTGTTTTAATAGTAAGGCACTGCTTTAATTAATGGTTGTGTTACCATTTACACCTCAAAGGGCCCTTCATCTTCTTCAGTCTTCAGAAACAATCTGCTTCTTTTATGTGTTGTGTGAAAAGAAAGTTGTATTCAGAGAGCTCCATGAATCTTAGCATTGGAAGACATTATTGTTGGCTTAGCATACTTTCCCCTTGCCCTCCCTTGGGATGGTACTGGGGCTTGAACTTAGGGCCTGGGTGCCATCCCAGCTTATTCACTCAAGGCTAGGACTCTAGGGCAGTTCCACTTTTACCTTTTGCTGGTTAATTGGAGAGAAATCCCAAGGACTTTTCCTGCTTTGGCAGGCTTTGAGTAGAGAGCCTCAGAGCTCAGCCTCTGAGTAGCTAGGATTACAGGTGAGAACCACTGATATTCAACCATCCTCTTTTTTTGTTGTTGTTTATTCATCTCCCTCTTTTTCCCTCCCTTTCTCCCTTCCTAATTTCCCTTCCCTTTTCCCTTCCTCTTTCCCCTTGTTCTCTTAAAAAAAAAAAAAGATTAAGGGGCTGGGAATGTAGCTTAGTGTAGAATGCTTGCCTAGCACGCATGAAACCCTGGGTTCCATTCGTCAGTACCACACAAACAGAAAAAGCTGGAAGTGGCAATGTGGCTCAAGTGATAGAGTGCTGGCCTTGAGCAAAAGAAGCTCAGGGACAGTGCCTAGGCCCTGAGTTCAAGCCCCAGGACTGGCAAAAAAATTAAATTGTTATTAAAAAGGTGATGTACAGAGGGGTTTACAGTTACATATGTCAGATAAAGATTACGTTTCTTTTTCTTTCTTTTTTTTTGGTTGTGGGACTTCAACTTAGGGCCTGAGGACTGTCCCTCAGCTCTTTTGTTTAAGGCCAGCATTTGGCCACCTTGAGCCACAGTTCCACTTACGTTTTCTAATGGTTAATTGGATAAGAGTCTCACGGACTTTTTTGCCCTGTTTGCCTTTGAACCTTGATGCTTAGATCTCAGCCTCCTGAGTAGCTAGGATTAGAAGTGTGAGCTACTAGCACCCCACCACAGTACATTTCTTTTTGGACAATGTCACCCCTTCACTCTCTTGTTTTCAGTATTTCCCCTCCCATCCTCAAGCACAAATTGTTTTTGTTTTTGTTTTTTGGGTCCGGTCGTGGGGCCTGAACTCTGGGCCTGGGCGCTGTCCCTCAGCTCTTCAGCTCAAGGCTAGCGCTCTACCACTTGAGCCACAGCGCCACTTTCGACTTTTTTTCTTTTTGGTTATGTGGTACTGAGGAATCGAACCCAGGGCCTCATGCATGCAAGGCAAGTGCTCTACCACTGAGCCACCTTCCCAGCCCTCTCAAGCACAAATTGTATAGTTCATTTTCAACTTCGTGTCTAGAGAGTCCCTCTGCTGCATGTGTTTACCCTTTGGCCTTCCATTTCTGGGACTCTGCCGCCCTTAACGAGATAAATGAACAAACAAGTCACAAAGAAAAGAAAACAAAAACAACAACAAAGAAAAAAAACCTCATTTCCTTTCCTGGAGCTCATTTTAATTAATATTATTTTATATGATCAGATGCACATAGCCATTTACTGTCTTTCGCTCTTTCTCCTTTCCATTTTTTTCCCTCCCTCCCTTTCTCCCTCTTCTAGTTTTGAAGCTTGAGATTGAACCCAGGGCTTCTCTTGTATTAAACACATATTGTACCACTGAGCTGCACCCCATATGCCCTGCATCTTTCTTAATTTCAGTTTCCTTTCAAGCAGCAGAGCTTTTACTTCTCTCACACCTCGGTGGCTGTCACTTTAACTCAGTGACCTGGATAAATTCTGGATAGAAAGTTGAGATGAAGGTTTAACCTAGATGATTGTTACATTTTTCTTTTCAATATTCCCTCCCCCCCCCAAAAAAAAAAAGATTTATTTTCAATTGTCTTTACTGGTGACAAGATCTGTTTAGAGTCCTTTTCATGTGTGCATTTGTTCCTTGGGAAAAAAGGCAACACGGTTTCAGATAGAGATTCTTAGTCTCATCTGTGGCTCCCCACATAGTGAGAAGAAAATATGTTGCTTTGAGAACTGTTCTCAGTAGGAACTGAGAAACAGTCTGTCATGCTTACTGCTGTCTAGTGCAGTGGCTCCTATTTTACCTCCTACATAAATTGAATCCTGAAATGCATTGTGTAGTTTTGGAAATAATTACAGATGCCGCATTAAGTGGGAAGGAGAAAGTACACCATAGGTTTGACCAGTTTTCCCCCCTTTCATTGTGTTTGGTTGTACATGACACAGTGAGCAGGACTAAAACATTTCATTTCTCCTTTTCCTCTGAGTAGAATCAGCACACAGTTGTGTACCTACCCACTGCCTGGCTGTTACCTTAGGAGCATGTGCCCTGGCATTCAGGATGCATGGTTGGGCAGTGGGGGCTGTTTACTTTCTCAGTGTCCTCTTCAAATTGACTGAATTCCAAAGGGGCCATTATGACATAGTGGAAAAGCAGGGCAGAGGCAGACTTTGAATCTCATTTTGCCACTTAGGAGTTATGTGATTAACATATGGCCTCAGAGGAATTTAAATGTATGCCTAGTACTCAGTAAATGTCAGTTGAGTTTGAATTAGGTAAATAATTTGCCATGCAGCAAGCTGTGTGCTTAGGTCTGTGCTGGGTAGAAATCTACCATTCTTATCTAGAAATGATACCGTTAACATTTTTATTCCTTTTCAACAGTAGCTCTTGTGATTCTGTTAGAGGTCCCACTCTGCTGTAGTATTAGACCTTAAAGATAATGTGGAAACCTTGGAGTCTTGCTTGTGCCAGTTTTTTAGGAGTGCTGCAGCAGGGCAGGAGGAAGCGAAGGTTGGGATGATTTTGATGTCTGGTTTTCCAGCAGTGGCTAGAAGCCAGCAGCAAGCTTCTGTACAAGAGCCCTTTAACAGCCTGTGTTGAGGGGGGAAAAACAAAACAAAACAAAAAGCCAAAACAGTAATATCACAGCTTCACTAGAATGACTCTGAGCTGCTGGATTCATTCTTTTAGGTTGGCTGTGCCAAGAGATAAAGAACTTATAAGACACAGAGGGGTATGCATACTTTGGTTTGTTAAATGTGTGATAACATTCTTTACTAACTGTGGCATTAGATTTAAATGGTTTAGAATAAAGGGCCAGGCAATAAACTGCTCTGCCACAGGAGTAGGAAAACAGCTGCCTCCTGGCAGGATGTGGGGAGGAGCCAAAGAAGTCACGTGATCAGAAGTCTCTATCCTATCCATTGTAGAGTCCTTGCCCGCAGTAGGCATTTTATTCTTTTTTTGTTGAAGCTGATGGAGAATGTCCTAGAATGTAGCCCTCCCACGAAAGACTTCCTGAGAGGCCAGAAGCAGAATTTGATACAAACACCTGGCCCTTCAGGTTGAATGAATGCTAAAACATGTACATGCTGAGTGTAATGGGTCATGCCTGCAGTCCAAGCTATTCCTACTTGGGAGGCTAAAGTAGGAGGAGCACACATTTGAGACTAGCCTGAGTGACTTACTGAGACATTTTCTCAAAATAAAAAAGATCTGGTAGCTGTGTGCTGTTGGCTCATATCTGCAATCCTAGCCACTTAGGAGGCTGAGGTTTGAGGATTGAAGTTTGAAGCCAGCCAAGTCAGGGAAGCCTATAAGACTCTTATCCCCAATTAACCGGCAAAATGCTGGAAGGGAAGCTATGGCTCAAATGACAGTGCACCAACCTTGAGTGAAAAATTTAAAGAGACAGTGCCCAAGCCTTGAGAAATGGGGAAAATAAAAGTCTGAGGATATAGCCCAATGGTAAACGTTTGTCTAGCCTGCATGAGGCTCTGGGACCAGTATCTAATACTGCCAAACTAAGAAAAAAATGCATGTCTGTCTAGGCAGCATAGCCTAGGCCCCATCTCTTATAAAGTTTTTGGATTTACATACGCAACATAGAAAGGATATGTGAATAGCAATAAGGAGTCCCTCTACATACCCAAGGAGAAAGAGGTCATTTCTTTTTCTTTATTTTATTTCTTTATTTTTTTGGTCGGTCATGGGGCTTGAACTCTGGGCCTGGGCACTGTCCCTCAGCTCTTTAGCTCAAGGCGAGCACTCTACCACTTGAGCTACAGTGCCACTTCCGGTTTTCTGGTGGTTTATTGGACATAAGAGTCCCATGGACTTTCATTCCTGGGTTGGCTTTGAACCTCGATCCTCAGATCTCAGCCTCCTGTGTAGCTAGGATTATAGGCATGAGCCACTGGTGCCTGGCCTGAAAGACGTCATTTCTATAAAGGCCAAGTATATTTGAACAAACTTACTCTATTGAACATCTATTACATGCTCAACAGTCCTGTTTTTTGTTTTTGTTTTTGTTTTTGTCAGTCGTGGGGCCTGAACTCTGGGCCTGGGTACTGAGCTCTTCAGCTCAAGGCTCAAGGCTCGTGTTCTACCACTTGAGCCACAGCACCACTTCTGGCTTTTTCTGCTTATGTGGTGCTGAGGAATTGAACCCAGGGCCTCATACATGCAAGGCAAGCACTCTACCACTGAGCCACCTTCCCAGCTCCAGCAGTCCTGTCTTTTTTTTTCTTTAATTATATTTAACCCATGTTTTATTCAGTTTATTTCTGAAAATGGTTTTTACACACAAATCTGGAGAGTCTTACTTTTAATAATGAGAGTGAAGAGCAGTTTTCATTAAAATCATCTCAGGAAATCAGGCATAAACCAGAATACAAAACTAAATATAGGCTCATCTAATGATAAAACATCACATTGCAGAATTTCTTTTTTTCCTATTTTTATTTATTTTTTTAAATTTTTAAATTTTTTAATTATCTTTAACTAGTTGTACAAAGAAGTTCCTATTTTACAAAACAGTATATGAATTAGTACAGAGTGTCTGACAGTATTGTCACCCATCTCTCTTTTTTTTTTTTGCTTTTGTACATTATTTATTTATTTTTCTTTTTTATTGTAAAGATACTATACAGAGGGTTACAGTTACATGAGTGAGGTAATGAGTACACTTCCTCTTGAACATTGTTACCCCCTCCATTGTTTTCCCCCTACCATCCCCTCCCTCCCTCCCTTCCCCGAGGTTCTTTTTTTTTTTTTTTTTGATTGTGATTACATAATTTCCGGAAATTCACAGTATTGTGGAATAATGATGCTCATTTAAAGTCACAAGTTCATTCTAACTTTCCTGGAGCAAATTGTCTATCACAGTCTGTAATCTATAACGGTGCTCACATGTTATATACCATATATGTGATCAGTAGCATGGGGATATTTAGTAGTTCACCCATCTCTCTTAACCCATCCCTTCTCTCACTTTTTTTTCTTTAATTGAGATTAGGTGGTTACATAAATTTCACATATTTCACAATATTGTGGAATAGTGATACTTAGTTAGAGTCACAAACACATTTTAATTTTCACAAAGCAAATTGTCATTATCATGGTCTATACAGTTTATGAATTCTATGAGCTTTGACATTAGAAGTTATTTATTCCACATCAGGTGATGTTTGCATTTCTTTCCTTTTGCTTAGTGTGGGCTGTTCCCACTTATTCTGTTCCTCCTCCTGGCTTCCCTCTGTTGTGTGCATGTATCTACCATATATATGGTCCAGAACATGGAGTCATTTAGCAATGATATGACAAAATGGGTAGCTGTCCTTTGTTTCTTGAGTCCTGTTTGCCATATCTTCTTGTATTTTGGCTTTAGAATCCACATACCAAGGAGACCATGTGCCATTTGTCTCTTTGTTCTTTGCTTACTTCGCTCAAAAAAATCTGATCTATTTCCATCCATTTCCCTGCAAATGCCATTATTTTGTCCTTTCTAATGGCTACATAATATTCCATTATATGTAGATACCACAATTTTTGGATCCACTCATCGGTAGTGGGGCATTTGGGTTGTTTCCAAATCTTGGCTATTGTGAACAGTGAGTAGTCCTGTCTTTTAAAGTCATTCAAGTATGTAGTGTTACAGTGATCCTTAAAGGACCCACAATACGCACCAAGCATGATAGTGCACATTTGTAATTGCAGCACTTGAGAGGCAGAGCCAGGTTGAGGACAATGAGTGCTACATGGTGAGACCTTGTTCCAAAAAACCAAGGGCTGTGAATAAAGCTCAGTGGCAGAGCCCTTGCCTGGCATACATAGTGTTCAATCCCCAGTACTGAAAAGGAGAGGACTTGTAATCTCTTATTGACACTGAACACTAAATGTCAAACATTCTACTACTTTTTGTACATATTGTTTCACTTAATTCTCACAATAACCAATGTGGTATGTGTTAGTGTGTCTATTTCATAGACATATAACATAGGAGCTTAGTAACTTACTAAGTATTAGGGCCAGGATTTGATTCTAAATCTGCCTCCAGAGCCCATGGCCTGCTCAGTGAGGTGCCGTTGGAGAGGCAAGATGGACTTTTGGGAAAATGTAAACTGGTAGACAAGTGGATGATTATTTGCACTGGATAGTAAGCTATACTGGTTGGCTCATGTATGAGATGTCAGAATCAAGATTCTAAAAGATCTTGGCAGACCGAAAGAACAGATAAAAATAATAAAATGAAATTTGCTGGAGAGATGCAAAATTCCCCATTTAAGTAAAGATCAACTTTTTAAGACTTGAGGAGGGAGAAGATGTTTTGTGTGCTCTGTGAGGGAATAAAAGAATCCAGCATTTTTACTTATCTGCCAGTTCAAATCAAGTTTGCAGTAGAGCAATGGCTGACACAGGTACTAGTGCAATCTAAAGCTTCATTCAGGCAAATATAGAAATGGCCAAGGCTTGGGTGGGGAGACAGGGGGAGGATGGGAAGGGATGGGAAGGGGAAACAAAGGAGGAGGCTACAATGCTTGATAAGAAATGTACTTATTATCTTGCCCATGTAATTGTAACTCCTCTGTACAGTATTTTCACAATAAATAAATAAATAAATAAAAAGAAATGGCCAGGGAAGAAATGAAGACAGGATGATAAGGGATCTAGGGTACCAGTGGCTCACAACTGTAATCCCAGCTACTCAGGAGTCTGAGATCTGAGGATCTTGGTTCAGAGCCAACCCAGGCTGAAAAGTTCATGAGACTCTTTTATCTCCAATTAACTACACATAAAAGAAAAAAGAAAAAAAAATCTGGAAGTGGAGCTGTGGCTCAAGTGGTAGAATGCTAGCCTTGAGCAAAAAGAAACCTCAGAGACTGTGCCCAGGCTGAGTTCAAGCCCAAGGCTGGTGTGCACATACACTATGTATACAGGGATGATAAGGGAGCTGAAAGTTCAGCTGTGAAAAAGGAAGGAATGGATTAGAGTAATCAAATACGATTCATATGATAGAATGGTTAGGCTTCCTACTTAATCTCAAAGTAAAGTCCTAGCTCCTGGCCAGTGCACAGGTGAATATGGGACATGTGGATTTCACAAAGCTGTCATTGGCTGTTCCAAAATGATCTTGCAATCTAGTGAGGCAGTGGGGTTCATAGCTTATGGAAATCTGGCTTGTAGGAGAAAAAGGGAGGCCTAGAGGCATCAGAGGTGTTTCACTGGGAAACTGAATATAATTGCATTTAGAGGGGCTGGAAAAGTGGCTCAGAGTGCTTGCCTTGCATGCATGAGGCCCTGGGTTCGATTCCTCAGCACTACATAAGCAAAAAGAAAAAAGCCAGAAGTGGCGCTGTGGCTCAAGTGGTAGAGTGCTAGCCTTGAGCTGAAGAGCTGAGGGACAGTGCCCAGGCCCAGAGTTCAGGCCCCATGATCGGACCCCCCCCCAAAAAAAAAATTGCATTTAGAAGATTGGTGTGGGCCGAGTGCTGGTGGCTTACAACTGCAATCCTAGCTATTCAGGAGGCTGAGATCTGAGGATCACAGTTCAAATCTGGCCTGGGCAGGAAAGTCCATGAAACTCTTATCTCTAATAAACCACCAGAAAACCGGAAGTGGCGCTATGGCTCAGGTGATAGGGCATTCACCTTGAGCTGAAGAGCTGAGGGACAGTGCCCAGGCCCAGAGTTCAAACCCCAGTACTGATTTTAAAAAAAGTTTGGTGTGGGATGAGCATTCTAATAGAGGAAAACAAAAGGGAGTAGTGGCATATTTGTTTGATTTATTGACTGGGAGGAGTGCATGGCTTGAGTATGACCTATATATGAGCTTTGGAGCAGAAGGGATGAGATTGAAAAAAAAATCTAGGGTAGTATATAATCCTGTAACACATTTGAGGAGCAGGAAAACTTGGTAAGTTACAGACCATTTTCAGCCTGTGTATTTGATCAGCTAATATTAACAGTAATCTAATACATCATCCAGTACAGCTTATTTACCAGACTGACTTCATGAAGAAACTAATAGGCACCTCTTTCTTTCCTAAACTTCAGCCACTTTGAAGTGTTTGAAAGAGGAGCTCAACCATTACGAATTTATCAATCACATATTGTAGCTATTTCAGTTTTAAAAGTAAAGTTGGGCGGGGCGCCGGTGGCTCACGCCTGTAATCCTAGTTACTCAGGAGGCTGAGATCTGAGGATTGTGGTTCAAAGCCAGGTTCAAAGCCAGCCCGGGCAGGAAAGTCCATGAGACTCTTATCTCCAATAAACCATTAGAAAACCGGAAGTGGCTCTGTGGCTCAAGTGGTAGAGCGCTCGCCTTGAGCTGAAGAGCACAGGGACAGCACCCAAACCCAGAGTTCAAGCCCCATGACCGACCCCCCCCCCCCGCAAAAAAAAAAAAAAAAAACATAAAGTTGGAAGGATGGAAGTGTGGCTAAGCAATAGAGCACTTACTAGCATGTGTGAGTCTGCATTCTGCATGTATGCGCACGCACAAACGCACGCAAAGAAAACACAGTCAAAGTGATTAAGGAGAGGACACACCCTTGTGTGGTGGCCTGCCTGAAAGGGCAGGAAATATCCCCACCACAGATTTAGCTCAGATGTGAAGACTAAGATGCTACTCATACCCCAGGAGACAATGTAAAAAGCACCATCTATGTTCCTGTACACTACTTGGGAAATTCCTGGGGAGGCAGGGAAGGCTTGAGGAGCAAGAAGAGGAGCATGGGTTACCCTGAGGTTAAGGGGTAGAGACAGATCTTAGAGATACTGGGGTCTTAGTCCGATGCAGGTGGCTTACACTTGTAATTCTGGCTACTCAGGAGACTGAGATCTAAGGATTGCAGTTTGAAGCTAGCCTGGGCTGGAAATTTAGGGAGATTTTTATCTCCAATTATCCAGCAAAAAGCTGAAAGTGGAGCTGGGGATCAAGAGATAGAGTGCTAGCCTTGATCAAAAAACAGGTAAAGGAGTGCACCCAGGCCCTAGCCTCAGTACCAATACCAAAAAAGAAAAACAAAGATATAGAATCTTGTTGGATTTAAACTGCCTTTTGGTATCAAAGGACAGAGAAATAGGATTTCTTTTCAGCCCTGCCATCATACGGGCCAGAAGGGGAGGAGGGAGGACTGAGCTTAAAAGCTACAAATGGAAGCCATTTTTGCAGGGCCTTTACAGGAGCTAGCAGGAAGAATCTATTTCACCATGACTGTTTTTGTTCTGTATGCACATGAGTCCTAGATGACTAGGAGAGGTGTCAATTCACTTTGTCCTTTAAACTTATGTGCTGGTCTCATTACCTGCCTGCGCATTGCCAGGTGCTGCCTTCCATTGAGAGCGTGGATGGTTCCGATCCTTTGGCAACGCTGCAGAACCCCATTGCTAGACTGGAGGCAAAAGATGAAGAGGATGAGGATGAAGATGAGGATACTGATGATGAAGAGGAAGAAGATGGTGAAGACACAGATCTGGATGACTGGGAACCAGACCCACCCCGGCCCTTTGACCCCCATGACTTGTGTAAGCCTCTTCCTTCCTTCCTTCCTTCCTTCCTTCCTTCCTTCCTTCCCTCCTTCCTTCCTTCCTTCCTTCCTTCCTTCCTTCCTTCCTTCCTTCCTTCCTTCCTTCCTTCCTTCCTTCCTCCCTCCCTTCCTTCCTTCCTTCCTTCCTTCCTTCCTTTCCATCTGTCTTTTCTTTCTTTTCTTCTTCTTCTTTTTTTTTTTCTTTGGTCAGTCATGGTTTTGTGTGTGTTTTTTTTTTTTTTGGGGTCCGGTTGTGGGGCCTGAACTCTGGGCCTGGGCGCTGTCCCTCAGCTCTTCAGCTCAAGGCTAGCGCTCTACCACTTGAGCCATAGCGCCACTTCCGGCTTTTTTCTTTTTGCTTATGTGGTGCTGGGGAATCAAACCCAGGGCCTCAGGCATGCAAGGCAAGCGCTCTACCACTGAGCCACCTTCCCAGCCCCAGTCATGGTTTTGAACTCAGGGCCTGGGCACTCTCCTTGAGGAGCCACAGATCCACTTCTGGTGGTTTTTTTGGAGATCCTCAGATCTCAACCTCCTGAGTAGCTAGGATTACAGGCGTGAGCCCCAGCGCCTATCTGATGTAAGCATTTTCTGTGTGTCTAAGTATGAACATAGTTCACACACACTGAGACTCTCCTAGTCCTATATAGCACTGCCATGTTCTTTGTGGATGTATTCCTTTCAGTCTTCCAAGTAGCCTGGGAGAAGGCTAGGACATTCAGGTTTTCTGATTTTATTGATGAAGGAACTGAAGCCCAGAAAAGTTTAGGCAGCTTGTTTAAGGTCATGGAAGTGTGAATCGGGGATCAACCATTCACTTCTGGGTCTCTGATACCAAACCACTATGGCAAGTTAGCCCAGTACTAAACTGTTCAGCCATTTAAGCTCTAAAGGTTTATCTTTCTTAATCCTTTGAAAATGCTTATCCTTAAGTTAGAATGTGTTTGTGACTTTAGCTGAGCATCACTATCCCACAATACTGTGAAATTTGGGAAATTGTGTAACCACTTAATCACAATAAAAAAATTGGAAAAAAAATGCTTATCCTTCTAGGAACTGGTGGCTCATGCCTATAATCTTAGATATTCAGGAGATTGAATTCTGAGGATCACAGTTCAAAGCCAGCCCAGGCACATAAATCTAAGAGACTATTCTAATTAACCAGCAAAAAGCTGGAAGTACAGGTTTGGCACCAGTGGTAGAACACCAGCCTTGAGTGTAAAAGCCAAGAAAGAGTGGCAGGCCCTGAGTTAAAGCTCTAGTACTGGCACACACACATACATACACACACATCTGCTTACTCTGTCCCAGGGCCTAGGGCTCCACACTTCCTATTGTATTTGATATACTCCATTTATGAGCGTGTTGGTTGAGGTGGTGTTTGTACATTGAGAATCTAGAGTTCAACTCTAGTCTGTCCCCACACTTCATCTTCCATCAGCAAATCATTGTTCCTTTTCATAGATTTTTATGCTTCATGCATTTGAGTGATTGAGGCTATTCATAGAGCCTTGTGGCTTTGTGCTGATTCTCCTGGGCCTTCTCTGTGGTGCTGGTAAAAGCTGTCTGTATGAAGCTGGTATTCAGCCTCATGTCTAATCCCCATCTAACAGAGGTCTTCCTTGTTTCATCCCCCCCCCCCTTGAATTCCAGGCATCTCCTAAGCCAAATGCACTGAAAGCTTCTTTACCTTATAAATATTAACACAAAGTCACTCTCTATTGTTTGAGAATTGTACAGTTGGAAAATACCTAAACCAGGTCATCACATACCCAGAGGGGGTGAAACCTGAAGAGAATGAACTCTGTGTGGCCTGGTCACTTTCTCCTGTTTTGTGGCTTTGAGCATCTCATTGAGTTAGCTAACTTACTGCTGGGAGGGAGGAAGGGAGGGAGTGTGCCTGGTTGGAGCAAACTAAATTCTATAATGAGCTGAAAATTCATGTCCTGTCTGGGCTGGGATATTGTGTCATCCAAAGGAATGAAGAACCAGGGTTGTTAAATTCACTCAGTGTAGCCTCATCAGACAAAACCATTTGTAAACTCATGGACTCTACCCTTTTGAGGAAATTGATTAAACTGTATTGTCTGGATTGTTTTTTTTCCTAACAGCTTTATTGAAGTAATTTTCTCATTAGATTTTACAACATGTAGCTTATAAGCACTAATTTTTTAAAATTTTACAATTGGTTTATAAATTTTGTGCTCACTATTTGAGGTATCAACTAACAGAGAAATAAGTCACAGCTTGCATATTATTTTTGACAAGCAGAGGCAAATTTTGCCTGATTTTAGAGGAAATTGACAGCATTTTTATTGGCCTATGAAAGCTAATGGATTACAATGGAATGAGTAGTGCCTTTGTAGCATTAATTGAATTTTGGCCTGATAACTTAGATTTATTCGTGTGTGTGTGTGTGTGTGTGTGTGTGTGTGTGTGTGTGTGTGTGTGTGTGTGTGTGTGTGTGTGTGTGTGTGTGTGTGTGTGTGTGTGTGTGTGTGTGTGTGTGTTGGGTGAGAGGTGGGGGAAGTTATATGTCAGAACTTTTTACCTGAGATCAACTCATGTCAAGGAATTTGACTACTTAAGGGTTTTTTCTTTTGCAGGGTGTGAGGAGTGTAACAATGCCCACTCATCAGTGTGCCCAAAGCATGGGCCCTTGCATCCCATTCCCAACCGGCCTGTGCTCACTCGGGCCAGAGCAAGTCTCCCCCTGGTCCTCTACATAGACAGGTTTCTTGGAGGAGTGTTCTCCAAAAGGCGAATTCCCAAGCGTACCCAGTTTGGCCCTGTGGAGGGACCCCTGGTTAGGGGATCGGAGCTGAAAGACTGTTACATTCACCTAAAGGTAATTGCTGCTTTCTCCATTACTCTTGTTCTGGTAAAGCTTTTTTGGGATTACTTATTTTCTTACTGAGTCTTTCTCCCCGCCCTCCCACCCCCACCCCCTTTGGTTGCTCTTGGAGCTTGAACTCAGGGACTGGGCACTGTCTCTAAGCTCTTTTGCTCTAGGATACCATTGTACCACTTTGAGTCAGAGCTCCATTTCTGGTTTCCTGCTGGTTAATTGGAGATAAGAGTCTTATGGACTTTCTTGCTTGGGCTGGCTTTGAACCATGATTTTCAGATCTCAGCCTTCTGAGTAGCTAGGATTACAGGCATGAGCCATCAGCGCCTGCTGAGTCATATTTCATTGCATAGTGGTTATTTGCTGATAGTTTATTTTCTTTCTTTCTTTCTTTCTTTCTTTCTTTCTTTCTTTCTTTCTTTCTTTCTTTCTTTCTTTCTTTCTCTCTCTCTCTCTTTCTTTCTTTTCTTTCTTTCTTTCACTAGTGCTCTACCACTTGAGCTACAGCGCCACTTTCGGTCTTCTGGTGGTTTATTGGAGATAAGAGTATCACACTTTTCTGCTTGGACTGGCTTTGAACCACAATCCTCAGATCTCAGCCTCCTGAGTAGCTAGGATTATAGGCGTGAGCCACTGGCACCAGCTTTGGTAGTTTTCTGTATATGCTTAATTTGTTTTAAATGGAAATTTGCTATCAATAAAATGGAGATGGTAATTTCAGCTTCTTAAGGCATTATCTGAAACATTCTGAGAGCTGTAGTTCTTAGGGGCCAGTAGTAGTTTTCTAGGAATACCATAATAAAATGACACAGATTTTAAATGGAAAAGCTGGAAGGCCAAGATCAAGGTGTTAGGGTTGGTTTCTTCTCGGCCTCTTTTTGGCTTGCAGATGGCTACTTTCTTACTGTGTTCTCATAGGGTCTTTTCTCTGTGTTTGTGTGTCTGCTTTCTTATGCCTTCTCCTTATATGGTCCAGTCACAATGGGCCCACCCTAATGATGTCATGTTAGTCAGCTCTTTAAAGTTCTTGTCTCCAAATATAGTCACAGTCTGATGTATTGGGAGTTACAGGTACTGAGAATTTCAAGTGCACTCATGTTCTGAGGTACTGGGGGTTGTAGGACTCCCACGTGATTTTGAGGGGGAGGATTCACAAATTTAGCCTACAACTGACACTAATAGTTTTTATCTTTTTTCATTTGCTTTTTATAAATTACTTTGACTGGAATACAAGGATAATTATGTACACATATGTAATCAGTTGTGTGCCTGTAATGTTTGTAAGAAACCACTTTTCAATTCTGAAACACATCTATCCTCCTGATTTTTTTTTGTTGTTGTTGTTTAAGAATAGCACACTATAGCTGGGCGCCGGTGGCTCATGCCTGTAACTCTAGCTACTCAGGAGGCTGAGATCTGAGGATTATGGTTCAAAGCCAGCCTTGGCAGGAAAGTCCATCATGGGGCCTGAAATCTGGGCCTGGGCGCTGTCCCTCAGCTCTTGAGCTTAAGGCTAGTTCTCTACAACTTGAGCCACAGCACCACTTCCGGCTTTTTCTGCTTATGTGGTGCTGAGGAATGGAAACCAGGGCCTCATGCATGCAAGGCAAGTGCTCTACCACTGAGCCACCTTCCCAGCCCCATAAGACTCTTATCTCCAATCTTATCACCAGAAAAAAGTGGCACTGTGGTTCAAGTGATAGAGTGCTTGCCTTGAGCTAAAGTGCTCAGGGACAAAACCCAGGCCCAGGGTTCAAGCCCCACCACTGATGACAAAAAAATAAAAGAAAGAAAAGAAAAAGAAACACTGTATGTTGATGTCTGTGTATTTTGATCTCCAATGTTCACATTTGATTCTTTTGCTTTTCTGTCTGCTCTTGCAATAGATACTTTGGAGAAAGCTAAGAAATCACAGCAAGAGGGGGTGAATACTTGAGTTTATTATTTTTTTTTAATGCCAGTCTGGGCTTGAACTCAATGCCTGGGCACTGTCCCTGAGCTTTTTTGCTCAAGGCTAGTGCTCTAGTGCTTGAGCCAAAGCTCTACTTCTGGCTTTTTGGTGACTGACGGGATAAAAGTCTAAAGAACTTTCCTACCTGGACTGGCTTTGGACCATGATCCTTAGATCTCAGCCTCCTAAGTAGCTACAGTTATAGGCATGAGCCACATGTGCCCCAGCTAGTCCCTAAGCTTCTTCTTTAAGGCTAGTACTGTGCCAGTGAGCCACAGCTCCACTTCTGGCTTTTTGGTGGCCAGTTGGAGATAAGAGTCTCCAGCCAGCCTGCCTGGGCTGGCTTTGACTGTGAGCCACCGGTATCCACAAAAAATGTAACTTTATGAAGAGAAACATCTGTCTCTGGGCTGCATGGATATAGTTGATTCTGGAAAGGAGGCAGCATATGATGAGTTGGAGAATATTATGCTTGCATTCCCTAGTGTATTTAGAGCATTTTTTGTTGTTTTAGCATTAACCTAAATCATGCAGTTAAATTGTATAGATTTTTCCTGATAATTCTCCTAAAGGTGTACTCTCCTTTATGTTTAGCAAGTAACAATTCTAGTATCTTTTCAGGTATAAAGAGAAAACTCAGGTTGAAAGATTAATTTAAGATCTATCTATCTATATCTATAAATACATGTCATACTGAAGAGTTTGTAGCTTTTTACTTTCTCTTTGGACGCAGGTTTCTCTTGATAAAGGGGACAGAAAAGACAGAGATTTGCATGAAGACCTCTGGTTTGAGTTGTCTGATGAGACCCTTTGTAACTGGATGATGTTTGTACGTCCAGCCCAGAACCACCTTGAGCAGAACCTGGTGGCTTACCAATATGGCCACCATGTGTATTATACAACCATAAAGAACGTGGAGCCCAAGCAGGAACTAAAGGTACAGTGCTAGATCCACAGTGCCATCTGCTAACAACTGATGGGTTTGGGCTGCAATATGGTCCTTTCCTGGTAACTCACTTTATTTTCTGAGCTTTCCTTCAGGGGATTGGTTCCAGGACAATTCCCCCGTCTTCCCCCCCCCCCCCCCCCACACACACACTGACACCAGAATCCATGGATGCTCAAGTCCTTTATATAAAGTATTGGAGTCTTTGCATTGAATCTTTTCACATCCTTCCATATATTTTAAATAATCTCTAAATCTTTTCTAGATTGATACCTACCATAATACAAATGTTGTTTTTGTTTTTGGTTTTTTTTTGGGTCTGGTCATGAGCCTGAACTCTGGGCCTGGGCGCTGTCCCCCAGCTCTTCAGCTCAAGGCAGCACTCTACCACTTGAGCCACAGCGCCACTTCCGGCTTTTTTTTTTTTTTTCTGTTTATGTGGTGCTGAGGAATCAAACCCAGGGCCTCATGCATGCAAGGCAAGCACTCTACTACTGAGCCACCTTCCCAGCCCCATATATATGTTTTTTTATTGTAAAAATACTGTACAGAGGAGTTACAGTTACTTGAATAAGATAATGAGTACATTTCCTATTGAACATTATTACCTCCTCCTTTGTTTTTCCCCTGCCATCCCTTCTCTCCTCACCTCTCCAACTCTTTCCTCCCAACCCCCCAAAGTTGTAAAGTTTGTTTTCAACATAGTGTCTTGTACATCTCATTGTTACAATGGGTCAACCTGTATCCTTATTTCAGCATTTTGTTATTTCCCTTTCCCTCTCCACATTAGAAAAATGTATATACAAGATGCAGGGCACCAGAATCAAATACAGTGAAAACAAGGTATTTTATATGGTAGGGGAAGAACACACAAAAGAAACAAAAAAAAATCACATAGTACATTATAAATACATGAAAAACAATAGCAAGCAAGAAAAAACTACGTGTGTCCCTATCTTGGGGTTCATTTCACTTAACATCATCTTATATGGTGATATGTACATAGCTTTTGAACTTTTCTGCTTGTCATAGACATATACTAGTTATTGCAAATAAGGGAAACCATTGGGCCTATGCTTCTTTGGGCCTGGCTTACTTCAGTTAATATAATTTTTTCCAAGTCTTTCCATTTCCTAACAAATGGGGTGAGGTATCCGTACATTTGTTTTTGGACAATGTCACCCCTTTCCTTACTCTCTACATTTTTTTTTTTTTGTCAGTCATGGGGCTTGAACTTGGGACCTGGGCATTGTCCCTGAGCTCTTTTGCTCAAGGTTAGTGCTCTACCATTTTGAGCTATGTAGTCACTTTTGGTTTTCTGGTGGTTAGTTTGGAGATCAGAGTCTCATGGACTTTCCTGCCCGCACTAGCTTTTTTTTTTTTGAGTCCGGTCGTGGGGCCTGAACTCTGGGCGTGGGTGCTGTCCCCCAGCTCTTCAGCTCAAGGCTAGTGCTCTACCACTTGAGCCACAGCTCCACTTCTGGCTTTTTTTTTCTTTTTGCTTATGTGGTGCTGAGGAATCAAACCCTGGGCCTCATGCATGCAAGGCAAGCGCTCTGCCACTGAGCCACATTCCCAGCCCCTCTGCCCGCACTAGCTTTAAACTGCAATCCTCAGATCTCAGCCTCCTAAATAGCTAGGACTACAGGTGGGAGCCACCAGTGCCTGGCTTCTACAAATGTGTTTTAAGTAGTTGTTACACTGAGTTGTTTAGGGAATAATGACAAAGTCTGTATGTATTTAGTACAGATGCAATTTTTTTTCACAAATGTTTTCAATCCATGGTTGGTGGAATTCAGAGATACGGAGGACTGACTATATTCTACATTGTTGTACACTTACAACAATCCTGCAGATAAAACAGAATGAAAAGTAGTAGATGGTTTTCGTGCTCATGAAGGGCCTATAGGAAGACTTCAAAGGTTAGGAGTCATTGTTTGTGGGAGCAGACTAGTGTTTGTGATGGATGGCTAAAGATGGTGCCACTTAGCATGCGGAGAAAGAATTGGCGAAACAAGGTTTTTATAAAGTGAAATTTAGGTATGGGCAAGATCCCTTTTCTTTACCTCAATATTTCATTCTATTCAAAAAGTTCTTTTTTTGGGGGGGGGTCCGGTTGTGGGGCCTGAACTCTGGGCCTGGGTGCTTTCCCTCAGCTCTTCAGCTCAAGGCTAGCGCTCTACCATTGAGCCACCTTCCCAGCCCCTCTATTCAAAAAGTTCTATATTCAGACTTCTAATTTCTGGAATATAGATTTTTTTTTTCTGTCGTGAGGCATGAACTTAATCAGGGTTTGGGTGCTGTCCTAGAGCTGTTTCACTCAAGAATAACTCTCGTTCTTCCACTTTGAGCCTCAGCACCACTGACAGTTTTCTGGTGGTTAATGGGAGATAAAAGTCTTACAGACTTCCTGTCTTGGCTGGCATTGAACTGGGATCCTCCAATACCGCTTCCTGAGTAGCTAGAATTACAGGCATGACCCACCAGCACCTGGCCAGGAATACATACATACATACATACATACATACATACATACATATATATATATATATATATATATATATATATATATATATATATATATTAGTCCATTTTGGGGGTTTGAACTCTGGACTTGGGCACTGTCCCTCAGCTCTTCAGCTCAAGGCAAGCACCACTTCCGGTTTTCTAATGGTTTATTGGAGATAAGAGTCTCACAGACTTTCCTGCTCAGGCTGGCTCTGAACTGTTATCTTCAGATTTCAGCCTCCTGAGTAGTTAGGATTACAGGCATGAGCCACCGGTGCCCAGCCAGGAATATCTATGAGAATTTGTTTAAATATAAGCATTAATAACATGCTTACATTCTGCTGTTTCTAAGTGAAAAGTCTTCCCCCCCCTTGTGCTGGGGTCAAAATCAGAGGTTTATATATGATAGGCAAACAGTCTACCTCTGAGCTTTACCCCCAACCCAAGATTCCATTGTTTTGAAATAAAGCCTCACTCTATAGCCCAGGCGAATCCCAAATCAATCTCCTGAGTGCTGATATTACAGGCATGCCTCATTTAAATTAAAAAACAAACAAACTGAAGCAAATTATTGTTCTTAATTGTGAGGAGATTATTTTCTCTCCTCTTTTTGTGTGTGTTTCTATGTATGTGTATGAATTTTCTTTTTTTTTCCCTCATGGCTAGTACTCTACCATTTGAGCCACAGTGCCACTTCTGGCTTTTTCTGAGTAGTTTATTAGAAGTAAGAGTCTTACAGACTTTTCTGCCCAGGCTGGCTTTGAACTGTGACCCACAAATCTGAGCTTCTTGAGAAGCTAGTGTTATAGGTGTGAGCACTTGGCTCCCAATTCCTTTCTTAAGCCAATCAGTAGGACTGTAGAGGTACAGAACAGAAACACTTAAGTAAAAACAAAATAGCTCAGTATAGAAGGCACTAAAACAACAGATAAAAAAGAAGCAATAATACCAAGGAAGTATTTATAGGTTAAAATGTTTAAATATGAAAACAGAGTCTTATCTCTCTAGCCTTACTGCACCCAGATGGACATATGAACAATGATCAGAAATAGACTTTATTTGGAGGAAGCCAATAGGAAACAAATGTTTCCTAATTTCTCAATGCCAGTAAATTTTAAAATTCTTGAAGGGCTGGAGATGTAGCTCAACAGTTGAGTGCTTGCCTAGAATGTGTTAAGCTCTGGGTTGGAGGCCAGCACTACAAACCAACCAGTCAACCAACCAACCAACCCTGAAAGCAACCATGAATTGCTGTTTTTATTTATTGGAATTAGTAATAATGAATAGAGGTAGTACAGTAAATGTGAAAGATTTTTTAAAAACAAAACAAAACATTGATTTCAGCATTGCATTATTCTGTGAAATATTTCTGGAGATATATATATCTACACACACACACACACATATATATGTATATATATATACATACATACATACATATGCATATATATACATACACACACACACACACACACACACACACACACACACATATATGTTCTTGGTCCAGTAGTAAGCCAAATTCTTTAGTCTGGGAACCAACTATACGTATAAACAGAATAGAGCTGAATATTAGAAACATTAGAATGTTTCAGACACAAGGAAAAAACAGACTGTTATCCTATGATCAGGGAAATTAGCTTCTTGAGGGGACATGAAGAGAAAAATGTAAACCATCAAATAATGCCAAATTGGGTCATGGCACAGAAACAGCGTGTTTTAGGGACTGATTTAGGTGTGCCAGCCAAGGAAGGTCTTGCTGAAAAGGTAAGAGACTGAGGACTTTGAAATAGGCAGTGATCAGCTCTGTAGAGGTCACTGTAAGAACAAGAGGAAGAAGCATAGCGTTCTTGGGGGTGAACAACAAAGTAGCCTTTTGGGATGGGAAAGCACTGGGCATGTTTGGGAAGCTGAGAGCAGACCCTCTTGACCCAAGGGTGGGTCCAGTGACAAGGGCTAAGGTCACTTAGCAAGGTAGGGAAGGTCACAGAGCCCTTCAGGAATCATCAGTGAGCATTTCAGATTCATTATAAAATTAAAGACCATTTCTAGCCCTATAAAATCTGTCTGTGTTGTAATAAGATCACTCTGGCTCTGATGGGACTTGCAATGAAAAATGAGTTAGTTAGTTAGCAGATCAGGTGGCAATCTAGGTAAGAGAAGGGGTTGGCGGGTGTCAGGTAAGGATACCATTTTTTCTAAAGGATAATAGAAATAAAAGTCAGTGAGCCCTTTTAGGTTTCAGGTCTGAGCACCTTGTGGAAAAATTTGAGATGGAGAAGACTAGTAGAAATGAGGGCATCTTGGGTCTGGGAAGGTGGCTCAGTGGTAGAGTGCTTGCCTTACATGCATGAGGCCCTGGGTTTGATTCCTCAGCACCACATAAGAAGAAAAAGCCAGAAGTGGTGCTGTGGCTCAAGTGGTAGAGCGCTAGCCTTGAGCTGAAGAGCTGAGAGACAGCGCACAGGCCCTGAGTTCAGGCCCCATGACTGACCAGAAAAGAAAAAAAAGAAATGAGGGCACCAATTGGGAAGCACTGAGAATTCCAATCTGCACATGGTAAGATGGAGTTATAGGTAAGATAGCCAATATATCAGATGAGTAGTAGAATGCATTTGTAGAGACAGAGAAGAGGCCTCTAGAGATATTGATGTAGGTGTCATTAGCACAGAATTGGTTGGAAAGGAAGGGATATGATTACTGGAGAGAAAAGATACAGGCTCAGGATTTAGGCTTTGAGGAGCACCAATATTTCAAAGTTAGGTAGAAGCTGGGCACTGGTGGCTCATGCTTGTAATCTTAGCTGTTTAGGAGACTGAGAAGTGAGAATTGTGGTTCAAAGCCAGCCTGGGCAGCAGACGCCATGAGATTCTTATCTCTAATTAACCTCCAAAAAGCTGGTAGTGGAACTGTGACTCAAGTGGGAGACTGCTAGCTTTTCGCAAAAAAGCTAAGTGACGGGGGCTGGGAAGGTGGCTCAGTGGTAGAGCGCTTGCCTTGCATGCCTGAGGCCGTGGTTTCGATTCCTCAGCACCACATAAGCAAAAAGAAAAAAGCCGGAAGTGACGCTGTGGCTCAAGTGGTAGAGTGCTAGCCTTGAGCTGAAGAGCTGAGGGACAGCGCCCAGACTCAGAGTTCAGGCCCCACGACTGGACCCCCCCCCCAAAAAAAAAAAAAAAAGCTAAGTGACAGTGCCCAGGCCCTGAGTTCAAGCCCTAGTAATACATACACACACACTCACATGTACACACACACACGCTGAAGTTAGGTAGAGAAGAGGAGTGGGCTAAGGAAGAATGAGCAGAACCAGGTGAAGAAGAGGGAAGAGCCTTGGGAGGAAGCAGGAACATTCAGTGCATCCCATTCATTGGTGACAATTCTGGTGGTTGGTTGGTGTCCACTACTATGATTATTACAGCTATATAAACACCTGTATTTAAGTACAGAAAAAAAATCAGAAGAGATTGCTTTATTTAGATAAATAGACTATGAATATCATTCCTGTGAACTTGTTCCAATAATAAGAACAACCTTTTAAAAAGGAAGAAGGGAAAACAGGCAACATGTCTTGACAAATGGACTCCCTGATGGATGGCATGCCAGATGGACATTGTGGTGGGAAGCTCCAGTGAGATTTTATTTTCAGAGGATTGTGGAAAAGCCTGAATTGTTTCCTGTAAGCAGGGGGAAATAACTTAAGCATGCAAAGCGCATCTGGTGATGTCCTTTAGTTCTTGATGATGTCCTTGGGTTTTGTAGGTGTGGTATGCTGCATCCTATGCAGAGTTCGTGAACCAGAAAATTCATGACATTTCTGAGGAAGAAAGAAAAGGTGATTGGACTTTTATTATGTGAATTCTAAGTTGTGAATATTACATCTTTATGCAACCTCTGATTTCTCCATCTCCATGTATTTTATAAGACATCTTATAGGCTTTTCAGAGCTGTGTACCTCCATCTAATTCTAGGGTCCAATTTCAATGACATATTTACATTTCATTCATGAGTTCTGGAAAATAGTATTTAATATAATGAAAACCTTCAAATACCAAATTAGAACCTTAGTGTCAGGATGCTTCCTATCTAGCCCTGATCATCCCTAGGGACATAGCAATACAGTACTGACTTTGTTTTTAATGTAAATGTGACTGATATGTAATCTGCATACTGAGAGATATGCATACATTAAATATAGAGCTTGATAAATTCTCACAGTGAACACACCTAAGGAAATTATGAAGTATAATTACTCTCCTGACTTCCCAGTACCACACGAGTTGCTTGTTGGTGAACTATGCATAAATATAATAACATAGCACATTCACTTTTTTGTGTCTGGGCATCTTGCTCAACATTATATTTTTGAGATACATACATATTGTATATAATTACACTTAAATATTATATGATAGTATTATATATCATACATAATATATTTAAAATATAATTTGTTCATTCTCACTGCTCTTTGTCATTTTGCTGTATGAATGTATAACAATTCATTTATCAGTTTTACCATGGATTTGGTGTTGTAAAGTATAATTTTGATGGTAACTACCCCAAATTAGGTTAGGTTTCACAGGGTAAGGTCCGGTCTTTCACACGACTGTCCTTACTTCAGATACCAGCTGGAGCTCTGTTGTGAGGCCTGAACCCTGAGCCTGGGCACTGTCCCTCAGCTCTTCAGCTTAAAGCTAGCACTGTACCACTTGAGCTACAGTGCCACTTCCGGCTTTCCAGCTTTTTCTACTTATGTGGTACTAAGGAATCGAACCCAGGGCCTCATGCATGAAAGGCAAGCACACTACTACTGAGCCACCTTCCCAACCCCTAGCTCATGCTTCTCAAGCCAGTCACAATTCTGACCAACTGTCTACAATTTAGGGGGTTCCAAGTACCCCCTGAGATGATTCACAAAACTCTTTAACAAGAAAGTAATGCAAATAGTGGATAATGTCTACAGTGGTGAGAGAAAAGGCAACTGGATATTGCTAGTGCCTGTTGATCATCAGCCATTATGATTTCTCTCCTGTGATTGTAGTTCTTCGAGAACAAGAGAAGAATTGGCCCTGCTATGAATGTAACCGTCGCTTTATAAGCTCAGAGCAGTTGCAACAGCACCTCAATTCTCATGATGAGAAACTAGACGTGTTTAGCAGGTATGTATGAGAGGGGGAAAGGCTCATGAATTTGGTTCTTAAAGATTATATGTATCTGTAAACCAAAGAATGTTTCTACTTGTGCATATTCTCAAGGTGTGTGTGTGTGTGTGTGTGTGTGTGTGTGTGTGTGTGTGTGTGTGTGTGTGTGTGTGTGTGTGTGTGTGTGTGTGTGTGTGTGTGTGTGTGTGTGTGTGTGTGTGTAGACAGGTAACCAAGTAGTTATTTTGATGTAGAGCTACTAAAGGGTATGTCTTATCTGTCATTTCCTTTCCCCTCTTTATTTATTTATTCCTTTTTCAGTGTATCTCATACCCTTTCACCTTCGTGAAATCTGTAACTGGAGAGTATGAAATAGGAATTGTTGAGGTAGCATATGTCTTTGCATAATTTATGTCTCTTGATTTTTAGATTTTTTCCAGCAAAATGATTTCTTTATAAAGTTAAACTAAAAGCTTTAATTCTACTATATAAAAAAGACAAATGAAGCCCAGGCACCTGTAATCCTAGCTACTTAGAAGACTGAAATCTGAGGATCATGGTTTCATAGTTCAAAGCAAGCCCAAGGAAGAAAGTCTGTAAAACTTTTATCTCCACTAAACTGTCAAAAAAAAAAAGCTGGAAGTATAGTTGGTCAAATGGTAGAGTGCTAACCTTGAGCAAAAGAAGCTCAGGGATGGCACCCAGACCCTGAGTTCAAGCCCCAGATTGGCATCAAAAAACAAAACAAATGGTAAATGAAAATTTTATAGGATGTTGAGGGGGAACGTGCAACAAGATAAGGAGGGACTTAAGATGATGGAAAAAAATTGGATTTTAGTATGCAAAACCTTTAGTGGGTTCTGATCAGGGAATATTGTAATGCCAGTTGTATTTTAAAAAGGTCATTGTGTATGAAAATGAACACATCAGATTAGTTTATATTAGAATAAGAGCGAAGGCAGAGAGTTCAGTTAGAAGCTAGTACAGGATGAGGATTATTTAGAATAGTGATCCCAACAGGACTGAAATAGAATTGTCTATCTACATTTATTGAGTTTGGAAAATTAGGTGATGGTATAAATCCTCACTTAGAAAAACAGAAAGGAAGTTCAGGTGCTGGTGGTTTACCCCTTTAGTCCTAGCTATTCAGGAGGCTGAGATCTGAGAACCACAGTTCAAAGCCTGACGAGGCAGGAAAGTTCATGAGACTCTTATCTACATTCAGCTCCCAGGAAACTGGAAGTAGCTCAAAGTGGTAGAAAGCTAGCCTTGACCAGTAAAGCTCAGGGACAGTGCCTAGGCCTTGAGTTCAAGTCACACGATTGAAAACAAAACAAAACAGGAAAGAATGATCCAGGGATGTACCATACACGAAATGAAAGTAAGACCCCAAGCAAGGCTGTTTTGTTCTTTGGCTGTATCCAGCTGTGAGGGTGCTGCAGTTTTACCTAGCAAATTCAGCACAATGAGAATAAAGATGCAGCAGTGGTGGGGTGGGAATCTAGAGCAAACAGCATGATTACAGTGAGTGTGGCCTTGGAAGTCTTGCATTGGTGATGGAAGAAGGAAGGAGTGGATTAAGGATGCTAGTAAGGCTGAAAGGTGGTTGTTGTGGTTTCGAGGGATCAAATTGAGGGCCATGTGTATTGTGGGCAGGGTCTCCAGCCCAGAATATATTCCAAGTCCTTGGAATCAGTTTTAATAAGGGATTTTTGCATTCTAGTAATTCATTAAAAGAGTTTTATAATTATTTGGTGTTTAGTAGGCATTTTATGGGACATTTGAATTAGAAATTTCTTGTGACTTTCCAGAAGGTTATGGTAAAATGAGGAAGTTATTTGAATGTAGCTATGTTTCTTGAAAGGAATATGAGCCAGGCACTGGTGGCTCACACCTGTAATCCTAGCTGCTAAGGAGGCTGAGATCTGAACTATGGCTCAAAGCCAGCCCTGGCAGAAAAGTCCCTGTGAGATTCTTATTTCCAATTAGCCACTAACAAACCAGAAGTGGCTCAAGTGATAGAGTGCTGAGCACAAAGGGGCTCAGGGACAATGCCTAGGCCCTGAGTTCAAGCCCCACAACCGATAAAAGAAAGAAGAAAAAAAGAAAGAAAGGAAGGAAGAAAGGAAGAAAAATAAAGAAAAAATAAAGAAAGAAAGAGAAAGAGAAAGAGAGAAAGGGAGGGAAGGAAGGAAGGAAGGAAGGAAGCAAGCAAGCAAGCAAGCAAGCAAGCAAGCTGAGGGCCGGTGGCTTCCACCTGTAATCCTAGCTACTCAGGAGGCTGAGATCTGAGGACTGTGGTTCAAAGCCAGCCCAGGCAGAAAAGTTTGTGAGACTCTTATCTTCAACAAGCCACCAGAAAACTAGAAATGGCACTGTGTCTCAAGTGGTAAAGCACTAGCCTTGAGCTGAAGAGCTGAGGTACAGTGCCCAGGCTCAGAGTTCAAGCCCCACAACTGACGAGGAGAAGAGAGAGAGAGAGAGAGAGAGAGAGAGAGAGAGAGAGAGAGAGAGAGAGAGAGAGAGAGAGAGAGAGAGAGAGAGAGGAGGGGGGGGCAAGGAGGGAGGGAGGGAAGGAAGGAAGGAAGGGAAGGAGGGAGGGAGGGAGGGAAGAATGAAGGAAGGAAGGAAGATTAGCTGAGGCCACTGGAAAAGAGAAAGAATGGAATCTAGTCTCAGTTGATCCTCAGAAAAATACTACTCACGCCTATAATCCTAGCTACACAGGAGGCTGAGATCTGAGGATCATGGTTCAAAGCCAGCCCTGGCAGGAAATTCCCTATGAGACTCTTATCTTCAACTAACCACTGGAAAACTGGAAGTGGCACCGTGGCTCAAGTGGTAGTGTACTAGCCTTGAGCTGAAAAACTCAGGGACAGTTCCCAGGCCCAGAGTTCAAGCCCCACAACTGACTCCCCACACCAAAAAAAAAAAAAAAAAAAAAAAAAAAAAAAAAAAAAAATATATATATATATATATATATATATATATATATTTACTACTGATTTACCATATTCTGTCCTGTTTGCATTTCTCACCTCCTTCCAGAAGCAAACTGTTGTTTTTGATTTGTGTTTTTATAACTTTTTCTAAATAATTTTAAGATATCTCTTTGCCCTGTAGAGAGGCAAAGCTGAAAAATTCAGAAAGCTTCTAGTAATAAAACAATTGTTTCCACTGGAGAAAAGAGCCAGGGAAAGTAAAGTGAGAGAAACTCAAAATCTGGGGTTAGTAAAGATTATTGAAGGGAACTGTTGTGGCATATGATGTAATTATGACTATTCATAACTTAATCTCTTGTCCCCAGAACAAGAGGCAGAGGAAGGGGACGAGGCAAGAGGCGATTTGGCCCAGGTCGACGACCAGGGCGTCCTCCAAAATTTATCCGATTGGAACTAACCAGCGAGAATGGGGAAAAGAGTGATGATGGGACCCAGGTACTGGGGGATGGGAAGATCTCCTTCTGCTGTGCTTGTTCACAGTGCTAGACTAGATTAAATACCACATACACTCAATTTAAATACACACACTGTTGTCATGTCATGGCTTTGCTACTTGTTAGCCAAAGTACAGTTGGAGAAGACGAAAAAGAATGTATTTTCCAATGAAAAGCTAACTTTGCTGCCCTACAAATTTGAAATTGATCAGAGATATTAGAGACTTTGTTTAATTAATTTAAGCCATTAAAATGATAGATATTCTAGAAGAGTTTTATACTCTTCTGGTTTGGTAGTCAGAAATGTCTCATTGTTTTTAAATTCTGTGCTTCTTTCTTTTTTTTTTTTTTTTTTTTTGGTCCGGTCGTGGGCCTGAACTCTGGACCTGGGTGCTGTCCCTCAGCTCTTCAGCTCAAGGCTAGCACTCTACCATTTGAGCCACAGCGCCACTTCTAGCTTTTTTCTTTTTGCTTATGTGGTGCTGAGGAATCAAACCCAGGGCCTCATGCATGCAAGGCAAGTGCTCTACCACTGAGCCACCTTCCCAGCCCCTCTGTGCTGCACTATTTCTACAATTAACTTTTCCAGTGGGGAATATTTTTTCTCAGCATCCTTGTGCTAGTTAAAAAAAAAAAAACAATCCCAAAAACCCATAAGCTGGGCTCATGTTTGTGGTGGTCACGCCTGTAATCCTAGCTGTTTGGAGGCTGAGATCTGAGGATCACAGCTTAAAGTCAGCCCAGGTAGGAAAGTCCATAAGACTCTTAGCTCTACTGGCAACCAGAAAACTAGAAGTGGAGCTGTGTGGTAAATACTAGCCCTGAGTAGAAAAGCTCAGGGACAGCGCCCAGGCTCTTGAGTTCAAGCCTACAGCCAATAGCAACAACAACAAAAGCCACATGTTCCATATGGGTTGCTCGTGCCTATAATCTTAGAATGCTGACATCTGAGGATCTCAGTTTGAAGTCAGCCAGGACAAAAAGTCTGTGAGACTCATCTCCAATTTATCACCAAAAACTTGGTAGTATAGATGTGGCTCAAATGGTAGAGCACCAGCCTTGAGCAAAAAAGCTAAGGTAGAGCATGTCCAGGCCCTAGGTTTAAGCCCCCAGTACTGTCGAAAACAACCAAGAAAAGGACAAAACCATATCTGCACATAGTGACACAGCCCTTAGGCCCAGCTACTTCAGAGGCAGAAGGATAACATGAACAGAGTTTGGGAGCCTCCTGGTCAATACAATAAGACACTAAGTGTTAAAAAAAAAAACTCCACAATTCTAAATCTAAGCCCATATTTCTACCATTGATCTCCATTTAAGTAGGGAAGTAATTCATGGTTATTTCAAATTGCAGGACTTGCTGCATTTTTCCACGAAGGAACAATTTGATGAAGCTGAACCAGCTACTCTGAATGGGCTAGATCAGCCGGAACAGACCACTATCCCAATACCTCAGCTGCCACAGGAAACCCCGGCTTCTCTGGAGCATGAACCAGAAACTCATACTCTACATCTGCAGCCACAGCACGAGGAGAGTGTGGTGCCTACCCAGACCACTTTGACAGCTGATGACATGCGCAGGGCCAAACGCATCAGAGTAAGTGGGCAGACATGTCCCCTATCCCCAGAGGATCACTTCCTCCCCTTGGCAGTGTTTTTGGTGCTATTTACCATTCACTTTGAAATGTTGCACTTACTCTATCACATGTTTAGGCTTGTTATTCTGCAAAAAAAAAAAAAAAAAAAAAGTCTTTACTAGTTCTGAGTCTTTGTCCTATGGCTGACTGGTATGGCTGGTCTTAGATTCAATCAATGTAGTATTAACACACGGAAGCCTGGATTTTGGAGTTCCTAGACCATAATATGTAAAATAGCCAAAATCAATAGCTCTCCATATTCCTTAGTTTACAGGTTAGAAGTAGAGAAATCCGTATGTTTCTTCTTATTTTTTTTTGGGTGGGTCGTGGGGATTGAACTCTGGGATTGAGCACTGTCCTGGACCTTGAGCTCTTCAGCTCAAGGTTAGCGCTCTACCACTTGCGCTACAGTGCCACTTCCAGTTTTCTGGTAGTTCATTGGAGATAAGAGTTTCACAGACTTCCCTGCCTGGGCTGGCTTTGAACCACAATCCTCAGATCTCAGCCTACTGAGTGGCTAGGATTTTACAGGTGTGAGCCACCAGCGCATGGCTGTTTCGTTATATTTTATTTAATTATTTTTATTTATTTTGACTGTTTGGTGATGTGAATTCAATCTAGGGCCTTGCACATGCTTGCTAAGCAGGCACTCTGATGCTGAGATATTCCTTTAGCCCTATTTGTTTGTGTGTGCGTGTGTGTGTGCGTGTGTGTGTGTGTGTGTGTGTGTGTGTGTGTATACACCCATACACGCACATGCACAAGCAGCCCCTCTCTCTGCAAATGTCAGCCTGTGTACATTTGTGTGTGTGTGTGTGTGTGTGTGTGTACATATATATATATATATATATATACATATATATATATATATATATATATAAATTCTTTTTTTTTTTTTGAGATTCAGGGGATTGAACTCAGGGCTTTAGGCATGCTAAACAAGTGCTCTACCACTGAGCTACACCCCCAGTTCTAATTACTTATATTCTTTTTTTTTTTTTTTTGGTTGGTTGTGGGGCTTGAATTCAGAGTCTGGGCTCTGTCCCTGAGCCTGTTTGTGTTCAAGGCTTGCACTCTACTACTTGAGTCACAATGCTGCTTCCAGTTTTTGAGTGGTTAATTGGAAAGTGTCTCACAGGGACTTTTCTGCCCAAGCTTGTTCAAACCATGATCCTTCAGATCTCAGCCTCCTGAGTACCTAGGATTATAGGCGAAAGCCACCAGTGCCTGGTTAATTATTTATATCCTAAAACAGGCTAATCTCTGTCTAATCATAGCCCTAAAGTTAATTATAGGTAACTATAATTAACTACTACTCAATCATTGCAAAGGGACCTGTGTCCAAGTCAATATGACAGGAACAGTGCATACACCTGGGAACAGTGCACACACCTTGGGACACTGAAGTAAAGCTGTATGTTCAGGTGCTGGTGGAGGTCTCACTTCTGGGGTCTGTGTCTTGGCTTTAGATTTGCAGATCTTCTATGACTTTCAATGAAGACAGGTCTTTCTCTTCTTTTCTCTTGGGTAGCAGTTGAGTATGAGTTAGGAACTATAGGAAACGCATGTGGAGAACAATATGTTGTCTTAAGACATCAGTGATAACAAAAAACTAAAGATATAAAACCCATGTTTTTGGCAACTGATGATAAAAAGATTTATTGGTCTGGACTTGTAGATAGGAGAGATATCTTGTATAACTTCCCAGGCTTTATAGTTTCTAGATGGATGAGTATTTTAACTTGGGGTTTTGGGGTTTTGTGAGGGTTTTTTTGGTCTTGTTTTTCCTTTCTTTCTTTCTTTCTTTCTTTCTTTCTTTCTTTCTTTCTTTCTTTCTTTCTTTCTTTCTCTTTCTTCCTTCCTTCCTTCCTTCTTTCTTTCTCTCTCTCCTTCCTTCCTTTCTTCCTTCCTTCCTTCCTTCCTTTCTTCCTTCCTTCCTTCCTTCCTTCCTTCTTCCTTCCTTCCTTCCTTCCTTCCTTCTTTCTTT
Source organism: Dipodomys merriami (assembly GCF_024711535.1). Lineage (NCBI taxonomy): Eukaryota > Metazoa > Chordata > Mammalia > Rodentia > Heteromyidae > Dipodomys > Dipodomys merriami. The sequence goes on from NW_027204381.1 coordinate 13,204,209, forward strand.
CTTTCTTTCTTTCTTTCTTTCTTTCTCTCTCCTCTCTCTCCTTCCTTCCTTCCTTCCTTCCTTCCTTCCTTCCTCCCTCCCTCCCTCCCTCCTTCCTTCCTCCCTCCCTCCCTCCCTCCTTCCTTCCTCCCTCCCTCCCTCCTTCCTCCCTCCTTCCTCCCTCCCTCCCTTCCTCCCTCCCTCCTTCCTTCCTTCCTTCCTTCCTTCCTTCCTTCCTTCCTTCCTTCCTTTTCCCTCCCTCCCTCCTTCCTTCCTTCCTTCCTTCCTTCCTTCCTTCTTTCCTTCTTTTTTTTTTGGTCAGTCAGGGCTTGAACTCTGGGCCCTGGATGCTGTCCCTCAGCTCTTCACCTCAAGGCTAGTGCTCTCCCACTTGAGCTTCAGTGCCACTTCCAGGTTTCTGGTGGTTTATTGGAGATAAGAGTCTCACTGACTTTCCTGCCTGGGCTGGCTTTGAACCACAATCCTCAGATCTCAGCCTCCTGAGTTGCCAGGATTATAGGCGTGAGCCACCGGCACCCAGCTTGTTTTTCATTTTTGTGTTTTAAAGATGCTAAGTTACACCATATTCAGGGTGGGCTGGGTCAGTAGGAACCACTGCACGGGGTCTTGCTTTGGGCAAGAGAGATTGGATCAACTTTCTCCTTTGATCTCTTTATTTGCCTGTAGGCTAGAAGGGACCTTGAAAAATAATATAGTCCCTGTCTTCATGTAAACAGACATTTAAACCTTAATTACCACATGACAGTTTTGAAGGACTCTAAGAACTCTTGAGTTCTTAGAGCCCTGTAATTGAAATACATGCAACTTTTGAATTGAAATAATTAATTATAATTGGAATAATTATAATTAAAATACTTGTAATGTTTTCAATCTATGGTCTTTCAAGGATATGTAAAAATAAATAAATATAGGCCAGAAAAGCAAATAGCTGTGAACTTTATCTTCCTATCCATTATTCTTCTTTGTTTGCCTTTTAGTCTCTTGTCCAATTACTGTCTTTTCTTTTTTGGCCATCTGATATTTTACTAAGTCAGAGAAGTGCTTGCTAGATTTATTTATTTATTTATTTTTGTCGGTCATGGGGGCTGAACTCTGGGCCTGGGTGCTGTCCCTGAGCTCTTCAGCTGAAGGCGAGCGCTCTACCAACTTGAGCCACAGCGCCACTTCCGGCTTTTTCTCCTTATGTGATGCTGAGGAATCAAACCCAGGGCCTTATACCTGCAAAGCAAGTACTCTACCACTGAGCCACTTTCCCAGCCCCTGGATTTGATTTTTATTTTGACGGAAAAAAATAAAACTCACATGTGTATTGCAGCTGTGCGTGTTCAAGCATAGACTAGTTGTTCGTATACTTATATTCTTCTGAAGGAGATAGGGTACTGGTTTCAGTACAAGGTTCCTTGTGTCAAAGTAAAACCACACGTGTGACTTTTAGATGCTAGTATTGGTTGAGCTCTCTTGCTTTTTCCACTCACACATTCTAAAAAAGTTTGGCTCTGTATTTTTTTTTTCATCTTTTTTTAAATCCAGAGTGGTAATGACCAACTGAAGGGAAGTCTTCCAAAATTGGTAATGTAACTATTTTTCTCTCCTCTAATGCTGCCTGCTCAGTTGGAGCTGCAGGTAGGTTTGTTTCCTGTGTTTCACATAACAGAATGTCATTTACGTGTTTGCCTGACCTGCTGTTCTTTACAACCTGTACTTAGAAAATCCTGGTAGAAACCACAGTTTGGTTGCTCTACTAAATGTAAATTAATAAATAGTGATCATTTATTTCCAAGTAGGTGAATGAACAAATTGTAGGCTGCAGGTTACTCCTGTACAAAGGATAGGACTAAATGATCTTGAAGGTTCTTTCCAGCTCTTAAATAATCTTTGAGATGATACTGAGTTTTTAGCTATGTATTAGAATACTTCTCGAGCTCTGTCTCTAAGAGTTTGTAGTCTCAGTAAGATCATTTTCATTTATATGTTAAATGTAAGAATACCTAGTAGTTGGAAGAGTAAAAGGCTAGAGAAAGATGAAGGAGGTAGGTGAAGGGAGCCATAGGGAGAGAGTGCTAGGCACAGGGATATGCTTGGGATGGTTATGGGACAGGGCAAACACTGACTTGACCCTAGTGGGGAAGCCAGGTGGGTAATGGAAAGAGGCTTGTTGGACAGAATTAGTCACCAAAGGCTTTGAAAGATTCAAAGAAAGTTTCTTTAAAAAAGTACAATTCCCCAGCTGGGTGCCAGTGGCTCACACCTGTAATCCTAGCTACTTTGGTGGCTATAACCTGAGAATTTCAGTTCAAAGCTAGATAGGGTAAGGAAAGTCTGTGTAAGTCTTTCACCTCCAATTAACAAGCAAAAAGCTGGAAGTGGAGATGTAACTCAAGTGGTAGAGCACTACCCTTGAGTGGAAAAAGGTTAAGGGACAGTTCCTAGGCCCTGAGTCTGAGTTCAAGCCTCAGTACTAGTACAAAGTCAAAATCAACCAAACAACAACAACATAAATCCAAACCAACCAGTTGATACTTGTTTGATTCTTTTTAGTCACAATATCAAAATAGTATGAAAATTGATCAAACACTATAGATTCCTTTAGCTAATAGCATCAGACTTCAGAAACAGAATCTCTTCTCAAATCATTACAATGTTAATTTGGATGCTGTTTTGGTATCCTCTTAACACTGATGACCTCACAGTTTGGTGTGGTTGACTAACCGGAGCTCAGGGGTCAGCAGACCTATGGTGTGTCTGTACGTTTCCCATTAGCCATGATTTCTTCCTGAAAGTACACTGGGTATAGCTCTACTACAGAAGCTGCGTTAGAGCAGAACTGGCTTGCAAGTGAGCCAAAAGGCTTTTACTATCTGGTAATATGAGTGTCATTAGCACACAGACTTTTTCTAGTTCTTGAGCACTCTGGCTCCAAGTAAATAAAGGGGTGATAGGATGTGTCATTAGAATTAAGGAAGAGGAGCCAGGTGGCTGCTCAGTTTAAATCCATTGTCTGAAGCTATTCTGCTAATCTGAAGTGACAGAATACTGATTAGCATCATGGTCCCAAAACAAAGCCAAGTTCTACATTGGGCACTCTGGAGAAATGGAATCTTCAGGAGAATCATCATCAAAAACTGTTGACTCTATCCTTGGAAACTTAACCAACTTAAAGTTGGAAAAGGGATGTAATTCTTACATGGCAGACATGCTCTAAACCTTGAATATTTGCTGGATTTCAACAGAGCATCTGTTTATCTGACTTCTCTCCATGTAGCTTTGGAAGTAGACAGAAATAGTAAGAGCTTTTATGTAAAATAAGTCTGTGCTCAGATAAAGTAAAAAGATGAGGGGGCCAGTAAACTGTATGAGGAAGCCAAAGCTAACTCGTGTATATTAGAAAAAAGATCTGTTCTTAAGTGTCTTATCCCAGAAATAATTTTGTGAATTTCATTTCAAATATATCTTCTATTTTATTAATTTTCAAACTTAGATATTTGTTATGAGCTGAGCAGTCACTAAAGGATACAGTTTAAAAAGAGAATCAAGTAAGATGCCTACTCCTCAAAGTAGCCCCAGTTGAGAAGACAACAAAATTACTATTTACCTACTCAAGGTAAATGAGGACTATCTTAAAATATCTCTCCTAGCTCTGTCAGAGGAGCCCAAGAAGGCAATTTTCTTTTATAAAAAATTGATTGTGTTAAAAATTTCAGTGAATTAAAAATAAGCATCTTTCTTACTCTCCCCAAAATGATGTTCACATTAAATTTTATTTAGATGTTGCTTTTGATAAGTAATTAATCGTTAAAGTGTTGTACTTGATCACTGCAAAAATAATGCATCAAGATTCTTGTAAATCTTTCTTTCACTCTTCTTCCATAGCTATGGATATGCCCAGTCACAAGTTTGTTAGTACTGGGGTTTGAATCAGGTACTTATGCTTGCTAGGCAAGAGCTCTACTAATTCAGCCACTCTACCAGCCCAGTCACAGGGTTTTGAGGGACTTTCCCCTTCATGACTGTTGTCTAGAGCTTCCTTCCAATGTTTTGAAGAATTTATGGATGAGTATTATAGAAAACCACTAATTCTATGTTCTCTGTGTGATGGTTCTGGGGTCTGCTCTCGGTGGCCTGTGAGTTGCTTTTCCAGCAGTCCCGATGGATTGCCCTGAGCATCCATCTTCTCTCTCTTTCCCTTTAACAATTGCATGAACTTAAAAGACAGCTAATCCTCCTTGGTAGTGCAATCTGTGACTGAAAAAAAAGAGAGCAAAATTGACCTGTCTAGACAGGAAGTAAACAGGCTTAACTGTTAGCATGGCATTGTAGAACTAACTGGATATTGAGTAGGAAGTGATGAGATGTGTATATATTCTCTTTTTGGTATATGCTCATTGTCCTGTTTTATAACCAAACATATTCACATACGTCTCATTTCTTCATTTCATTTGTAATTCTTTTCTTTCTATTGTGATCTATAATTCACATAGCACAAAAATCCCTCTTTTAAAGTGGGTACAGCCTACACTATCCCAGAACATTTTCCTTACCTGCCAATGAAAACCTGCAGACATTTCTGCCTCTATTTTCATCAAGCTTCAAATTATCTCTCTGTCTCTCTCTCTGTCTCTGTCTCTCTCTGTCTCTCTGTCTCTGTCTCTCTCTGTCTCTCTGTCTCTGTCTCTGACTCTGTCTCTCTGTCTGTCTCTCTCTCTGTCTGTCTCTGTCTCTGTCTGTCTGTCTGTCTCTCTCTCTCAGTGCTGGTAATGGAGCTTGAACTCAGATCCTCAAAAATCTCACTTGGCTTTTTTCACTCAAGGCTAGCATTCTACCACTTGAGCCACACCTCCAGTTTTGGCATTTTTTTGCTGATGAACTGGAAGTAAGAGTCTCATGGATTTTTTTTTTTGCCAATCCTGGGGCTTGAACTCAGGGCCTGGGCACTGTCCCAGAGCTTCTTTTGCTCAAGGGTAACACTCTACCACTTGAACCACAGCACCACTTCCTGCTTTTTTCTGTTTATGTTGTACTGAGGAATCAAACCCAGGGCTTCATGCATGCTAGGCAAGCACTGTACCACTGAGCCTCATTCCCAGCTTTCTCATGGACTTTTATATCTGGGCTTACTTCCAGCTACAATCCTCAGATCTTAGCTTCCTAAGTAGACAGGATTAAAGGAGTGAACTACCAGTTAAATTATTTTTATCAAGAACTTTAGGACATAATATTTGGGGTAATGTATTCCACCCTTATTCATACATGTGCAACTTATAAGTCTTCTCTTCCAAATTAACAAATGTTATCATTCTGAGACTCCTTCCTGCCTTCCTGCCTTCCTGCCTTCCTTCCTTCCTTCCTTCCTTCCTTCCTTCCTTCCTTCCTTCCTTCCTTCCTTTCTTTCTTCTTTCCTTCCTTCCCTCCTTCCTTACTCGCTCCCTCCCTCCCTTGCTCCATTCTTCCCTCCCTCTCTCCCTTTCTTCCCTCTCTCCTTTTCTCCCTCCCTCTCTTCCTCCTTCCTTCCATCCTTCCTTCCTCCTTCTTTCTTTCTTTCTTCCTTTCCTTTCTTCCTTTCTCTCTCTTCCTTGCTTGCTTCTTTCTTTCATTCTTCCTTGCTTCTTTTCTTTCTCTCTCTTCCTTTCTTCCTTTCACTCTTTCTTTCTCTTTTTCTCTCTTTCTTTCTTTCTCTCTTTCTCCCTTCCTCCCTCCCTCTCTCCCTCCCTCTCTCTCTTCCTTTCTTCCTTTCACTCTTTCTTTCTCTTTTTCTCTCTTTCTCTCTTTCTTTCTTTCTCTCTTTCTCCCTTCCTCCCTCCTTCTCTCCCTCCCTCCCTCCCTCCCTCCCTTCCTCCCTCCCTTCCTTCCTTCCTTCCTTCCTTCCTTCCTTCCTTCCTTCCTTCCTTCCTTCCTTCCTTCCTTCCTTCCTTCCTTCCTTCCTTCTTGTCCTGGGGCTTGAATTCAGGGCCTGGGCACTGTCCCTGAGCTTCTTTTGCTCAAGGCTAGCTAGCACTCTACCACTTGAGCCACAGTGCCACTTCTGCCATTCTCTGTTTATATGGTACTGAGGAATAGAACCCAAGGCTTCATGCATGCTAGGCAAGCACTCTACCACTAAGCCATATTCCCAGCCCTTTTCTGATGCAAATCTTAAAAAAAATTATATTATCTTTAAGTAGTTGTACAAAGAAGTTCCCATTCTACAAAACAGTATATGAATGCAAGGTATCTGACAACATTGTCACCCATCTGATGCAAATCTAAATTAAAAATTTTTTAATGATATTAGAAATTGTGCTAGGCAAATGCTTGAGCTCCAGCCCACAAGTGTCCTCTTAAAAACCCATATGGAATGTTACTTCTAATCCTTTCAAAAGAAAACACATACGTGGGCATAACATAAAGCAAAATGTAGTAATAATCTTTGAAAGATAAACTTTGGGGATGGCTTTCATTTTCAGCATTTTTACCAGGAAAGTCTTCTCTTCCCTTTGTGTCTTGGCATTTGGAGTCTGTGATTACAAGGATCACCTTTTCTTCCCCTACAGATGTGTGAATCGCTGGCATTCTCAGTTTTCTCACGACATGGTCATATTTCTGTATGTCTTTCAGAATGCAGCTCTTCAGCATCTGTTTATTCGGAAGTCCTTCCGGCCTTTTAAGTGTTTGCAGTGTGGGAAGGCCTTCCGTGAAAAGGACAAACTGGACCAACACTTGCGCTTCCATGGGCGGGAGGGTAACTGCCCGTTGACCTGTGATCTGTGTAACAAGGGCTTCATCAGCAGCGCTTCTCTGGAGAGCCACATGAAGCTCCATTCAGACCAGAAGACTTACTCTTGCATTTTTTGCCCAGAATCCTTTGATCGCCTTGATTTGTTGAAAGATCATGTGGCCATTCATATCAATGATGGCTATTTCACCTGCCCAACTTGTAAGAAACGGTTCCCAGATTTTATCCAGGTGAGTGTCCACTAACCAAGATTCTTGTCTACTTCCTTCTTTTGCTAAAAGAAACTTCGATTTTTGGAAAATTGAGACTGCCTACCACCTACATTTCCACTTCTTCAATCAAACTACTTTTGACAATCTTATGATCCATAATTGTTCAAATCAGACCTTGTCTTCTAAATATCTAAGCTACATTTCAAGTAATAAACACTCAGATGTGGTTATAATTTTTTAAGCCTGCCTTAATACTTGTCAATATCCATTGTTGACGAAATGTGATATCGAATCTGTAGAAGACAAACTCCCATTCCTGGGCTATAAGCATCTCCCTGGTTTCCTGTCTTGCGTTACTAAGGTCATACATTTTGGAAGGAAGCAAGAGAAAGGTGGTGTATAATATGCTTTTGTATGTGCTTCCTGGTAGTATATTCTTTGTTAGACAAAAATGGGTCAAGATAATTTCCATAGTAGCCATGATTTCATTTTATATATTAGTGAATTATCAAATCTCAGTATCTCATAAAAATACTTTTAAAAGGACAGTTACTAAAGCAAAAGCATAATAGATTTAATCATAGTATTGCTAGTATTAAAAGTCTTGAGAATTTCCTCATTTCATATAGTTAGAAGATTGCTAAGGCAGAATTTGATGGCAAAGAATTGTCAAAATAATGGAGCAAAATGCTTTATAAAATTAACTTCCATTCATAGTGCTTTTCTTTTTTCTCTTCCTCTCATCGTTTTTCTTTCTTTTTCTCAATTTTTTTCTCTCCCTCCCTCCCTCCCTCCTTTCCTTCCTTCCTTCCTTCCTTCCTCTCTCTCTGTCTCTCTATCTCTCTGTCTCTCTCTCTCTCTCTCTTTCTCTCTCTCTCTCTCTTTCTTTTCTGTGCTGGGATGGAACCCATTGCTAACACATGCTGTACTGGGCTATATTCTGTCCCCACAGTTGTTTTTAATTTAACGTGTCTAGCTAAGAGCATTCAAAAGATACATATATGTGTGTATTATGTATGTATAAGTACATATATTATGTAGGCATACATATGGATATATGTTATTTATAATAAATATATATGATATATACATATATATATATCATGTGGTAGAAATTGAACATAGGCCAAAGCTATATCCTATTATTCTTTTATTATCTAAAAGCAAAGAGAATATGTCCTGAAGCAAGGAGAAAAACACTTGTATTGTAATCATAAATGGGTAATGTTTCCCATGTCACCTAATTCATATTTTTAATTCTTCAAACTTAATTTTTCTTTCTAGTGCTGGGATTGAACCAGGGCCTCATGTTTGCTAGGTAATTGCTCTACAACAAAGCTCTACATCCCCAATCCTAGAGTGATTTTATGGAAAGATATAAAAAGAAATTCTTTTCTTGTAGATAATGTTTGCCAAGATTTATTTAAACACCAAACAATCCTGCTTTTCATCTTAAACAAAAAGGAAGCGAGATTTGGACACCAAGTGATCAGGACATCTCAACAAACATTTTTCTTTTTTCTGTTATTCGTCTGGGAGGTTCAGAGTTGTAGGGCTTTCTGGCAACTTGTTTAATTCAGGGCAAGGACAGTAGGCATTTGAGGCTAAGTCATCACATTTAATTGGATGACAGGGCCATGTTGATGGAAATCCATGCTAATGCATTGGCGCCCTCTAGTGTTGGGAGTCGCTAGCTGCCTTTGGTTCTTTTTGCTGCCTGAGGGCCTGAGTTTCCCCTGGTCTTTACTGCCAGGTAAAAAAGCACGTTCGCAGCTTCCATTCAGAAAAGATCTACCAGTGTACAGAGTGTGACAAGGCCTTCTGCCGTCCTGATAAGCTGCGGCTCCACATGCTCCGGCATTCAGATCGTAAAGACTTCCTGTGTTCAACCTGTGGAAAACAGTTTAAGGTATGTATTGGTAGCCACTGGAATGGAGTTAGGCAGAGGATAAGTGCCTGCTCATTTAATATATGTATCACCATTTATGTTGAGCTGAATTGGGAAGCATTTTAGGCCTTTGATTTACTTAGAAAATTAATAGTAAGAAGTTACTTATTTCTCAAAATAATTAATTAAAATCCCTCAACTATTGAATTAATAATGCAGATCCTAATAATGCACAGAAATGGAGGGACAAAGGGTGAATAAATGCAGCAGTGGTACTCAGCAGACACTGTGTTGAAAATGAACTACACAACTTATGAGTGGGGACAGGAGAGAAAAGCTGGGAGAGAGCAAAGGAAGGGGTGACTTTATCCAAAAAGGAATGTATTCATTACAAAATAGTAACCTATATCATCTTTATAATAAAAGTTTAAAAGCAAAAACAAAAAAATAAAGAATGCAGATCCTAAAAGAATCTAATTATATACTAACTAGTACAACTAAGTTATTATTGAGGTGTTTCTAAAAGTCCAGTATATTTATTTACATTCAAACCAAGGGATGGATTTTATTTATTTGTTTGGTATTGTTAGTGAAGCTTGAATTCAGGGCATGGGCACTATCCTTAGTTTTCTCGCTCAAGGCTGGCACTCTACCATGCAAGCCACAGCTGATCCTGACTTTTGGTAGTTAGCTGGAGATAAGGGTCTCATCTTTTCTGCCTGAGCTGGCATCAAACTATGATCCTCATATCTCAGCCTTCTGAGTAGCTTGGATTACAAGTGAGATCCACCAAGCGCCCAGTTGCCAAGGGATTTATTTTGTTTTATTTTATTTTTTTTGTGTTGGTTTGTGGGGCTTGAACTCTGGGCCTGAGTGCTTGTCCCTCAGCTCTTCAGCTCAAGGCTAGTGCTCTACCACTTGAGCTACAGTGCCACTTCTGGTTTTTCTGGTGGTTTATTGGAGATAAGAGTTTCATGGACTTTCCTGACCGAGCTGGCTTTGAGCTGGCTTTGAATAGCGATCCTCAGATCTCAGCCTTCCTGAGTAGCTAGGATTACAGGTGTGAGCCACCAGCGCCTGGCTTGCTTTTATTGATGAGCTTTTATTAAGCATCTGAATATATAACTGAGGTAACCAGAGTCTCATCTAACAGGGATGGAAGATGTGAAGGGTGCTGAGACCACTTTGGAGAGTGGTAATGACTTCAAGCATTAAATGAAGTATAACACATATTTTGGCATGTTGGTACATACATATGATCCCAGTACTCAGGAGGCTGAGGAAAGAGAATCAAAAAGTTTGAGGCCAGCCTGGCTTACATAGTAAACCAAAAAAGCAGAAAAGGTAAAGAAAGTATCCAAAACCTGCCTGGACTTGAGAAACAACAAAAGAAAAGCCCATAGGAGACTCAGAGATGAGGGTTACATAAATAAATGTGAAAAATAATCATATGTTTCATTTGGAAATAAGGAGATTTCGCAAAAATGTCATTGAGAGACACTACTGAATATGACTGGCTTAATACTATCATAGATAATGGGAAAAATCAGAACTGGATCCTTAGGAGGGAAAAATGTGGGGGTATATCTATTTAGAATAACATTAAAAGCCAGATGCCAATGGCTCACACATTTAATCCTAGCTATTCAAGAGGCTGAGATCTCAGGATTGTGGTTCAAAGCCAGCCCTCGTAGTAAAGTCCATGAAATTCTTTTTTTTTTTTAAATTTAATTTTATTTTATTTGAGAACATACTGTACAGAGGGGCTACAATTACATGGGTAGGATAATGCATACATTTCTTACCAAGCATTGCAGCCTCCTCCTTTGTTTACCCTTCACCTCCCTTCCCAGCCTCCTCCCTCCCCCCACCCAATTATAAGTCCATGAAATTCTTATCTTCAGTTAAACACCAAAAAAGCTGGAGGTTGAGCTGTGGCTCAAAGTAGAGCACTAGCAGGACATAGAAAGTAATTTTTAATGCTCAAGTTTTATGGTTCATTTGTCATAAATTATTGTGGTGGTTTATATAGGATAATAGCATTATTTAAAGCTCTGTAAGCAACTCAAATGTGAAAAGTATAAGTAAGTCTGGATTTTTCTTGGTTTTATAATGAAGCTATTCTGTGTTAAGGATTGAACCTATGGCTTTATGCATGCTAAATACTGGCTCTACCACCAAATTTTAGGCTTAGCCCTATAAAAGAAAAGATTTTATATGAAAGGATCCCTGTCTTGTGATGTTAATTACTTGGGCAACCATCCATCCTATCCACTCAACACCCTTTGCTTATCAATTTTTTGCCCGATATTACTTTAACACCAAGAAAGGTGTTAAAAAATCAACTTCTATTTTCTCCTTTCTTTCACCCAATATATTGGTCAGGGTTCAATTAGGGAAGCAAAGTTACTTGCCAGAATAAGAGATTGTCTTAGAAGATTAAGTAAATGTCTGAAAGGAGAGGTTGGGTGTCAGAACATCCACCATTGAATCTTCTGAAGCAATGGCCTGGGCAGACAAGTGGGAACTCACCTGCAGGGCCGGCCCATGGACGGAAGCTGCCGTCATCCACAGAAGTCCATGTGGCTATGTCCGATGGCAAGCCTGAGTTGGACGGCAGGACTGGCAATCAGGAAGAGAGCTGTGGCTGAGATGGAAGGAGGATTTGGGGGAGGAACTGACCCCTCCAGTCTGGTGCTAGCTTCTCTTCTGGCTGATTCTAACTTGGAACAATACTGGGAAGAAGATTCTATCTAAATGTAGTTTGTCTGGCCATATTGATAGACCTCAAAACTACCACATACTTACAATGATTTTTTTTTTCAGACTATAGCTGGGGTAATTTTCTAGAGAACAAATCTGATGTCCTGGCTCTTGTAAAAAAAAAAATTCCTTAATAGGTCTTCATAAAGATAGATCCTCCAGTTCTCATCATTTAACAGACACTGCAAAACCTCGTTTCACTTTGCCTCTTTTTTCCCTCTTCCACTTTGCACTCTGGCTACACTCCAGTGCAGGGTACATTTCTCCTCCCTCTTGCCCAAGCTTGAAAGATGCTTTTAGATTCATATCATTTCACCTGGCAAGTATCACACTTCATCTGGGCATTTCTTGGTCTGTGAACTGAGTGCTTTTTTTTATTATTAATTTCCATAGTACCTTTTGCTTGATAACATGTATGTGCTGATAGCACTCATATATTAAATTTGTCTGTCCTCCTAACTATAAATTCCATGAGGCCAACAAAGATAGAAGATAGAGAGATGGAGATAGATAGATAGATAAGGTATTTTGACTTTAGAAAGCTAACACTTCTGTCGGAAAATAAACATTTAAAATTTTATTGAATTGGCATGTTGGTGCAACATGAAGATGAGGATGAGGCAGGAGGATCCGCACTGTGAGGTTAGCCCAGGCTACATGGTGAGAGCCTGCCTCCAAAATAAAATATTGATACTATAATAATGGATGATGTGCTATGAGAACAGTTAACTCTTACTTGGAGTATAAGGGAGCACTGATAGATTTTTGTTTTCAGTGGGAATTGAACCCAGAACCTCACAGATACTAGTTGAGTATTGTACTATTTAACTCTACTCCCAGCTCACAATAACGATTCCGAATTCACTAAAGGTTGAGGAAGAGTTTGCCAGCTAGGGAAAAGGAAAGGATGAGGAATGAAGATACCCCAAGAGAGGAAGCAGCAGGGACTGAAGCAGTAGCACATTCAGCAGATGAGATGGTGAGTGATGGAATGGGTGTGTAGGAAGAGGCCAGTGAGGAGATGACATCAGAGAGGTAAAGCCAGCTTGTTAGACTGATTAATTAGACATACAGTAAAGAGAGCCCAGGACCTTTTGAAGCTGGTCCTAAACCCAGGCTCACAAGCTTAAGGAGGTCCAGGCAGACAATTGAAGAAGAACTCATAGGACCTTGGGATGGATGAAAGAGTGAAAGGCAGAGTATGGAGAATTGAGATCTGTACTTTGGGAGGCTAGATGTCTGCGTACATCACTGATATTAAGAAGCTAGGTACAGGGGCTGGGAAGTTGGCTCAGTGGTAGAGCGCTTGCCTTGCATGCATGAGGCCCTGGGTTCAATTCCCAGCACCACATAAGCAAAAAAAAAAAAAAAAAAAAAAAAAAAGCCGGAAGTGGCGCTGTGGCTCAAGTGGTAGAGCACTAGCCTTGAGCTGAAAAGCTGAGGGACAGTGCCCAGGCCCAGAGTTCAGGCCCCACGACCAGACACACACACACACACACACACACACACACAAAAGAAGCTAGGTACAGGGGCTGGGAAGGTGACTTAAGTGGTAAAATGCTTGCCTTGCATGCATGAGGCCCTGGGTTCGATTCCTCAGCACCACATAAGCAAAAAAGAAAAAAGCCGGAAGTGGTGCTGTGGCTCAAGTGCTAGAGCGCTGGCCTTGAGCTGAAGAGCTGAGGGATAGCGCCCAAGCCCAGAGTTCAGGCCCCATGACCGGACCCAAAAATAAATAAATAAATAAGAAGCTAGGTACAAGCGTGAGGAGAAATGAGTAGAAGGTATGGAATCTGATTTGGGAGATGCTGGAGTGGAAAGGTCTTGTGGAGATTTGGCACCCAACAAATACATGCCCATTACTGTTTATCTGGTGTGTATTAATATGGTGCTTTGAGGTTTAAGAAATGATTCAGTTAGGGTGAATTGGTCTGTTTAATGAAAATAGAGGAAGAAAATTAGTGGATACTGGTGATCAGGAGAAAGTAGCAAGGCAATGGAACTTTATCACTGGATCTGCTGTAAAGAAGATTACTGTTACTTAGGGCACTGTCCTTAGCCCAGATTTTGCTGCAGACTGAGAAACTGAGCATCCCAGGAGTGAGAGGCCTAGTGGGACAGGGGAAAGAGTAGTTGTATCCATTGTAGCAGAGGCAGCTGAGAGGTGCCCTGCACTGGGACTTAGTACTCGGCATAGTAAGCACTGGAGCATTTGTTGAATGAATGTGCTGAAAACCTCAGTGGTTAAAGACAGTCCCTGCACCAAAAGTTGGGAAGAACTTCTTGCAGAAAGATTCAGTCATTACAAAACTGAAGCCGTTTGAAACTCCTTCCAAGAGCAGACAACCCCACTGGATAACGAAGTTGGCTTTTTTCTTTCTTAACAAAATTATTTTAAAGGTGGTATACAGAGAGTTTACAGTTTCCTAAGTCAGGTAACGAGAACATTTCTTTGGGGATAACGTCACTACTTCCTTTGCGCTCTCCCAGTTTCCTCCCTCTCATCCCCACCCTCAGTAGTATAGTTCATTTTCAGGATAGTGTCTAGTGAGTTCCACTGCTGCACTTGTTCACCCTCTGTCCTGCCATTTCTGTACCTCACCTGGCCCTCCCAAAGACAGATAAATAAACAAGACAAAAAGAAAATAGAAACAACAAAGAAAAAAGCTCTTGTTTCCATTTTCTAGAGTTCATCTTGATAAATACTATTTTCTATAATCAGAGGCACATAGGCAATGCGGCTTTGTGTTCTTCCCTAAGAGTATGCTCCTTTAGTGGCATTTTTAAAATTTTATTTTTATTCAGAATGACCTCTGCCTAATTTTCTCTCTGTGGACTTGCACTAGCATGGATTACTAGATAATCAAGGCAGCTAGATAATCCCAGCAATTTGTGAGGCTGAGGTGGGAGGATCACCTGAGCCCTGGATGGATTTTGGGGACAGTCACGGCAATGAAACAAGACCCCAGCTCCAAAAAAAAAAAGGTGCACCTGTGCCCTGGTCCACATGGTCCATGTACAGTGGATAGTGCAATTGCTGACTTGAATTTCTAAATCCATGAGGTGAGAAACTCAAATCCATTAGCTGATAGGTCTTTACTGAATTGCACTTGAGATTTCAAAGTGCCATGTCATTCAAATATGTGGGAATTGAGTATTGTACCCACGGCTTTGTAAATTCAATATTGCTGATCATTCTTTATCAGTTTATTGTGTAGTTGTTAATACCAAACTTACCAATGTACTCTTTGTGCTCCCTTATATAAAGCAGAGTCTTTCTTCTCAAAAAGCAGTCATTCATGTTTAATGATGGCAACCTACTAAAGGTACTTGTTAGTGATTCTCCTTTGTGCATGTGCGTGTGTGCGTGCATGCGTGCGTTCATGTGCGCGCGTGTGTGTGTGTGTGTGTATGTGCGCACCAGTCCTAGGGCTTTGAACTCGGCCTGGGTGCTGTCCTGAGCCTCTTTTGCTCAATGCTAGGCATTCTACCACTTGAGTCACAGCTCCACCGCATCTTTTTTGGTAGTTAATTGGAAATAAAGAGTTTCACAGGCTTTCTTGCCCCATGTGGCTTCGAACCAAGATCCTCATATCTCAGCCTGAGCAGCTAGGATTACAGGTGTGAGTCACTGGTGCCTGGCCTGTGATTCTACTTTTGACCCATCTGTGATATCCCACTACTGCAGCAACCAAATTAGTGGCTTGTGGTAACTACGCGTTTGTATTTCTCTAAAAACAATCATTCATTCCATTAAAATTATACTATACTCACCCTTACTTCATTTTCCAAAATTCTCTCCAAATAGCGGAAAGACAAACTACGGGAACACATGCAAAGAATGCATAATCCTGAAAGAGAAGCCAAGAAAGCCGATCGCATCAGCCGCTCCAAGACCTTCAAACCCCGCATCACATCCACAGACTATGACAGCTTCACATTCAAGTGCCGCCTGTGTATGATGGGCTTTCGGCGCAGAGGCATGCTGGTCAGTGCTGCTTCCCAGTCCACCTTCTTTCTCTTGGATATTGTGTTGTGTCTGTGAGTCTGTTTGTCAGTAGGTGTAGTCACTGGCTGGGGGAATAAACTGGCAAACAGTTCCCAGTCTGGAATTTCTGCTTCCTATTTCCCTTTGCCCTCCTGTGTCACTTTTTGGATTACCTGCTATGAGAAGGCTTTCTGTTGTGTGTTTCTGGGGATTGAACCCAGGGCCTTGTACCTGCTAAGCACATGCTCTACCACTGAATCCTCCCTGACCTCTCACTGTTCATTACCAGGTTTTTTTTTCCTTACGCTTCTCAATCTCTGTGGTCTTGTTCTGTTTTATTTCCCTCTTCTCTTTTGTGTTCCTTTGGAAGGGTGTGTGTGTGTGTGTGTGTGTGTGTGTGTGTGTGTGTGTGTGTGTGTGTGTGTGTGTGTGTGTGTGTGTGTGTGTGTGTGTGTGTGTGTGTGTGTGTGTGTGTGTGTGTGTGTGTGTGTGTGTGTGTTTGTGTGTGTGTTCGTGTGTTCGTGTGTTCGTGTGTGTGTGTGTGTGTTCGCGCACCAGTACTAGGGTTTGAACTCAGGGCTGCATGCACGTGGCTCTTTCACTCAAGGCTGGTGTTCTACCACTTGAGACATACCTCCAGCTCATTGTGTTCCTGATTATACTTGCTGGGGAGGGGGAATCTTTGCCTTCTCCCTGACTATCTGTGAATGCCAGTACCTCTTTTTTTCCAGTTAGGAAATGATGGTAGAAGGAAACTTCCCATCAAAACAGGATATGTGGTCCCAGGTTAGTGTAAACAGAATAAAGCCCATTTACTGCTCTTGACCTACTTTGACCACCTTATAGTTGCAAAATACATTTTAACTAAAAGCTAGGAAGGTAGAACAATATTTAAAATTCAGAGCCTTACTTTGTATTGTATTTATTCAGGAGAATTAACCAAAGAAAAGCCAGTATAGTCATATTTTCCCAGTAGTACTTCTGTCAGCCAGAGACTTTTGATGGGACCCTGGTGACCCAGCTTGATTTCAGTTGTTTGTGGAGTGAATTAATGTTACCTCCTGTTGACAGGAAGTGGTGTCACATGTGCCTGGAGGTGCTGATCCTAGGCAATGCTTTGCTGTGTGGGCTCTGCTTCAAAGCATTTCAGCTTCCAGTGCTCTTATCCTAGGCATTTGTTTACCTTCTCTAATGGGCCTTCTTTCTCATTCGTTCTTGTTTTTCCTTTAGGTAAATCACTTATCAAAGAGGCATCCAGACATGAAGATAGAAGAGGTGCCAGAGTTAACCCTACCTATCATAAAACCCAACCGTGATTATTTCTGTCAGTACTGTGATAAGGTAAAAGCAAAATACCCACTCTGGCGAGCCAAACTGTGGGAGCCCTGCTTAGAGACAGTTTGTTGGCATGCACAGATCCACAGTAGGATCTTACAGTTGCTCATAGCAGATGGCTCCTTGCCTCGCAGTAGTTTTCCATTCAGACAAAAAGCTAGACTTGCAACTGCATTTAAGCCCATTTCCCCTCCTTAAGAATTAGTTGATACAGCCAGTTGCCAGTGGCTCACGCCTGTAATCCTAGCTACTCAGGAGGCTGAGATTTGAGGATCACAGTTCAAAGCCAGCCTGGGCAGAAAATCTGTGAGACTTTTATCTCCAGTTAACCACCAGAAAACCAGAAGTAGCACTGTGGCTCAAGTGGTAGAGTACTAGCCTTGAACTGAATGCAGGGACAGCGCCCAGGCCCAGAGTTCAAGCCCCATGACTGACCAAAAAAAAAAAAAATGGATTTGGTTTTCTCATTATCTCTTTTCTCTGTGACTTCTGTTATAAAAGAAGAGACATTGATTACGAAGAGCTTATAATACAAATTCATTCTAAGTTCTTAAGGTCTAATGAGAGCATCTGTCAAATCTGTAGTAGATTTGGGATTTCTAGAAGATTGGGTGGGATGTGAAAAAGTTGTGGGGTTTTTTTGTTTTTTTTTTTTTGTTTTTTTGGGGGGTCCAGTGTGGGGCCTGAACTCTGGGCCTGGGCGCTGTCCCTCAGCTCTTCAGCTCAAGGCTAGCGCTCTACCACTTGAGCCACAGCGCCACTTCCAGCTTTTTTCTTTTTGTTTATGTAGTGCTAGGAATTGAACCCAGAGCCTCAGGCATGCAAGGCAAGCGTTCTACCACTGAGCCACCTTCCCAGCCCGTTTTTTTTTTAATACGATATTTGTTGTGAAAATAGTGTACAGAGGGATTACAGTTACATGAAGAAGGTAATGAATACATTTCCTATCATTCATTGTTACCTTCTCCTTTGTTTTCCCCCTACCGTCCCTTCCTTCCCCACCTCCCCAACTCCTCTCTCCCTCCCTCCCCCCACAAGTTGTAAAGTTTGCTTTCAACATAGTGTCTTGTACATTTCATTGTTACAATGGGTCAAGCTGTATCCCTATTTAAGCATTTTGGTGAAAAAGTTTTGTCATGCATACTCTACTTGGATGATTTCATTCTTCTTGTTCTTCTTGTACTTCTTCTTTTTGGTACACTTACAAATGAAAGAAAATACTGTTTGTTGTTTCTTTGTAATAACGTCCTTCTTTGGTAACATACCTCTGTTAGCTTAAAAG
The DNA here is from genome assembly GCF_024711535.1 of Dipodomys merriami. NCBI lineage: Eukaryota > Metazoa > Chordata > Mammalia > Rodentia > Heteromyidae > Dipodomys > Dipodomys merriami. The sequence continues at coordinate 13,222,386 of NW_027204381.1, forward strand.
AAGCAGGTTTTTAGGTGCCACCTGTGGCTCAGGGTTGTAATCCTAGCTACTCAGGAGGCTGAGATCTGAGGATCCCAGTTCAAAGCCAGCCTGGGCAAGAAAGTCTGTGAGACTGTTATCTCCAATTAATTACCAACAAGCTGCAAGTAGAGCTGTGCCTCAAGTAATAGAGCACTAACCTTAAGCAAAAATGTTCAGGGAGAATACTCAGACCTTAAGTTCAAGCCCCAGGATGAGCACAAAAAGAAAAGGAGGAAACAGGGTTTAAACCAGAGTGCTCGCCATAGGTGCTCAACACTATTGAACTTACTACTCAGAAGACTTTGTGCCTTCTTTTTTTTTTTTTTTTGGGTCCGGTCGTGGGGCCTGAACTCTGGGCCTGGGCACTGTCCCTCAGCTCTTCAGCTCTAGGCTAACACTCTACCACTTGAGCCACAGCACCAGTTCCAGCTTTTTTCTTTTTGCTTATGTGGTGCTGAGGAATTGAACTCAGGGCCTCAGGCATGCAAGGCAAGCGCTCTACCACTGAGCCACCTTCCCAGCCCCAAGACTTTGTGCCTTCTAATCTTCAGTTACATTGGTCCTGTGAGAGCCTTACAGACAGACAAAAGGTGAACTGGTCTCCAAATCAATTCTGTTTACCTTTTAAACTTTTAGGTAAAGGATTTAAAAAAAAATTATAGTTACTACTTATATATACATGGAAAATTCAAGGAAGATGCCTACATACTTGTATTGTGTTCTTATTATATATAATATATGTAGTTATATATAATTATATAATAATTATATATAGCATATTATATAATTATATATGTTATATATAATATAGTACCTGTAAATATATATATATATATATATATAATATGTATATATATTTTATACACACACACACACACACACACACACACACACACACACATATACATATACATATACATACAGTCACTCTTGGAGCTTGAACTCAGGGCTTGGGCACTGTTCCTGAGCTTTTGAGTTCAAAGCTAGCACTCTACTACTTTGACCCACAGCACCACTTCCGGTTTTCTGGTGGTTAATTGGAGATAAGAGTACCATGGACTTTCCTGCCCAGGCTGGTTTTGAACCATGATCCTCAGATCTCAGCCTCCTGAGTAGCTAGGGTTACAGGAGTAAACCCTGGAGCCCAGCTTATTTTATTATATTCTAATTAGTATAATATCATATTATAATACACTATATCCTATATATATATATATATATATATATATATATATATATATATATGTATGTAGTATTTGGGAGTGAACCGTAGGCCTTGCACATGGTAAGCAAGGACTTTATTACTGAGCCTTGTTTTTTTATTTTATTTTATTTTATTTTTTGTTTTGTTTTGTTTTTGGTGTCAATATTGGAGCTTGAACTCGGGGATTGGGCACTGTTCCTTAGCTTTTTTTGTTCTAGGCTAGGTTTCTACCATCAACAGTTCTATATCTGGCTTTTTGCTGATTAATTGGAAATAAGAGTCTCATAGACTTTCCTGCTGGCTTCAAACTGCAATCCTCAGAACTCAGCCTCCTGAGTAGCTAGAATTATAAGCATTAGCCATAGGCACCAACCAACCTTTGGTTTTTTGAGACAAAATCTTGTTATATTGCCAGGCTGGCCTTGAACTCACACTCCTCTTGTGTCCTCTTCCTGAGTGCTAGGATTACAGACATGTACCATTATACCCATATTGCTCAAGTATATTTTATTTGGGTTATATCAATATTTTTTTTCATTACCTTAGGATGAAATTCTTAGTTGGCTTGAAAAGCCAACAAAGCAAGAAGGTTGACTATAACCATTTTTATAGTGAAGTATTTGAACTTGCAGGTTTATAAAAGTGCCAGTAAACGTAAAGCTCATATTCTGAAGAACCATCCAGGAGCTGAGTTGCCACCAAGCATTCGGAAACTTCGTCCTGCTGGTCCTGGAGAGCCAGACCCCATGCTAAGTACCCATACCCAGCTGACGGGCACCATTGCTACTCCTCCTGTGTGCTGCCCACACTGCTCTAAGCAGTACAGCAGCAAGGTATGTGGCTTGCTTCTGATCAAATGATTGCAAACTCTCTATAGAGCACTGTCTTCACAGAAGAAGGCTTCTCATCCAGATGACCTGAGTCTTTGCTTTTGGGATGGGGGGTACTAAAGAGAACTAATCCTAGTTCCAATAGATAGGGTTGGCAGCAGAGAAAAGGAAGGGAATACTGTGAACTCCTCAGAATTGAAGCCATCTCCTAGTTTGAGCAATTCACTCACTGTTCTTGTCCTCAGCCTGCTGACCTGCTGAAGGAATATTCTATGCTCATGATTTAGAGTCTTCCCACTACATAGGAACTGAAATGATAGTTCTTGGAAAGAGGATTTTTTACGTGTGTGTGTGTGTGTGTGTGTGTGTGTGTGTGTGTGTGTGTGTGTGTGTGTGTGATTTTTTACGTGTGTGTGTGTGTGTGTGTGTGTGTGTGTGTGTGTGTGTGTGTCACAAGTTTTTATGGGGATAGGGTATGCTGTGAAATTTATAGATCTTACCCAGTGACCCAATGATGTGAATTCATGTGGATTTTTACTGTCATGGTCTCCTTGTTTTTTCTATCTTAGTTGCTTTTGGAAGGACAGGTACAGAATCAGTGCTGTTCTGAATGAAAAAAAAAATTTTTTTTTGGCCAGTTCTGGGGCTTGGACTCAGGGCCTGGGCACTATCCTTGAGCTTCTTTTGTGCAAAGATAGCACTCTACCACTTGAGCCACAATGCCACCTCTGGCTTTTTCTGTTTATTTGGTGCTGAGGAATCAAACCCAGGGCTTCATACGTGCGAGGCAAGCGCTCTACCACTGAGCCACATTCCTAGCCTTGAATTTTTTTTAATTTTATTTTAATCAATGAATTAAAATACGAGAGTTAGGGTCTTGCTGTGTTGCCTAGGCTGGCCCCAAACTCCTGGGCTCAAGTGATCCTCCTGCCTCAGCCTCCCAAGTAGCTGGAGGATATTTTATTTATCTATTTATTTTCATGCTAGTACTGGGACACAAGGCCTGAGTGCTATCTCCTAGCTTTTTTGTTCAAGACTAGTGTTCTACCACTTGAGCCACAGCTTTACTTCGGCTTTTATTTTGGGTCCGGTCATGGGGCCTGAACTCTGGGTCTGGGCGCTTTTCCTTAGCTCTTCAGCTCAAGGCTAACGCTCTACCACTTGAGCCACTTGAGCCACAGTGCCACTTCTGGCTTTTTTCTTTTTGCTTATGTGGTGCTGAGGAATTGAACCCAGGGCCTCATGCATGCAAAGCAAGCGTTCTACCACTGAGCCACCTTCCCAGCCCATACTTCGGCTTTTTTTGATGCTTGATCGAAAATAAGAATTTCATGGGCGTTATTGCTGGCTTGAACCGTAATCCTAAAATCTTGGCTTCTATAGTGGTTTGGATTATAGGCATGAGCTACTGGCCCATGACTGGCTGGTATTTTAGTTTTAGTTTTGTTTTTCTTTAATGCCAGTACTGGGGCTTGAACTCAGGGCCTGGATGCTGCCATTTACCTTAGCACTCTACTACTTGAGCCACAGCTGTACTTTTGGCTTTTGGTGGTTAATTGAAGAGTCTGATGGACTTTCCTGCCCCAGCTGACTTCAAATTGCAATCTTCAGATTGCAGTCCTCCTGAGTGGCTAAGATTATAGAAGATAGATGTGAGCCACGAACATCTGGGTTGATATTTTATTTTTAAAAATTATTAATTTCACTTGGGTTCAATCCCCAGTACCAAAAAAGAAAAGACAAAAAAATACAGTTAAAAATTATTAATTTCAATAAATAGTATTTTACTTTATTTATTTTGAATGTTATCATGAAAGTGATGTACACAGGAATTACATTTACCTTAAATCATGTAAAGAGTACATTTCTTTTTTTTGTTTGTTTGTTTTTTTTTTTTGTTTTGTTTTTTGGTTAGTCAGTCCTGGGGCTTGAACTCTGGGCTTGGGTGCTGTCCCTGCATTCTTCAGCTCAAGGCAAGCGCTCTACCGCTTGAGCCACAGAGCCACTTCTGATTTTCTAGTGGTTTATTGGAGATAAGAGTCTCACAGACTTTCCTGCCTGGGCTGGCTTTGAACCGTGAGCCTCAGATCTCAGCCTCCTGAGTAGCTAGGATTATAGGCGTGAGCCACCGGCGCCCAGCAGAGTACATTTCTTTTTGGACAATGCCCCCTTCTCTTGTTCTCTCCCAGTTTTTCCCTCCAGTTCCCACCTACAAGTTGTATAGTTAGTACCCACAAATTGTGTATTTCATTTTCAACATAATGTCTAGTGAGTACCACAATATTTTACTTTTTTTTTTTTTTGTCTGTCATGGGGCTTGAATTCAGGGCCTGGGTGCTGTCCTTGAGCCTTTCTGCTCAAGGATAGCACTAACTATTGGGGATGAGACTCATGGACTTTCCTACCCAGGCTAGCGATCCTTAGATCTCAGTTTCCTGAGTAACTAGGATTACAAGTTTGGATATTTTACTTTTTTTTTTTTTTTGGTTAGTCATGGGGCCTGAACTCTAGGCCTGGGCACTGTTCCTCAACTCTTTAGCTCAAGGCTAGTGTTCTACCACTTGAGCCATAGCACCATTTCTGGCTTTTTCTGCTTGTGTGGTACTGAGGAATCAAACCCAGGGCCTCATCATGCAAGGCAAGCACTCTACCACTGAGCCACCTTCCCAGCCCTTGATATTTTACTTTTTAAAGGCACAAAATAGAAGGTTTAAGAACTTTTGATGATTTATATGTGAGAAACAACAAAATAATTCTACTCACTATTCTTAGAGAGAGAGAGAGAGAGAGAGAGAGAGAGTGTGTGTGTGTGTGTGTGTGTGTGTGTGTGTGTGTGTGTGTGTGTATCTATGTTTCATTTTGATTTTTTTGAGACCAGGTCTTGCCTAAGCTGCTTTTAGACTTACACTTTTCCTGCCTCAATCTGTAGTAATTGCTATTGATTTTCTTTGATGTTTTTCAGACCAAGATGGTCCAACACATTCGAAAGAAACATCCTGAATATGCACAGCTCCCCAACACCATCCATACCCCCTTGACAACAGCTGTGATCAGTACTGCCCCGGCTGTTTTAACGACAGACAGTGCCACTGGAGAGACTGTGGTGGTAAGCATGTGGCCAGGAAGACCATTTCGTTCCCTTCAGTGCCTAGGATCTCTTGAAACAGCGAAGCCATGTTGATCTAGCTGTTTATTGGCTGCAGATGGCCCCCTCATCCTTTAGTTTACTACTTAATGCTTTATGCTACTAACTGGATTTCCTAGTCAATGCTTTTCCAAGCTTTCCATCAAAGAAGTAGCAGGAAATTTTCAGTGATGCTTCTTCACTGCAATGTTATTTCAACCTCCAAGGACGCTCCATTAGATCAGAGGCAGGCACTCAGGATTAATTTGTAGTTCCATGATCTGCCAGTATGACAACCTAAATTTCAGTTGTATTTAAGACCACTGAAATAGGCAGGGTGCTGGTAGCTCACACCTGTAATCTTACTCAAAAGGCTGAGATCTGAGGATCAAAGTTCAAAGCCAACATGGGCAAACAAACCTGAGAGATTCTTTTCTCCATTTAACCAGCAAAAAGCCAGAAGTGAGTCAGGTGCTGATGGCTTATGCCTATAATCCTAGGTACTCAGGAGGCTGAGATCTGAGGATCATAGTTTGAAGCCAGCCCAGGCAGGAAAGTCCTTGAGACTCTTATCTCCAATTAACCACCAGAAAGCCAGAAGTGGAGTTGTGCTCAAAGTGGTAGAGCCCTGTCCTTGAGCAGAAAAGCTCAGGGACAGTGCCCACGCCATGAGTTCATGCCCCACAACAAAAAGCCAGAAGTGAGGTTAAGGCTCAAGTGATAAGCACTATCCTTGAGAGAGTTAAGAGAGATTGGGAGGCCCTGAGTTTAAGTCCCAGTATCAAAACACTGAAATATCTACAAACTGGTGTTACCAACTAATGTGTACTATGTGATTTTTCTAGACAACAGATCTGCTAACCCAAGCAATGACAGAACTGTCCCAGACCCTAACAACAGATTATCGAACGCCACAGGGGGACTACCAGAGGATTCAATATATTCCTGTGTCTCAGTCTGCATCTGGTCTCCAGCAACCTCAGCACATACAGCTTCAAGTGGTGCAGGTGGCCCCGGTACTGTATTATATTTATTTCTTTATGCCATTGGCCAGGATGGCATTTTGAGTGGAGCAAAGCACTCAGGTCTCAGAGTTGGAGCTAGGCTGTATATATCATAGGTGCTTCTGCATGGAAGTTCTGTGCCTTGGTTAGTACACACCATCTCTATTGCCCTCCCCAAGCTGAGGAGGGCTCTGGACTTAGTATCTGTTTTAGTCAGATCTTACGTTCCTGTGTAACAGCCCTCCTGTGCTCAGACTTCTTCAGCGGCATCTCTTTCCGCATCTATTTGAAACATTGTCCTTCAAGGCTACTTCTCCAGCACCTTCATTGAGTACTTGATAATGAGAAATTTCTATATGGGTATTGAATGACATATCAGGCTGTAAAGATAATTTTGGCTGGGTGCTAGGGGATCATCTGGAGGATCATCTCAGGAGGCTGAGATCTAAGGATCATGGTTTGAAGCCAGCCCTGGCAGAAAAATCCATGAGACTCCTATTTCCAATTAATCAGCAAAAACCAGAAGCAGATCTGTGGCTCAAGTGGTTGAGCACCAGCCTTGAATAAATATGCTAAGGGACAGCATCCAGACCCTGAATTCAGATCTTAGTGCCAGCACACACAAAAAAAGACAATTTTGAGTCAATCTCTGAACCGCTGTCAGTTTCTTTTTGGTATTGAGGTATAACTATGTTTTTTTTTTCTATCAGATAATGAATAGCTCATGCTTACTGATTAGCTATAAGAAGGGATCCTCCCTGACCTACTTTTCATCTAATTATACTATGAGGAAGTATGTTAAGACTGAAATGCACAAGCTTGTTGCTTTGAAATCGTTGCTTTCAAGATTACAACAAATAGGGGCTGGGAAAGTGGCTCAGTGGTAGAATGCTTGCTTTGCATGCATGAGACCCTGGGTTCGATTCCTCAGTACCACATAAGCAGAAAAAAAAAAGGGGAAGTGGTTCTGTGGCTCAAGTGGTAGAGCACTAGCCTTGAGCTGAAGAGCTGAAGGACAGTGCCCAGGCCCAGAGTTCAGGCCCCACGACCGGACCCCCCCCCAAAAAAAAAAAATTAAAAAGTAAAGAATAGTTAACAACAGTGAAACTTCCAGTTTCTACAAGTTTAAATCATTATTTGTTATAATCTTTTTTTTTTTTTTCTGTCGGTTGTGGGGCCTGAACTCTGGGCCTGGGCACTGTCCCTCAGCTCTTCAGCTCAAGGCTATCGCTCTACCACTTGAGTCACAGCACCACTTCCGGCTTTTTTTCTTTTTGCTTATGTGGTGCTGAGGAATCGAACCCAGGGCCTCATGCATGCAAGGCAAGCGCTCTACCACTGAGCCACCTTCCCAGCCCTACTTTTTAATTTTTTTTGTGTCAGAACTTGGGGGCTGTCCCTGAGCTTTTTGTGCTAAAGGTGGTGCTCTACCACTTGAACCACAGCTTTACTTCTGCCTGTTTTTGCTAGTTAATCAGAGATAAGAGTCTCACAGACTTTCTTGCTAGGGCTGGCTTTGAAATGTGATTCTCAGATCTCATCCTTGTGCCTAACTAGAATTACAGTTGTGAGCCATCGGAGTCCTGCTTATCCTTGGGTTAAAATTTTTTTGTTTTTATTTTTGTTGATATTGTTGGTTTTGAGACCATGTTTTATTATGTAGCTGAGGCCAGCCCCCAAACTGATAATCCTCCTAAGAGGGATTTTGGTTTGGTTTGGTTTTAAAGTGGGAAAGCAAGGAGTTTAATAGAAAAACCACATATCGTTAAGGGCTACAGCAGATTCTGGGTAGGTGGCTCAAGAGCCAGGTTAAAGGAGAGACATACAGAAACAGAGAGACATTTCCAGCTCTCACTGTAAGAAATGAAATTAAAGACCCCGGGATATTGTTGGGGTTTTTTTTGTTTTGTTTTGTTTTTTGGTTGTGGGGCCTGAACTCTGGGCTTGGGCGCTGTCCCTGCGCTCTTCAGCTCAAAGTGAGTACTCTACCACTTGAGCCACAGTGCAACTTCTGGTTTTCTAGTGGTTTATTGGAGATAAGAGCCTCAAGGACTTTCCTGCCCAGGCTGGCTTTTAACTGCAATCCTCAGATCTCAGCCTCCTAAGTAGCTAGGATTACAGGCGTGACCCACTGGCGCCTGGCCAGTTTTTTTTAAGTGAACTTTTTTTAAGTGAACTTTTTCTGGAAGGGTTTCCTTTAACCTCCGTCAATGTTGGGTCTTCCTCCGTCTCACGAAAGACAGGGTCTGAGGCGCTGGCCAGTTCCCCAGCCTCCCTCAGCCCAGGAGACAATCAGACACAGCGGGGAGCCAAATCCAGCAGGTTTATTAACAGAGAGCAGCCCTTTTTAAAACCAAAAAGGGCGGGTGGCATGGCAAGGGAGGAAGAGGAACCAATCACTGTCAAGGTCACACCCTATCATGCACCTGAGCCTTCACGGGCTGGTTAGGCACTGATCGGAAGATCAATTGGGCTCTGCCCACTCTACTCTCTCCCAGCGCCATCTTTGCTGCCCATGTGCTCTACAGTAAATTGGGCTCTGCCCACTTAACTCCCTCTCAGCGCCATCTTTGCTGCCCACGTGCTCTACAGTAAATTGGGCTCTGCCCACTTAACTCCCTCTCAGCGCCATCTTTGCTGCCCATGTGCTCTGCACGTCAATATATATTTGGTTGGGGTCTGTGTTTTCTCTTCCAGGCTACTTCTCCACACCAGTCTCAGCAGTCCACTGTGGATGTTGGCCAACTCCATGACCCTCAGACCTACACCCAGCATGCCATCCAGGTGCAGCACATCCAGGTCACAGAGCCTGCCACCACGACCCCACCTTCATCCCAGGTACAGGTCTCTATAGACTATGCTGCACTGAGCTAGCTGGGCCTCAGGGACCACAGAGTTAATAGGAGATTATTAACTTGTTGAGATGAGGTCCTTATTTTCTTTTTTTTTTTTTTTTTGGTTCCGGTCATGAAGCCTGAACTCTGGGCCTGGGCATTGTCCCTCAGCTCTTCAGCCCAAGGCTAGCGTTCTACCACTTGAGCCACAGTGCCACTTTCCGGCTTTTTTTTTTTGTTTTGCTTATGTGGTGCTGAGGAATCGAACCCAGGGCCTCAGGCATGCAAGGCAAGCGCTCTAACCACTGAGCCACCTTCCCAGCCCCGAGGTCCTTATTTTCTGACCTTAATGAGTTCTACCTTTGCCTTCTGGGCTTGAACTCGGGCCTGGGTGCTGTCCCTGAGCTCTTTTGCTCAAGACTAGCACTATACCACGTGAACCACAGCTATACTTCTGGCTTTTTGTGATTAATTGAAGAGTCTCTCAGACTTTCCCTGCCTGGCCTGGCTTCAAATTGTGATCCTCAGATCTCAGCCTCCTAAGTAGCTCGGATTACAGGCATAAGCCACTGGTCCCCAGCTATTTTATTTTTTTATATTGGTATTGTAGACATGTTTGCATTAAGTGACCCTGTCCCAGAGGTATCTTGTGATATGACATTTTAGAAACAACACATCTTTCTTTCCATCCTAAATGCAATCACTAAGTTGCTTCTGTGATTTGGAACAGTTGGGGTATTTTTGGGGATTGTGCATTATTGCATTTGTATGATTAAGTCTATTAACTGAGATATATAGGTATGGGAGTCCAAAGGAGGAAGAGATTCTGCTTAACAGCAGATCAAGGACACTTTTGTCTTCTGATCTCTGGACTAGGTGTTGAAGGACAGGTATGGTGGTGTCATGATATTTGGAGAAGGCATTAAGACCTAAATAGGCTCATGGTGTGAGGAAAGATACTGACATGAGAGATTGTAGTACATTTGTACCAAATAGGATACTGATTCCTCTTCCTATGTAGGAAGAGGAAATAATATTTGGAAAGGTATTTAGGAGCTATGTTATTAAATAACAGACAAAAGAGTGTGGTCTGCCAGATCCTGGTGGCTCAGGGCTGTAATCCTAGCTATTCAGGAGGCAGAGATCTAAGGATCTCAGTTCAAATCCAGCCTACCTAAGAAAGTCTGTAAGACTCTTATCTTCAATTAACCACCAGAAAACTGGAAGTGGCACTGTGGCTCAAAGTGGTAGAGCATTAACCTTGAACTGAAGAGCTCAGGAACAGCATCTAGGTCCAGTGTTCAAGCCCTACGACCAAGGGGTGAGGTGGGGGGCGGGGGGAGAGTATGGCTCTTTATCCTGCAATTGGGAATCAGCCTCTCTATTGGATGTCTTTTTTTTTTTCCAGTCTTGGTGCTTGAACACTGGGCCTGGCCATTCTCCCTGAGCTCTTCAGCTCAAGGCTAGCACTCTACCTCTTGAGCTACAATGCCATGTTTATGTGGTACTAAGGAATCGAACCCAGGGCTTCATGCATGCTAGGCAAGCCCTCTACCATTAAGCCACATTCCCAGCCCACCAGTAGATGTCTTAATATGCCTGTGCTTAGCTCCACACCAAGCTGGGGTTATCCAGTCCCAGTGCAGTTGAATGGAAATCATGATTGCTGTCTTGTTTCCGCTTAGGTCAGAGATTACCTTTGTGACCTAATAGTGCATTTTCACTTCTCATTTTCTTTAATCATATATAATAATGGAATATGGATACTGGGTCTAACTGGTATCACCTTGGTATCTTGGTAGATGATGGGGAACTTCTGAAAACTCTTAGAGGTGAAATCCCATACCTGCCCTGGGGTGATAGGCAGGCCTGAATTCCTAGAAGCAGATGGACTTGGACAATAGGTTCCCAGACCTGCCAGACCTGTACTAATAACTTGGAAGACTCCTTGAACTCTCCAGCTGCCTGTATCCCTACCCCCTGTCCATGACCCTGTTATCTCCACTGCCATTGTGCCTTGCCTTGTGTCTTCTGGCTCTCCTCAGGTCACCACGGCATCCCTCTTCAGCTCTCCATTAGAGTTGATCTTTGTTGAGATTGTTTTTCTGCTCTTTACTATGCTCATGGCTCAGTTTCTTAACAGTAGTAAATATGTTCAAGGCTGCAAATATTTTGGGGATATGCGTCCACTTGCAGTCGCTAGTTTTCTAATAAATACTCCCAATTCAGCCTCTCAAAATGTGACTTCTCTGTATCTTGCAATCACATTTCCATATAATAACGTAAGGTATTTTACTCACTCATTTCTCTTTCTAGCAAGTTTACTGAAATTAATTCTTTGAATATTTTTATAGATAATCCTTTGAAAACAAATCAGAATGTCAGCATGCTAATTGCTTTTCATGAATTCTATGCTTATACCTATATTATTCCTTTAGCTGGGATACTTTAGTTTCTTGTCAGTTATTAAGTCTATTGGCATTTCATCTAGTCCTGGGTTTGCTTTGTCTTTCTCCCTAGGTAGCTGGGCAGCCATTAAGCCCTTCTGCCCAGCCAGCGCAGCAGGGGCTCAGCCCCTCCCACATCCAAGGCAGCTCTTCCACACCAGGGCAGGCTCTGCAGCAACCCCAGCAGCAGCAGCCACAGCCACAGCAACAGAACACCTCTGTGCAACACACATACCTCCCCAATGCCTGGAATTCCTTCCGTGGCTATTGTGAGTAAGAAAAGGGGGACAACACTCAACGGGGTTATGTTTTAATGTCAACAAGTTTATAATAGATTTTTAGATTGAAGTACTAGTTAGTTGTTTTTGATACATTGTGACATTGTATGTATGTATGTGTGTATGTATGTATGTATGTGTGTATGTATGTATGTATGTATGTATTTCTGTGCCAGTACTAGGGCTTGACCTCAAGGCCCTCCGGCTTTTGCTTAGCTTTATTTGCTCAAGGTCGGCACTCTGTACTTGAGCCACTCCTCTACTTCTGGTTTTTGGCTGGTTTATTGGAGATAAGAATCTCTTTAGCTTTGTCTGCCCAGGCTGACTTCAAACCTTGATCCTTAGACCTCAGCCTCTTGAGTAACTGGGATTATAGGTGTGGGCCATTGGCATCTGGCACTATTGATTTCTTTTTAGAGGGCCCGTTTCTATTGTGATTGGTCCTTGGCTGTGTTATATGGATTTGCTGTGGAATCAGGCTCATACTCTATCATTTTTGTTCTTTTTATCATCTCTGTTCACCTAAGTATTGTTGGTTAAGAGGAGGGCTGAGACTAGTTTTCAGTCAGAAAGACTCTCTTATTCATAATAATAAATGCTGATAAAAACCTGGTAAATATACTGACATAATATCCAGATTAATTACTGTGAAAGAAAGGAGAATGAAGATATCCATGGTAATAATACTACAAACTACCATGCTAATATGAAGAAGAAATAATGGAACTGAATTGTGTGTGGGGGGGGGCTAATATTGGGGCTTGAACTGAGGGCCTTGAGCTCTGTTGCTCAAGGTTGGAGGCTGGTACTCAACCACTTGAGCCAAAGCTCCACTTCTGGGTTTTTTTTTTTTTTTCTGCTGGTTAATTAGAGATAAAAGTCTTATGGATTTTACTGCCTGGTCTGGCTTTGAGCCCTGATCCTCAGAACTCAGCCACAGCTGTGAACAACTGGTACTTTTTTTTTCTTTAGTATATATTAATAGCAGAAGGGGGGGGTTCATTGTGATTCCTTGGAGGTGTATAGTATATTTTGGACAAATTCATTTTCCTAACACTCTTAGCCCCCTTCTCTCCTACTTTTTCAAACAGTATTTGGTGGATTTTATTATGCTATCTTCAGATAGATAGATAGATAGATAGATAGATAGATAGATAGAGTTGATAGGTGTAATGTGCTTCTATTCTCTTTTCCTCCTGAACTGAACCCACCTTAAGAAAGTCCCCCTTTTACACTCATGCCCCATTATTATTGTTATTGTCATTGTCATTGTCATTTTCAGTTTAGATTCCACATATGACAAAGTATACAATATTTGTCTTTTTGAGTTTTCTTATTATTCTGATAATCTACAGTGGAGCTGAAATTTTTTATTAAGGAAAAGTTCCAAAATTGTGAATAATGTAGCAAACCACTATACCCACCATCCAACTTCACACACACACACAACCTTGTCTCATCTCTACTCTCTCTTTTGCTCTCATTTTCCAGCAGAATAATAATCCACTATATCATTTCATCCATAAATATTTTTGTATATATCTCTAAAATGAAAAGACTTTTTGGTTCTGGGGAATCAAACCTGGTGCCTTGTATATGCTAAGCACATGTTTTACTCAATGATTCCTTTTTTTTTTGTCAGTCATGGGACTTGAACAATGAGCCTGGGCACCATCTCTGAGCTCTTCAGCTCAAGGCAAGTGCTCTACCACTTGAGCCACAGCACCACTTCCAGTTTTCTGGTGGCTAATTGGAGATAAAATTTTCATGGACTTTCCTGCCCGGGCTGGCTTTGAACCATGATCCTCAGATCTCAGCCTCCTGAGTAGCTAGGATTACAGGTGTGAGCCACCAGCACCCGGCTTTAATGATCACTTTTAAAAATACATTATCACAGGGGCTGGGAAGGAGGCTCAGTGGTAGAGCGCTTGCCTTGCATGCCTGAGGCCCTGGGTTCGATTCCTCAGCACCACATAAGCAAAAAGAAAAAAGCCAGAAGTGGCGCTGTGGCTCAAGTGGTAGAACGCTAGCCTTGAGCTGAAGAGCTGAGGGACAGCGCCCAGACCCAGAGTTCAGGCCCCACGACCAGACCCCCCCCCCCAAAAAAAAATAAATAAATAAAAATAAAAATACATTATCACAATACAATACTATATTGTATCTAAAAATGAATGACAATTATTTTCTCCCTCAAATGTAAACTCAGGCCATCATACTCTATCACTTGCAAGCACTCTATCACTTGAGCTATATCCCCAGCTCTTTTTGCTTTAGTTGTTTTTTTCTTTTTTCTTTTTTTTTTTTTTTTTGGGTCCGGTCGTGGGGCCTGAACTCTGGGCCTGGGCACTGTCCCTCAGCTCTTCAGCTCAAGGCTAGCACTCTACCACTTGAGCCACAGTGCCACTTCCAGCTTTTTTCTTTTTGCTTATGTGGTACTGAGGAATCGAACCCAGGGCCTCATGCATGCAAGGCAAGCGCTCTACCACTGAGCCACCTTCCCAGCTTTTTAGTTGTTTTTTCTATAAGATTTCACTCACACTTTTTGCTTAGGCTAGCCTGGGACCATTATCTTCTTGTTCCTACTTCCTAAGTAGCTGTGACCACAGGCATGTGCTACCCTATCTGGTGTGTTTATTGAGATCGAATCTCTAATTTTTTTTTTTTTTTTGTGCTGGCCTTGAACCTCAATTGTCCTATCTCTACCTACTAAGTAGCTGGGATTACAGGTATGCATCATAATGTCCAGCTTGATTTGGGATGTTCAAGTTAGGATTTTTTGTTGTTGCTATTGTTGGTAATGGGGTTTGAACTCTGGGCCTGGGTGCTGTCCCTCAGCTCTTCAGCTCAGGGTGAGTGCTTTACCACTTGAGCCACAGATTCACTTCTAGTTTTCTGATGGTTAATAGGAGATAAGAGTCTCATGCATACTGGTTGCCAGTGGCTCATACCTGTAATCCTAGCTACTCAGGAGGCTGAAATCTGAGGATGGTGGTTCAGAGCCAGCCGGGGCAGGAAAGTCTGTGAGATTCTTCTTTTTTTGGGGGGGGTCTAGTTGTGGGGCCTGAACTCTGGGCCTGGGCACTGTCCCTCAGCTCTTCAGCTCAAGGCTAGCGCTCTGCCACTTGCGCCATAGCGCCACTTCCGGCTTTTTTCTTTTTGCTTATGTGGTGCTGAGGAATCGAACCCCGGGCCTCAGGCATGCAAGGCAAGTGCTCTACCTCTGAGCCACCTTCCCAGCCCCGTCTGTGAGTTTCTTATCTCCAGAAGCTACCAGAAAACTAGAAGTGGCACAATGGCTCAAGTGGTAGAGTGCTAGTCTTGAGCTGAAGAGCTCAGAGACAATGCCCAGGACCAGAGTTCAAACCTCACGACCAACAACAACAAAAAAGTCTCATTGATTTTCCTGCCTGGACTAGCTTTGAACTGTGATCCTCAGATCTCAGCCTCCTGAGTAGCTAGGATTACAGATGTGAGCCACCAGTGCCAAGTTTAGGATTTTGTTTTGCTTTTTAACATTACTGGGATACAAAAGCATACCTATAAAAAACATTCTGGTTTTTTGTTTTGGAGGCAGACTGTCACTTTGTTACCCTAGCTGTTCTGGAACTCTCAGTCTCAACAGTCCTCTTGCCTTAGTCTGTAGAGGGGCCTACAAATGCATGCCACCATGTCTACTTGTATTCATTTTTAATACAGTATTAATTTACATGAAATATGAAACAATTATAAAACGAGCTTTGTGCTAGATGGTTTTGGCCAAGTCTTCTAATCATGTCTATGGTAGGCAAGGCTAAATGCTGATATTTGTAAGTTAGGTATATTAAAGGAATTTTGTTGTGCTTCTGGAGAAGGATCTTAGGGTCTTGCACTCTGTAGGCTAATGTTTTAGTGCTGAACTTCATCCCATTCGAAAATGCATTTGTTTTCAATTATGATGGGTTTATTGAGATGTAACCTAATCCTGTAAGTGGAAAAGCATTTGTTTCTAGAACGCTATTAAAATCTAAGCCCACTGAACAGTGTATATTTCCTGTTTTCAGCATCTGAGATTCAAATGATGACACTCCCCCCAGGTCAGTTTGTGATCACGGACAGTGGTGTGGCAACTCCTGTCACTTCTGGCCAAGTAAAGGCAGTTACTCCGGTAAGTCATCTTGCAGAGCTGTGCCATAGCCCTTGTCCCAGAACTTTTTTTTCTTCTTAGTACTGGGTATCAAACCTTACCTTGTGCATGCTAGGAAAGCAATCTACACCACTAAGCTATGTCCCAAGCTCCTCCTTCTCTCTCTTATAGGCCCTAGATTTTGTGTGTTTTGTGTGTATGTGTGTGTGTGTATATGCACGTGTGTGCACGTGCATGCTTGCATATGTTGTTACTATGGCTTGAACTCACGGTCCAGACATTATCCTTTAGCTTTTTTTTGCTCAAGTCTGCACTTTACCACTTGAGCCACAGCTCCACGTCTGGCTTTTTGCTGGTTTTCTTAGATGTCTTGCCTGGGCTGACTTTGAGCCTCAGTTCTTAGATCTCAGTTTCCTGAGAAATTAGCATTATAGATGTGAGCTCTATTGCTCAGTAGTCCAGATTTTTTTTTTTTTTTGGTCGGTCATGAGGCCTGAACTCTGGGCCTGGGCGCTGTCCCTCAGCTCTTCAGCTCAAGGCGAGCGCTCTACCACTGAGCCACCTTCCCAGTCCCAATCCAGATTTTTAAAGATCCTTTTCTTCCTGTTCTAGGGTCACTATGTGTTATCAGAAAGCCAACCGGAACTAGAGGAAAAGCAAACTGCTGCCCTCTCTGCAACAGTGCAGGTTCAGCCTTCCACACACAGTGACTCCTTGGATTCCCAGAACAGCAGCCAGCAGCAGACAACACAGTATATCATCACGACTACCACCAATGGCAATGGCAGCAGTGAGGTGCACATCACTAAGCCGTAATGCGTTTATCAGGAGCTAGACTCGGACTCACATCATATCTTTTCTCCTTCATCAATCAGCTTCTGACCCCTAGAACTCTTTTTTAAGATTTATTACTCACTCAAGAGTTTGGAAACTACCGTTTTGACACTCACATGTGCTGGGGGTGATTTTTGCCAATGTCATCTTTAGCAAATTGACTCTTCAAACCCTTGGGCTTTCTGCCACAGAACGGAGATCTTTCAGAGGAAAGTACATTTCAAGATGGAGAAACTTGGATTTTCCCTTGTTAGTTGTGTGTCTTTCTTTCTTTCTTTCTTTCTTTTCTTTCTTTCTTTCTTTCTTTCTTTCTTTCTTTCTTTCTTTCTTTCTTTCTTTCTTTCTTTTTTCTTTCTTTCTTTCTTTTTCTTTCTTTCGTTCATTCACAACACACTAATAAGCCTTATTCTCCCTTTGTGGAAATACTAAGTGGTATACTAAGGTGGAGACAGGATGGCCATTGGACTGCTGAATTCTAAGCCATGGCACCAGAGGAGAAGGGGTAGTTTATGGGTGTGAATTAGGTCAAGACTGTCTGAGTTTTCAGTAATTTGACAAAGGAAACTTCCTAGAAGAAAAAGTTAAAATGATGAGAAAAAAGTTTGACAGTATTCTCAAGGGAAAACTGTTGTCTAAATTTTTCTTACTGTTGATTTTTTTTTAATTGCTTTTTTGGTGGGTTAGATAGGGGTATTGGTCTATTGCTCAGGCTGGCCCTAAATTTCTGGGCTCAGATAATCTTCCTGCCTCAGCCTCCTGAGTAACATAGGCATGTGCCACCATTTTTTTTAAGTTTCTTATTTAAAAAAAAAAAAGTTGTTTGCTAATTGATAGTGCTTTCCACAGATGCTAGTCTTAGCAGATGAAGTAGAACCTCATGCTCTGATAGTTCTTCCTTTGTTATTCCTCAATATGAACTCACTGAGGAAAAAACATCCTTGGTTTCAGCAGATTTCAAGCCCGCACATTAAAATGTTGCCTACCATTCTCTGGTTGTAGTTGTATTAAGAAGGAGATATTAGTATCAAGAAAAATTACTAAAGCTATGTGTAGAAAGAGAGACCGAGAGATAGTCAGAAAGAAAGTACTAAAATCTTGTCCTGCTTTGCAGGATGCATTTACCATTCATTGGTAAAAGATGAATTCCTTGTTCTTACCAAACATATGTTTAACTTTATTTATTTATTACTATTTTTTGTGGTGCTGAGGATCAAATCCAGGGCCTCAAGCATGCTGAGGTGCTCCATCAATTAACCACACCCCAACATTTAACTCTTGCTTACAACATTCAGTATATTTTAGTACTTTTAAGGTCATCTTAAAATGAACATTCTTTAATGTTGGATGGAAAGGTGGCCTTTATTATTTTTAAACACTTTTTCACTATCAATACATTGTAACTCATCTGGACCTACTTGTAAAATGACCAATTTCCACTTAGAGTAAAAAATGAAAACTTGAGGACCATTTGTAATAGCTTAGGGTAATGTAAAGGATCTGGAATATATTCAGTCTTTATGAATATTATACTGTTTGTTGAAAGAAGAAAACTATGCTGTGACGTTAGTTGGTTGGGAGCCTCGTTTGCTATGAATTCAGTGAGGAAAAGTATTTTTTTCCTTTTTATTGTACATTCCAGTTATTATCCATAAAACATTTCAAAAGTCAGTATGTATTTTAACAACTTTTGTGACATATTTTTTTAGAGTACTTATATTGTATAGTGAACTTCCCACTCCAGATTAGGAAGACTTATACGTTCATTTCAAATGAAGGTAACTCACTGATCTTATTCACATTTATGAGTAAAAACTGTCTATATGAACTAAGAAGTATAGTGGCTTTTTTATGGTAAAGATACCTTTCTGAAGAGCAAACAATTCTTTTGCAATAACTTTATTAAAATGTAGATCTTGCACTTTGATTTTGAGAAGTTCATTCATACTGTTATCTCTGAAACTTAGGGCACTAAGAAAATTTGAGAAAGTTATCTCAAAAATATGTGAAACCTAGCTGGGCATAGTGGCACATACCTATCATACTAGCACTTGGGAGATCGAGGCAGGTTTGTAAATTCAGGGCCTGCCTGGGCTACATAGCAAGACCCTGTCTCAAAAAAAAAAGTGTGAAAACTGAAAAGGGCCTATGTATCTTTGGTGACAAAGAGGTATGATAATTTCAACTAAAAATACCAACTTTGAGTCAAAATGCAAACTTTGGTTTCCATAGTCCCATAAAGTGTTGGTTATAAATAACCTAGTATCCAGTCTAGAAAGAATAGACTTTTTAAAAGTCCAGTTTTTTTGGGGGTGGGGGTTGGGGGGGCAGGTCCGGTCGTGGGGCCTGAACTCTGGGCCTGGGCACTGTCCCTCTGCTCTTCAGCTCAAGGCTAGCGCTCTACCACTTGAGCCACAGGGCCACTTCTGGCTTTTTTCTTTTTGCTTATGTGGTGCTGAGGAATTGAACCCAGGGCCTCATGCATGCAAGGCAAGCGCTCTACCACTGAGCCACCTTCCCAGCCCCCCAGTTTTAGTTTTTATAACTTAAATTTGTCCCTGTTAGATTTTTTTTTTTCTTATTTGAACCAGCAAGGAACTCTCTCTTCTCAGGAATACCTTACTGATTAAAATTTGTAAAAGGAAACTATCACTGAGTGGAATGTTCATTTTATGCTAGTTATTTTATTATTTAAAATACATAGAGGAAAATATTGCTGAAGGATCTTTTTGTCACTTTCTCTTCTAGTGTTTCTTCCCATCTTTTTTGGTCCTTATGTGGTCCTTCTGGTCCTTATATATTAGCAACCTGAGAGGTGGGTAGTGGGTTTTGCCAAATGACACCAGTTTTAGATCAGGGATGTACACAGTCATCTGAGGGAAGAGGTTTTCAAAAGGACTTGTATTTGAAAGGGTAGCAGGTTAGAATTCCTCTGAAGTCCCAGCTGGGAAACAGGGATGTAGCCAATACTTATATTATGACCTCTTCCTTTGATCCTGTAGATTTCAGTGCCGGATGAATATTTGGAGTAGGTTGAGTATATTTTTTTTTTTAACATTTTTATTGTTTGATTAGTATCCTGAGAAATGGACATTTCATCATGTAAAATTCCTGTTCTTCTGGAAAGGCTTTTGTTTTGATGTTCTTGAATTATTTTCTGACCCAGAATTATCCTTTCAAAACAAAACAAAACAAAACAAAAAGTCAAGATATCTAGAGCTAAAAAGCACTTCATGAGATGCTAGAGCTGATCCATTTGGTTGAAATGTTGACCTTATCCTGTTACTTAAATGTGAACATTTATTGTATATTCAGTGAGTTATAGTGTTAATAGTCTTGTGCTACCCAGCAGGTGTAAAAATTAATAAATATTTTTTCTAATAAACATGTGTTTCGTTTGTGTATATGAAGCTGTGTGAAGCTGCAAGAGCTATTGGTGAGGTTGAAGTGGTGTTTTGTTGTTGTTTTGCTTTTTCAATTACACCTTAATTTCTGGTTTCTGGTTGGGCATTTAAGAAACTTGAAAGTCCTTTCAGGCATTGGTGACTCACACCAATGGCTACTCTGGAGGCTGAGATGTGGGGATTATGTTTCTAAGCCAGGCCAGGCATGAAAATCCGTGAGACTCCAATTAACCAGCCAAAAAAGAGCCAGAAGTGCTCATGGCTTAAGTGGCAGCCATGAGCAAAAAAAGTCAAGGGACAGCACCAAGCCCCAAGTTCAAGCCCAAGTACCAGCACACATAAACACACACAGAGTCAAATTTACCAGGCTCATGCCTGTAATCATAGCTACTCAGAAGGCCGAGGTCTGAGGATCACTGTCTTAAGACAGTCCAAGGCAAGAAAGTCCTGAGACTTTTTTTTTTTGGGGGGGGGGGAGTCTGGTCGTGGGGCCTGAACTCTGGGTCTGGGTGCTGTCCCTCAGCTCTTCAGCTCAAGGCTAGCGTTCTACCACTTGAGCCATAGCGCCACTTCCGGCTTTTTTCATTTTGCTTATGTGGTGCTGAGGAATCGAACCCAGTGCCTCAGGCATGCAAGGCAAGCGCTCTACCACTGAGCCACCTTCCCAGCCCCCGGCTTTTTTCTTATGTGGTACTGAGGAATTGAACCCAGGGCCTTGAGCATGCAAGGCAAGTGCTCTACCACTGAGCCACCTTCGGAGCCCCAGTCCTGAGACTCTTATCTCCAATTAAATACCAGAAAGCTGGAAGTGGAGCTCTGGCTCATGTGGTAGAGTGCTAGCCTTGAGTTAAAAAGCTCAGGGACAGTGCCCAGAACCTGAATTCAAGACCCAGGACTGGTACCAAAAAAAAAAAAAAAAAAGGTAAAGTTGTGAAAGTCTCTACTTATCCCATAAACAAATATAAAAGCTGAATAAGTCAAAACATCAAATTTTCTTAAATATATCACTGAAGGGAAGTCACGGGCCACAAAACTGGAGAGGCTAACAGTGATTCTCTCTAGACACTAGGTTGAAAATACACTATACAACTTGGGGATGGGAACAGGAAGGAAAAACAGTGAGGGAAAAGGGGTGATAGTGTCCAAAAAGAATTGTGCTCATTACCTGATTGATTTATGTACCTTCAACCCCTCTGTACATGACTTTTATAGTAAGAAATTTAAAAAAAACAACAGATAGGTGATAGAAAGTATCACACCTAATGAACAAGTATTTATTAGCAGAAGCCTCTAAGGGAACTAATGGAGAGCAGGAAAACCTGACTTGTAATTGATATGTTGCTGAAGGTACAGTCTAGACAACTCTTTAGAGATTAATAACTCCAGAGGGTGCCACACTAGGGCAAAAGGGATTCTTTTTTTTCCCCTTTTTTTTGGGGGGGAGTATGTCTGGTAGTGGGGCCTGAACTCTGGGCCTGAGTGCTGTCCCTCAGCTCTTCAGCTCAAGGTTAGCACTCTACCACTTGAGCACAGTGCTACTTCCAGCTGAGGAATTGAACCCAGGGCCTCATGCATGCAAGGCAAGCACTCTACCACTGAGCCACCTTCCCAGCCCTTTTTTTTTTGGATCGGTTGTGGGGCTTGAACTCTGGGTCTGGGCACTGTTCCTGAGCTCTTCAGTTCAAGGCGAGTGCTCTACCACTTGAGACACAGTGCTACTTCTTGTGGTTAATTGGAGATAAGAGTCTCATGGACTTTCCTGCCCAGGCTGGCTTTGAAGTGCAATCATCAGATCTCAGTCTCCTGAGTAGCTAGGATTGTAAGTGTGAGCCACTGGCGCCCAGCCATATTTCTTCTTTGAGCTTTACCTCCAGGAACTTGGCTAGGTTTTCACAGTGAATATTATGGAACAATCCCTTGGTGCTGCTGAGGTATGTGACGGGGGTAGGGGTGACGACAGTAGTGGAGAGCCAGCCAGAAACCATTCTGAATATTCCAGAAGATTCTACTACTTAACAATGACTATTTTCAGAAGAGGAGATAAGTTAATCAGAGTCCAACTGGCATTTGTTTTATCAGAGCCTAACTGACCCAGGCAATGGGAAATAAAAACCCAATTCCTCCATCTAACTACAGCCATCCTTTGCCACCTAAGGAGGAGAAAAACAGAAGCAATTGTGAAGGTAATCACTTAGAATCACAAAGACCAAATCTAGGATTCTAAAATATCCTCCCCCATCTAATCCCCATCTAGCTAGAGACCTACTTGCAGAAATTATCTTTTTTTTTTTTTTTTTTGGGTCTGGTTGTGGTGCCTGAACTCTGGGTCTGGGCGCTGTCCCTCAGCTCTTCAGCTCAAGGCTAGCGCTCTACCACTTGAGCCACAGCACCACTTCCGGCTTTTTTCTTTTTGCTTATGTGGTGCTGAGGAATCGAACCCAGGGCCTCAGGCATGCAAGGCAAGCACTCTACCACTGAGCCACCTTCCCAGCCCCGCAGAAATTATCTTAACTAGTACATTATAGGGCTGAGAGCTGGTGGCTCACTCCTGTAATACTAATCATTCAGGAGGTTGAGATCTGAGGACTGAGGTTCAAAGCTACCCCAAGCAAGAAAGTTGTGAGACTCATCTCCAAGTAACTAGCAAAAAGCTGGAAGTAGAGTTGTGGCTCTAGTGGTAGAGTGCCTGACTTGAATGAAAAAGCTAAGGTACAAATCTCAGGCCCTGGGATCAAGTCCCAGGGCAAAAACAAAACAAAAAAAAACAAAAAAACAAAAAAAAAAACCCAACATTTTGTGTGCGTGGAGTGAGGTGTATGTGTGTATGTGTATATGTGTGTGCTGGTCCTGGACTGGTCCTTGGCCACTGTCCCTGAGCCTTTTTGCTCAAGGCTAGCACTCTACTACTTGAGTGCTACTTCCAGCTTTTCAGTCATTAATTAGAGATAAGAGTCTCACAGACTATCCTGCTTGGGTAGGCCTTGAATTACAGGCTTGATATGTTGAATTGAAACCCCTTTGTATAACTACTTAAAGCTAATTAAAAAAATAAGAACAAAACCCTAGAAATACTGGCCAAAGACACCTTAGCAAAGAATATATACTGATGACAAGGAAGTATATGAAAAGATACTTCAGTTCATGTCATCAGGGAAATTCAAATTAAAACTATATGAGATGCCACATTATGGCTACTCTCCAGAACCATGACAACACCAAAATGCTACCAAGAATCTGGTCATAGTCCCAAGGAAAGAGAAACCTTGATGATAATGATAATATAAATATATTATATTTATATATTTATACAAGGGTGGTTTCTAGTTCAAGAACCTCCCAACAGCCTTACCAGAATGAAGGGCATCTTTTCCACAGTGGAGCAGGTGGAGGAGCATGGGAAAGAAGTGTTTTCCATAGAGGACAGGACATTAACTTGTGCTGCTGGCTGTATTCTCTGATATATTTCTATTCAATCCAGAGAACTGAAGGTGGTCTCTGCATCACTAGGGGAGCAACCAAAATCATGATATATTGAACAAAAACATACTGTGTGTGTGTGTGTGTGTGTGTGTGTGTGTGTGTGCGCACATACGCTCGTTTTTCCTAGGTGCTACCCCTGAGGGTTTTTTTTTTTTTTTGTTTTGTTTTTTTGCTCAAAACTAGCTCTCTACCTTGAGTCACAGCTCCAGCTCTGGCTTTTTTCGGTAGTTATTTGGAATTAAGAGTCTGACAGACTTTGTTGTCTGGGCTGGCTTTGAACCGTGATCCTCAAATTTTAGTCTCCAGAATAGCTATAGGATCACAGGTGTGAACCACCGGTGCCTGGTAGAACACTGTCATTCCAAATGCACTTTCTGGACATTTGGGAGCATGGAGATGTGAGGAAAGAAAATCAGGGGCTCAGGTTGAGGTCCGTCTTTTCCTCTCTGAATCCGGAGAAACCAAGATTTCCTCCACTGTAAAATGATCACTTGGCCGGTCGCAGGTGCTGGGCACATGCGGCCCCAGTACAAAGACAGTGGAGAGAACCTGGTTGTCACAGTGCCTGTGAAAGGGTATGCTTAATGTAAACGTTAGCTTTCAGGACCTTCATTTCTCCCAGCAAAGAACTGCAACTTCTTTCTGCCTTCCCCAAACTCCTAAACCAAGTGAGGACACTGTGGAGGATCGCAGCCTTCCTCTGACACCAATGGACAGGGCGTTTACAGACGGCCCCGCGGCTCTGGGCCCCGCCCCCAGCTCCGCCCCTCGCCGGCCCCGCCCAGACAAGCCCCGCCCCTTCCGCCGCCCGAGCCCGGAGCGTGCACGCACCCGCACGCCTTGCGGGAGCGAGCGCGTCCGGGAGCCCGCGGCTGGAGAGGCGCTGCGGGTTGGGAGACCCGCGTCCAGGATTCTGGTGAGGGCGGGCCCAGGGCGGCGGGAGGGTTAAAATGTGGCCCGGGGGCGGAGAGAGGAAGTGGGGCTCCTCGGGCGCCGCCTCCCGTGGGCTAGGGGCAGGAAGCTGGGCGTTGGGAGCGGGGCGGCCCGTGTGGGTGAGGGTTAGGGTTAGGCACCGTGTGGGGGAGGGGCGGGGTGCTGTGCAGAGGGGCGGGGCCGGGGCCTGGCGCGGGGTGGGGTGGGGTGGGATTTGCTGTCACAGGCGAGGAGTTTGGAATAGGCAATTGCTCTGGAGGGAACTGTTTAATTCTGCTTGCGGAGAGTCCTGGAGGGTAGGTCCGTGAGCCAGGTGCAGAGGGAAGGCCTTTGGGAGAGACTTTCCTGGTCCCCTCAAGAAGTCCAGGACACCCAAGACTCACACCGATGGCTTCCGGGTTCCAGCACTCTGGTAGCTCTGCTTGCTTTTCTTTAATTTGAGATCCTGTTTAGAATAGTTGGCAGAGTACTGGACACTGGTGAAAGTGAACTATGCAACTCGTGGGTGGAGATGGGAGGGAGGGAATGGGAGAGAATGAGGGAACAGATGACCCTGAGAAAGGACATGTATTTATTACCTGACATATATGAATGTAACCCTGCTGTATAGCACCTCTAAAACAACAGTAACGAAAGTTTAAAAAAGCCCCCCAAAAGAATTGTTGGCAGGGCAGAGGTTGTCACAGAGATATATTACAGTTAGTTAAACATCTTGTTGTAACTGAAGAAATTTACAAGTAAGTTGTGTAGGTAAGTGCCTGGCAGCGTTACTCACTGCAGTTGTTCTTCCTAGTATTAATTCTGTCATGGGGATTTTATTCTAAATATCAAGTTGCTTCTACATTAAAAAAAATACAAAACTCAGGTGCAATGTGCAGAAGGCTGATGGGACACAATGACCTGGAAACCACCCAGCTTCCTTAATACTAATCTCTTTGATGTATCTTTACATAGATTTGAAATCTGTTCAAGAGAACTTTAAGGGGAGAGACACTTCAGGGTTTGCTCATTATCATTTGAGAATTTTGGAAATGAGACATACCTACATAAAGTGATACAAACTGTCACTTTGTTGGAAAATATTTATTGCAAGATTCCAGGATTGAAAATTACAATAGAGAGGTCCTGGTCCAACTCCTCTGTGGCTTACAGGTAAGGAAATTGATGCCTGTTGAGGTAAGATTTTTTTCAGAAGGTCACAGAATTACTAGCTGATCTACTCTAGAGGTTTGGCATTTGAACTGAGACTTATTTTTCCTTTACATTTTAGAATACTTTGTTCATTTGGTAGGAATAGGAGCTAGAGAGAATGATTTAGCAAAGGTTTACAGAGGGATTGAGTTCAAGTTCCTGCTGGAAATGTTGAGAGTCCTGTGGCTTCAACTTCTCTGATTCCAGCCATCAGCTTTGTGAGATGTTCTCTGAAAATGTTTTAGTATATTATTTTCTAAAGGTGGCCAGCAGTATTCGGTTATTACATGAGGAAAAAAGTAGTATTAATTCACATGGTTGTAAAGATTAGTAGATTGAAGCCAAGTACTTGTGGCTCACACCTCAAATCCTACCTAATCAGGGAGCTGAGATGTGAGGATTGAAAGTGAAAGCCAGCCAGGGCAGGAAAATCTGTCAGACTCCTTATCTCCATTTAACTACCAAAAAAAGCTGGAAGTGGAGTTGTAGCTCAAGTGTTAGAGCTCTATATTTGAGCAGAAAAGTTCAGGGACAGTGCCCAGGCCCAGAGTTCAAGCCTCTGGACTGGCACCAAAACAAACAGCTGATTGGACTACTGACTTTACTGGTTGTCAGTAGGTACTTGAAACTTCAGGACTAATAATCCTGTCATTTTAGGATTTAAGTTGAGTGTTTCTGCAAATATATTGTATAGTGATAAGAACTTGGATTTGGGCTGGGTGGGTGGTTTATGCCTGTAATCTCAGCTGCCTGTGATTCAGAGATAGGAGGTCATTTGAAGCCAGTGTGGGCAAAAATTTGTGACATCTTATCTCAAAAATTAGCTCTGATGGCCTCTAACTGTAATCATAGCTGTTTGGGAAGCAGAGGTAGGAGGATCACAGTTCAAGGCTGGTCTCAGGCAAAAAGTTTGTGACTTTATAATAATGAAAGCAAAAAGGGTTGGTGGTATGGCTCAAGTGATAGAGCATTTATTTGCGTAGCATGCATGAGGCCCTAAGTTCATACCCCAACCTATGAAAAAAGAACATGGCTTTGCAGATAGACTTAGGTTTGGTATAGCCTCTGGAGGACAAGTTGATTACCTATTTTCATTTTATTCATTCATTCATTTATTTATTTTTGTGTGTGTGCAGTACTGTGCTTGAACTCAGGGCCTCAACCTCTCAGTTTTTTTCTGCTCATGGCTGGCACTCTACCACTTGAACTACATCTTCAGTTCCAATTTTTTGCTGGTTAATTGGAGGTAAGAGTTTCAGACTTTTCTGCCCAGCCTAGCTCTGAACTGAGATTCTCAAATTTCAGGCTCTTGAGTAACTAGGATTATAGATGTGAGCTACTTTCACCTAGCAAATCTTTAATTTTAATATCAGTAGAATAAGTGTAAATATCCTTGTTGCAGGAATTAAATGATATATATAAATGTCTTACTCGGCCCATTTCAAGTAAGTGTTATAGTTACTGTCTGAGGCTTACTAGTATACATGGATTTGCAGTATGTTTTATAACAATGAAGAATTAAAATGCCAAAAAATATTAAATTGTTATAGTGGAGTGATAATTGACGTGGGAACTCTTTGTCACTTGTGGGGCTTGAACTCAGAGCCTACTCACTGCACTGTCTAGGAACTTTTTTGCTCAAGGCTAGCACTCTACCACTTTGAGCCATTGTTCCATAGACAGTTTTCTGGTGATTGATTGGAGATAAGAGTCTCTGGGACTTTCTTACTCAGACTGTCTTTGAACTGTGATCCTTAGATCTCTGCTTCCTGAATAGGATTATAGGTGTGAGCCACCAGCGGAGGTTTTTTTTTTCCTTTGATTAGCCTGGGTGCAGCCTTACCACTTGGAGCCACTTCTGGTTTTCTGGTGGTTAATGGGAGATTAAGAGCCTTACTGCTTGAGCTGGCTTTGAACTACAATCCTCAGATCTCAGCCTCCTAGTGGCTAGGATTTTGGCATAAGCTACCAGTGCCAGGTTGACTTGGGATCTCTTCATTATGACTGATTTGTTTATCATTTATTTTCTGAATGTCATTCTATGTCCCCAAAGGAAAGTATAAGAAACTTTATGAATGTTGGAGTTAGTGTAGATGAATTTTGAAAGACAGCTTTTCTAGAAAATTCCAGTGGGGAAGCAGTATAGGAAGGGAGGGAGAAGAGCTTTATTTATTTATTTATTTATTTATTTATTTATGCCAGTCCTGGGGCTTGAATTTGGCCTACGCACTGCCCCTGAACCTCTCTGTGCTTAAGGCTACCGAAGAGCTTGTTTTTATAGTAAGAAGTGAAAGTCAGTTTGAGAAGTATTTTCCAGAAGAGTGTTAGCATCAGCCAGATTTCAGCATTTCTGCCTCAAGATGCATATTTTTGTTAGGGATACGTTGGAGAATAATGGATTCTTTGGATCATATGCTGACGGATCCCCTGGAACTTGGTCCTTGTGGAGATGGCCATGGCACCCGCATTATGGAAGATTGTCTGCTGGGAGGCACCAGGGTTAGTCTACCGGAGGATCTTCTGGAGGATGTAAGTGGTTACATTGTTGCAAGCATTTCCCACCTGCTAATATCTTGGGGTCCAGTCTCGTGGGGCCTGAACTCTGGGCCTGGGCGCTGTCCCTCAGCTCTTCAGCTCAAGGCTACTGCTCTACTACTTGAGCCACAGCGCCACTTCTGGCTTTTTTCTTTTTGCTTATGTGGTGCTGAGGAATCAAACCCAGGGCCTCAGGCATGCAAGGCAAGCGCTCTACCACTGAGCCACCTTCCCAGCCCATGAAGAGATCTTTTATCTTTTAAGTGTAAAGTGACTAAGGAAAAAAGCATATCCTACATTCTACATGTTTAATAATACAGTGGAATAACTTGATAAACTTTATTATTTTTAATAAGATAATTCTTATTAATTATAAAAAGATTAGGTCAAGCCAAGTGCCAGTGGCTCACTTCTGTAAACCTAGCTACTCAGAAGACTGAGATCTGAGGTTGGTGGTTTTTAAAGCCCCAGCAGGAAGGTCTGTGAGACTCTTATCTCCAATTAACCCCCAGAAAACTGGAAGTGGCACTGAGGCTCACAGTGATAGAGCACTAGCCTTGAGCAAAAAAGCTCAAAGATAGCACCCAGGCCTTAAGTTCAAGTCCCATGACCAACAACAACAACAAAAAGATTAGGTCAGATCTGATAGGTATAGACCTGTAATCCTAGCACTAGAGAGTCTGAAGCAGGAAGATCACAAGTTTGAGGCTAGCCTGGGTTAGTAAAACCCTGTCTCAAACAAGAAAAAAGAAAATGCAATAAAAGGCAGCAGTATATTTTAAACATAGAATTATGCATTTATGTTAAAGTAGTTGTCGTGTTGTGAATCATTAAACAAAACTCTGACATGTTATATCTGTCTATCAACCATGCCTGAGGTAGCTGAGGTGCCAGCAAGCCTCTGACCACTTTTACAGGCAAAATGACAGTGTACAAGGAACTGTTTATGAACATATTCACTTAAGCATGTGTTTTGTTTGGCATGCTGCATTTTGAACATACAGGCAGGTGCAGATATAGTATGCAAATACCTGTATATCCCCCAGTTTTAAGAGATACATTTCATGTAGTACTGTCTGCTTCAGATTTTTCCATTATATGTCAAACATTGTAGAGAAAATGAAAACCACTACTGTGCCCTTCTCTGATGCAAGCTCCTATTGCAGTAGCAACTGTATTGCCGTTACCGTTTGTATTTCTCATCCCTTTTTAAAAATTGCATTGTGTGTATGTGACAGGGTCCAGCTGTGTGCCCAGTCCAATCATATGCTCTTTGCTTATTCTTTCAATGAAATCTCTGTATTATCATTCCTTTAGTCAACAAATACTTACAAGTGTCTGCTTAATGCCAGACACTTGAGTTAGATGCTAGAAATAAAATGGTGTGCAAAAATAGGTTTAGAGAAGAAGATCTTGGACATTGAACCTGAGAATTTTGCTATATCTAGGCAAAGGTGCGTGGTTGGTGGTTGGATTACTGAGTTTCTCCTGGGATTATGGCTCTCCTGTTCCTCAGGATAAAATCAGAACTACTAAACAGGTCTCTAAGTCATTTGTGTTTCTTTTGGCCATTGCACGCCTTTTTGTCCTTCCTTTAGCCAGATGTTGCCTGTTTTTTTTTTTTTTTTCTTGCCAATACTGGGGCTTGAAATCAGGTTATTATGCTCTCACTTGGCAAAAAAGCTCAAAACAAGCCCACAAGCCCTCTACCACTTGAAGCATATCTCCGTTTTGGGATTTTGTTGGTTAATTGGGAATTTATTTGTCCCAGTTGGCTTCTAATCTCCATCCTCAGATGTCTGCCTCCTGAATAGCTATGGATTACTGACAGGCATGAGGGGGCTGGGAAGGTGGCTCAGTGGTAGAATGCTTACCTTGCATGCATGAGGCCCTGGGTTCGATTCCTCAGCACCACATAAGATGAAAAAGCTGGAAGTGGCACTGTGGCTCAAGTGGTAGAGCGCTAGCCTTGAGCTGAAGAGCTGAGGGACAGCGCCCAGGCCCAGAGTTCAGGCCCATGACCGACAAAAAAAAAAAAAAAAGTGAAATGTGTTACACATGAGACTATGTAAAACCCATTTATATACATTTTAAACAATAAAATGGATTGGTTATGTTGTCCCATTCCTGTGATTTCTGTTTCTCTGGACACCAAGGCAATAGGATCACTTGAGCTTACAAGTTTAAGACCAGCCTGGGCACTATAGCAAAATCCAGTTTCAAAATAGTACAGATAGAATGGGGGAGAGAACCCTAAAAACATGTATGTAGCTACCACCTTGTATTATTTTTTGTTTTGTTTTGTTTTTGTGCTATTACTGGGGCTTGAACTCAGGACCTAGGTGTCATCCCTGAGCTTTTTTGCTCAAGTTTGGGCAGTTTACCATTTGAGCCACAGCTCCACTTTGACTTTTTGGTGGTTAATTGGAGATAGGGTCTTATTGACTTTCCTAACAGGCTGACTTTGAACTCTAATCCTCTTATCGCAGCCACCTGAGTAGTTACAACTACAGGTGTAGGCAACCAGTGTCTGGTACCCTTTTGGTGTGTTAATTAACACTACCATTGTAGCTCACCTATGCCCATCTCATTTCTCTCTCCATTTCTCCAATAGGTAACTTCTCCATTCTTCTGTATCAATTTGTTTCTGTGGCTTTGTTCTGTGGATTTTTAATTTCTCTCAGCATTTTCCCCCTTATATCATTAACTGTCTCATTACTAGTGGCCTTTTTCTTCTTTGCTATATGTTTGTATACACATCAGGACATCTTAAACTGGACTGTATGTTTAATTGTTAACCTTCCAGGCAGTATCTGTGCTAGTCTAGCTTAGTACCTGGCAGATACATCTGGTATGTAATGAGTGAAATGAAAATGACCTCTACCTTGCTGATTCTCCCTGTTAGCAAGTGACCTCAGCTCTCCAAACTCCCCTCCCTGTTAACTTTCTTCTCACTGCAGTTTAACCTGGATTCAGGTGTCCACCATGACACTCTTGTGGGGGTACAGATGGCTTCCACATGGCCTTCTGTCTACTCAAATTATTTGCTGTTAGGTATAACATTGTGGTTTATATGTTATTTTTAGTTTCTTAGTTTTTGAGAGTTGAGTAGAAGTCATTGAAATTTTATTTTGTTTCTTGTATTAGTATAAATTGTGAAGGAGTTTTATTGTGGTTTTCTGTACTGGAATTTTAGTTTCTTCAGTTTAAATATGGATTGTAGTCATGGTGCGAACTAAACTGCGAACTTAGAAATGATAAAATGGTAGATTCAATGTTATATATATGTTTTACTACATACACCCACACAAACTTAAAAGCATATTTTTCTGTTATTTTTTTTGTTTTGCCTGAATTCTTCTAGCCCGAGATATTCTTTGATGTGGTCAGCCTCTCCACGTGGCAGGAAGTCCTGAGTGACTCTCAGCGTGCACACCTCCGGCAGTTTCTGCCTCGTTTTCCTGTGGACAGTGCGGAGCAGCAAAATGGGCTCATCCTCGCCCTGTTCAGTGGGGAGAACTTCCGCTTTGGAAACCCTCTGCACATCGCCCAGAAGCTTTTCCGAGGTCCATAGCTTAGAGTGTGTTTTTATTAGGGTGGAATGTGGTGATACTTTTAACTTATGAGGATAATGCCTTCATTTTATTGGGTACTTTTTTTTATGCTATGGGATTTGAACTCAAGGCCTGTACTTGCTAGGCTGGCACTGCACAGTTAGACATTGCTTGTAGCCTGCTTTTATATGGTTATGTTTTAGAAAGAGTCTTGTTTCTAACCCAGGTACTGCCTATTTTAGGCTTCTTATTCTAGCTGGGATGTTAGGAACACCACTATTCCAGGCTTTTTCCATTGAGTTGGAATCTTGGGGACTTTTCTGGGCTGGCCTGAATCAGAGACCTTCTATTTGCAGCCTCCTAAGTAGCTAGGATTCAGAAATGAGCCACCATCATCTAGCTTCTCTTCATTTTTCTGTGTAGATACTAACTCAGCAGAGAATGTTTTTTTTTTTTTTTTTTTTGGGGTCTGGTCGTGGGGCCTGAACTCTGGGCCTGGGCGCTGTCTCTCAGCTCTTCAGCTCAAGGTGAGCGCTCTACCACTTACTTGAGCTACAGCGCCACTTCCGGTTTTCTGGTGGTTTATTGGAGATAGGAGTCTCACAGTCTCTCCTGCCCAGGCTGGCTTTGAACTGCGATCCTCAGGTCTTAGCCTCCTGAGTAGCTAGGATTACAGGCGTGAGCCATCAGTGCCCGGCGCCCAGCTTGTTTTTTATTTTCCCTGTAGAAAAACATGACATTTCACCATTAAGCACTGTAGCACATCTCTCTCTCCCTCTGTTTCTCTCGCTCCCTCTGTTTCTCTCTCCCTCTGTTTCTCTCTTTCCCTCTGTCTCTCTCTCTCGTCTCTTTTTTTCTCTCTCTCTCCTCCCCACCCCCTTCTCTTTTTTGCTGGTCCTGGGTGGCTTGTACTTGGCCTGGGCACTGTCCCTGAGCCTCTTTGTGCTCAAGGCTGATGGTCTACCACTTGAGACACAGGGCCACCTCCACTTTTTTCTTTTTTTCTGAGTAGTTTATTGGAGATAAGAGTCTCATGAACTTTCATGCCTGGGCTGGCTTCGAATCACAATCCTCAGACCTTAAGTCTCTTGAGTAGCTGGGATTACAGGTGTGAGCCACCAGTGCACAGCTCATGTAGCTCTTAATAAGGACATTTTTCTACCTAATCACAGCCCTCTTAGCTGACCCAAGACATTTTATACTGGGAAAATAGTGTCATAGGCTATTTCATGTTCAGATATTCTTGATTGTTGTGGACATGTGTTTTGAACATTATAGTTTAAATCCAGTGCCCATTCAGGAATCAGTATCAGCAGTGTGTTAGGCACTTAGTCTCTTGAGCTTTTTGAACAGAATATATTTTAGTGTATTTTTTCTGCAAAATGATTTTGTGTGTGTGTGTGTGTGTGTTCGTGTGAATGTGAATCCTAGGCTTGAACTTAAGGCTTGAGTGCTGTCCCTGACCTTAATTTTTTTTTTTTTTTTTTGCTCAAGACTAGCGCTCTGCCACTTGAGCAGCAGCTCCACTTCTGACTTTTTGGTAATTCATTGGAGGTAAGAGTCTCATGGAGTTTCTTGCCCTGGCTGGCTTTGAACTGTGATCCTCAGATCTCATCCTCCTGATTAGCTAGGAGGCGTGAGCTGTTGGTACCCAGCTCAGACTGGCAGTTTTGAGGCATCTAGGAAAGCCCCTAGAATGATGTCCTGATTTCTGCAAATATGTCATCTTTGTTGCTTTATGATTAGATTTTGTCAAGTTTTCTTGGCTAGAATGTTGTGTGTGAAATGCTTTCTCATTGTGTCACCTCTGGAAGCAGATGGTGTCAGTTTTCATTCACTGGTAATGCATGTGTAATCATTTGGTTAAGGTATTGTGGCTCATGCCTGTAATCCCATCTACTCGGGAGGCTGAGATCTGAGGATCATGGTTTGAAGCCAGCTCTGGCAGAAAAGTCCTTGTGAGACTCATCTCTAATCAACTACTCAACAACTGGAAGTGGAACTGTGTCTCAAAGTGGTAGAGAACTAGCCTTGAGCAAAAGAGCTCAGGGACAACACCCAGGCCGAGTTCAAACTCCACTACCAACAGCAACAAAACGAAGAGATATTTGTCAGATCTCTTGATTATAAGGGCATTTCTTTTCCTTTATAATTAAGAAGCATTTTGACAGATGGTACTTCTAAAGCCAGTTTTGTTTTACCCAGTGTTTTTTGCTTTACCACTGGTGATCCTTGCCTGAACTAGTTATTATTGAGAGGTTGCAACCTCTGTTAGTTAGAGTTTGCCAATTCTAAGTCAGTTTCCTCTCTCCATTATATAGAGAAGTAGTAACTGTTTCTTCTTTCTTTTTTGGGATGCCTTTGCTTTGATAGGATGGCCTGAAAGTGCTGTACATCTTGAGTTGTGTTAAATTGGACATCTTGGTTGATGCTAAAGACTGGAGAGATGGGCTGGGAAGGTGGCTCAGTGGTAGAGCGCTTGCCTTGCATGCATGAGGCCCTGGGTTCGATTCCTCAGCACCACACAAGCAAAAAGAAAAAAAAAAGCCGGAAGTGGCACTGTGGCTCAAGTGGTAGAACGCTAGCCTTGAGCTGAAGAACTGCGGGACAGCGCCCAGGTCCAGAGTTCAAGCCCCATGACCAGACCCCCCCAAAAAAAAACAAGAGTGGAGAGATTAGGCTTCACCATTTTTTACCTGTCATCATTTTAAGGACTTAAAATTAGCATTCCTCTGTGTGTGTGTGTGTGTGTGTGTGTGTGTGTGTGTGTGTGTGTGTGTGTGTGTGTGTGTGTGTGATTAATTAGAGATAAGAATCTCATGTGCTTTTCTGTCAGTCTTCCAACCACAATCCTCAGATCTCAGCCTCTTGAGTAGCTAGGATTATAGGTGTCAATCACTAGCACCTGGCTGCTTTTTTAAAAAATAAGTTAAAATTCTTTATTGTTATTGTAAAGGTGCTGTCACAGTATACAATTTAGGTGATGAGTATATTTCTTTTTGAACAATGTCATTCCTTCCTATGCTTTTCCCAGTTTACCTCTCCCATCCCACAAATTACATATGGTTCATTTTCACATAGTGTATACCGACTACCCATGCCTGCATTTGTTCATACTTCCTCCCTCCATTTCTGAACCAACCCCCCTTA
Organism: Dipodomys merriami; assembly: GCF_024711535.1. NCBI lineage: Eukaryota > Metazoa > Chordata > Mammalia > Rodentia > Heteromyidae > Dipodomys > Dipodomys merriami. Next base: position 13,257,329 of record NW_027204381.1, read on the forward strand.
GTCCCTGCAAAAGACAGAAAAAAAAAGAACAAAACAAAAAGCAAAACCAACTAAACAAACACATGTTGCATTACTTCTTTTATGTGGTGTTGAGACTCGTACACAGGCCATTGTACTACAAGGCAGATGCTGCACCCCTACATCCTCAGTGTCTTTTTTGTTTTTTTTAAGAGATGGAATGTTATTTTGTCTCTCAGACTGGCCTTGAACTTCTAGGACTGAAGGTTCAGCTGCCTGAGTCTCCTTAGTTGGGACTATGACACATCCTTGTGTCCTTCATTTCCTCCTTTGCATTTCCTCTGATAAGTTACTAGTTTAAAAAGGAATTATCCTCTGTGGTTGGCAGAGAGATGTTTCACTGGTCTCAGATAGGAGGACACTGTCTCCTTTGCTGTGGAATAGAGTGGAAACCTAGTTAACTTTAGAGGATTATGTGTAAAATCTTATGTTGTGTTGGAACTATTTACTTCCCTAAATAGTGTAGCTGTCCAGACTAGGTGTATAGATAGGGCATGTCAAGGCAGAAGTTGCTGTCCATTTCACTGACTAGTGCCATATTTTACTTCTAGTTTTGCTGAAGCTGATTGCATTCTGTGGTTATTAAGGTTATCAGCCTTAATTGAGCTTTCATTGTTTTTAGCAATGTTTTATTCTCCTTCCTGATTCCTTTATTATTATTTAAAAATTTTCTTTATTATTGTAAAGGTGATGTGCAGAGAGGTTACAGTCAAATAGAGTACATTTCTTTTTGTACAGTGTTACCCCTTCCTTCATTCTCTCCCAGTTTTTCCCTTCCATCCTCACCCACAAGTTGTTAGTCCATTTTTTATGTAGTGTCTAGTGAGTACCACCACTGCATTTGTTCACCCTTTGTCCTACCATTTCTGTGCCCCCTCTTATGCTCCCAAAGACAGATAAGCAAGACAAAAGGAAAAACAAAAACAAAAACAGCAACAAAAGAAAAGAAAACCTCTTATTTCTATTTCTTGGAGTTCTTTTTTGTTAATTATTATTTTATATGATCAGATGCACATAGCTATTGTGCCTTTGTGATCCTCTCCTAAGAATATCCTCCTTTGGTCTCACTATTGGTTAATGCCTAGAGATCTGTATAACTTATCATGTTGATTCTTTTAATAGTTACTTTTCCAAACTCACTAAATCTGTGTGGACTGATAAACAGTTGTACTTTTGCGTTTGTTTTTTTTTTTTCAGATGGACACTTTAACCCTGAGGTAGTCAAGTATCGGCAGCTATGCTTCAAGTCACAGTACAAGCGATACCTCAGCTCTCAACAGCAGTATTTCCATCGGCTGCTAAAGCAGATTCTTGCTTCCCGGAGTGTAAGTAGTGCTGGGAACTGGATAAATAAGATGTGGGCACTAAAAGGTTTTAAGACTTTAAGTAATGGATTAGATATAAAAGATACCACTAAGGAAAAGAATGTTACCAATTTCAGAGATGTTAAAACATGTAAAAGATACTGTTTCCTAAATTGAAGAAAAATGGTAGGCTCCGTGTTTACCAAGGAAAACAAATGGATTTCTAGCCATTGAGGATTATTGAAGAAAACTTAGAGTGCTTTGGAATTGATTGGAGGAGTTGTACGAGCATCTGAATTTGTGATGGGTTTGTAGAACAGAAAGCTCAGTGGCCTCAGTCTCTTCTAGACTAGTAATTCTGAGGCAAAGTTGTTCCACATTCTTTTAAGTGTTTTTTTTGTTTTGTTTTTTTTTTTGGTGCCAATCCTGGGGATTGAACTCAGGCCTGGGCACTGTCTCTGAGCTTTTGTGCTCAAGGCTAGCATTCTACCACTTGAGCCACAGCTCCACTTCTGGCTCTTTGGTAGTTATTGGAAATAACGAACTTTCTTGCCTGGGCTGGCTTTGAACCATTACCTCCAGATCTCAGCCTCTTGAGTTAGCAAGGATTACAGTACAGGTGTGAGCCACTGGCGTCCAGCTCTTAAGCTGTTCTTTAAGCTTCAGTGTAGATTACTTTGATGTTTATTCTTAGTGGGATAACTCAGGACTCCAATTTGAGTTCAGGTGTGGAATTTTCATCTGTGGTGTCATGTTGGTGTTCATAAACTTTAACACTTACATTAGAGACATTTTGTAATTGACATAGGCTCTGCATTTTCCTTTGTCATGGAGGGCAGGGAATTGAGTATAAAATCTAAGAGAATAAAATTAGGTTGGCAAAGTATACAAAGAACAAGATTTGGTAATGATGGGTACTCTACTTACCTGATCTCATCCTAGGATCTGCTGGAGATGGCCCGTAGGAGTGGCCCGGCTCTTCCCTTCAGACAGAAGCGCCCCTCACCCTCCCGCAGCCCAGAGGAGCGGGAGTGGCGGACCCAGCAACGCTACCTGAAGGTCTTAAGGGAAGTGAAGGAGGAGTGTGGTGACACAGCTCTGTCTTCTGATGAAGAGGGTGAGTGTCCTTGGGCACTTGGCATGGCTGGGTATCAGAGCTAGAGGCAGTTACTCAACTCCCCAGTAAAGCAGCTCTCTGAATCCTCTTGTCTTGGGGGTGGAGAGTGGGACTCATTAGCCTTTTGTCTGAATTGCTGAGATGCTGGTAGATGGGAGTGACTCCATGCCCTTGTTACCCTTGTGCTTGTGTGGCACTTGAGTTAGATGAGCACCTTTTGGATAGGTCCCTGCTGAGCAGGGTCTTTCCATAGTAGGCCTTCTGGTCCCATTGTGCCACTTGAGAGAACTGCTTTTCCCCTTACAGGAGAGTAGTAGTGACTGTTGGCCTGCTGCAATGCGACCCCATCACTGTTGAAGTCTCTCTCCTGGAAGAGCCGTTTAAATGATCTAAGTGTGCTCCAGCTCATCTGGGGAAGGGTCAGAAAGGAATGTGGAACCCTGACCTCCATGTTGTTGGCTTAGTCCTGTTGAACCCAAATGGCCACTTACCCAATCTCCCCTATTGGAGTCCACAGCCACGTTGGATTTACAAGAAAACTTTTCTTTTGAAGATCTCAGCTCATGGCTTCCAAGCTCTCCTGCGTGTTCTCCTAGTCCTGCGGTGCCCCTGAGGGTGGTGCCCACGCTTTCCACTACGGATATGAAAACTGCAGGTGAGAACTGGGCTTATCCTGACCCTGTTCTAGCAACTTACAGGGCAGAAGTGAGAACTCCTCTAGAGGGAGATGGGGATTAGATTCTTACCTGCCAGGAAATAGCAGTGCTCCTTACAAGTGGGAAATTTGGATAACATTCCACATTTTTTATGTGTGTGTGTGTACTGGTCTTGGGCCTTGAACTCAGGGCCTGGGCAATGCCTTTGAGCTTTTTCTGCCCCAGGCTAGTACTCTACCACTCAAACCACATATCCACTTCTGGCTTTTTGGTAGTTAATTGGAGATAAGGAGTCTCACAACTTTCCTGGGCTGGCTTGGATCCTCAATCCTCAGATCTCAGCCTCCTGAATGTCTAGGATTATTGGTGTGAGCCACGAGTGCCTGGCCTGCATCAAACATTTTTCATGTAGAGACATGGCTACCTTCTTTCCTTTGTAGTTTTCCTGAGTAACTGATGATCTGGTATTTTGGGATAAAGAGAACAGAATCTTGAAATCTCAAAACTCAGTAATAGGACAGAATGGGTAACCAGAGCCAGCAGTTTCTTAGAATGTCTATGAAATTAGAGAAGAGTCAGTATTTAGGAATCAAAAGAGAGTGTTAAGCTTTTAGTATGTTTTCAGGTCAGCTAAATAATTGAAGTCACTTACTGACCAGTGTATAGAAAAGTAGAAGTGCTGATCCTTTGAAGATTTTTAGTACTGTAGTATACATGCAGCAGAAGGAAACCCATTACTTTTGAATGTCACATGATTCAAGATGTAAATTAGAGCATCATTCTAGTGAATGATCTAGCCCATATGGTTTGGTTCTTTTTCTCTCAGATAAAATAGAACTGGGGGACAGTGACCTGAAGATCATGTTAAAGAAACATCATGAGAAGCGGAAACATCAACCAGTAAGATTGGGATGGCAGTGGCTGTGTGTGGTGTTCAGTTCAGGCTCTGTTTTGGCTAATCCTGAGTAAGGCAGTGGTAGTCACTACCTTCTTTCAGTTTCCTGTTACTGCTAGAGAAAGTGGCAGTCAGAGGCAGGTTGGTACCAGAGATGAGAGACAGCACAAGTATTTTGGCTTCATCCTTCTAAAGGATGCTTGACACTATCTGCTTTGATCTTAATGATGACAGTATTTATGAATGTTTTTACCTTCATGTTGCCTGTGCTTAAGAGAGGTTAGTCAGCTGTCCTTGGTCTTACAACCAGTAAGTGCCAGAGCCAAGCATCAAACTTTGTTTTTCCCACTTTTTACTGACTCCCTTATTCCACTCCACTAGATTTGAGTTAGTACTGAGCATGAGAGTAAAAGTGGGCTATTTGAAGCAGAAAAGATGAGAAAAGTCCTCTGTGGGAAGTCAGAACTAGATTCTTTCTGTCTTTTCCCCTTACTGCAATAGTAAGAAGATGATTTAGCTTCTCAGAAACTTATCTTTAGATTTTGTAATATATAACTGCTCATAAGTCTGAAGAGCACACACGATAAAGAATGCAGAGAAGCTTTATGAACTATAAATGCCATACAGCGGGAAAGACAACACAGTTTTCTTGTGCACAATAAGAAGAGCAATATTTTTGGGCTGGGGATGTGGCTTAGTGGTAGAGTGCTTGCCTAGCATGCATGAACCCCTGGGTTCAATTCCTCAGTACCACATAAACAGAAAAATCTGGAAGTGGTGCTATGGCTCAAGTGGTAGAGTGCTAGCCTTGAGCAAAAGAAGCCCTGAGTTTAAGTCCCAGGACTGGCCGGAAAAAAAAAGGTGAGCAACATATCTATATATATATATATCTATAGATATGTTGCTCACCTTTTATATATATCTATATATCTATATATATAGATATATATATATGTCTTTTTTTTTTTTTTTTTTGGTTGGTTGGTCATGGGGATTGAAATTGGGGCCTGGGAGCTATCCCTGATCTCTTTTGCACAAGGCTAGCACTCTACCACTTTAAGCCACAGCACCACTTCTGATTTTCTGGTGGTTAGTTGAAGATGAGTCTCAGACTTTTCTGCCTTTGCTGGCTTTGAACCACCATCATCAGATCTCAGCCTCCTGAGTGACTAGGATTACAGGCATGAGTCACCAGTGCCCAGCTTAAGAAGAGCAATAGGTTTTGTCACCATATATTTTAACTCAACATGATTTTTTTCAGATGTACCTGACACCTTACTCTGTTAGGTAACTATCAGGTTTTGGTTCTTTTTTAGGCCTCCATAACCAAATCTTTGTATATCACGTCTAGGATCACCCGGACCTTTTGACAGGGGACCTGACCCTCAATGACATCATGACTCGAGTAAATGCTGGCAGGAAGGGCTCTCTAGCAGGTAACAGACTGGAACCTCTCTAGGCAGCCTTTGCCTGACTCTGCTGTTAAATTCTCTGAGCCTTTCTACATGTGACAAAAATAAATAGAACCATAGTTCCCTTAGTGCTATGCACTTTTGTGCTTGCTCTTGTGAATGTAAAACCAGTGGAACAGATCATTAGATGTTAAAAATAAGGTGTAAATCACTCACTGAATTTAGCTTAGAAAAAAAAAATCTCAGTGTCTTAAGACTTTTCTGTCTTTGGTGGGCCTTGAGTTAAAGAACATGCAGATAAGACGTGATGCAGATGCAGAGACCTGATGCATAGAATGAAGTTCTGTACATGTGTATTTTTTTCTTCCCAGCCTTATATGACCTGGCAGTCCTTAAAAAAAAGGTGAAGGAAAAAGAGGAAAAGAAGAAGAAGAAAATCAAGCTAATTAAATCAGAGGCAGAGGATCTGGCTGAGCCCCTGAGTAGCACTGAAGGGGTCCCACCTCTCTCTCAAGCCCCATCTCCATTAGCAATATCTTCTATTAAGGAAGAGTAAGTGAGCTGCATGCTGCTCAGAGTGGGTGGTTAAGCTCAGGGCTTTACCTAGTCCTTTTGGACTTTGTGAGCTGGTTGTTAATGTGTTAACACCTGTGTATCCTGAGTCCAGGGATCCTGCTGGGAAAGTCTGTCATATGCTCTTTTCTTGAATTTTCAGGACTGCTAGGAGACTCAGGGACCTGAATGAATCTAGATGTTCTGATTTTGTTCTTACATTTTTCTTCCTTAATTAGGCCCCTAGAAGACCTCAAACCTTGCCTTGGAATCAATGAAATATCTTCTAGTTTTTTCTCTCTTCTATTAGAGATATTGCTGCTGGAGAATCAGGCTAGCCTTCCAATGGTAAGAGTTTTGGAAAATTCAGCTATATATCAAAAGTCTTGAAATGCTTGAGCTAGCTCTTTGGTGATAGCTAGCTTGAGAAGCAAAACTGTCAGATTGAAATGCCCAAGAGTTTATGCTAACTTGTTTTGAGACTTGAGCACACTAGACCCAAATACCTAGCTTACTGTGGCACATCCTTGGAATTTCTGGTAACTTTGTTATACCTTTCCCTCAGCTGGAGGAGCGAGTTTTGGACTGGCAGTCATCTCCAGCCAGCTCTCTTAACAGCTGGTTCTCTGCAGCTCCCAACTGGGCTGAGTTGGTGTTGCCAGCCCTGCAGTATCTCGCTGGAGAAAGTCGAGGTAAGGCCCATTTTTTGAAGGGTCATAGTTTTTCCCTTTTTGTCTGAGTAGTTCTTACTGTTGAAAAGCAGCTGTGCTCATTTCACTTTTGCATCATTATGTCATAGATAGCGCTGTCCTGATGTACTCCCAAATACTCAGAAGCTAGGAATGTGGCTTAGTGGTAGAATGCTTACCTAGCATTCATGAAGCCCTGGGTTTGATTCCTCATACCACATAGACAGAACAAGCCAGAAGTGGTGCTGTGGCTCAAGTGGTAGAATGCTAGCTTTAAGCAAAAGAAGCTCAGGGAAAGAGCCCAGGCCCTGAGTTCAAACCCTAGGATGGGCAAAAAAACTAGAACATAGCTCAGGGTACAAGTTGTTTGTGTTTGCTCCGACCTATGTGCCTTATTCATGGGATCCATTTCTTGTAGCTGTTCCTTCCAGTTTCTCTCCATTTGTTGAATTCAAAGAGAAAACCCAGCAGTGGAAATTGCTCGGTAAGTAGCTTGTATTACCTTTCCCTTTCACTGCTTCCCCTGTTTCTTTTGCTTTCTGATTAGTGTAGTACAGGATGCTGGACAAAAAGGCAATATTAGACCTTTTCTCTGTGAAGCAATTATTCAAGATCACCAGTTGGACTTTGGCTCATCTCTTTTCTTTCTTGCTTCCTTTCTTGCTCTCTCTCTTTCTCTCTTTCTTTCTTTTTTTCTCAGTTGTGCTTGAACTCAGAGACGGTGCTGTTCCTGAGCTCTTTTGCTCAAGGTTAACATTCTACCACTTTGAGCCCCATCTCCACTACATGAATAGCCTTTTTATTATAGTGCAGTTGTGTAATTGACTTAAGTATGTAAGAGTAACAATAGCACCAGTCATAGCCATACCAGTGTTTTTGGACTTATAGCATAGTTGTTTTTCTTTACTAAGAATGGCTTTGCTGTTGATTGAAGATAATATGTAGTAAAATAGTGAACAGCCTCTAAACAGCTATTTCTAATTTTTTGTGTGTGTGTGTGTACAGGTCCTGGGGTTGAACTCAGGGCCTGGGTACTGTCCTTGAGCTCTTTTGCTCAAGGCTGGTGCTCTACCACTTGAGTCTCATGGACTTTCCTGTCTGGGCTGGCTTCGAGCTGTGATCCTCAGATCTTAGCCCCCTGAATTGCTAGGATTACAGTGTAAGCCACCAGCTCTTAATTGTCCCTGAGCTCTTTGTGCTCAAGGCTAGCTAGCATTCCACTACTTGAGCCACAGCTGGACTTCTGGCTTATTTGGCATAGAGATAAGAATCTTGCATAGAGATAAGAATCTTATAGACTTTCCTGTCTTGGCTGGCTTTGAATCAGGATCCTCAGATCTTAGCCTCCTGAGTAGCTAGGATTACAGGTGTGAGCCACCAGAACCCAGCTCAAAAAGCTATTTCTAAAGAACAGAGTTCTGTAGCTAGGATTACAGGTGTAATCCTACTCAAAAGGCTGAGATCTAAGGGTCTTGTTTGAAACCAGCCCAAGGAGACAAATCTGAGAATTTCTTTTTTTTTTTTTGGTTCCAGTCATGGGGCCTGAACTCTGGGCCTGGGTGTCGTCCCTCAGCTCTTCAGCTCAAGGCTAGCACTCTACCACTTGAGCCACAGCACCATTTCCAGCTTTTTGGTAGTTAATTGGAGATTAGAGTCTCACTCACAGACTTTCCTGCTCAGGCTGGATTTGAGCCATGATCCTCAGATCTTTGTCTCCTGAGAAGCTACTGATGCCCAGCTGAAATTACATTTGTATGTCATACCATAAGAGTTAATAAGATTTAAGTGTAGCCAGGCACTAATGGCTCACACCTGTAATCCTAGCTATTCAGGAGGCTAAGGATTGCGGTTTGAAGCCAGCTCAAGCAGGTCTGTGAGACTCTTATCTCCAATAAACTACTTAGAAAAAGCCAGAAGTGGCGCTGGGGCTCATTGGTAGAGTACTAGCCTTGAGTAAAAAAGAAGCTCAGGGACAGTGCTCAGGCCCTGAGTTCAAGCCCCAAGACTGAAAAAAATAAATAAATAAAATATAAAAGTTGGTGTTGGCAAGAATGTAGAGAAAAGGATGTAGAAAAAATTACACACTGTTGATAGGAACATAAAATCATCCTTCTCTTAGAAAAACCAAAAAACAGAACTACCATACGATCCCACTTCTAGGAATAGTCACAATAACTGAAATAAAGATTCCAAGGAGTTATTTTCACTCCAATGTTCATTGTAGTTTATTCACAATACCAAAATACAAAAATGTACCTAAATATCTATCAACAGGGAAAAAAAAAAAAGGTGACAACATCCAAAAGTATATTATTCAAGCTGGGAATGGCTTAATGGTAGAATGCTTGCCGAGCATGCATGAAGTCCTGGGTTTGATTCCTCAGCACCACATACACAGAAAAAAGCTGGAAGTGGTATCATGGCTCAAGTGGTAAGAGTGCTAGCCTTGAGCAAAAGAAGCTAAGGCACAGCACCCAGGTCCTGAGTCCAAGCCCCAATAGTGCCCCCCCCAAAAAAAAAGTATATTATTCAGCCTTAAAAGAAGAAATCTCACCATTTGCAAGAGAATGGATAAATCTGTAATGTATTAGGCCAGTAAACTAATCAAATCATATAAAGAGAAGTACTTCATGATCTCACTTATATAAGTTGCCTAAAGTAGTCAAACTCATATAAGCAGGGTGTTTCTCAGGGGCCAGAGAAAAAAGATAACTCTATTCAATGGGTATTAAGTTTGAGTTATGCAAGATGAATAAGGTCTAAAGACATGCTATACAACAGTCCCACATGACTTCAAAATTTGTTGAGAGGATTTACCTAATGTTAAGTTTTCTTACCAGGAAAAAAAAAAAAGGTCACAGAATCAAGACAACTGATGGCTCACTACTGTCATCTTAACTTCTCAGGAGGCTGAGGTTCAAGGATTACAGTACTTGTGCATGAACTCAGGACCTCACACTCTAACTTGGCTTTTTCCACTTAGGGATGGCACTCTACCACTGGAGCCACATCTCCACTTTCAGCTTTTTTGCTGGTTAATTGGAAATAAGAAATTCTAAGATTTGGGGCTGGGAAGGTGGCTCAGTGGTAGAGTGCTTACCTTGCATGCCTGAGGCCCTATGTTTGATTCCTCAGCACCACATACACAGGAAAAGCCAGAAGTAGAGCTGTGGCTCAAGTGGTAGAGTGCTAGCCTTGAGCTGAAGAGCTGAGGGACAGCGCCCGGACCCAAAGTTCAGGCCCCACGACCAACAACAACAATAAAAAGCTGGAAATGGTACTGTGGCTCAAAGTGGTAGTGTACTAGCCTTGAATGAAAGCAAGCTCAGGGACAGCACCCAGGCCCCCGAGTTCAGGTATTGGGACTGGTACACACACAAAACTTCATTCTCAAGAATATGGATTTTTTGTACAACTACTTAAAGATATAATAAAATATAATAAAAAATGTAAAAAATAAAATTAAAAAAATATGGATGTCTAGTTTCCCTACAATTCATTCTTTTACAGGGACTATCCTTTCCTTATTGTGCATTCTTGGTCTTGGCCAAATGAATTTATATGTGTATATTTCTGGGCTCTCTATTTTGGAAAACACTTTCATTAAATTTTGAGAAGAATTGACAACAAATTTCTGAAACCACTGTGGAAAGAAGGAGAATCTCAGGGGTGTCTCCTGATTCTGTGGGACACAGCCACTAGAGAGTAAACAGTCACATGCATGGTTGATAGATTTAGGGAGAAATGGCTTTCACACCCTCACAGATCTTGGAGGGAGTGTCAGGAGAGGATGACCAAATTAGAAGCAAAATCATCTGGAAGGTACAGTAGGACCAAGGAAATAAGCATTCAGGGGTTCCTGGAAATGGTGATTTTGATGGTATTGTATATTGTTGAGTCAAAATGGAAGTAACCAGGCTGGTGTATATAGCCACCCAGCCTCTTTGGGAAGGGTATTCACACACAGATCTATGTGGTACTGGTCCTATGGTGGTTCTAGCCTGGGAAGGAAATTTAGTTACTGTCCCCAGTCAGGTGCTGCACTAGTCTGAACAAGGTGGCAAGAGATGAAGACACAGACTGCTTTTTTCTTTCTAGGGAGGTGGTCAAGTAAAGCTTTACCACATCAAGGATAGGATGATTGTTCTTGTGTAATCTGTTGTCACAGCCTTTATAGTTTTATTTAACATATGCTCTTCCTCCCTTGATTATAAACACTATGATCCAAAAACCTTGAATGACCTAAAGAGTAATATCCAGGAGTAGAGCTCCAGGAAGTGAGTAGAAGAGCAGTGTATATGCAAAGGATCATTGTCATGGGTCTTGATGTGTTTCCTCTCTGACATAGAGCAGGTAATGAGAAGGTAGGATTTTGAATAGTACTTCTTTTTGTCTTTTTATTTCCCTTCTAATAGGTCAGTCCCAAGATAATGAAAAGGAATTAGCTGCACTCTTCCAGCTGTGGCTAGAGACCAAAGACCAAGTCTTTTGTAAGGTATGTTGTTGTTGTTGTTTTTTAAATAACAGGTCTTTCTCATTGAGTTTCAAGATCTCTCAAGTTAGTGAAAATTATTTTAGTCCATTTAACTGTTAATGTTTTTCTTTTCTCCAGCAAGAAAATGAAGACAGCTCAGATGCCATGACACCTGTCCCTCGAGTGTGAGTATAACGTTCTGTTGGTAGGTGGTGTCCATAAAACCATGGTTGTTGCATTGCCCTGGTTCAGCTGTCATGTCTTGGTATGTTTGAGATCCTAGGAGTCTGCTGATTCCTACCCACCTCAGCCACCTGAGGACAGTGATACACACTTATCAATAAAAGCAGCTCCTTGTGGAAAGACTTTTGCTTAAGAGAGGGGACTTATGAGGGGACACGATCTACCTGCTGGGTAGGCGCAATTTTTCCATGTATACATATCTAGGTTCCCATTTTGGAATGATTTATCTCATCCAACTTCCTTATTTCATCTATAAAGAAATTAGGGCTTGAGGTTCAATGACTTGCTGAAGGTTAGCAACAGGACCCCCACCAGAGTTCTGATTTGTAACAGCTTGTCCTGGGTTCTTGACTGCTGTCATCTGAGTTTGATTTTCAAACTTCAGGACAAAGATCCACCTAAAGTGCAGCAGAATATATTATTCATGTAAACAGGAATGTGGAACTCAGATTCTGGTACTTTCCTTGGGAGGCAGAGAAACCACCCTTGTTACAAACTTTGGTGCTTTAGTCCACTAAGGCTGATACTTTTTGTTGCAAATAGTTTGGGTTTGAGTATTGGCAGCAATACTAAAAACAGAAGTTAAAAATACCAGTTTCTTTTCTGCCTACTCTAAAATTTTTGCATTTTAAGAACTGAGTAATTCTGACAGTACCAGTAGAAGTCAATAGAAGTTGGAAAGTAGACTTTTCAGGAGTTGAGCACTTTTGAAGGGATTTTCTTTTTTTTTTTTTTTTTAAATTGTAAAAATACCGTACAGAGGGGTTACAATCACATGGGCAAGGCAATGAGTGCATTTCTTATCAAGCATTGTTGCCTCCTCCTTTGTTTCCCCTTCCCATTCCTTCCCATTTCCTCCCCTCCCCCTACCACCCTCCTTCCCTTGAAGGGATTTTGGCGTTGTCAAGGAAAGAGTTCTAGGTGCTGAAAAAGGGTGATGGGTGTGACATCATCTTCTAGCTCTGAGAGATGATGCAGAATTCTTTGTTTCAGAAGAACTGACTACGTTGTGCGGCCCAGCACAGGGGAGGAGAAACGAGTTTTTCAGGAGCAGGTAAGATGTCCCTAGAGAGCTGAGCACTGGTGGCTCACACTTGTAAGCCTAGCTACTCAGGAGGCTGAGATCTGAGGATCAAGGTTTGAAGCCAGCCTGTACAGGAAAGTCTGAGAATCTTATCTCCAATAAACTCAGAAAAAGCTGAAAGTGGTGCTGTGGTTCAAGTGGTAGTGCACTAACCTTGATTAAAAGAAGCTCAGAGATAGTGCATAGGCACTGAGTTGAAGCTCCAGGACCGATAACACATACCCACAAAAAAGTACCTTGAGTGTAGTATAAATATCTGCCTGTGAGAAGCCAAGTAGAGAGAAGTGCTCTATTGAGTCCAGATTGTTTGAGGAAATCAGTACTCCTCACCTGAGATATTCTGATGGTTGAGATTCCTAGTTTGGGGAGGGAATGATGTGAAGGAAGGGAGTGATCACTAAGTGGATGGTCTTTTTCCAAGAAAGCAACAGTTTGCTTTGTTGTCCTTTGCTGGGTGACCAGCTCTGAAGACTATCTTTTTTTTTTTTTTTTTTTTTATTGTGGTTGGCTCTTCCTTGTTAGTGGGATTACCTGTTTCCTTCCTGTTTTAGAATCCATCTGTGGGTTCCCTTTTTGTAGTGGAGAGCTAGGAAGAGCCCTACTAATTCTGACTTGGGAGCTTTATGCCTTTTCTCTTGGCAGGAACGTTATAGGTACAGTCAACCCCATAAGGCATTCACTTTTCGCATGCATGGCTTTGAGTCTGTGGTGGGGCCAGTAAAGGGCGTGTTTGACAAGGAGACCTCCCTCAACAAGGCTCGAGAGCATTCACTGCTGCGCTCTGATCGGCCTGCCTATGTCACCATCCTGTCTCTTGGTATGTAATGTGTATTTATCATCAGGGGTTTCTATTTTCCTGTTGTTGTTGTTTTTTAATCCCTCGCAAAACTTTTCTCAAATCAATTCTCTTCTCTTGGTGCCAGATCCTACTCTTGTATCATCCAGTCAGAGCTAGGGATAGGGTTAATATTTGTTAACCCTTGAGGGATAACATTTGTAATTTTTGGAATTTGGGAAATGAGGGAGGGATTCTGCCTCAAGGGATTGATGCCAAGAATCAGTATTTCTTTCTGCAGTTGGGCTCAGAGTTATTTTCATTCAAGAATTTCTCCCTGCGGGGCGCTGGTTACTCATGCCTGTAATCTTAGCTACTCAGGAGGCTGAGATCTGAGGATCACAGTTCAAAGCCAGCCAAGGCAGGAAAATCCATGAGACTCTTATCTCTAATAAACTACTCAGAAAACTGGAAGTGGCGCAGTGGCTCAAGTGGTAGAGTGCCTGCCTTGAGTTGAAGAGCTCAGGGACAGTACCCAGGCCCAGAGTTCAAGCTCCACACTGACAAAAAAAAAAAAAAATAGGAAAGGAAAAAAAAAAGAATTTCTGCTAGGCCAGCTAAATAGTTAAATGTCGGACTTTGCTTTCTTAGATTTTTATGTTGTTCTGAATCCCTTTGGCAGTCTGGAGAAACCTATGGACCCCTTTCCAGAATGGTTTTTAAGAGCATAGTAAGAATTTTTCATTGCAAAAGAAGTCAGTTTGAAAGTGGTTAATAAGATATTATAGCAAGCTATGTGCAGAAATATATATTTGGAATAGTCAATGAGAAGATTTAACAGCAGATTTTATATAACTTCTGTCAATTCCAAAAAGATAGAAATGATTGTGAATTGTCTTCAACATCTACAATATATGAAACCATTGGACTTATATTACAGCATCACAGCACTGCCAATGTATACTTACAGCCTTTGTTTATAATTGCGTGAAATGGGAAATTTCAGTAAGAGATGTAATATTATTCCTACCTCGGTTCCTAGAACCACTGAATTCCAAGGTGTCCAGAAACCTTCAGATCTCCCCAAGTGTGAATTGTGTAGGACTCTCCAGTGGCAGAGATGCTGGCCACTAGAGGGCAGCATGCACCTGACTCAGTCAGGTGAGATTCAGTAAGTTCAAGGAGTACTGCCACTTCATAGCACATCAGGGGACCTAGTTCCTTAGTGGAGGCCTTGATTGACTCCTGAATTTTGTGCTTTCTGATGTTATCAGTTCGGGATGCTGCTGCTAGGCTACCTAATGGAGAAGGCACTCGGGCAGAGATCTGTGAACTCCTCAAGGATTCCCAGTTCCTTGCATCAGATGTTACTAGCACTCAGGTAAGTGGGAGAAAAAGTTTTACTTGGCTCTGTTCCAGAATACATTACAGAAAATGTATTAGAAATACAAATGATACTTTTCTCCTGGTGCTAGGGATTGAACCCAGGGCCTTCTACATGTTGGGCAAATACTTTACCACTGCATTACACCCATAGAGCCTGACATAAATTTTTTTTTTTTTTTTATAATCTGACATAAATTTTTAAAAAACCGAATGAAGAGCTGGTGGCTTACACCTGTTACCCTAATTACCAGCCTGGGCAGAAAAGTTTGTTACTGTTACCTCTATTAACTACCCAAAAAGCTGGAAGTATAGTTGTGGCTCAAGTGCTAGAGTGCTAGTCTTGAGCAGAAAAGCTCAGGGACATTACCCAGGCTCTGAGTTCAAGCACCAGGACCAGGACCAAAAAAAAAAAAAAGACAAAAAAAAACCCACACAAAACTGAGTGAAGAAAGCCAGTACATAGCTGTAACCCCAGCTAATTTTGAGAGATAAGGCAAGAAGATTGGGAAATTTGTCTCTAAGCTTTCCATCAGCTTATAGTAAAGGGAAGGCTGCTACAGTTACTGAGAACTCAATATCCTTATAGTGACAACAGACCAGTGCCTTAGGAGTTTGACATCATTTGTGTTTTGCCAGGTGATTTGGTCAGCCATTGGGAAAGCACAGCTAGACTGAGATGTAATCTGTTTATCAGTTGGCACTCATAGCCAGTGGTTTTTCTCAGGAATGCAGACAACTTCTTTATTTGGGCTGTATCTGTTGCTTATTTCCCTTTGTTCTGTTTTTATTTTTTCATTTTTTTGGGAGGGGGGGGTCCAGTCGTGGGGCCTGAACTCTGGGCCTGGGTGCTGTCCCTCAGCTCTTCAGCTCAAGGCTAGCACTCTACCACTTGAGCCACAGCTCTACTTCTGGCTTTTTTCTTTTTGCTTATGTGGTGCTGAGGAATCGAACCCAGGGCCTCAGGCATGCAAGGCAAGCACTCTACCACTGAGCCACCTTCCCAGCCCCTTTGTTCTGTTTTTAGGTGAACACGGTAGTGAGTGGTGCACTTGATCGGCTACATTATGAAAAAGATCCCTGTGTAAAATATGACATTGGACGAAAGCTGTGGATCTACTTGCATCGTGACCGCAGCGAGGAGGAGTTCGGTATGTGAGACCTGTGTACAACCCACCAACTAGATGTGTATGCTTCTGACTTTCTGTTCCAGTTCTATGATTCTCTTCCTTGGCATTCAGGCAGGATAGGAACTTGGAGACAGGATCCAGACCACCTTCAAAGCAACCAGTGATACTTAGGGAATTTTCACTGTCATTTATTTGCTTGTATAATTTATTTGAGTAGTATTGTGATTTCATCTAAGGATCTTATGCTTGCTAGGCAGGCACTCTTACTGTTTGGGCCATGTCCCCAACCCTTTTGCTTTAGTTATTTTGAGTAGGTTCTCACATTAATGCTTGGGCTGGCCTAGTCTGTGATCCGCCTGTTTATGTTTCTCAAGTAGCTGACACACATGCTGCCACAACCAGATTTTATTGATTGAGATGGTGTCTCACTAACTTTTTGCCTAGGTTGTCCTTGAACTTAAATTCCTCCAATCACTGTCTTTCTGGTAGCCAGGATTATATGCATTAGCCAAAGCCCTCAGATTGTTCATTTTGTTTTGAGCAAGGCCATTGGGTTCTTGTGAATCTTGTATCCTCCTGCCTCAGCCTCCTGAGTGCTGGAAATGTACCACTCTGCCTGGTGAGGTCTTGATCTTTAAAATGAAGCTCCTTTTATTTGTACAATAAGGTCAAATTTGTTGAAGATTACCATTGTTGTTTACAGAGCGTATTCATCAAGCTCAAGCAGCTGCGGCTAAAGCCAGAAAAGCCCTTCAGCAGAAACCTAAACCCCCATCTAAAGTGGTAAGTGATCTCAGGGGAGCATCCACCCTAGGCATTCTGGGTAACCACTTAGCTCTCACTTGGTGACTTGGAAATCTCAGGCTGTGCCTGTGGAAGCTTCATGACAGCAGTGGTGGATTCCCATTCTCTCCCCTTGCAGAAGTGCAACAATAAGGAGAGCTCCACGAAGGCCCTCAGCACTGGCCCGTCAGAGCAGAGCCAGATGAGCCTCAGTGACTCCAGCATGCCCCCCACCCCCGTCACGCCAGTCACCCCCACCACACCAGCATTGCCTACCACCCCCATCTCCCCTCCACCTGTGTCATCGGTGAGCAAAAGTGGCCCTGCCACTGTCTCAGAACCAGCTAAGTCTAGCTCAGGGTAAGCACCTTTGATCTTTATTGTTTGTTTTGTTTGGGGTTGTTCTTTCACTCCAGTCATTTTACATGTATGTCTTACGTTTTTGCTTTGTGTTTTACCTGGATTCTCTTTACAGTGTTCTTCTGGTATCCTCACCAACAATGCCACAGCTAGGAACAGTGCTTTCTCCCACTTCCAACCAGACTCCACCCAGTTCTCAGGCCACTGCAAGAGTTGTGAGCCACTCGGGCTCAGGCACTCTTCCCCAGGTACGGGTAGTGGCCCAGCCTGGCCTTCCTGCTGTTCCCCAGCAGTCAGCAGGGCCAGCACAGACATTGCCACAGATGCCAGCAGGACCACAGATGCGGGTGCCAGCCACTGCCACACAGACCAAAGTAGTGCCCCAGGTAAGAGGGAAGCTGGAAGGTCACTAGGAGACAGGTTCAGTGGGCCCTGAAGTGTGCTGAGAAGTCTAGTGAGCAATCTGGGGAAGGCCTGGAAATTGTGGAAGATTACTACTGATCATGAAATACTCATTTAATGTTTTAAGCTGGGTAAGCATTTTTCAGTACTCTTATTTTACATCTTGAGAATCAGACCTTCTGAAATGTTTGATTTGCCCAGCATTCTAACATCTGGGCCCTGTTAGGAGTGGGATGTAAATGCTGAGATTGGTTGTCTACATCTCAGACTCCTTCCATTATATCTTAGCGCTGTAGCTGACTAGTTGTACAGTTTTAGAGACACTCATATACTCTTTCCTCAGTTTGCTTCAGTATGTGTAAAAGGGCTAAAACCTTGTTTGTCTTTAGCATATAGGAATAAAAAGATGTTAAATATAAAGTTTTTCTGAAGTTCAAGATGTTCTGTCTAAACACAAGAAATTTACAGCATCCATGTTGGGGACTGGTGAGCCTCAGGCACAGAGAGCAGAAATACAGCAGAAGATGCTTCCTGGGGTGGTGACAGATAGGGCCCCTGCTTGCAGTGCTGGACCCCCTCAGTGTCTGATCAGGCTCTCGGGTTCTGCCCTGAACTAGGCTGTCATGGCCACTGTTCCAGTCAAAGGACAGACTGCAGTGGCCACTGTGCAGCGGTCGGGACCTGGACAGGTGGGACTCACCGTGACAAGTCTCCCTGCCACAGCCAGCCCTATGAGCAAACCAGCCACAAGTTCACCTGGGAGTTCAGCTCCTAGTGCTTCCACGACTGCTGTCATTCAGAACGTCGCAGGACAGAACATCATCAAGCAGGTAGTTCGTGAACTTGGCTCTCGTGTCATAGAGCGACTGGGTCCCCATGGCACTTGGTCATCTTTGATCTTTCATTTGTAGTCAATGCAAGTATGAGTTTCTACTAAGGACAGTTATGACATTTATGGTTGCGCAAGCGATTGCTTCTGTTTCTTGACATGTAATTCGGTATTCAGTAAATGGAGCTCTGGTTTACAGTGCAGTCTTCCTGAATTCCTGTAGTTACATTTCTGTGATTCCATGTTACTGGCTTTTCAGTTTACCACTGGCAAAAGTTAATGCCTTTGTTTCTTGTGAATCTGAAAGGATGATCATTGCTCTTCACGTAACTGTGAAGCAGTTACGTGCAGAGCAAATACTATGCAGAGTGCTCCTGCTTGCCACACCTCACTGCATTGCAATGCATCACACTGCACTTCATAGCCATTAAACACTTTCATAGCACAGTGGAGTAGGCACATTTTGTTGTCCTCATTTTGTAGATGATGAATGGGGTAGTCATATTTATATAACAGTAATATTTTCACTTAGCGATTATTTATTGTTTTTTGGATTTAGTGGCATATTAAGTAAACTAGGTCTCTGCTTCTAGAAGTCATGTTGTCCCTAAAAGAGAAATAACTAGGTTAGCATCAGGTGGTAGAAAACACAGAGGATCAGTAGACAGGGGAAGGGTAGAATAAGCCAGGATGATAGGGAAGGCCTCTGAGGAGATGACATTTGAGGGAGTCTGCCATGTATGGTGACTTGGAGATAAAGTATTCCATGTCTAGGTGTAGAAAGTGTCTATGTCAGGAATGTGTTTGAGAAAAACCATGTGGATGGAGCTGCATTAGGGAGTAAGCATGCATGTTAGACCATGAGGTTGGGAGAGGTTGTCAGTGGTTAGACTATGTGGGCTTTGGTTTTGATTTAAATGTGATGTGCCACCTGGAAGACTATGGGCCAGGCTGACTTGATCTGGTTTCCTTTAATTTTAGGGACAGTAGGGAGTAGAGTACCATGTGTGGTACCCTCACCTTACCAAGTCTGCGTAATGGAGGTGGTGGTTGGAGGTGATGAAATTGAAGGCAGCCATTGTGGTCTGCTGGTATCTGGAGCATGTGACTCACTAAAGCAAGTTGAGGACAAGCTGGAGTGACTGGTTAGATGATGGTATTACTTACTGAGACAGGAGAAAATTGAGGTATAGAGGCTGCAGGACAGACTGACATATAGGCTTAGGCAGGAGCAATACATGTGTGGGATGGTAAGTATGTGAATGTCACTGGGCTAGAAATTGGTAGCTTTTGAGAATTAGATTTCAAAGAATACAGGGTGAGGAAGCAGAGACAGTGAGTGTAGGTAATTTTTAGAAGAATTTTGCTTCTGAAAGAACAGAACTGGCAGGAGTGGAGTGTAGAGTGGAAAAAGCAGGAGGTGTAGCAGAGCTGGTTGATGGTTTTTAGCCTGACCAGCATCATGGCATGTTTTCATTCTGTGAGTGTGGTTCAGTGGAGGGGCTACCAAAAGAGGAATGGCCAGAGTAGACTGAAAGATAACATGTTACAAATCAGGGAATTGGTCCTCTATTGAGCTGGTTAGGAAGTCAGGGAGTCTGGTTCCAGAGCACCTGCACAGAGCCACAGTGCCATGCTGCCGCAGACAAGGCCTAACTGCAAGAAGACGTGTGAGCACCTAGGAAAACATGCGAACACACTGAATGCAGTTGTGTTGTTTAATGAGATGGTGATTTTATTTTTTGTTTTTTCTTACAAGATCTCTTTTGTTCTCATTTTTTGTAGGTTAGATGGATATACAAGTTCTAGTGGGTAAAATAGGGTTTGTGTTAAAATGTTTTCAATTTCTAGAGCTCAGTGTGATGTCCTGAATTTCATCTTCAGCATCTCCCTCTCCCGGGGGGTGGGTTCCAGGTCCTCTCTCGCACCCGACCCCCAAAAGTGGGCAAGGATTAATAAAACAAACTTACCAAAGTGATTATTTTTGAAGTTAGGGGAAGGATTTGGGGTTCATTATATTCTCCTCAACAATGAAGGGTGTTTACCATTTTTCAAAGTAAAAAGTCAAAGTATAAAATGTAGCTATAGGCGGGCGCCAGTGGCTCACGTCTGTAATCCTAGCTACTCAGATGGCTGAGATCTGAGGATCTTGCCAGCCCAGGCAGGAAAGTCCATGAGACTCTTATCTCCAATAAACCACCAGAAAACCAGAAGTGGAGCTGTGGCTCAAGTGATAGAGCGCTCATCTTGAGCTGAAGAGTGCAGGGACAGCGCTGAAGCCCAGAGTTCAAGCCCCATGACCGGACCCTCCCCCCCCCCCCCCAAAAAAAAAAAATGTAGCTATGAGCAGAGGTTTGCCTCCTTTTGCTGTGTGAGCTGCTTCCTCAAGTGCTTCCTCTCCCCCTCCAGGTGGCAATCACAGGACAACTTGGGGTGAAGCCCCAGACAGGAAGCAGCATTCCAATCACCGCCACAAACTTCCATATCCAGGGAAAGGATGTACTGCGTCTGCCACCATCTTCCATCACTACAGATGCCAAGGGTCAGACAGTACTGCGAATCACCCCAGACATGATGGCCACACTGGCCAAGTCCCAGGTCACCACGGTGAAATTGACACAGGACCTCTTCGGGGCTGGAAGTGGCACAACAGGCAAAGGCATCTCTGCTACCTTACATGTCACTTCCAATCCCATTCACACAGCGGATAGCCCTGCCAAGACCAGTTCAGGCAGTGCCCCTTCCTCCACTCCAGCAGGTACCACCGTGGTCAAAGTGACTCCTGAGCTCAAGCCAACAGAAGCCTCAAGTTCAGCTTTTCGCTTGATGCCAGCCCTGGGTGTGAGTGTGGCAGAGCAGAAGGGTAAAAACACAGTGGCCTCTTCAGAAGCAAAACCAGCTGCCACAATCCGCATCGTGCAGGGCCTGGGAGTGATGCCCCCCAAAGCAGGCCAGACCATCACTGTCGCAACCCATGCCAAGCAAGGGGCCTCAGTGGCCAGCGGGGCTGGACCTGTCCATTCTTCAACTGTGTCCTTGCCCAGTTTGAATGCCACCATGTCCAAGACTGTGGCTGTGGCTTCTGGGGCCACAAGCACTCCCATCAGTATCGGGACTGGAGCCCCCGCTGTGCGGCAGGTCCCTGTCAGCACCACAGTTGTGTCCACGTCACAGACTGTGAGTAGTGTTGTGGTAAAAAGTACCTTTCTGCTTAGGAAACTGCCTTTTTTTTTTTTGAGATAGCGTCTCGCTCTGTGTCCAAGGCTGGCTTCAGTCTTCATGATCTTCTTGCCTTAGTCTCCTGAATGCGGGATTGCAGGTTTGTTGTCAGCATACATAGTCCAGGAAGCTGTTTTCCCTACCCCTCTGGGAATTCCCTCAGAACTAGGAAACCACCTTGTCACCTCATTTTACCAAATAGCTTTATTTACTGATAAGCTTCCCCCCCCCCCTTTAAAAAACTGTTATTAGAAAGGTGATGTACACAGGGGTTACAGTTCCATAAATCAGGTAGAGTACATTTCATTTTGGACAATGTCACACCTTCTCTTGAAATCATGATAGGCTTTTTTGTTTTCTTTTGAAACACAATTTATAAAAGTGTAATATGGCTGGGAAGTTGGCTCAGTGGTAGAGTGCTTGCCTCGCATGCATGAGGCCCTGGGTTTGATTCCTCAGCACTACATAAGCAGAAAAAAGCCAGAAGTGGCACTGTGGCTCAAGTGGTACAGCACTAGCCTAGAGCTGAAGAGCTGAGGGACAGTGCCCAGGCCCAGAGTTCAGCCCCACAACTGACCAAAAACAACCAAAGCAAAACAAAAAAGTGTAATATGTGCACATACTCTTCTAAAAATTTTTGTGTGTATGTGTGTGCCAGCCCTGAGTGCTGGTACTGAGCTTGAATTTAGGGCCTAGGTGCTATCCCTGAGCTTTTGATTTCAAGGCTAGCATTCTACTTCTTAAGCTATAGCTTTTAGTGATTACTGGAGAAATGAGCTCATGGACGTTCCTGGAAAACCCAGGAAGCATGTGGAGCATGTGGCATGCCCTCAGGGAGCTTGTGCTCAGGGGAGGGGTGGTGTGTGCTTTCTCTGTGAACTCCTGAGCTCTTGTGCCCATCCAATGCTTGTCTCCCTCACACTTATGATCCATCTGGGTCAGACTCCTTAGGCTAGGGGCTAAGAATCTGGTGCTGGGCCAGGTATAAATTTATTCCCTGAAAAGCAGCCAAGTATGATTTCTGCTTTTTTTTTTTTTTTTAAATAGAAATTGAACACTTAAAGGAAGCAATTTAATTTCATGATAGACACAAAAGTCACCTAAGGGAGAAATAGATCAATACAATGATTCCCTCACCTATCCCAGGGATTACATCCCAGAGACCTCTGTGATAGGTGAAAATCTGCTAAGCAGCAGCGTCACATAGTTATTCCTTGCTGTATCGTGGTTCACTGATTGCTACTTTGTGGATTTTCACATATTGTGGGGGGTCTCCCATAATATGTGAGGGATCACTATCTTTTGTTTTTTTTAAACCTGCAATGCAGTGGAGCCACAAATAAATGAACTGCAATATATATGTTTTGGTGCTGGTCCTGCAGCTTAAACTCAGGGCCTGGTTGCTGACCCTGAGCTTTTCTGCTCAGTGCTAGCAGTCTTACCACTTGAGCCATATCTCCACATCTCACTTTTTGGTGCTTAATTGGAGATAAGAGTCTCAGTCTCAGACTTTCCTGCCCAAGCTGTTTTTGAACCATGATTCTCAGATCTCTGCCTCTGAGTAGCTAGGATTACAGATGTGAGCCACCAGTGCCCAGCAGTAATAAATAGATTTAAACAATAATAAACCAGGCAACTGGTTAATGGACTTTGCTCTTAAATTTTGCTAAATGCTTATAAAGATATGATAACAGTAGTCTGAAATTGCTTCCAACAAATAGAACTGGAACATTAAAGAGGGTGATACATAGAATGACAGCTAACTACCTTATGAGCCATTTCATGAGGGCTCTTTGGACCCAAACCCCTGGAATACTAGAACTTTGGCAGTAATAGGAGGTATATCTATAGAGCTTGCTCTTACTTCTTATCTCTTGTAGGTGGTGCCTGGTGGGTTTTCTGATCTTTTATTCCACAAAAGCTAATTGTTTTGTTTCTGTAGGGCAAGCTGCCTACTCGGATCACAGTTCCACTCTCTGTGATTAGCCAACCAATGAAGGGCAAGAGTGTGGTCACAGCCCCTATCATCAAAGGCAACATTGGAGCCAAGTGAGTGCTCTTGGGAGGGGAGGAACTTGGGAGTGGGGCTATACAAGGTGTGTCAGTCCTTGCACAGAACAGGAAGATGCCATGTGTTTGTGGGGCCCCACCTTGGTGCCCATTAAGGCACAGAATTCCATGCTGTCTCTAGTCATAAATAGTAGAATGGAGTGAGGAATAATAGTAATAAAGTAGTAGAATAGAAGGGAGGGATATGGGGTGGTTAGGCAGGCCTCAGGTATGTGGGGAACCTGCCTTTTCTGTTTAAGTTCTGAACTCAAGATAGTTTGGAGGATAATAGCTTTCTGTGACTCTTAAACAGAGACAAAGGGGTTAGTGAAGACAGTGGCTGTTCAGGGCTATGGAGTTCATGTTCTTTTCTCTTTTTTAAGAGATAGGGTCTTACTGTGTTATGCAGACTCACTGTAAAATCCACCCCAAGTAATCTTCATGCCTCAGCCTCCTAAGCAGCTGGGACTTAGGGTGCCACTGTGCTTGACTGCGAGGGTTTCTTTCAGTGTAACATAGCTCTTCTGCCATCTCTTCTTGCTCTTTGGGGGTTCATTGTTTATGGAATTTTATCCAGTACCATGTAAGCTTCTGCCATGGGAAGCATAGAAGCTAGAAAAAAAGAGGATCTCTGTACCAAGTTTTATTTGAATCCAGAATGCTGGAATTTTCGTGGGCACTAGATCTTCTCTCCTTGTTGTCCTTTAGTGCCTGGCCTAAAGTTAGGCTTGAGAGATTATCCTATGAGCTGGCCAGAACTTACTCCTATATTATGTCTCTTCTCAGCCTCAGTGGACTGGGCCGCAATATCATCCTCACAACCATGCCAGCAGGCACTAAGCTCATTGCTGGCAACAAGCCTGTTAGTTTCCTCACTGCCCAGCAGTTGCAGCAGCTTCAGCAGCAAGGTCAGGCTACTCAGGTAAGGTCCTGGTTGCAGACTCTTGGCCACAATAGGCTGTTCTGTCTCCTTTGTAATTCTTACCTCTGAGCCCACTAGCAGTCATGACTTAGCCCTTCTCTGTTTGCAAACAGGTACGCATCCAGACAGTTCCTGCATCCCATCTCCAGCAAGGTACAGCGTCTGGATCCTCCAAAGCCGTCTCTACTGTTGTTGTGACCACAGCTCCATCCCCTAAACAGGCACCTGAACAACAGTGACTGAAGAAGTGGCATCCACGAGAATCAGGCCTGATGTGTCCTAGTGGAAAGGACAGGAGCAAGGAGGTTGCATAGTTCCTCTGAGCTTGTCTGCTTGTGGCCTTGGTTCCATTGCCAAACTCGAAACCTGGGGGTCCCCTCCAGAGCTTCTGGGTCTGCTCTCTATCAGTCCAGGAAAAGGGCTTGTTAAAGACTGGAAAGTCACTTAGGTCATACAAGCCAGGGTTTTCTCCTGAGAGTGGGATGATGCCCAGGGAAGACCTACCCAATGAGAGAGAGCAGGCAGACTTATAAGCCTTGTTGTATGTGAGGGCTGTACTTTTTAGCTTCTTGTCTTCTCTGTGACTCTTGGTCTACATATGAGTTTTGTGTCCAGAAATTTTTGTGTAACTTATTTTTTTAAAGAACCTATTGTACATCTTTTATGAAATAGAAACCTGGGCTTTAGCCCCCTAAACTGATGAATTACTCTTTTGACCAGAATAAGAGACTGGCAAGTTGATGCCTCTTGATAACCACATGGTAATTGGGAAGCAGGCAAACATAGGAAGTGAGGTAATATGGATTCCCTGAAGTGGAATTAGTTTGACACTAATTCCTAAAAGTAGGTGTTGGGATCTAGATTGTCTGTTACCTGCCAGTGTCCTTCCATCAGGCTTGTTTACATGGAAGTCCAGCACCAGTAGACGAGGAAGTATCAAAGACACTACTTTTTCAGCATAGACTTTGTCACATTTCAGATTGTCCATTCTGTTTTGTTCTAGAGCAGGAGTTGCAAACCAGGCCCTTAGAGTAGGTCACCTACTTTTGTCAATAAAGTTGTAATGGAACACAATCCACAACCACTTGTTTATGTAGTGTCTGTGGCTGATTTTCAATTAGAAGTCAGGATTTAGTAGATGACATAGAGGCTGTATGGCCCACAAACCCAGACTTGATAGCCCTTGAAGAAACATCTTGTTTTTCTAGCTCCAGTGGAAAGATGAGGGGTAGAGGTGGGGGTTGTGCAGGGTCAGAACTACCTGGCAATGCCAAGTTTAGAGCAGGTCAGTCTGGATTTGAAGTCATCCTTGACTACGTCACTCTTTTCAGCCACTATCGATAGGCAGAGCTCAGAATGGTCTTCAAAAGTCATAGTACTTAAAGCACTGATCATTACCAGTACCTTATTTGTGGATTTATTCCACTAGATTTTGACCAAGTGTGGGGTGAAAAAAATTCCCATGCATGCCTTGTACAACTCAGTTAGTGCAAGCTCAGTCAGTCTTTTATTGTCAGTGTGTTTTAACTGTGCTTCCTGAGCATTTGTGGTGTTTCCTCAGTGCCAGTCTACTTGGAGCCAGTTACCTACAGATACCATTGGTCTACTGTATATGCCTGTTGTTGGCCAGGGGCAGGTGGGAAACTTTCCTGCAGTGGTAGGGCTTCCCTGTCTCTTGTGAAAATGCCCAAATTATTAAAAAATTATATTTAATCTCTGAAACTTCAGTGACTTATCTTTTATGGGGTCTGGTGGGAAAGGTAGCTGGAGGGCATAGAATGGAAATGGCATGGTTTAGATGGAAGCAGGGTTGACTCTAGATGGTTTGTAAGTTGTGGAGAAGCAGAGAAGGGCTAGTGCAGCTTGTGGGTTATGCAGCAGTTTCACAGTTCCTTTGATCCTCATAGCAATTCTGTTAGACACTAGCATCCACACTTTTGAGTGTGGAAAAGAGGTGACAAGACCCTCGGTCTAGACCCAGTGAGAACAGCACAAACCCAATCTGATGGAAGAGAGAAGTTGGTCTTAGGGTTAGTTGTCTTGAGAAGCAAGCTGGCCTGCCTTCATTTGTGGTTACCAAGGGTGACTCGTACCATACCCTTCCTCATGGTTTCTGTGCATTAGCACAGAAAGCCCTGCACGTCCATGAAAAATCCAAATTAAATATCGCTTTAGAATAGGATGTCCAAAAAGCAGCAGAATTTGGGGGCATACATTTCATGTGAGTAGATTGGCAGATGGGGCCTGGACAAAGTACATCAGGCGATCATCATCAACAAGGTATTAATGGAGATCATAGGCCAAGAGGCATATTAGAGAAAAGGGCCATGTATACCCATCCCCAAGGTGTGCCTACAGCATTGTCATGCAACACAGCCTTCAGGATTTCTCTTGGGCAGGCACCAGAGGGAATGCCTAATCCAGGTCCTG
Source organism: Dipodomys merriami (assembly GCF_024711535.1). Lineage (NCBI taxonomy): Eukaryota > Metazoa > Chordata > Mammalia > Rodentia > Heteromyidae > Dipodomys > Dipodomys merriami. Next base: position 13,284,055 of record NW_027204381.1, read on the forward strand.
TGCGGGGCATTTGGTATGAACAATCATCTGCCAGAACCAGTATCCCTGAAGAACAGCAAGACTGGCTCATAAAAGTTCCAGCACAGGCCAGATGCCGGTGGCTCATGCCTGTAATCCTAGCTACTCAGGAGGCTGAGATCTGAAGATCACGGTTCAAAGCCAGCCTGGGCAGAAAAGTCAGTGAGATTCTTATCTCCAATTAACCACTAGAAAACTGGAAGTGGTGCTGTGGCTCAAGCGGTAGAGCGCTCACCTTGAGCTAAAGAGTGTAGGGATAGCGCCCAAGCCGAGTTCAAGCCCCATGACAGACAGAAAAATAAAGTTCCAGCACAATATTGTCTCAACAAAGCACTTCAAGGAAGGTATTCAAGGAAGGTAGTGGTACTTCCTCCAAATGCAATAAACTCCAGGAGTGAGTAGATGTGCTGGTCCAGCGGGGGTTGATTGTGAACGTGGTAGTAGAAGAGAAAGCCTAGCACAAACCAAATGGCAGCCATCAGACTTGCTTGTGTCTGCTTACGAGGATTCACCCTGGACTCTTTTTTCTTGTTATTGGGGTTTCCTGTTCAACCCTCTCAAAGCTAGAGTTCTCATTGTTTAGGAAGGTGGTTTTCATGACATGACAGGGCAGTTATGAGATACAAATACAGTTTTATTTTATGGGTCTGATAAGAGCATTAAAGAATGTTACTTAAAATCTGTAAGACCCATGTGTGGTTGGGTTCCATTTAGAATCAGTAGGGCAGGTGGATTGTGGTGCCATTATGTATGTATGTGTACAGTTTTGCCCTCCTTTAACAAACAGTTCAGCTTTTCCTGCTGAGGTTCAAAAGTGGGTGATGTGGTAAGACTACAGGATGCTTTTTTCAGGCACTAGGAGTGCTAGGCATATTGGAACATCCAGCAGAAGCTATGTATGTGTGTGTCCCCAAGGCATGTCTGTAAAGGTTTGGCCCCAGGCTGGGAGTACTTACTGGGAGGTGCTCAGGTTACTGGGGGCATGTCTGCAAGATTGTGAGGCCAGTTTTAGTCTCTCCCTTTGTAGTTCAAATAGTGACCATTTTGTTCCTACATAAGCTCGTTATAATGTGCTTTCTGCATCAGAGGGAGAACCTACAGTGGCCACCTGATATTGTGGACTTGAATTTCCAAATAAACCTCCTCACAAATACCCTTTCAGGAATTTCACTGAGGGATGAGAAACTTGAAATAGGGGGTCTCCTGAGGTTTGCAATGAGGTGTGAAACATGACACTTCAGGGCATGGGATAGGGAGCCTCAGATTTTCTCTTCCCTATTTTTTTATTACTGTCATGGAGGTATTCAGGCAGCTTTGGGCAGTCACTGTATGTGTGAGTGTGTGCACACATGTGGGGCAGCAGGACTGTGGGGAAGGTTTGTGCAGCATTAGAGGCTTTGAGGATTACCCACAAGCCTCACCCCCATGGGTTGCTTTTTTTCTGAGTTTGTTTTTTTTCAGTTCAACATGTCAGGTTCTATGACTACAATGCATCTCGTTCAATATCACCTCATCCATCTATCTCCCCCATTTCTCTCCATGGGCTGCCTTATAGATTATGTCATCTGGACCACCCAGAGCATAGGACCAAAGTCCTGGCCAGGTTTTTAAAGTCCTGAGAGTTGGGTTTTTTCCTGGAGGAGGTTCTTACATTTCCAATATCTCTTGTATTCTGGTCTCTCATAAATTATCTTGTCTATCTGTCCTTCCTTAACGCCATCCACTCTAGTCTGTTACCTTCATTATTGACATACACATCACCAGTCTGTCCACCCCCAAGGGCACGATGTGGGTGAAAAGGTAGGTGAGCATGTCAATGATTCCTGAGATTCCGAAGAAGAGGTACATAGTGGAATGCTGCCAATTCATCTTCACCCAGTGGTCATCTTGGTAGAGATGGAAGAAGGGCCCATCCCTAACAAGCTGCTCTGCCAGGAACCCTGCAGGGAAGCAAGGGTCAAGAGTGAGAAGGAAGAGCTGCTCCCAGACCAACAGGAGACAGCACAAAACAGTCCCAAGGCACACACGAAGTCCAGATATGGGTGACTTGGTCTATGAGTCAGCATCTGCTTTGCTGCCTTGGGAGCTGCTACCTTGGTATCAAATGTTTGCTGAGGAATCTCTGTAGACACATGGATGTTGTTTCGCAAATAGGGCAATAGAAACAGCAGTTGAAACATGCACATAGCAGCCAGGATGAAGCACAGTGACCTCTGAGGTGAAGGTGTGGCTGATGCACTATTTTTTAGGCTTTCCTGGCAAGTGAGCAGTGAAGAGATCCCAGGAAGAAACAATGAGGACAAATGAAGACTCCGGGCTGATGTGCTGTGATGTAGATGGCTGTACCTGTCCAGGGGCAGAGCAGCTCCTGTATGTGTGTCCTGAGGTAGACTTGGAGTGAGTGAGTGCTTGCCCTTCCTTAGCAGAGTTCTGAGATCTACAGCTCCTCTGGCCTTCTGTTTTAAAACACTGGCTGAACAAAGTGAAGGGCTGCAGTGTGTGTCTGGCCACACTGTCTACATTGAGGCAGGACTGGGGCCACAAGACTGGTGAAGTTGTGCTTCAGGGTTGCTCACAGTTTCATCCCTTTTACTTTTAGCACCGATCTTGCCTTTTTGCCCAGCACTCACACCCTTTCCCTAAACATTTCTTTTTCCGGGCAGCCCCCTTCTGACTTCACATGGAAGGGTTGGGGAAGTTGTGAAAATGACTCAGGAAAAGTCTCACTGATACTTAAATGAAAACCTTGTGAAGCAAAGACCCTTTATAGTCCCCATCATTTTCCTAGTTCTCAGACAGTGGGCCTGCGGTGTGGTTTGAAGCTCATGCTTGGAGCTATTGAATGTTTATCCCTTCTACCAAACAAACTGCCAAGTACAGTTTTTCTCACTTTGTTTAGGCAAAGTTGATACTGTCCTTTACCATTTAGACTAAGTGGTCCCAGTCTACTCCAGAAAGAGATTTCTAAAGCCTGATCTGAGTGGGGATTGGGGGCTAGGAGATAGGGGAATGAAGATGTGTGTGTGTGTCGGGGGGCAGAAACAGCTGCATTAGGGAAAGCTAAGTAAGCTTTGCTTCCTCCAAGGGAAGCTACTTCATTGTTCAGTCCTTCCAGGAAGACTGTAGGTCAAGGGTGACAATAGTAGAAGGCAATCCACAACAAGATTCCTTGTTATCCTACAGATCCATTCTAAGGAAGGATAATTGTTACTCTTACCACTATTGACTCTTCTGGGGCCACCAGCAGATAGAGAAGATGACAAGGAGCAATGGACATGAGGAAGGGCCAGAAGACAAGGAATAGTTTTTCATCTCTTGTACTGCCCATCTCACTGGTCCCCTTGTACAAATGTTCCCTGTGAAAAGTTTCTTGAGACTGGAGGATGGAGGATAGGCCAGTGTATTGGTTATTAAGTACTCTGGGATGCTAGAAGGAGATACAATAAGTGGTATTCAAGGCAGGGCATATGTTTTATTAAAATTAGTTCCACAAAGGCACAATGTCTATGTGCAGCTGATCATACAAAATAATATTTATTGAAATGAACTCCAGGAAATGGAAATGAGGTTTTTTCTTTGTTGTTTTCATTTTTTTTTTGGGGGGGAGGTCCGGTCGTGGGGCCTGAACTCTGGGCCTGGGCGCGGTCCCTCAGCTCTTCAGCTCAAGGCTAGCGCTCTACCACTTGAGCCACAGCGCCACTTCCGGCTTTTTTCATTTTGCTTATGTGGTGCTGAGGAATCGAACCCAAGGCCTCAGGCATGCAAGGCAAACGCTCTACCACTGAGCCACCTCCCCAGCCCTCATTTTCTTTTAGTCTTGTTTATTTATGTATGTTTTGGGAGTGTTAGGGGAGGCACAGAAATGGAGGGACAAAGGGTAAACAAATGCAGCAGTGGTACTCCCTAGACACGATGTTGAAAATAAACTATACAACTTGTGGTTGGGGATGGGAGGGAAAACCTGGGAAAGAGCAAGGGAAGGGATGATATTGTCCAAAAGAAATATACTCTACCGGACTTGTAACTATAACCCTACTATACATCACCTTTATAAAACAATAAAACAATTAAAAAAGAAAAACCATTTTAGTTCTTTCTCAAATCATGACTATGACCCTATTCACTCTTGTTTCTTTTCTATTTTTATCTTTTCATATAGTATGTGTTTTCTTCCTGTATCTCTCTACCTTTCTCCTTCTAAAGTAAATAATATAGTTTATTTGGTAGTTTCTCATGTTACATATAGTATAAGGTTTTATTAACTTTGTTGTTGTTGTTGTTGTTGTAGGGCTTGAACTCAGGGCTTAGGCACTGTCCCTGAGCTTTTTCTATGCAAGTGTAGTGCTCTAGCACTTTCAGTTTTGTGGTTAATTTGAGATAAGAGTCTCACAGCCTTTCCTGCCTGGTCTGGCTTTGAACTCAGATCTCAGCCTTCTGAGTAGCTAGGATTATAGATATGAGCCACTGGTGCTTTTTTTTTTTTTTTTTTAATCAACTCCTAACATAAAGCTCTCTATACAATGGAATGTTAGGATAAACAGTAGCCTCCTCAAAGTCCTTGTCCTCTGTGTCTGCAGTGAAACAGCCATTTCACAGAGTCTAGGAAATGGACTGAAAGATCTGGATGTGATGGGGAAAGTCCACGGACCAAATGAGTTCTGCTCAGCTGGGTGCTGTTTGCTCACACCTGTAATCCTAGCTACTCAATAGGCTGAGATCTGAGGATCGTGGTTCAAAGCCAGCCTGGGCAGGAAAATCCCTGTGAGGCTCTTATCTCCAATTAACCACTGAAAAACCAGTAGTGGTGCTGTGGCTCAAGTGGTAGAGTGCTTGCCTTGAGCTAAAGAGCTGAGGGACAGTGCCCAGGCCCAGAGTTCAAGCCCCATGACCGACCAAAAAAAAAAAAAAAAAAGTTCTGCTCTTACCAGTGACACAACAGAAAATCCTGACTGCAGCTTCAATGATTGCAACCCGCCATGGCTGCTGGCTCAGCCTGTTCTTCTTGCCCTTTTGGTGAAAGTGCTTCAGTGGGAACTTCACTGACCACCACACTCTACTGATCAAGAAGAAACTCCCAGGGAGAGCGTGGCCCTTAATGTTTGCCATCAGTGTTCTAGGACACCTACACATCAGTAACAGCTGTTAGGAGTCTGAATGAGAAAGACATATAAATGTATAGCTTAACAAGAAGCAAACAGATGGCTGAGGATTCCAAATCATAAGCATTATCAAGAAGGATCCATGTATTTATTGGAAAAGCCTTGATGTTAATAGTGTAGTAATCTTGTCAGATAAGTTATGGGATGGAATAATAAGGGCCCTGAGGCTGTAAGAACAGGAATGAAAATGAAAAGGCTAGAAAGGGGAAAAGGAGGAGTGGTAAATATTTATTGACCTCTGGGTAGAGGAACCGGCCTTGAAAAATACTATTTAAGTAGCATTTTTTTTAATGTGAGAAAGGTTAGCAAATAACAAATCAGAAAACTCTAGCAGCTATAGGATAAATAGCTATCATAGAACCTTCACAAATAAAACAAGCAAAAGACAAATGATTCAAAAAATAACACGATCTTGATAAAATTCTAATTCTAGGGATGTACATATGCAATCATGCCATTTTTTGAGAAAATCCATTTGAATAGAAGTAGTTTTGGGATGGTTGAGAACTGGTGGCTCATGCCTGCCATCCTAGTTACTCAGGAGATAGATCTGAGGATCATGATTTGTCACCAGCTTGGGCAAAAAAAATTCATGAAACTCTAATCTCCAATTAACCAGCAAAAAGCTAGAAGTGGAACTGTATCTCAAGTGGTAGTGTACCAGCCCTGAGCAAAGAAGCTAAGGGAGAGTTCCCAGGTTCTGAATTCAGGACCATACTAACACAAAAAAGAAAAAACTATTATTTCATATATGGATTACTTTTCATCCCAATTACAGTGGCAAGAGAGCATAGCATAAAATTTTGTATGGTTTTTCCTTGGAATTGGCATTTCTTCGTTTCTTAGGGGTTGGTCCTGGAATTGTGTTCCTGGGGCAGTTCACATTTCCTCGATGTTTTCCATGTGACTTGAAGGCTTGTGTTGCTGTTTCACATTGGAGGAAGCAGTCACCTCCCCCAGTCTGCACTGACTTTGGGAGATGGGCATCTTCTCCACACGCCTGCATGGGGATTCTGAGACTTCTGGATATTTCACCTCACACCTCTTCTTTCCTCTTGGGAAGGAATCATTATGATTGTGAACTTTCTGAAAAGCCAACTAAAAGCTGAGAGCTTCCTTTATCTTCTACCTGCCAGGTTACCTAAAATGTGGAAACTTGTGTTCTTGTGAAGCCAGTAATCTCAATAAGACCCTAGCATTTGTGCGTGCTCTCTCTCTCTCTCTCTCTCTCTCTCTCTCTCTCTCTCTCTGTCTCTCTCCCTCTTTCTCTCTCCCTCTCTCTTTCTCTGTCTCCTTCTCTCTACCCTCTTTTTCTCTCCCTCTGAATAAACTTATTCTTTCTGAATAAACATTCCAAGTTTATTGCACGTGGTTTTCACCAAGCACAGTGAACACAAAACCATAACGTTGAGAACTCCAGTGGAGCGCTGTGTGCGGTGCTGTGTCCGCTCGGGTCGTGTGAGGGAGATCGGACGCACTGGGGGCCTCTGGGTGCGCAGCCTGGGGGGGTCCCCGCTGCCTGGCGGAGGCCCAAGCGCCCAGGGCCCCGCGCGCGCGGGCCTTGTTTCCTCAGAAGGCAGCAGCGCGCCACAGACATTGTGACGTGGCCTCCAGCCCAGTGGGCCTGGTCAACGGCAACCTAGAGCCCCAGAGTCCGCCGGCTGAGCCAGGTTTCTGTGGACGCGCCTCATGGGCAGCTGCCTCAGCCAGCTTGTCCGGCTCGGGCGGATCCCGGTCTCTGCTCCTGGCCTGGCGCAGGACAGGCCTGGGCGCCCCGGCCCTGCGCGCTGCCCGCGGCCCTGGCAGCCCCTGCGGGTCCAGCGCGTCCACCGCGTGCTCCCCTCCGCGGTCACAGCCTCCAGAAGGTCGGCCCCCGCCCAGCCGGGGACGCCGCACAAACGCTTCCCTATTACCCCTAAAAGGCGCTACCCGCTGCACCAGCCCCAGTATCGTCTTGGCTCACTGCCCAGGGTGTGCTGGCACGAAGGTGACAAGAAAGTGACCATCCGGAGGAGGAGCAACCGGACCACTGTGAGGATCCCCGCTCCCAGCCGAAAACCACTGCACAGCGTCCTCCTGTCCTCCCCCGCCGGCCCTGGCCCTGGCCCGGGCGCACCTGAGCTAGAACCCACAGGCCTGGATAGCAGCCGCGGCGGGGGGTCCCGCGGGGCTAGTGTGCCCAAGGCCGAGTCCCGGGAGAGCCCAGGAGAGCCCGTGAGCATGTGCACGGCTGGCATCCTTAGCTCGGGCAGCAGGAACGCCATCGCCAGCTCCTACAGCGCTCTGCAGCGCATCCATGGGCCACATCTGTGCAGGAGGAGGAGCCCCGCCCCCGCCCGGATCCAGACTCCACAGAGCCCAGCCAGCAAAGCCAGAGAGGCGCTGTGTGTCCCTCCCAGCTCCTCACAGTCACGCCAGGTGCCGCACAAGGAGCCCCAGGGAGCCAAGTACCCAGGTCCCGACACTCAGAGGCAGCAAAAGTCAGGCACTAGTTGCTCTGGGACCCGCAAAAGGAAGATTCCGCTGCTGCGCCCCAGGAGGGGGGTCCCGCTGACCTTGCCTCCTGCCCCCAAGCTTGGCTATCCCATCACTGTGGAAGACCTGGAGCAGGAGAAGAGAGCCAGGCTGAGGAGGATCACTGAGGTCTTCCTGGACAAGACCGAGGCCACCTCCAGCCCTGTGATGGAGAAGCCACCCTTCTCCCAGCAGCCTCTTGTTGCAGCCTCCATGGCGCCTGTCATCTCGGGCCTGGCGCCTGCTCCCTCCACGGCGGCTGGTGACAGCAATGCCAGTTTATGTCCAGCCCCGGCTTTCAGCCCTGCATTTGGCTTTGGAGCAACTACCATGGCTTCCTCCTCCCAGCTGCCTCCCTTTGGGGCTCCCCAGGCCAGTGAGGCTGGAGGCCCGAGACCCTCGGCAACAGGCACCTTTAGCTTCCCCGGTGTCACTGGCATGGCCAGCAGCACCAGCAACACAACTGGAGCACTGAGCTTTGGTGCCTCCACACCCTTCGGGGTTGGTGGGCAGCCGTCTCAGCTTCCGAATGTTCTCCCAGGGGCCCAACCCTTTGCCTCAGGTGGCCCTTCATTTACCATTGGTGTGGGGTCCAAGACCCAAGATGCTCGGCAGATCCTGGAGGCAAGAAGAAAGCACAGGAAAAAGTAGACTCCATCCCTTCCCTTCTTCCCCATCTCAACCCCCTTTCCCACATCTGGTCCCAGCATCTTCCAGAAAGACCCTGGGAGTTTCTGGAGCAAGTGCAGATCGCTGGCTTCAGCTGTGTCCCTCCTGGAGGAAGCAGTGGCCTGGGTGAGGGCCACAAGGTGGCCATGGCAGAAGCTCAAGCCTGCCACAGGTGAGGCTGCAAACCTAAAGCATATTTTCCACTTGTTCCCTGACTCTATGCAGTGTGGATCTAGGCCAGGCACCTCTCCTCCTCTTCTGTGAGTTGCCATTGCTGAGGAGGGTGGTGGGGTATACCCCGCATCTCTGCTGTGTGGTTAATAGAATGGGGATGCTAAGCTTCCCCTGCTTGGCTTGGCTATGAGAAGTGGCTCTCTCTAGATATCTCCTCAGGGATTCTCTTGTCCTGTTTTCATTCCATTATCCTCATGGGTCACCTGTGGGACTTGTTCTTTGTTAAATGACTGTGAATCTTGCTTTGCCTCCCAGACCCCGTGGGTGCTGCTCCACTTCCTCCTGGCCAGGCCGAGAGCCCTCAGCTCCAGTGAAGAAGCTCCCAGAGTGCACAGGATGCTGACCACTCCTTCCAGTACCTTCTTCCACACCTACCCTTCATCCACCACCCCACGGGTCACATCTGCCTCTCAGCCTCATCCTGTAGGAACCTGATGCTCGCATGTGCTACTCTTTGCTGAATCTTCTGAGGGAAGAACTGAAGTGGTCACATGGCGGTGATGCCACTGAATACTGAACTGTTGCTGTTTATACTGCTAGGGCCACAGGGCTGGAGCTCTGGACTGGCACAAAGGCCTTCCTGCATGGATGCTCTCCCACAAACCCATCTCCATTACAGGGGATCCCTAGTGTGTATCAGGAGGCTGGAGAACTCAGACTTTAGTTACTTGTCCCCAGCAGGACCCGCCCCAGCCGTCCCCTTGCTCTTATGTTCTAAAACCACCCCAGCCCCGAGCCTCGCTGCCATACTGACCTCTTTGGTAGATGTAGAAGATTTATATGTACAGTTTTTAAACCACTTAAAATATTTTCACAAAATAAATTTTGTTTTTGTATTTAAATTGTGTTGTTTTGCCCCCCCCCCTTGTTTGGTTTGCTGAAGTGGTTAATTATAAATGCTGATAACTAGGAGTTAGCTGTTTGGTTAATTTTATCTGTCTGAAGGAGAGGCTCAGGGCTGCTCTGGCACTGTCTCAGGGGCTAAGTGCCTTCTGGACGTGGACATACATAGAGTTCCTTTTTTTTTTTTTTTTTTGGTCCGGTCGTGGGGCCTTGCCGCGGACCGGGTTCTGTCGGGGCGACGGAGGACACCTAAGGGAGGAACCTGGAATAGGTGGGGAGATGGCAAACAGACAACTCACACACAAGAGGAGTGGATGCTGAGTGCTGAGTGCGATTTAATGCAGAGGATAGCAAACTTTTATAACAGAAGTCTCCATGAGAAAGGGCAAAAGGTTACACAATCTTGCTGCATGGCTTCATTCTTGGGTGGTCACCAGCTGGGCACCTGATAGGCATTTGTCTCCGGCTTATCTCTAAGGAATACAATGGGTTTGGGTTTCGATGTTTGTCACCAATTAACCATTACCTATTTTTATAGAGGCCTTAACTTTCCCATAAGATCTTTCCTGTCTCTTCTTTAATAGTAAACTTTAAGGAGACCTAGCAATTCTCTTAGTAAATAGCAGGAAATTCTCTCTCCTAAATAATTATCTCAGCAATTGCCATACATTCTTTCTGTTTTAGCTGAGCCTATAGCTTCTTGTAAATCCCTTACAAATAATTCTTTCTGCTGAAGTGACTTTGTGAAACCCCCAATACTTTTATATTTACTTATAACTTATCTCCTAGCCTCCATAAGAGGGGTTTCAGGTTAGCACTTAACTCTGGTGAGTCCGTCATATTTTTTAAGACACTCATCAGATATTGGAGTCGTCAACACTCTTAAGAAAGAGCTTTGAATAAGGGGACATTGACAATGAGCAAGTACAAAAAGCAGTAGAAGCAGTAAAAGATTAACAGGCACTCTTATGAGGGAAGAAAGACAGAAACACATCTTTTCCCAGGGGTTTGCCAGCCTTTTTCCAGGAGTAGGCCTCTTAGAAGCCCTATTCTCCGAGGTAGACTTCAGTGAAGTCCCAAAACTTGGAGGTAGGTTTCTGTAAAGCCCCATTCTCTGAGGTAGACTTTGGTGAAGTCCCAAAACTCAGAGATAGGTCTCTGAAGCCCCTATCTTAGGTCTGATAGATGGTTTCCCATGCTAAGCAAACTCCACTGGAGTTGGCGTGGCAGGGCCTGAACTCTGGGCCTGGGCGCTGTTCCTCAGCTCTTCAGCTCAGGGCTAGTGCTCTACCACTTGAGCCACAGCGCCACTTCTGGCTTTTTTTTTATGTGGTGCTGAGGAATCGAACCCAGGGCCTCAGGCATGCAAGGCAAGCGCTCTACCACTGAGCCACCTTCCCAGCCCTACATAGAGTTCTTGTAACGTGAATGTGTGGTGTAGCTGTAACCCATGATGGGTTGGAAGCCCTGTGACAGGGCACTGCCTGCCTTTCCCAGGTGCATACCTCCTGCTCCCATGTGCATACCTCCTGCTCCCATGTGCATACCTCCTGCTCCCACAAGCTACTTTCTGACATATGGAGCTGTGAGAGGAGCCTGGTCCTTAAGACCCAAACCCTGTCAGCCTTAGAGGGTAGGGGTGGATCCTGTGCTAGAAATGAACCTTCACCCACACCCCTGTAATGTGGAACTTTAGTTTTCCTCAGCTCCATAGACAGGCACAAGTCCATGGGTCCCAGTACAGCCCAAGTGTGAGTAAGCAGGTCCTGTCTGCACTGAACAGGAATGGGAGGCATTTAGATGATTATGAATCGTTCTTTGCCATATAGCCCCCAGTATGTGCTGCTCCACTTCCTCCTGTCCATGCTGAAGCCTTCATCTCCAACCCTCTCGTCATTCTGTACCTATAACCTTGGTGGCTCAAGAATGTTAGTGTGACAGAACCAAGGTAGAGCCTCATTTCAGAAAGTAAAGCACCTGTCAAGTCGAATTGGGATTGTTAATATGAAGGTGAGATTTTTCTCCTTCCATGTCATTAAGAGCTAAAAAATGGAAAGCAATTCACTTATACTCAGAAGTGTGAGATTTGGAGGACAATAGCTCAAGGCCAGCTTGGGTAGCAAAGAGATACCATCTATAAAATAACCAACACAAATCAGGGCGTGGATGTGTGGTTCCAGTATTCATTTCATGGTTTGAAGGTTCACACTTATGATTAAAGTAGGTTCTTTGGAATAAGCCTGTGCCAAGGGTGCCAGGTAGGACTGGCTGAAGCACATGGCAAATCAGAACTGCTTACTTCATAAGCCAGGAAGTAAAGAGGAAAAAGGCAGGGTTACATAATCTCACAGGTCCCTCTTTCCAAGGACCTCCCACAAGGCTCTACCTCCTATAGGATCCACCACTTCCAAATAGCACTGCTGAGAGGACCTTTGGGGAGCACTTGTCAGCGCATCTACTGTTGGATCATTTTGGTCGGTGATGTGCTGGGACTACTCTCTCAGATCTTCAGACACTTGCATGGAATTCTGGATCATGGACACGGTTGAAGCTGATCCTTCCTGAACAGATGATCACCGGATGGTAGTACTGCCTTATCTTGCCCACCTAGGCTAGTCACTTTTTCAGAACAGTCACACATTGTACAGCCATATTTTAATCAACAGTAGATGGCACACACAAGGTTGGAACTGTAAAATTATATTGGCTAATGACATAAGGCTCTCAGTGTACTTTATGATCTCTGTCCAACAATGAAATGGCCCAATGATATATTTTCCAGATTGTCTCCTTGTCATTAAGTAATGCCTGATTATTGCTGCATTCAGTAAAAGATTCTTGGGTGACATTTGGTGTTATTGCACCAGCTTATGGCACACAATGTATGTGGCAAGAAGTCATTAATCATATTACCATTCCCCTGTATTTGAGTCATTTTCTCATGCTGCTTTTAGGATTTTCTTTTTTTTCCCCAGGGCTGAGAACCGAACCCAGGGCCTTGTGCGCGCCAGGCGGGCGCCCTTCCACTGGGCTAAACCCTCAGCCCTGCTTTTAGGATTTTCTTGTTAACTATGTTTTGCTTTTTTTTTTCTTGGTAGTTTGACTGCAATACATTTGTGTGTGGTTGTCTCTCTTCCTCTCTGTCTATCTCTGTCTCTGATGGTACTAAGGATTGGAGAGGTTATCTTACCCTTCCCAGGATTTTCTTATTTTTAGGCTCTCCTTGCTGAATTCATGGTTTATCTGGAACTGGACACAGTGGTTGCTGCAAGCTTAGGCCAGCAAAACCATGGATGGTTTCTGCTTGTCCCCAAGTGTCCACCACATGTCTACCACCAGAGCCGAGGAATTTCCACACTCAGCTCCTATCTGACTGAGTCTCATGCAGCAACATTTTCACAGCCAGTCACTGACTGATCTAGAAGAGTGTTGGTGGCAGCCCCAGGCACCATCTCCACTGTCTGGACCTGAAGGTGGGATCTTGTCACAAAGAAATTCTTTTCAGCTTCTTGTTTGCAGTTGGCCAATTTCAAATTTCATACACAAGCCGGGTGCTGGTGGCTCACGACTGTAATCCTAGCTACTCAGGAGGCTGAGATCTGAGGATCGCGGTTCAAAGCCCAGCCCGGGCAGGAGAGACCATGAGACTCCTATCTCCAATAAACCACCAGAAAACCGGAAGTGGCCTGTAGCTCAAGTGGTAGAGCGCTCACCTTGACCTGAAGAGCTGAGGGACAGCGCCCAGGCCCACAGTTCAAGCCCCACTACCGACAAACAAAACAAAACAAAACAAATTTCATACACAGGGTTTTTTTTTTTGACAATTTTGTCTAGTTTTAATCCAATTGCTCATCTCTTTATACTACTGTAACTAGAAAACCTCTCATTTCTCCTTTTGTTTAATGTTTAACACAGATTCCATTTAAGATGCAAGCTGTTGTTCCCCTTTGTTTTCCTAAGCAAAGGTGCAGAACCAACTTTACAAATGCATGTCAAGCCTGTGTGTGTCTTAACTGGCTTCCCCTCTCCCTGGCCATCCTCATCTTTCTGAGAAGTCCTGTTTTGTAGAGCCTGAGTCCCTGTCTGCATTTGTATACTGACACTCAAGATTCACAGGCTCCAGCCTTCCCTTTTATCTGTTCCAAAGTGGTACGGACTGCAGCATATTTGTCGAGAAGTCTTTTAAAGGTAGGACGGTGGCTGATGCTCCAATCCTAGCAATTCAGGAGGCTGAGTCCAGACTGACAAATCTATGAGACTCATATATCCAATTTATTACAAAGAAGCTGGAAATAGAGCTGTGGTTAAAAAAAAAAAAAAGCTAAGGTGGAGGCTTTAGGCCCTGAGTTCTAGCTCTAGGCTAGCCCCCCAACACAAAAGTAGGATATTATTTTTTTTAAGGTTTGTTCTGTATGATTGAGTACTGTTCTGGGTGGCCAGGTCAATTGTGCAGGGTGCCATTCTCATCTTGCACATGAACAACTCTTTAATTTTGCTGGACTACTAAGTTCAGGACACCTGGACTTCTATAAATTTCTGGTAGTAGAGTTTGAAATCAAGGTTCTATTGGGTCCTCCAGCCTTGAAATCAGTCCTTGCCTGCCTGCCTGCATGCCTGCCTGTTTCTCTCCCTCCCTTTCCTCCCTCCCTCCCTTCCTTCATTCCTTCCTTTATTCCTTCCTACTTTCCATGCTTCTTTCCTTCCTTCTTTTCTTTTACCCTTCTTTTCTTTGTAGTAACTGAGTTAAATTCAGGGCTTCATACTTGATAGGTAGTTACTCTACCACTTGAGCCATCCCTCTAGCCCTTATAAATTTTGGCAAGTGAAGGAAAGAGCATTTGCCCTAGAGTGAACAGCATAAAAAATAATGCCCACACAAATGATAAGATGTGCTTGGGCTACAGTAGCACAGAGGTAGACCACTGGGTGGGAGAAGAGCGCTGGGAGCCGTTTATGCAGGGATTTCTTCTACATCCTAGTCTGGTACTTTAAGCAGCACATCATTGTACTTCATTCCTGAGTAGGTGAATGTGTGTGACAGGCTTTCCAGGGATGAGTCTTTTGTGCAATAGCTATGTTCTAGGACTGGTCTGATACTCTCTAAAATGAGTCTGGTGTCTGAACATCCAGCTATGTAGCTGGTAACTCTGTTACAAAACTATTCTCAGTGCACATAGCCTTGGGGCTGCTATCATGTTTCCAGGTGGCATGGGTGCTCAGGAGCAATTCCTACCTTCTCCATGGGGGTTCTCTCCTCGGGCTATGGGCTTCTTTTAGCTCCCTGGTACCTTCTTACCCTGTTGATGCCTCTCTCCTGGCAATTTTATCATCCTTCTTTAGCATGTGAGCTCTCCTGATGAGACCTGAATGTGTCCCATGCCTTTCAGCTGCCTTCATGTGAGAGCTCAGCCATGACTGGTCACCCAGATAAGCTTGAGAAGGAAAGGCTGGGGGAGGGTTCTCTTTCCACTAGAGGTATGCTGAGGGCCCCCAAAAGAAATTTTGTTTGTTTTTTTAAGACATAGTCTTTTCTGTAGCCCATCCAGGGTAGCTTTGAACTCTATATCCTCCTGCTTCTGCCCTTCAAGTGCTGGGAGGAAAGATCTTTCTGATGAGCTCAGGTTTCATGGACCTCCTTGCCCTGAGCAGGCTCCCTCCTACCTGAAGCACTGCAGGTTGGGTCGGAAAGTCAAGGGCTTAAACTTAAGCTTAAGCTCTGTGTTTCTGATACCAGCTGGTGCTATGGACTATTTCCAAATGGCCAGGCAGTACTGAAGAGTTAGCTTGATGAAATAGAAGGCTGTGGCTTCAACATCCAGGTGAGTAGTGACATGTTCGCAGAATATCTGAGTGTCTATTTGGTATCCTGAGAGTCTCCTTTCAGTACACTGTGTTCTCACTTCTCTGAGTTTTCCTATGGCTTTTTTTTTTTTTTTTTTTTCAGTCGTGGGGCTTGAACTCTGAGCTTGGGCACTGTCCCTGCACTCTTCAGCTCAAGGCAAGTGCTCTACCGCTTGAGCCACAGTGCCACTTCCGGTTTTCTAGTGGGTTATTGGAGATAAGAGTCTCATGGACTTTTTCCTGCCCAGGCTGACTTTGAACCTTGATCCTCAGATTTCAGCCTCCTGAGTAGCTAGGATTACAGGCATGAGCCACTGGTGCCCGACTCCTATGGCTTTTGTGATGTCAGTTTTCTCCATTCTTCTTACAAGCAGAAACAGAGCTCTGTGCCCACCTGGTACATGCTTGGATCCTCAGCACTGCACTCTGTCTCTAAAAAGTGCAATGGCAGTCAAGATGATGGTGGCTCATGACTCCATCTCCAACTAACCAACAAGAAGTCAGACTGGAACAGTGGTTCAAGTGGTAGAGGGCCAGCCAAGGTCAAGCAAGCTGAGAAAAAGAGCATGAGGCCCTGAGTTCAAGCCCTGGTATGGGTTCATACATATACAAAAAACAAACATCCTCCCCCTGCAATGACTTTCTGTTGTGTATTTTGGACATAATTCCTATTCTTTCCCCTGGGTCCCAATGCCTTGACTCTTGTGGATTTTATCAGTCTTCCAACCTCAGCAGGGCCCCTTTCTTTGCTCTCCTCCTCTCCAAATTCATGGGCTTCATCCAAGCTTCCAGCACATCAAGCATGTACTCTGTTGGATCTCAGGCCTGCCCTACTTCTCTCTAGATTGTTCCTTTCCTGTATCATTCTCCAGTACTTATCTTGCTCCTACAAGAGAGAAGGCATCTATTTGTACTTACTGTTCTTGCTCACCATCTGCCCTAGCTTTATCTCAGTGCCTGGTTCGCAGTGAATGCTTTGGTGAATAATTCTTTTTTGTTGTTGTTGTTGGTTCTGGGGCTTGAACTCTGGGCCTGGGTGCTGTCCCTCAGCTCTTCAGTTCAAGTTTAGCACTCTACCACTTGAGCCACAGCGCCACTTCCAGTTTTCTCATGGTTAATTGTAGATGAGTCTCATAGACTTTCCTGCCCAGGCTGGTTTTGAACCACGATCCTCAGATCTCAGCCTCCTGAATAGCTAGGATTACAGAAGTGAGCCACCGGTGCCCAGCAAGAGCTCTTTCTTAAAGACCAGTGTTTATAGAAAGCATTCCCACCTTGAAATGGTTTGTTTAAAAGAGACTCAGTTATCTTATTAGCCTGCACTTGGAATATTGTTAAATTCAACTTCCTTTCCCCAGTTAACTGGGACTGAACACAAGGAATTTCATGTGCCAGGCAAGCATTCTACCACTGTGTTATAGTTCTATACCTTCCTTCCTTTCCTTCCTACCTTCCTTCCTTCCTTTCCTTCCTACCTACCTTCCTTCCTTCCTTCCTTCCTTCCTTCCTTCCTTCCTTCCTTCCTTCCTTCCTCCCTTTCTTCCTTCCTTCTTTCCTTTGTTGGTACTGGGGCTTGAATTCAAGGCCTGGGCACTGTCCCTTAGCTTTTTCACTCAAGATTGGAGGTCTACGACTTGAACCACACATCCTTTGGCTTTTGGGTGGTTTCTTGGACATAAAAATCTCATAGACATTCCTGTCCAGCCTGGAAGCTGGGCCCATGATCTTCAGATCTTAGTCTCCTGAGTCACTAAGCAAATGTACCCATCTTAAACTTTTCTTGATTGCCCATTACCTATTCATAGAAATACAAATGGATGGGTTTCTGCCATCAGGCCAGGATCTTTTGAGATTCCAGGTATCCTGGAGAAGGAGGAGATGAATCTGTCTGAACTTGCTGGTACCATTTCTGTGTCATAGCCCTGCTCCTGGGACCTTAGTTCTTCATTTCCTAGGCATTTGTCCCAGGTTATGAAGCTTTTAGCTACCCTCCTCATCCTAAACTGCTTAATTGTCAGGACCTGGAACCAGCCAGTCTAGCTTAAGGAACTTTATCAGCATTTTTATGACACGTTAGGGGAAGATCATCTTGTGAATCTTGGGATAGCACCTATAAGGGGAGGATCTTGTTGGAGTATCTATGGGCTGGCCAGTAGCCGTGGCATTGTTGCCCTGGAAACCAGGGACCTTAAGCTGTGTGCCTCCCTCACCACTGTGAATGTTGTTTCCTTACTGGATCACAAGAATTTGATTAAAGTAACTTGGACAAGTGCCATGGATTCTTGGGAAATTTTATTGGAATTACATTAAAGTATATGTTAATTAAACTTTTTACAATGTTGAATCATTCTATCCATCAGTGTGGTGCGCGTGCGTGTGCGCGCGCGCGCGCGCGCACACACACACACACACACGTTTCTAAATGGAAGTAGCCAGAGAGAAATGGCTATTACCTGTAGGGGAACACCTCTTGGCTAGGTTACTTTAGGAGAACCCTGCTTGGCTAGGTTTTCTTTAAGGGAGCCCTACTTGGCTAACTACCTTTCAGGAAGTCCTGACATCAGGAAACCCTAGCTTCCCTTTAGGAAATCCCATTTAGCTAGGACCCCTCAAGAGACATGTGCCATAGCTCTGTCCCACAGAGCCAGAAACAAATGGCACAAGTGATTTTAAGGGCTGAAAGAAAAGAACTGCCATTAAAAATAGTATATTTCTCTTCGAAACTTAGGAAATAAAAGCAAAATTACACAACTGTGATTATATCAAATTAAAATGATTCTGCCTAGCAAAAGAAACAATCACCTAAAGAGACAAGTGCCCAATGAATGGGAGAAAAGATTTGCAAACCATGTATCTGATAATCAGTATAAAACCCAGTATACTAAAGGAATTCAAAACTCACTCACTAAAATAAAAGTAAAAGGTCTAATTTTAAAATGGGCAATAAACCTAAACAGATATTTCTTTCACAAAAGAAAAGCTACACAAATGGTCAGCAAGTTTACTGGCAAATACTGAACAGTTTTCATCAGGGAAATGAAATCACAACCACAGTGAGATACCACTGCACTCCGAGTTTGAATGGATGGCATGAGAAAGAGGAAAGAGGATGGCCAGATACAGGTGAAGGGCACCCTTTCAATGTCTGTGGGAGTGTAATTAGTGTACAGTTCCTGGAAAAGCGGAGTGGGACAGCCTGGCTGTGCTTTCTCCACAGGCATACAGTCTTGATCCCTTTTCCATCCTGTTAAAGCTCTGCACTTGTATGCCCAGCCCCCTCTTGTTAGCGTGGAGCTGTGTCCTGAGCCTAGTTACTTCGCCCTGGCGATGTTGCTGAGCCAGCAGAACGTAGAGTTCTGCAGGGTGGCGGAGTTCCCCTCCCCTCCTCTCCTCCCACGCTCTGACTTGTATGCCACGGTCTGGGAGGCGATTCTGCCAGGCCTTACCTCCAAGGCCTGAGGGCTCTGTGCGGGGACCTGCTGCTGGACGGGGACTGCAGAGCCAGCAGCCTCCCCTGGGCACAGCCCTGCAAGGTTGGCAGGGCCCAGGAGAGGCTGTGGCGGTTGCTTGCTGGGGGTGGCATTTCCCTGCAGATTTCCACCTAGGCTGTAGAATCGAAGGCAGACAGCACTCAGGCTCATTCGTCCGGAGTCCTGGCCAGAGCACAGCGTCTGAGGCCGCCAGCGAGAGCAGATCAGCGCAGCACCACGGTTCACTGGATGGGCTCCTTGTCCTGTCTCAGGTGATTCATCCTGCCTGCTTCTGGGCCTGCCCTGGGCCACAGCGCGGACTGCCCTTGCAGGCTGCCATTTCTCAAGCCTTCTTCTGCCCGCCGGACTCTTTCCCCCCTTCCCCCCCAATCATCACAGATGTGGGAGCTCATTCAAGAGACTCCTAGATCTCCCCTCATGTTCTGTGGCTCCACATACCTTTGTGTGTGCCGGGTGTGTGTACTGGAGCACCTTCCTGCTTCTCAAACCTGCCTTTCCAGTGCTCCCCCGCTTCCCTCCCAGCCTTTATTCCTGCAGATGTGGCCCTGCTTATTAGGTTTTGCATCTTGATCCCTGGGCAAGAAAATGGGGATTGTGGACGTGATCAAGGACCCTGTGGAGGAGCGCCTCTCTCCTCCCCTCCTTTTTCTGGACTTCTTCCCCGCAGTGCCCAGTCTCTGCTTCTGTCTGTCCCCAGCTTCAGGTTCTCACCGGGGAGGATATGGGACAGAGGTGGTGTTCAGGGGACCTGGGTGGAGCCAGGTGTAGCGCCCCCTCCTTTTTTGTCGGTCGTGGGGCTTGAACTCTGGGCCTGGGCACTGTCCCTCAGCTTTTCAGCTCAAAGCCAGCACTCTACCACTTGAGCCACAGCACCACTTCTGGTTTTCTGGTGGTTAATTAATTGGAGAGCCTGGGCTGGCTTTGAACCACGATCCTCAGATCTCAGCCTCCTGAGGAGCTAGGATTTACAGGCGTGAGCCACCAGTGCCCAGCTGTAGCCCCTTTTATTTGTAGAGAAAACCTGCCTCTGATGAGCATATACAGTGGCTTTAGAATGTTCTTTTCTTTTTCTTGGATTTTTAAAAAATATTGTCAAGGTGATGTACAGAGTGGTTTCGGTTACATAAGTAAGGTAATGAGTATATTTCTTGTCAACCTTATTACACCTTCTCTCAATTTTCTCCTACTTTCCCTCCCCCTCCAAGTTGTACAGATCATTTTTTTAAATTGTGAAAATACTGTACAGAGGGGTTACAATTACATGGGCAAGATAATGAGTACATTTCTTATCAAGCATTGTAGCCTCCTCCTTTATTTCCCCTTCCCATTCCTTCCCATCCTCCCCTCGCCCCCCCACTCCTCCTGCCCCCCCCAAAGTTGTGAAGTTTGTTTTCGACATCACGACTTGTACATCTCATTGTTGCAATGGGTCCACCTGTATCCCTATTTAAATGATTTGTTTTTCCCCTTCCCCTCCACAAATTATACCGACATCAAATACAGTGAAAGGGGTTATACTGTGGGGGAGGGACATACAAAGCAACAAAGAAATAATCTTATAAATGTGTTAGAAACAATTGCATGAAAGAAAAAAAAACATTTGAATACATATCTTAGGGTTCATTTCCCTAACGTCACCTTATCTGACCTTTTCTGATTGACTCAGACATATACTAGATATTGCAAATAAGGGAAACCATGGGACCTATGTTTCTTTGAGCCTGGCTTACTTCACTTAATATAATTTTTCCAAGCCTTTCCGTGTCCTAACAAATGGGACAATGGCATTCTTTCTGATGGAGGCATAGAATTCCATTGTGTATATATACCACATTTTCTTGATCCATTCATCTACTGAGGGGCATCTGGGTTGGTTCCATATCTTAGCTATAGTAAATAATGCTGCAATAAACATAGTCGTGATGGTAGCTTTAGTGTGGTCTTGTTTGTAAACATTTGGGTAAATGCCCAAAAGTGGGATTGCTGGGTCATAGGGGAACTCTATGTGGAGTCTTTTGAAGAACCTCCATACTACTTTCCAAAGTGGTTGATCAAGTTTACACTCCCACCAACAATGCAGTAAGGTTCCCTTCTTGTACAGATCATTTCTAACATATTGTCTTGTGTATGTCGCTGTTGTATTGGTTCCCCCCTTGTCCTTTGTCTCACCATTCTGTTGTTCCCCTTCCCTTCCCTAATTCAGATAAACATATATAGGATACCAGTGTACCAAAATTAAATACAGTAACCACAGAGGCTATACCATAGGGGGAAGAACATACAAAAGAAACAAAAAAATCACATAGTACATTAAAAACAGCAACAACGGGGGCTGCGAAGGTGGCTCAGTGGTAGACCGCTTGCCTTGCATGCCTGAGGCCCTGGGTTCGATTCCTCAGCACCACATAAGCAAAAAGAAAAAAGCTGGAAGTGGTGCTGTGGCTCAAGTGGTAGAGCACTAGCCTTGAGCTGAAGAGCTGAGGGACAGCGTCCAGGCCCAGAGTTCAGACCAGACCCCCTCCCCCCCCAAAAAAACCAACTGAACAGCAACAACAAAGAAACACCTCTTGTGTCCATGTCTTGGAGTTCATTTCACTTAGCATCATCTTATATGGTCATATGTATGTAGATATTGAGCTACTCTACTCATCTGCTAAGATTATCCTAGACATATACTAATTATTGCAAATAAGGGGAACTATGGGATCTATGTTTCTTTGGGTATGGCTTACTTCACTTAATATGATTTTTTCTAAGTCTTTCCATTTCCTTACAAATAGGGCAATGTCATTCTTTCTGATGGAAGCATAAAATTCTATTGTATATAGATACCACATTTTCTTGATCCATTCATCTACCGACGGGCATCTGTGTTGGTTCTATATCTTAGTATGGGGAATAATGGTGAGATAAACATAGTTGTGCTGGTAACTTTAGTGTGGCCTGTGGTCATTTGGATAAATGCCCAGAAGTGGTATTGCTGGGTCATAGAAGAGCGCTACTAGAATGTTGGAAGAGCAGCTTTCTGGTCCTTACAGCTCCAGGAGACTGACGCATTTTCCTTGTCATTGTCCCTTTCTCTTTGTAGCCGGTGTCTCTCCTGGAAGAGAATCATGGCTGTATTTTTCCTGCCACTTGCCTTATCAGGCCTTATTCCTCATATTCAATATGGAGAGTATATGTTGTCTAAAACAGGTCGGCCTCAGTCCAGGTTTGTGTGAATGGGGAAGGGGAGTTTTCCTGGAAAAAATACCATGCCAGCTGCACAGGGCACATATTCCATGCTAATAGAAAGCAACCATCTCTGGAGTGTCTCCTCTCTTCTTCCCAACCCCCTCCAGGTACAACTGGTCTCACCTGACTCCTCTCAAGCTGAAGAACAGATCTGTGGGTCTTGGCATCGCAAACACAGGTGGGAAAGCAGCACATTTCACCCTGGAAGGTCACAAGTTCCTGATCTTTGGGGGCTCCATCCACTACTTTCGGGTGCCCAGGGAGTACTGGAGAGACCGCTTGCTGAAGCTGAAGGCCTGTGGCTTCAACACCCTCACCACGTGAGTACTGGCCTTTCAGCTCCCACAGCCTGGCAACCTGCATCTCAGAGTAGCAGAGGCTCTGATTTTGCAGGTGTTATGAGGATGGACTTAGCTAATCAACTGTTGTTGCCAACAGGTATCTTGTATGCTTAAGTGTCCAGCTCTTACATGGACATCATACTTAGTTTGCTCTGTGATTAGAACCTTGGATAAGGTAAATGGGAGAAATAGCAAGAGCTTAGGTGATTTCTTAGATACATTCTTATATCCAAGTGGTAACTGTCAGGTCCCTCAGGAGCAGAGTTAATACCATGTTGAAGTCATACTTAGAGATAAATATGAACATACTTAGAGGTAAATATGAAAAAATATCTAGAAAGGAATCTTTCATTTCCTTCTTTTCTTTTGGTAACGTGGGTCTGAACTCAGGGCTTCAAACTTGTTAGTTATGTGCTCTGCCCTTGAGCCATACCTCTAGCCCTTGTTTTTTGTTTTCTAGTCCTGGAACTTGAACTCTAGTCCTGAACGCTTTCCCTGGGTTCCTTTTGCTCAAGGCTAGTGCTCTACCACTTGAGCTACAGCACTCTGTTTTTTTTTTTTTTTTTCTGTGATTAATTGGAGATAAGAGTCTCATGCACTTTCCTGCCTGGGTTGGCTTTGAACCACGATCCTTAGATCTTAACCTCTAAGTAGCTAGGGTTATAGGTATGACCCACTGGCACCTGGCTCTAGCCTTCTCCTCCCCTTATTTTTAGTAGTAGAAACAATATACCAAATCCTCTGGAAGAACTACTTGTTTTTACCCTCCTTTAACTCTCCCTGAACTTGACCTTGACCTCGACCTCCTGTCCAGAGCTAGGTCCCTGAAGATACCTTATTGGCACAGCTTTGTCCAATGAAATGTTCACAAATTAGTTTGTGGATACAAGGGAATCATAGTTATAATCTTTCACAAAGGCTTGACTTTTGACTTCTTGGTGATTTTCTTCTTGCCCAAGGTGGCTGTCACCTGGAGGGGAGAAGGCGGTCTGGCACAGTCTGAGATACTATCGTCAATATTCTTCATAATTGCAGCTTTTCATCTGGAATGACTTCTGGCCATTTATAAACCCTCAGTAGGCCTATCACAAACATACTCAGATTTGTGTGTGTGTGTGTGTGTGTATGTGTGTGTGTGTCAGTCCTGGGGCTTGAACTCAGAGCCTGAGCCTGTCCTTAAGTTTGTTTTGTTCAAAACTAATGCTCTACCACTTGATCCACAGCTCCACTTCCAAGTTTTTGGTGATTTATTGGAAATAAGAGTCTCATAGTCTTTTCTGCTCAAGCTGATTTTGAATGAGGATTTTCAGATCTTAGCCTTCTGAGTAGCAAGGCTAACAGGCATGAGCCACTGGTGCCAGACTATATACCAACTTTAAACACAACTTTCACATACATGCAAGGAGTTGCATCAAGTTTACTAAGGAAACAAAGAAAAGTTTAAGTGCTCGTAGGGAATGAATACTGCTGGGGATGTGGGGATTTAGAGTCACATACATGGGTTCTCTGTCCAGCTCTGCTGCCAGCTGACCACACCCCAAGCCTATGTAAGTGGGCAGAGAATCAGGTTGTCTTACAAGGTTGTGTTGATGATCACAGGGGAGAAGCTCTTTATCTTATTTTATGCCTATCCCAATATTTGACATGGATATGGCCTTAGTAATGGCTACAAAAAGAAAAGAATCTTCTTTTAGCCAAACAGAAGAATTAAAATATTTGAGCACTGTCTAGAACTAGTGACTCATGCCCGTAATTTTAGCTATCCAAGAAGCTGAGTTCTGAGGATCACAGTTTGAAGCCAGCCAGGAAAGTCCATAAAACTTTTATTTTCAATTAATCACCAGAAAGCTGAAAGTGGCTCAGGTGGTAGAGAATCAACTTTAAGCAAAAAAAAAAAAAAAAAGGTAAGAGACAGAACCTAGGCCCTGGGTTCAAGCATCAAGTACCAAACCAAAGAAAAAAATATGTGAGCACAATCTTACCATGATTACACATGAAACTAGACAACAGAGCCATTGACTATGTCATTTGCCCAGCTGCAGACTTTGTTTGGAGAATGAGTATTACATGAAATGTTTACTATTGTTGTAAAGCCTCGTAAAAATCCTCTTCAAAAAAAAAAATCCTCTTCAAGGACATTTTATGATACTGAGTACATTTTTCTGCCTTCCCCTTTTGTGTACTGGGATTTGATTGTGCTTGGTAAGCAGATACTCTACCATTTGCACCATTCTTCCAGCCTATTTTCCCTTTAGACTTTTTTTCAGGTAGGATCTTAGGTGTTGGCTCAGGCCTAGACTTATGCTGTGATCTACCTGACTATACCTCCCTTGTAGCTGGGATCACAGGCATATGCCACCATGCCCAGCCTTTTATGGGAGACTCACTATTTTTCTCCAAGGCTGGCCTCAATCCTTTATACTCCTGATCTCTGCTGCTCAAATACCTGGGATTACAGACCTGAGCCATCACACTTAGTCTCTCTCTCTCTCTCTCTCTCTCTCTCTCTCTCTCTCTCTCTCTCTCTCTCTCTCTCTCTCTCTCTCTCTCTCTCTCTCTTTCCTTCTCCCTCTGTCTCTGTCTCTGCCTTTCTCTCAGAGTCTGACTATATAGTCTAGGCTGACCTTTGATTCTCCATCCTTCTGCATCAGTGTCTGAGTTCTGGGATTAGAACTAGCCTTTTATCTGCTTCTTGATAACATTTACATTTAAAATTTTTTTATTATAAAGGTGAGGTACAGAAGGGTTACAGTTACAGGTGAACCATGTCACCCCTTTCATGATTGCAACCTGGAGCTACCACAGGCTTGACTTGGGCTTGGGCATGACAATATGTTGAAGGGAGAAAGGTGGTGTACTTCTCTGCTCTCTTCCAGCTACATCCCATGGAACCTTCATGAGCCAGAAAGAGGCAAATTCGACTTCTCAGGGAACCTGGACCTGGAGTATGTGGCCTTGCTGCTTCTGTGACATGATGTGGGGTGAGGGGACTGGAGGTGGTGGGGTTGATGAGAAGTCCTAGGGCTGTCTCAGTGCAGCTTGAGAACTAGGAGTTAGAGACTTCTCAAGATGCTGAGAGGTTCTGCCTCCAGGCCCTGGATGCTCCCCAGCTATGACCTGTGATCACCCAAGGACCTGGGCCTGCAGCTACCAGCTCTTCATTGCAGCCCAAGATACCTGGTGCCTGAGCAGGAGTAGGGGCTGCTTTGGGGGGGGGCAGCAGGTATGTTTGGGAGCACAGACCCTCTGTACCTTATCTGACGCTTCCTGTTCAGACTCATGTGCTGAGAACCAGTGCAAACCCAGTTCTCAAGGCCTCAGGGCTCCAACTGGTGGCAAGTGCCAGGTTGCCTTGCTGTGCTGTGCTGGGTCTGAGCCTCTCTCCCATGGATTTCCCTGGTTGAGAAGAAGGGAGGGAGGAGACTGTGGCTGCTGCAAGCTCCTCCCACAGAGCCTCCCCACTGGACCATCCTCAGAGGAGCTGGCTTGGTTCTCCCCAGGGCCTTTGTCCTGATGGCTGCAGAGATTGGGCTGTGGGTGATTCTGCGACCAGGCCCCTACATCTGCAGTGAGATTGACCTCGGGGGCTTGCCCAGGTGAGCGGGACAGATCCCCAGCTGGTCAGACCCACCATCTTCCCTCCTGCCTCACATACTGATGTGTCTCTTCTCATCCCCAGCTGGCTTCTACAAAACCCCAATTTGCAGTTGAGAACCACAAACAAGGATTATGTCCGAGCAGTTGATACATATTTCAATCACCTCATCCCCAGGATTGTCCCTCTTCAGGTAAAAACCCAGTTACTTTTCCTTCTTCCATTTGATTTGGGAGAAAGTTTGTTCTGGCCCAATTAGGGATGGCCAGTCTCTAGGAGACATGAAGCTGACTTCTTATTAACTTTGAACCCTAGATCCTCAACTTAAGCATAGAAGCCTTGACTCGAGCTGTCTTGTGGCTTTCCTTGTAGAAAAGTCTACATCAAGTCAGGTGGCTTACACCCATAATCTTTAGCTATTCAGGAGGCTGAGAAATGGAGGATGACAATTTGAATCCAGCTGTGGCAGAAAAGCCTGAGAACCTTCATTTCCAAATAACCAGCAAAATGCCAGACTGGGGAAATTGTTCAAGTGGTACTAGCTATGAAACAAGAAAGTTGAGTGTGCTAGGTGCTGGTGACTCACACCTGTAATCCTAGCTACTCAGAAGGCTGAGATCTAAGGACTGCAGCTCAAAGCCAGGCCAGGCAATGAAGTCCATGGCACTCCTATCTCTAATTAACCACCAGAAAACCAGAAGTGGTGGCTGTGGCTCAAAGTGTGTTCAAGAGTGCTACTCTTGAACAAAAAGAGCTCAGGGACAGTGCCCATGCCCTGAGTTTAAGCCCCACAACTGCCAAAAAAAAAAAAAAGCTGAATGTGTGAGGCCCTGAGATAAAAAATCCCAGTACACACATACATATAAAAAAGATATTTAAAAGACCCATAATATACAAGACAGTGCCCACACCAAAAAGATGGTGATTGCTGGTGTGTAACTAATATTTGTCCAGCATAATTATCTGTATACACAATTTCTACTCTTAAATTATCTGTCAATACAAGTACTTGGTTAAAAAAAACCACTGAAGGTACAAATAATTTTATGGTAAAATAACACTCTTCTTCTCTCAACTATACTGAGGCCATTTACATAGTGTTTATAGGGAACAATCAGTTTTGTTGCACTTTTTTGTATCTTTTCAGAGATTTTCACCACAGGTTGAAGACAATTATATTCATATGTGGTGTGTATGTATATAATTTTAATATGAAATATAGAATCCTCAGTGGACATTTCCTTTTATCGTTTGAGAAAATACTTTTTGAAACCTGTCACTATTTTTAACAGCCACATAGTAATCCATAACAGAATATATCAGTTTATTTAACTTGTGCCCTATTCATGGACTTTAGGATTTTCTAAGTTTGTGCTGTAATGCATCACAAGGTTCATGTGTCATTTTACAATCTGTGAGTAAAGTTGCAATTGCTTGCCCTCTAGTTTGATTTAGTCCCCCAAAGGAAAAAGCAAGCCATTATTATCCTTTCCTTTGTGGAGAACCTGAATCTGATGCACCAGGCAAGAAGTTCCCTTTATTTTCAGAATGTCAAGCCATAGATGACAGAGTAGTCCCTGGCAAAAAAGAAAAAAGAAATAAAAAAAGAAAGAATGTATTATGCCATACAAACTGCAAGAAGCCAATTGTTTGGTTTCTGTGATATTTATTGATTTGATAAAAAAATATAAATGTGAGTTAACATTTAAGAGAAAATCTTTTGATGTAGCTTGAGAAGCAATAAAGATCAGGATTATTAGAAATTCTACAATAGTGTTTTTAGACATTTCATTCTTCTGGTTAAGAGAAGATATAGACCAATAATGAAACAATTGTCCTCTTTATTTTATTTTATTTTTTGCTGGTCATGTGGCCTGAACTCTGGGCCTAGGCACTTTCCCTCAGCTCTTCAGCTCAAGGCTAGCACTCTACCATTTGAGCCACAGCGCCACTTTCAGCTTTTTTCTTTTTGCTTATGTGGTGCTGAGGAATTGAACCCAGGCCCTCAGGCATGCAAGGCAAGCACTCTACCACTGAACCACTTTCCTAGCCCCTCATTTTCTATGTTTCATTTGTGTGTATTACTCATTTTAGTCAGTTATCATCCTTTTATCGTTCTTCCCTCCTCCCCACTCTCAATCCCATCCACCTTCTCCAATTTCCTAGTTTCATTTGACATACTTATATTGAGCATCATAACTACATTTTCCCATCTTCACTCTCTTCATTTATCTACATTCATCTACACCTCTCCCCTTGGCTTCACCTCCCCATGACCAACATCTCAAGTTCCAGATTCTTGGTGTCCAGTCTGGTAGTCTGTAAGTTATTTAAAGGCTTTACATCATTGGAATTCTCCCCTGCAGGTACCATCCTTTAGTTACTATGACTGTGTATATTTGCAGATGACCTTGAATATGTTTGTGAATGTATCAGAATATTTGTGTGCATTTGGTGAGTGATTGGTGAGCAACAAGCTCTCTATAGTTGTTTCCAGGCCTGGCCTCTGCCATGTGGAGCTTCCCACCCAACAAAAAATGTCACGCAATGTCACCACAACATACATAGTCAAGTCTACTGTGGAGCAGGCAAACGATTCCTCCACAGACAAGGGCAGCCTAAACAAGGTCTTGCTGGGACAAGAAGCTTTAAGACATGTTTTCCAGAGAAAGTGACATTTAAATATTAGTGACCTGAAGGGTCACTGGCATTAGTCAGGCCAAGACAATGATCTTAAGACCCCTTGATATTGTCATCAAGCAACAGATGACAAAGAGAGAAAGAGGCACATAAAGATCTGCAAGCTGTCTGGATGTGTAGGGTACCCACGGGAAAAGGTGGTCTGTGAGAGACCCCTAGACACACTCACTTTCCCTTGTTCCCTGGGAGCAGCATCCTGTATCCACAAGAGACTATTGGCTTATGGTTGCTGCTTACTTCATATGCAATAGGAACGTGGTGGTGCTTTACATAGGGAATGAACAACAGATGTTTGCTCCTGACACTTCTATGTAGTCCTAGGGTGGAGTGGCTCAAGAAACAGCATGTGTGCTCCTGCGTATCAAAGGACATTTTGAGTTCTTAGTGTGCTCGACGTAATCCAGGGATGGTATTTAGGTGGCATAATCAGGTAGTAGAAACTTTACCAAGTTGTGTGGAGGAGGGAGCTGGAAGTGAGAAAGAAGAGAACATAGAGCCTGGCACTGGTAGTTCACGCCTGTAATCCTAGCCACTCAAGAGGCTGAGATCTGATGATTGTGGTTCAAAGCCAGCCCAGGCAGGAAAGCCTGTAAGACTTTTATCTCCAATGAACTACCAGAAAACTGGAAGTGGTGCTAAGGCTCAAAGTGGTAGAACACTGGCCTTGAGTGAAAAAGCTTAAGGACAGCACCCAGGCCCTGAGTTCAAGCCTAAGGAAAAAAAAAGTGGGTGGGGGGAGAAGAGACCATAGTGTGCATGTCTGGAAACATCCTAAAGAGCTGAAAACTAGAGAACTGGCCAGAGGGGCCATCCCTCCCTGATCCCCCCAATCTTCATCTCTGTATGTCCTGAATGGACTTCCATGGTGATGGAAGAGGTCAGTCTGTTTGGAAGGCAAGGTGGGCAGTCCCTCAGGCAGGGAGAGGCAGGTGTGGCTAAGCCATAATTCCTGAATAGATGGTGGAGGGCAGCAGGAAGCCCCACCATAGGAAGCCTCACCTTAGACAGGTGGACCAGCCAGATATGGAAGCAGGTGAGTTTGTAAGCTTGAGAGCTCATTGCTCATTTGGTCTGAGACACAAGAACTAGGCTGGCCTTATATCCACAAGCTCTGGAGAAAGTGACTCTTAGAGGTGCTCTAGTGCCAATGTCAGAAGGTGTCAGTCCCCAAGAGATGTTGAAGGATGGGCAGCACATCCACTGGGTATTTTCAGCATGGAACCCAGACTCCAGCCTTCCCCCCCCCCCCATATCAGCCTCACCTGCTTGTTTCTCAGTATCACCAGGGCGGCCCTGTCATCGCTGTGCAAGTGGAAAATGAATACGGCTCCTTTAATAAGGACAAGAACTACATGGCGTATCTCAAGGAGGTAAGATCTCTTGATTTGGCTCCATATCCCCATGCTTCCTTCCTTAGTTCTCTCCTCAGCTCACATGCTCGCTGCACATGTGACAGAGCTAGGATCTGTGTATTATGAACATCGTAAGGTCAAGTTCACCTTCTCTGAATTTCCATACAGTCAGGCCAATCAGGATACACTTACACTTAGGAGACCAGTTGTGGTATTAGAAAAGCACCCCTCCTGCGGCCATCTTTGCAACCTATTTAACAGCTGGAAGTTGGGACCTTTAGCCAAAGTAAACAATGTATCAGGAGCTTGCTGACTTCTATATTGTCTCCAATCTCCACTGGACCTTGGCTTCAGGATGGTAAGCAAGAAGCCAGCTCTATGTTCGGACCCAAGCCAACCAGACTCAGCCCTAAGGACTTGGCTCTGCCCACACAGTCTTGGACAAGTGGCCTACCAACCCAGCAATGAGAGGGAGGAAAGCAGGCTGGCCAGTGCTGTACTGACACTGGCCCTTAGCTGTGCCTCGTGAAGTTCAACATGGGCCAGAAACAATTCCCTACTGACTGTCTCAGGCTGGCATGGCCACCCCAGCCACTGTCATTCAGCTTGTATTGCTTCCTCTTGATTTAAAGTTTTGCCACTTTATTCCACTCCCAAACCCAGGAATGGCTCCATGTGTATGAGGCACCCAAGGTGTGCTCTGGCTCCAGCCACCAGTGCTTCCTGGGATCTTAGCAAATGTGATTTTTCCAGTTGGGCACAGTGGCAGGCTTCCTTGTTTCCTTGCTGATGTAGGACAGAGTCTTTGTGGCTGACCTCTGCTTGTTCTTAGGATCTTGTAGGCTTGGCCTCTCCTTTCAAACACAAAGTGACATCCAAGTCTTCTTTCTCTCTCTGCCTGTGACTTAGATTCTCCCTCAGCTGTTTCTGGATAATATGACGTTAGAGGCTTTGGCCCAGCTCTGGAAACATACCTAGCTGACACTGTGGTGGCAATTTCCCCAGTGTCCTGCATTCCAGGTAATAGACTCTAGATTTAAACCTTTCTGTCTTAGATGGGTTTCCTATTGCTACACCTTAGCTATGATCAAAGTATGCTATATGCATGTGTGAAAATTTTGTGAAACCCATTATGCTGAATAATATGCACTAATAAAACTTAGAAGCTGGTTGCCAGTGGCTCATGCTTGTAATCCTAGCTACTCAGGAGGTTGACATCTGAGGATTATGGTTCAAAGCTAGCCTGGGCAGGAAAGTCTGTGACACTCTTATCTCCAATTAACCACCAGAAAACCAGAAGTAGCACTATGGCTCAAGTGGTAGAGGGCTTGCCTTGAGCTGAAGAGCTCAGGGACAGTGCCGAGGCCCAGAGTTTGCCCAGACCCAGAGTTCAAGCTCCATGATCGATGAAAAAAATAAAAATATAAAAAACCCCCATAGAAAATGAGCCAGGCACCAGTTACAATCCTAGCTATCCTGAACACTAAGATCTGGGAGTTACGGTTCAAAGTCAGCCTGGGAATAATAGATCATGAGATTTTTTTAAATCTCCAATTAACCAGCAAAAAGCTGTACATAGAGGTGTGGCTCAAGTGCTAGAGAGTCTTGAGTGGAAAAACCAAGAGAGAGGCCGATGCTGAGTTCAGGTCTTAGTACTGGCGCACACGCACACACACACATGCACACACACAGAAAATAAAAAGACAAAATAATAGAGAATACCTTAGACAACCAATTTATAAGCAGAAAAGGTTGATTTTGGCTCATAGTGTTGGAGATTTCATTGCATCACTTCTTGGCCTCTTAACTAGTTCTCCACCACTGGTTAGTGTCAAGTTGAGGACTAGGACTTTATCACATGGACCATGGACCTTTGGGGGAACATTCCTGGTTCAAATGACTGTTTTCTGTAGCTCACATCTCTCCATTGGAACCCAACTGTCTTTGTTGCCTTACTTCCTGTATCTTCTCCTTCCCCAGAGAACAAGGAAAGTGGGTTTACTTTGTGCAATTTTCCCAACAGGCCCTGTTGGAAAGAGGGATTGTAGAGCTGCTCCTGACCTCGGATAGTGAGGACAAAGTTGTTAATGGCTCCATCCAAGGAGGTACTGGTTTACAGTTGTTTCAAGGGAGAATCGAGGCTCTTAGCCAATGGATCTCTGAATATCTCTGCCTGTCTTTCCCCTGTCCATTAAGAAGGACCCCAGATATTTGATATTACAGATGATGATGCTTACCATCAAAGCTCAGAATTCACATTTGTTTTTCAAAAGGCTGGGTTGCTGCTAGGTGTAGCTCAGGAGCCTGCTCTCCTATCATTGTGGCGACTTATAGGCAGAGCCACAGTTCTGGTTCTGACTCCCTTAGGTTCTGTAAAAAGCAGGACAATTCAGAACAGAATGATAAGGAGATACAAGAGAAATGATTAGGCAGGTGCTCTATCATTTGCTCATCTCCCCCTCATTTTTGCTCTGTAATTTTTTTTAAAAGATCACTCACTTTTTGTTCTGGCTATCCTGGACCTTGATCCTTCTACTTAGACTTCCTACTGTAGGTAGTATGATAGGAGCACACTACTATGCCCAGTTTTTTCTCTTGTGGCCTTTTAAAAACCTAAGCTGGCTTACAATTACAAATCCTTCCAATATCATCCTCCTATATAGCAAAGATGATAGACATATCATAGTACCTAGCTATTGGTTAAGATAGTGTCTTGTGAATGTTTTGTCTAGGCTAAACTCAAACTGTGATTCTTCTAATTGTCTGCCTTCCAGGTAGTTAGGATTACAGGAATGAGTCACTGTCCCTTTCTATAGTGGGTGAGTTTGACTGTCCTTGTCAGGAAAGATGAGAGTCCTTACAGGTGACCAGTCAGATATTCCTTGCAAAGAGGCCTCTCTATTCCCTCTATAGAACTGGCCGCTGTCAATCTGAGATTCCTTAGGAAGAATTCCTTTCTTCAGCTTCACCAACTACAGGTAAGATATCTCAGTGATGAAGAGCGTTGGCTGTTCTCCCCTCATGACCTTTTTACCTTCTTACTATCTGATGCTCAGTGAATGAAGTTTAACAAGAAGACTTACAAGAGTAACACTTTTGGGCTGGGACATGACTCACAGTGATCTGGGAAGTGTGTTTGCCTCTTTACGTGGACCACAAGGAGGATCCTACTTCACAAAGATCATATCATGGGATGACTGTGGGAAGGGTGAGAGGGGCTTATGTCAGGCCCCTACACTGAGGTTCTGCTTTCTTTCTGTGTGGGGACATAGCTGGAAATGAGCTCTCCTTGGTACTTACAGAGGATTTGTCCTCTTTGGTGGGGCCAGCCCCCTCCAGCTAGGCTGTGCAGATTATGGGAGCATGTGAGTTTTGAGTGTCAGTTTGCATCGCATATACAGACTGAGTTGGCTGACTCAGTTTTCTCTTAGTGGGTGACTGCCTGATGGACCAGTCTCAGCCTCTAGGAAGTTCATCCTTTTCACATACAACCACTAGGAGATGCTCTTCAAGGACAGCAAGATGGTGGTCACTTGCTTAACAAGCTTTCCTGGTTCACCTTGTGCTAGATCCCAGGTGTCTGTAGACCTGCCCTAACAGGATCCTTATTTTCATTTCTATCTCTAGCTCATATTTCACTGTCTGGAGGGAGAAGACTTTCCTTCCAATTCTGCCATGGGTGATATAGTTTGGCCAGCCCTTCCCACAGAGAGGCCAGGAGTTTTTCAGGCCTATCGCCTCCTTCACATTAATTAGTTATAATTTTTTGTGTGTGTGTGCTAGTACTGGGGCTTGAACTCATGGCCTGGGTACTGAACCTGAGCTTTTCTGTTCAAGGCTAGTGCTCTGCCACATGAGCTACAGATCTGTTTCCAGCTTTTTGGTGGTTAATTGGAGGTTAAGAGTCTCATGGACTTTTCTGTCTGGGCAGGTTTTAAACCTTGATCCTTAGATCTCATGATCCTGAATAGCTAGCATTAAAGATGAGAGCCACCGGCACCTGTCTACCAGCTAATTAATCTTGTACCCTTTCTCAACAATCTCTATACAGTTTGCATCTTATCAAAAGATTCTGGCTCTGTAGGAGGAAGACCTCTGGTATTCCATAAGCCCTCATTGCCTATCTGTCTGTCTGTCTCTCTTCCTCTTTCTCTTCCTTCTTTCCTTTTTCATTTCTGGAGGCTTGTTTTATATATCTTATTCTGTCATTCTGTCATTCTTCACATATGGTTTATGCACACTTGAGAATAAAGTATATGTTGTTATTGCTTATATGTTTTTATGTCAGTTTGATCAATGGTATTATAGAGCTCATTTCTACCATTACTGGTTTTCTTTCTCTACTTGTCCAATCAGATATTATAAAAGGTGTTTTGCATTATAAATTTCTTTATGATTATAGGTTTGTTTATCTTTATTGTTCTCATGCATTTTGAAAGTCTATTTTAGGTACCCATTTAGGATTGTCGTACTTTATTGGAAGTTGACTGATATTTTATGCTTGTGCAATGTTTCTCCTACTCACTCTGAATTCTAGGATGTATGATGTAGCTACTTCTGGTTTCCGCATTCCCATGTATGCTTTTTTTTCATAATAGCAAAGCTGTGGGAAAACCTGAGGTATCCAACAACAGATGAATGGATAAAGAAAAGATAGGGCATATATACCACAGAATATTACTAAATTTAAAGAAAGATTAAATTATATAATTTGCAAAAAATTGAAGAAACTGGAGATTGTCATGTTGAGTGCGATAAGCCAAGCCCCAAAGGCTAATATTGCATGCTTTCATTTAATTGTAGACTCTATATCTAAAAGACATACATATTCACATACATATATGTATGTATACACATATGTACACATATGTACATGCATATGGCATGTTTATTGGTATAGGATTTTTGAGGGATGAGAGGAAAGGGACAGAAGGAAAGGGAATAATGGAGGGTAAATAATATTGAGGTACATTGGATGTAACCATAGTGAGATCTCTTAGTGCAGCTAGTATACACAAACAGAAATGACAAGAAAGTAAAACGCTCTGTTGGGGAACAAGTATGAGCAGAAGCAGGGAGGGCAAATAGAGAGGGTAAATGGAGTAAATATGATTGATGTACTTGGTATGAGAACAGAACAATAAAATTTGTTGAAATTGTTCTAGGAAGGGGATAAGAGAGAGTAATAGAGGAGGTAAGATCTATGGGATGCATTATATGCTTGTGAATATCATAACAAAATCCCCCTTACATGACTAATGTATGATAATATCAGATCTTTTTTAACTGGGGCTGGAACTCAGGGCCTCAGTGCTGTCCCTTAGCTTTTTTACTCAAGGTTAGCACTTTACCACACCTTCACTTTTAGCTTTTTGATAGTTAATTGGAGAAAAGAGTCTCACAGACCTTGTTTCCTGGGCCAACTTTGAACCCAATCCTCAGATCTCATCCTCCTGAGTAACTAGGATTACAAGTGTGAGCCACTAGCAATGGGCTATGTAAGATCTTAGTAAAAAGAAACCCCTATATTTTCAGGTAAGCATTAGTTCAGAAGTTTTGGGAAATGTCTTCTTTTGGTATACTTTTTTGAAGTTTTAGACAATAAGTAATTTGTAATCACAACACAGGTCAGCATAGTACAGTACGCTGAGGAGCATGGGTTCTGGAGCGAGGCTGGCAAATTCAATCCCAACTCAAGCACTTCTGAGATGAGTGAAGCTGGACAGAGTACCTAATGTCAAGTTCCTCATTTGTAATCTGGGATGGAGAATGTCTCCCACTGGGGTTGTTATACAGGATCAATTAAATAAAGTGCTTCTCAGGGCCCAGCACTGACAAAATTTCAGTAATTGTTAGTCAATTTAGTTAGTCAGTAATTATTTATGGAAATAAAAGGTACAAGCCGGGAGCCAGTGGCTAATGCCTGTAATCTTAACTACTCAGAAGGCTGAGACCTGAGGATCGTGGTTCAAAACCAGCCTGGGCAGGAAAGTCCGTGAAACTCTTATCTCCAATAAACCACCAGAAAACCAGAAGTGGCACTGTAGCTCAAAGTGGTAGAGTGCTTGCCTTGAGCTGAAGAGCTGAGGGACAGCGCTCAGGTCCAGAGTTCAAGCCCCATGACCGACAAAAACAAACAAACAAACAAACAAACAAGGGCTGAGAAGGTGGCTCAGTGGTAGAGTGCTTACCTTGTATGCATGAGGCCCTGGGTTCAATTCTTCAGCACCACATAAGCAAAAAGAAAAAAGCCGGAAGTGGCGCTATGGCTCAAGTGGTAGAGTGCTAGCCTTGAGCTGAAGAGCTGAGGGACAGCACCCAGGCCCAGAGTTCAGGCCCCACGACCGGACCCAAAAACAAACAAACAAACAAACAAACAAACAAACAAACAAAATAAATGGTACAATCCCTTTCTGAATTCTTATATACTAAATTATTAGCAAATATATATATAATAAGAATTGTGAGAAACACAAGATACTAGAAGTAAAGACATGAGTAGGAACAATTACAATGGATACTTCTACACACATAAGTAGGAACAAAGTGCAATACAGACATAAAGAAAACGAATAGTGCAGTGTAACAATGCCAATAGGGAGGCTCAATCCTGGATTAGAGTTATAACCATGTCCCTACCAGCTGAATGGTCTCTGAGCCCAAGTTCTATGTAAAAAAACACAGGTAGGTCCTTGGCTATCCCAAACAGATTCTCTCAATGCCAGCCGTGGGCAAGAAAAGGTAAAAATCACTAATGCTACTATCCAGGACCAGCAGTGAGGCACTGAGGCTGGAAGGAGTCAGGAGGCCCTGGAGGACTTGGAGTAGATGGTTCAAATCTACAGATAATGGTGATGGTAGAATGCGGGGAGGATGGGAAACCATCTCCATCAGGAATGAAGGCCCTGGGTTGGGAAAAGGAAGAAGCATGACATCCTGAACGCTTCTTGTGTGTTGTATCTCGGTTTTCTGACTTTTGGGGGTCTTATTTAGTATTTGATTTATATTTCTTTTAGTCGAATAAGCCCATCCTGATTATGGAATATTGGATTGGCTGGTTTGACAGATGGGGATATAGACACTCTCATACACATGTGAAAGGTAAGGGCATGGCAGTTTTTTACTCCAAGTTTAGCTAGGCCTGAGACATGGATCATCATATAATTCCTTGCTAATTAACATGTTCATGAATCCACTAGTATTTGTTCGAATTGTGTAGGTGTAAGCACTAGGCAGACTCTGAAGATGACCCAATAAATAAAAATCGCATAGTTCGAACTCACTTAGAATTCAACAAAATGACTACCAAGAAGCTGGGACATGTGTTGCTGGGGTGGAAGGAGGTTAATTAGAGGGAGATAAAAAGAGGAGAGAGAAGGGTGGATGAAAACAGTCCTAGATATTCAATGTACATGTGTGAAAATGGAACCAGATAACTTGAGGTGAGGTTGGAAGAGATGGAGGGAGGATGATGGAAAGGGCGACATTGATCGAGATGCTCTGTTCTCAAAAATAAATTGACATGTTGAATTGAAACCCCTTTGCACAGCTACTTTAAGAAAAGAGAAAGAATAAAAAAGGTAACAGTGTGAAAAAAATTAGTCAATACAGTATATACCAATCAAAAAATGTACAGGCCGGGCGCTGGTGGCTCACACCTGTAATCCTAGCTATTCAGGAGGCTGAGATCTGAGGATCGAGGTTCAAAGCCAGCCTGGGCAGGAAAGTCTGTGAAACTCTTATCTTCAATAAACCATCAGAAAAATACGAAGTGGCACTGTGGCTCAAGTGGTAGAGTGCTTGCCTTGAGCTGGAGAGCTCAGTGACAGAGCCCAGACCCAGAGTTCAAGCTTTATGACTGACCAAAAAAAAAATTACATGGTTCTTAGCCCATAATGAGCTTATAATTGAGTGGAGTCAGCAGTTCACTAGAAAGCAAAGCAAGCTCTCTGTAGTCTCGCATTTGGTAGGCGTTATGAAGCCAATAATACACAGGCGCAGTGGTAGGACGAAGACAAGGCACCAACCTGCTCAGATGAAGGAAGGTGCTCACAGGAGGTTCTCTAGGAGGCTGACAGCCCTGAAATGCCCAAGCATATAGAGCATTCGGGAGTCTTTATCATTGCCAGAAAATGCACAGGCCCTTTTCATGACATCAATTGCAACCAGACCAATGCTGTTGTGGTGGAGAGCTAGAATCTAAAGGTAGAGAGAGGATTGCTGGGACTTCACACCAGCTCTGAATGATTTTTGCTCAAGACTAGCACTCTACCATTTGAGCCACAGCACCACTTCCATCTTTTTGTGTGTGTGATTAATTGGACATAAGAGTCTTACAGACTTTCCTGCCCAGGCTGGCTTTGAACTGTGATCCTCAGATTTCAGCCTCCTGAGTAGGTAGGATCACAAGTGTCAGCCACCAGTGTTCAAATCCTTGGCTGTTTTTAACTCAAGACATGACACTCCACCATTTGAGCTATAGTTCTACTCCAGGTGGTTAATTAGAGATAAGAGTCTCATAGGCTTTTTTGCCTGAGCTGGCATTGATCTGCCATCTTAGCTCTCTGCCTGCTGAGTAGCTAGGGTTACAGAGCCCAGAGTTGTTTTAAGGGTTAAATGCTGCTACTTGAATGGCAGTTACCATGTGCTTATAAAAGGATGTTGCTACAATAGTTTTTTTTCCTTGTCAGTTGTGAAGGTTGAAATTGGGGCCTGGGCACAGCACTGTCGCTGAGCTCTTTTGTTCAAGGCTAGTGCTACCATGCCACTTTCAGTTTCCTGGTGGTTAATTGGGCATAAGAGTCTCTCGGACGTTTCCTGCCTGGGCTGGCTTTGAACCATAATCTTCATATCTCAGCCTCCTGAGTAGCTAGGATTACAGGTCTGAGCCACTAGCATCCAGCTTACAATATTTTGATATAGGCTGTTACAAAAGCAGGCTTTTATGGAAATAGTGAAATATATTAAAAGAATTTTGTCCCTAAGCAAAGCCAACTTTAGGCTAAAAAAAAAAGAGAAAAAACCACCAGTACCAACAAATGACTGCTTTTGATCACCCATGGGACACTTTGATCATTTGGCTGTTTTTTTTTTTAATTCACTTTGGCTGTATTAAAAAAGGTCACATTTCTTTCATCTATAAGCTCATTAATAGTTTTCTCATCACTTTCATAATGTAGTAGGGTTGGATAGTTTCATTTAGAAGATCAGGAGGCAGAAGATTTGTGTAAGACCATAAGTAAAGAGCACAGTCAGGATTGTAGCCCACAGTGAGCTGAAATTTGACCTTCCCATTTCTCATCGATAGCAATAGTATGACCATCCTTATTAAACATGAAGGAAAATCAAAGTGGCTAAGGTGGCTAAAGATTGAGAACAGCTATTAATGCACTATTGCTTTGCTTTTAATTCAGTTTCCCCAGACATTTTCCTGGAAGGTAGGAATGAATGTAAATTATTTGTAAATTCTTTTAAACTGAAAATCAGATTTTATATGTTTTAGAGTTTTAGTGCTGTTATTTAGTTCATGTAGTTGAGTTAAATTACACTAATTCTCTAGTACAAAACCTCCCAAATCTGGGCATCTGTGACTCATGCCTGAAAATCTTAGCTACTCCTGAATCTGAGATCAGAGGATCAGGGTTTGAAGCCAGCCTGAGCAAGAAAGTCTCTGAGACTCTATTTCCAATTAATCAGCAAAAAGCTGGGAGTGGAGGTGTGGCTCAGGTGGCTGTTAAGTGAAAAAGCAAAGCAAAAATAAGAACTCCAGAGTTCAAGCCTCAATACCATCACAAGACAAACAAAGCTACACCCCTCACACACACACACACTCTCTCTCTCTCTCTCTCTCTCTCTCTCTCTCTCTCTCTCTCTCTCTCTCTCTCTCTCTCTCTCTCTCTCTCTCTCTCTCTCTCTCTCTCAAAAACAGGCTCCTGGTATTGGCAGGACTCAGTCTCCTAGTTTAGCAGTTTTAGCTGATTCATCAACTTCCTCGTTAATTTCTCAGTGAAGCTTGAACATCAAAACCATGGATTGTAGTATGGGGTTGGGAATAATAGATTTTACTCAAGACCTCTTTGTCCCTTATTTTCTCTGTGTTCTCATTTTCCTTCTCTACAGAAGTTGAACATACTGTGTCAGCATTTATCAAATATGAGATCTCTTTCAATGCCTACATGTTCCATGGTGGAACCAACTTTGGTTTTATGAATGGTGCTTCCTATATTCAGAAGCACCTGGGGGTGGTGACTAGCTATGGTAAGTGTTGGTGGGTATGGTTGCCTCCCCAGCATAGACTTAGGAAGAGACTCTGGAATTACAATCTTGGAACTTGAGATCCTGATTTATAATCTGTGCTGAGCCCTGAGAATTTTCATGTTTGCTTTCCTTTCTTCTGTGATGTTCACAATGTTGCAGCAGGGTATCATTTCAAAGGATGGGTCACCTGGCTTAGAGTCCTAATTAGTTCATTGTTATGTTCTCTGACGCTGTGACCTGAGCCTGTAGGTGACAGGACACAACTATATCTGTCTGGGTTACCCCAATGAGGAAAGGCAAGATTATCAATCAGAATTGACAGTCTAGTTGGACACCAGTGGCTCAGGCCTATAATCCTAGCTACTCAGGAGGCTGAGAGCTGAGGATCTGAGGATTGCCCAGACAGGAAAGTCCGTGAGACTCTTATCTCCAATTAAACACCAGAAAACTGGAAGTGGCGCTTTGGTTCCAAGTGGTAGAATGTGAGCCTTGAACAAAAAACCTCAGGGACAGTGCTCAGGCCCTGAGTTCAAGCCCCATGACTGACCAAAAAAAAAGAAAAAGAAAAAAGAAAGAAATTGATAGGCTCACCACAAGTAAGCCTGCTGTCTGAAGAACCAGTGTGGTGAATGTTTTCAGATTGGCATTTCAGGCCACACTCCAGCCAATGAGGGAATACTCTGCTTGTGTGAGGGTGTGTCTTCCTTGTCTCATTTTCGGTGGCGCTGGCCCATGCTGTGGCTGCCTGGCCTCTCACAGTCCTGTGTGTCCTGCAGATTATGATGCTGTGTTGACAGAGGCTGGGGATTATACAGAAAAATATTTCAAGCTTCGACACCTTTTTGGATCTGTTTCAGGTACTTCACCTGGTTAGTGGAAGGCTGGCTGCCCTCATATCTTGTGAAAGGGTGAGGGAAGGAAAAGTCTCTCCCATGGGAGATAGCTTTTGGGAGCAAGGACAACCTTTAGTTCAAATCCTGAGTGTTTGTTTAAAAGCTGGGAGGGGGTGGGCTTCTGTATTACTATTTGTAAGCCCTGTTATACCTTAGCTCTTGCACTGAAGCATAAAGCTCATTATTATTGTATTGGTATTAATAATAATGAGCAGAATTAATTATTAACCTATTTGTGGATGGAGAAGCCCAAACAGGTTCCAAATTACAAAATTCTCTTAGTGCCATTTATGACATAGTAATGTAGAAAACAACATACAAAGGAACTCTCATACTGTTTAATTACATGGGAAAGGTAGTTATTGAGTGACGTCAGGGAACCATCTAGGAAGGGTTCCCAAAGTAAGCAAAAGCATTGCACAAGATGTGAGGCAGAGTTCCTTCCCCCTACAAATCCCCTCTTTCTCTGGCTCCTGTCTACCAGGTATGTATGGAGTAAAATGACCTAAAGCACATTCATATCTAAGAATAAGACTTCTCTCTTGTGTTGGCTCTGGGACACAAGAGGTTATGGACAAGTTGGGGAGGCTTAGAGGAAGCTATGGCAATTTCAGATACTTCCTGTCCTACAGTCCATTCTCATTGCAGCAAAACCCCTTCCCAGCTCACCTCATCTTACTCCCAAGACTGTATATCCTGCTGTGAGACCATCACTCTACTTGCCACTGTGGGATGCCCTACAGTACCTAGATGAGGTGAGATCTGCTTGAGCCCTAGTATAGTGGTGGTTCTGGAGGTGGGGTGGGGGAGGAGCAGGCGATTCCTTCAGGTAACTTTTGTAGGGAAGTATGACAATCCTTGGCATTCTGCCCAAACTTAGAGCTGTGGCTCATAAACCAACTGTGCTTTTTGGACAGTCTGTGAAGAGGGTTGAACTCGAAGAATAAGTAAGTGTGGAACAATGGGGATAGCAGTATAACATAGTATCTTATTTCCAGCTCAGATGAATTGACTTGTGGGACTGCATGAGGTATATGGGACCCATGAGGGACAAGCTCTGAGCTAGCAATTTATTAAACTGAACTTTGGTCTTCCTTACCAATCACCCAAACCAGGTTATTGGGTTTTATGTCACTGTACACTCTTAAAATGAGAGAATGGGTCTGGTTTTGAAGAAACATTGAAACCTGTTTAAAATCAGCTCTTAAGCTGGGCACCAATGGGCATGCTTCTCATCCTAGTTATTCAGGAGGCTTAGATCTAGAGGATTGTAATTTGAAGTCAGCCAGGGCATAAATGTCTGCAAGAGTCCATTTCTAAAATATCTAGCATAAACATTGAGCTACATGCATGGCTCTAGTGGTAGAGCACCAACCTAGTAATCACAAGGTCCTGACTTTAAACCCTGGTACCACCAAAAACAAAACCCTCTTGACTTTATGTTGGTTTCATGTTTGCTATTGCTATCTTACATGAAAAGGAGTGATTGTCCCATGTTAGATGCTAAATGAATGCTAAATATCAACTTGATATTTTGCAATACAATTTATTTAGACTGTTGAGCCATTCTTATGATTATAGCATTATATATAGATTGTGCTGTCTTTGGCATGTCTTTGTCCTCCTGAGTTTCCTGGCCAGTGGAGACATTAGCCATAAGATCATTGTCACTAGCAGTTGTTCTTTATTTCCATTCAAGAAATACTTGGAGACCACCAGAAGGTCTAAAAACCAAGTGACAAAGGTCATAGGAAGAAGGATCTTGAATTCTCAACACTTTGGCTTCTGTTTCTGCCGTGTCTCTCTCCTAGGCAGTCAAGTCAGTTATTCCAATCAACATGGAGAATCTTCCAATAAACAATGGCAGCGGACAATCCTTTGGCTTTATCCTTTATGAGACTTCCATCTGTTCTGGAGGCATTCTTTATGCTGAAGCTCATGATGTGGCACAGGTATGTGTTAGCTGGTATTCCTAGGGTTAGACACGTTTACCAAACTCTGCTGTTGAAGAGAAAGTCACTCACAAATCCACTTTACCATGTGATAGGATTTAATGCACCAATATGGGAGATGCTTAGGGAATTCTAAAGTCAAATCAAATCACCTTACTTTTTTCACTGTAACACAACTTAAACCTGCTTTTTAACTTCTTGCCATCTCTTATCACTGAGGCTAGTCTCTGCTTTATAATGACTTCTTTATGCCTCATCTATACTCTCTTATCCTTTTGTTCAGCCTGGCCTATGTGTTTGATGCTTGTTCTTCTTTTGTAGGTGTTTGTGAATAACATAATTATAGGATTTCTGAGTGATAAAGTTCAGAAAATGCGTATTCCTCAGTTCAAGGTATGTAATCACAGACTCCAAGTGGTGCCTCTAACCTCCCCTCAAAGAAAACGTAGGCCTAGCCAGGTCTTGAGCTAGGCCACGTACTTGGTACACTGGTATTTCTCTTCCCACAGGGCTGCAGTAGGAAGTGTTTATGGTTGTAATCATGAAGCATCTCCTAAGTCTTGGTGCCTTAGGACATACATCATC
The DNA here is from genome assembly GCF_024711535.1 of Dipodomys merriami. Taxonomy (NCBI): domain Eukaryota; kingdom Metazoa; phylum Chordata; class Mammalia; order Rodentia; family Heteromyidae; genus Dipodomys; species Dipodomys merriami. Next base: position 13,327,733 of record NW_027204381.1, read on the forward strand.
AATCACCAAGAAGTAAACATAGAATTTCTCCTTTAGACATGAGTCAATCTGTAGTCTCTTTGTGAGACTCTGATCTGAGACAGAACTGAGTCCCTGACTTCTCTAATAGGATCAGAAGAGAAAAGACAGGTGAAAGATGGAATATAATAGGAACATTCTGGGGACATCACAAGAGGGAGAACATTGCTGGGCTCTGGAGCCTCATTTACTTCATTTGTGTTCATCTTGAGACTTGAAGGAAGGAATGGGTTCTAGAACAAGAGTCCTCACTGATCATATTATCTCCATGAATTGATCTGCCCCAATCAGGGTTGTCAACTTCTGAGGATTTTGGTGGAGAATCAAGGACGAATCAGTTATTCATGGAGAATTCAAGAAGAGAAGAAAGGTGAGTGGTAAGATCCTGAGGAGCAAATAGTAATTTTTCCTTAGAATCTATGTTTGCAGCCATATTGGACTTTGGAGGACAACCATGAACCTTTCAGTTATAGATTACTTTAGTCCTGGGATCAAAGATGCCATCCTCCTTACCCTTCTTGTTATTTTCTTGTTCTTCAGAGAAGGTCAAGAAACCAGTTATTGTTGAATGCTACCCTATCTTAGAGCAAGGCCCAGGCTTCTTTTGGGAATTTCTGGAAAAGTTCCTATGCTAAGTGAGGAACATTTTGTAGTGTGAAGACACACAAAAAGAAATTTCAAGTCATCACAGGTCAGAAAAATGTGCCTTCTGGCTGGTCCCTTGCCATGAGGATTTTTCTGTACCGTTCTTTGTTTCTATGCCTACAGGATTAGTTGGATCTGTTAGCATCAATGGCATCTCCCTGAAAAATTTTACCATCTATCCTCTAGAAATGAAAAAGAGCTTCTTTGAAAGGTATGCTCCTCCCTACCCCTGGTAGATTGTGTGATCAGGTATCTTGGTTTGTTTTCTGCTCTTATTATAACATGATGGAACATTTGAGAATGAAAAGGTTTATGCATTTCACAGTTCTGGATTTCCAAGGACATGACACAGGCCATCATATGACATGGGTATATGTAGGACGTCCAAGCATGTGGAGTGGTCTCCCTAAAACACACTCTGCAAAGTACTAATCCTCTCTCAGAGCAGCATTAATCACTTCTGAGAGAGGTGAGCCATGACCTACCATCTCCCAATGACTTCCACCTCTTTAATGTCTTAACATCTCTTTCTCAGCACATGAAACTTTGTAGAGGACAAACTCAGACCACATCAGGGAACTCAGAGATTTCCAATTGTTTAGTGTGCATGAGACAAGGGCTGAATTCAGACAACTGTAGAGGTCTGCTTTTTGTGTTGTCAGGTGCTCTGAGGACTAGACTCTTACTAAAGTGACATTAATACTTCCAGTTTCATGCATCTATTTGAAAGAGAACCGTAGACTCTGTGAGGGAAATCTGGGGTCAGTATGGGGAGGAGATCTGGGAAGTATTGTTATCTCCCTCATGTCTTGCCCTCTCCCCAGGCTCCGCTTTGCTACCTGGAAGCCAGTTCCAGAGAGCTATTTAGGCCCTGCTTTCTATAAAGGGATATTGAAGGCTGGCTCCTCTCCGGTGGATACCTTCCTTAGTTTGCCAGTAAGTGAGCCTCTTCTTCTGCTGTGGTCTCTATGCATGTTATTTTTATTTTTTAAAATAATTAAATATTGCTTATTCATCTTTTTAAAAACAGCTTCTAAGCAAAGCCTTAATAGAACACTTGCTTTTCTTTCTTTCGTCCTCTCCCTTACTTCCAACCACATCGGCAACCATTTTTCAGTCAGTTTAATTTGTCCTTCTTTAGAAAATACATGAAAGACAGCTAAATAATTCAAACAATAAGACGTAGAAAGCAGATGCTAGAACTTCTCTCTTGAAACTACCTATTTCAATTTATCTGTATATTTCAGAGCTTGACATTGCTAAACGTTTGTTTTTGCATATAGATTTTTATATTACTCAGATCATACCATAAATTAAATTCTGCAAATTGCTTTTGTTTGTGGAGAGGGAAGGCTAAATTTTACTGGTGCTAGGCACTGGTGGCTCACACCTGTAATCCTAGTTAACAGGAGGCTGAGATCTGAGAACTGCCCTTTGAAGCCAGCTCAGGAAGGAAAGACCAAGTGACTTTTATCTCCAACCACCCAAAAGCTGGAAGTGGAGCTACCATTTAAGAGATAGAACATGAGTCTTGGGCAAAAAAAGTTCAGGGACAGCATCTAGGCCTTGAGTTTAAGCTCCACAACTGGCCCCAAAAAGAAAAAAAAAATTACCTGGCATATCTTCTTTTCTCATGAGCATACACATTTATGCAAATGCTTCAAAAATGGATGTACAGATCAACAAGTTATTAAAAGTTGAACACTTTTTCTGTCATTGGGTAAACATACAATCACTTGCAATTAGTAATGGCTTTTTTTTTTTTTTTTTTTTGTCGGTCGTGGGGGCTTGAACTCTGGGCCTGGGCGCTGTCCCTCAGCTCTTCAGCTCAAGGCGAGCACTCTACCACTTGAGCTACAGCACCACTTCCAGTTTTCTGGTGGTTTATTGGAGATAGGAGTCTCACGGTCTCTCCTGCCCAGGCTGGCTTTGAACCGCGATCCTCAGATCTCAGCCTCCTGAGTAGCTAGGATTACAGGCGTGAGCCACCAGCGCCCGGCTTAGTAATGGCTTCTTATTGAAAGTAGCTCTAAACTAAATTTTTAAACTTTCCTGCTGGGGCTGGTTTTGAAGCACGATCCTTAGACCTCAGCCTCCTGAGTAGTTAGGATTATAGGCATGAGCCACCGGCACTTGGCTCTATATTAAAATTTAACACTCTAGAGAAAACTCTATTGGCTTCATGTAAATAGAATGATATGGCATGCATAATTTTCAAAAAATTGGATCTAACCCAAACCTCATGCAAGCTAAGCATGTGCTGTACCCCAAAATTATTCTTTCAGCCCTACAATCTCAACATCATTTGTGAGATTGAGCCAGTTATCCACTTTGCATTAATTTATTCATCTTCACTGTGATATCAAATTCCTTTGGTACATGTGTAGTTAATCTGGTAAGTTTCTAAATTTTATTGTTATTTTCAAAAAGCCAAATCTTACTTCCATTAATCATTTTGTATTATATATTTTTAGTCTATTTCATTTTTGTCTCTCTCATTTTGTCTCTATTACATTTTATTTCTTTTCATTGCTTTGGAGTTAGATTGTTTCTGTTTTTCTAGTTCCATGGTTTGATTTCAAATATTTGCTTGCTTGCTTGCTTCCTTCCTTCCTTCCTTCCTTCCTTCCTTGACCCTCAGTCCTGATACATAGATCTTTTAGTTTTATCTTCTAAATCTATTATCTTCTTATCTACTAGCATAGTCTCTTGCTCTCTCTATCTTTAAAATTCTGTTATATTGCTCTCCCTTCCATCTCTTTGATTAATTGTTGACCATCAGACACATATATAGAAAATATCATAAATATTTTCAAGGCTAGAATGATGTCATTTTACTCCAGAGAAGATTTTCACCCATGTCAGGAGGTGTCAGGGACACTAGCAAGAATCCTCCAACTACAAGAATTGAAATGCTTAAATACATCAGACAAAGGCCTAATATCTAAAATATACAAGGAGCTTAGAAACTAACCCCTCCCAAACTTAATATATACCAATTACTAAATGGGAAAGGGAACTAAGGAGAGACGTCTCAGAAGAAGAGGCAAGAATGACAAAAAACACATAAGGTAATGCTCAGCATCCCTGGCTATAAAGGAAAGGCAAATCAAAACAACCCTGAGATACCATGTTACCCCAGTTAGATGGGCCAACCTTTGGAATTCTAACAACAATAAATGCTGGTGAGGATGTGGGGAAAAAGGAACCCTACTGCACTGCTAGTGGGAATATAGACTAGTACAACCACTCTGGAAAGCAGTCTGGAAGCTCCTCAAAAAACTAAGCATAGATCTTTCCCACGACCCAGTCATACCACTCCTAGGCATCTACCCTGAGCATCATGAACCAGGATATAATAAGCACACCTGCACATCTATATTCTTGCTGCACTATTCACAATAGCCAAGATATGGAAATGCCCTACAATAGATGAGTAGATCAAAAAAAAAGAATGTGGTACCTATATACAATGGAATTTTACACAGCCATTAGAAAGACTAAAATAATGTCATTTTCAGGGGAATGGATGGGACTAGAATAGATGGAGCTAGTGAGGTAAGCCAAGATAAGAGAGACAAATGGCGCGTGTCCTCTCTGATTTGAGGAAGTTAGATCTAAAATGCACTGGGATATGACAAATTATACAAGATTCTAGATACTCACATACAGTGAGCTCAAAAGAGGAGAGAATCACAAAGTTGTAATATCTAAGTACCTCTTCGTATTATATAAAATAATATACCGAAACAAACACCAAAGACATGGAAACAAAGGACTTTTTTAAATTTGTTTTTTCTTTTTCTGACGATTCTGTAATTTTTACCTTATGTACAGTATATTCACATGCATAGTTGTGGGAAGGTGAGGGGAAGGCATAGAATCTGAGGGGAAATGTTGAAAACGTGCAGCAGTAGAGCACACTGGACATTGATGAAAGTGAACTATACAACTCTTGGGTGGAGATGGGAAGGAGGGAATTGGAGAGAATGAGAGAATAGATGACACTGTATGAAAGGAAATGTATTTATTACCTGATGCATGTAAATGCAACACTTCTATATATCACCTCTATAATAACAATAAAGTAAATTTAAACAATAAATGAAAAAGAAATGCTTAGAAGTTGTAATTGAACATAATGAGTGCTTGTCTTAGCAAGTTTAAGCTCATTGCTTTGGGGATTTATATAGGAAAACACATTAGAGTTGGGCACATTTCCAAACAGCTCAGTTTAAGATGTGTATTACTGAGTATGGTTGGTTTAAGGTCACAGTTGAGGAACAAAAGATGGTGGACCCATTGCTGGGCTAGCTTAGGTCCAAGTCACGGAGCACATTCTTTTTTTTGGTCGGCCGTGGGGTTTGAACTCTGGGCCTGGGTGCTGTCCCTCAGCTCTTCAGCTCAAGGCGAGCACTCTACCACTTGAGCTACAGCGCCACTTCCGGCTTTCTGGTGGTTTATTGGAGATAGGAGTCTCATGGTCTCTCCTGCCCGGACTGGCTTTGAACCGTGATCCTCAGATCTCAGCCTCCTGAGTAGCTAGGATTACAGGCGTGAGCCACCAGCCGCCCGGTGCACATTCTTGAAAGGTTAAAATAGCATACCAGAATACTTCTGGCTATTTTCAGTTTCTTGTCCTAAAATGTTTTTACCTAACACCAAAAGAAAGGACAATTGAAAGTATATTCCTATAGGAGTTTACCCCTAAGGACATCAGTCTCACTTAAGTTGCTAACGAATTAAGGATTCCAGTGACTAGAATATTTGTATTTCACCCTTTTCCTATGGTGTAGTCTTGCAGGGTTCCACCCAAGACAGTGTAACAGTGTATTATTAAACAAGGCTTCCTGGTGGTGTTGGTAATGGTGGTGTTGTCCTTGCCCCCCCCCTTCTCCTCCTCTACCTCCTCCTCCTCTCCCCCCTCCCCCTCAATTTGTCTTCCTCGCTCTACCTAAGTAAGCAAGATGCCATTAATGGAAACACTTCTGGATATCTCTGACTGTTCATTTTCCTCCCTCTCTCCCTCCTTCCCTTTCTCAGTTTCTCCCTCTCTCCTCCCATTTCTCTCCCTTGTCCTCCATTTCTCCCTCATTTTCTTTTCATCTATTTTCTTTATTTCTCTCTTTCTTTTGTTGAGATAAAAGTCTTACTATGTAGCCCAAATCGGTCCAGAACTCACTATGTTATGGGGAAAAGAGTCCACCACTCAGAGACAGCCTCATGTAAAAAGATGAATTTACTGGAGAAGTAGATAGCTGACTGGCCAGGAACACAGCACAGACTTGGGAGCTGAAACTGTGACCCTGAACAGCCCACAAGCTAAGGTTTTTAAAGGCAAAATCCATGCGGTCAAGCCTGCCACACCAAGTGGCCAACGGGATTGTAACACACACAGAAAGACTGCATATTTATGTCAGTGGCCAATGGAGTGACAGTCCATCTCATAGTATCTGTTCGAACTAACCTCTCATTCTGGTTTTAATTGGCACATGAATTTGGGGGTCCTCACACAAAGCGGGCGGATATTCTTTCTCCAGGGGGCAGGGATGAGGCTGCTTCTTTTTGGAGGGGCTAGGGTGGCTGGGCTATTCTACTATTGTTAAACAAATAGGGCTTCAGATAACCAAAGGAAGCTCAGATCCTGTCTGGGCTATTGAGATCCTGTCTTGGGCTATTGATAACCAAACAAGACTGCAGGCCTCACAGCCTTATCACAACAATCAGCAGGGCTTTCCTCATTTCCTGGGGTCTTAACAAACAGCATATTTCCTGACCCTGGGGGCTTGTGAGAAACCAGCATTTTGATTCTCAGGGGTGTGTGTGTGGGGGGGGAACTCCTGGAGTTAGTTTTGGCTTCCCCAACAACTGAGGATAGCCTCAGATTCATAATTCTCCTTCCTTTGCATCCTCAGCAATTATGTTACATGCATGCATCATTATACCTGGCTCACTTTCTTTTCTTTTTTCTTTTTTGGGTCTGGTTGTGGGGCCTGAACTCTGGGCCTGGGCACTGTCCCTCAGCTCTTCTGCTCAAGGCTAGCGTGCTACCACTTGAGCCATAGCAACACTTCCAGCTTCTTTATTTTCTGCTTATGTGGTGCTGAGGAATCGAACCCAGGGCCTCATGCATGCAAGGCAAGCGCTCTACCACTGAGCCACCTTCCCAGCCCATGGCTCACTTTCTTTATTGGTGTCTCTCTTTGTGTCTCTCTCTTAGCCTTCTTCTCCCAGATCTTTACCTTGTAACTATTTGTCATATTATAAACAGATTTAAAAATGTTGTAAAGCTGCTGTCAACAGTACTGTTCTTCTCTGTTACCTAGAACTTTCTTTTGGAAGGAAAAAGAAACTGCTTTTTGAAAATATAGCATTGTACATCTTAGGTCAGGAGCGATGCAGCATCAGCAATGAAGAAAGGGCTCCTTTTAGTTTCCCGTTCTCCTTCCTAGACATCGGAGTAGAAATTCTAGACCTCTTCCAGTCTCAGCCCACTTCCATGTATAGTGACATGGGGCACTTCTATCTTGCCCTAACTATAAACACCTTCGATTTCCCTTGCCAGTGTCAATCTGTTTCTGTGTCTCAAGCCCCCATCTTTTGCAGGGCTGGAATTGTGGGTTCGTATTTGTCAATGGCCATAACCTTGGGCGCTATTGGAAGATTGGACCACAGGAATCACTTTACCTTCCTGGTGTCTGGCTTCACCCGGAAGACAATGAAGTGAGTCATCCCATCTCTGCCTTGAGGTCGCCTCAACTTTTAGAGTGGTTTTCATCCTCAGATACAAATCACAGTGTCTGCCTCATCCTGGCCTAACTAGGCTCAACTTTTCTTCTTTGCTTTTCTTTTTGAGACATGGTTGCCTTAGGTTCAGGCTGTCATGTCCCTTTCTATTCTCTTGCATCCCCTTCCAAACTGTTTGAATGACAGATGTATAGCCTGTCTTTGCTATTGTCCATTTTCCTTTTCTTCCCAGATTATCCTGTTTGAGAAGATAAGGCGTGGCTTGTCTATCAGATCTAGAGGGAAGCCCAAGCTGAAACTGTTCTGATATATATTTTGGATTATTGAAGTTCATTTGTAACTAGTTCCTCAGGAAGAAGATAGTTAAGAATCTCCAGCACACAGTATTGCCAACAATAGTGATAAATGTAAAATTAACTTTAAAACTCAGCTGGGTGGTGCATATTTTCAGGTTTTAACAAGTCTTCAAAATCATCAGTTACTTATTATATCTAGCTAAATATATAATCATTAATGGTTTATTATCTGATCATATATGCCTGTATGTAGGCAGATATGAATAAAATAACAAATTATGGTTCTGCTGATGGAGATGTAGGGAAAATGTTATCCTCATACAATGTCGATGGAAATGTAAATTAGGGCAATCACTATGGAAATGAGTACAGAGGTTTCTAAAACAAAAATAAAACTAACCATAGAACTGCTGTATGATCTTTGTGTGTGTGTGTGTGTGTGTGTGTGTGTGTGTGTGTGTGTGTGTGTGTGTGTGTGTGTGTGTGTGTGTGTGTGTGTGTGTGTGTGTGTGTGTGTGTGTGTGTGTGTGTGTGTGTGTGTGTGTGTGTGTGTGTGTGTGTGTGTGTGTGTGTGTGTGTGTCAGTCCCCAGGGCTTGAACTCTGGATCTGGGTGCTATCCCTGAGCTCTTGACCTCAGTGCGAGTACTTTACCACTTGAGTCAGAGTGCCACTTCTAGTTTTCTGGTGATTAATTGGAGTTAAGAGTCTCAAGGACTTTCCTGGAGGGGTGGCATTGAACTGTAATCCTCAGATCTCAGCCTCCTGAGTTGCAAGGATTATAGGCGTGAACCACCGGTGCCTGGCCTTTATGATCCTTTTATACCACTCCTGGGCTTGTATATTAAGGAATGCAAGTCATGGTACAATAGATATACCTGCACATCCATGTTTATTGCAGCATTATTCACTTGTTAAGCTATACCATCAACCTAGGTACCCATCAAAGATGGATGGATCAAGAAAAAAATATGTATGTATGTATGTATGTATATGTGTGTGAGTATATATATGTGTGTGTGAGTATGTATGTATGAGTGTGTGTGTGTGTACACACACAATACAGTATTATTCAGCCATAAAGAGTGAGATAGCCGGGCGCTGGTGGCTCACGCCTGTAATCCTAGCTACTCAGGAGGCTGAGATCTGAGGATCACGGTTCAAAGCCAGCCCGGGCAGGAGAGACCATGAGACTCCTATCTCCAATAAACCACCAGAAAACTGAAAGTGGCTCTGTAGCTCAAGTGGTAGAGCACTCCTCGCCTTGAGCTGAAGAGCTGAGGGACAGCGCCCAGGCCCAGAGTTCAAGCCCCAGGACCAACTAAAAAAAAAAGAGTGAGATAAAATTACATCACTTACAGGAAAGTAGATGGAACTGAACGAAGATCATTGTGTTGGGCAACATAGGTCAAGCTCAGGAAAAGTAAAAAATTGTTTTGTAAGGTCCACTCTTTGATGGTGAGCAGACTCCACCCTCCTTGCAGCAAAGTCTCCACCCAGTACCTGCGTTACCTAGGCAACTGGGACACCTGGAAGAGGTCACATCTGCATCCGCTGAGGTCACATCTGAATTTGATGTAGCCACACCTTTCTCCGCCCATACCCTAGATAAGGCCTAGCCCAGGCCCAGAGGCTCTGTCTCGCTGCTCTTTTCTAGCTCTCTCTGCTCTTTTTCTCTCTCTTTCCTCTCTCTTTCCCAGCTCTCTTTCCCAGGCCTTTCCCAGCCACGTGGAGTGCCAACCTTGCCTGGTCCCAGCAGGTCTACTGAATAAACCCCCTTACCTGAATACCACGTGAGTGCTGCTGTTCTTACTCGGCTACCTCTTTTTAAAAACCAAAATCCCTAAGATTCTACTGATTACACGGTTGTAAAATACTGGGCATATCTGTGCTAAAATTCTCATCACATCTAATGAGTTTTGTCATTTCAGAATATTTGTTGGTCAATTCTTGATAAGAACCAGGTAAGCTCTACTTATTCTACTTGATCTCCTTGTTGCTTTAATTGGAAATAATAAAGGGCTTTTGTGGCAAAGATTTCAGTTCAAAGCCAGCCTGGGCTGCAAAATACCTAAGACTCCATCTCCCAACTAACCTGCAAAGAGCCAGGCTGGAAGCATGGCTCAAGACTCTTATCTCTAACCAGCCAAACACTGGAAGTGCTATTGTAACTCAACGTGGTAGAGCACTAGCCTTGAGCAGAAGGGCTCAGGGACAGTGCCAGGCCTTGAGTTCAATCCTCCTTGAATACCAACTGGGACAAGCCATCCCAGCAATGAGCACCTAGACTCAGCCAGTCTGGGGAACAAGAAGAGTAAGAGGAGATGATGTCACATCAGCTACTTTGTGCCTGCCCTTTCAAAATTAACCAGAGCCGGGAGGTCAGTGGAAGTAAGAAGCCTGCCCATCCAATGTCTATACCTGTCTACCTATTAACTGAACAGGAATTTATATTCTTGCCTTTGTCACCTGACTTCTCTAACTAGTAGCCAGATGTCAGAAGTAGCTAGGGACATTTCTAGCAACATTTTCAGCCCCAAGTCCTTCCTCTTGCCATTTATTTGCTGTCTAGTATTTTTTTTCCAGCCCCTCAATGCTCATGAGACTTCTGACTTCATCTAAGGATTCAATGCCACCAAGGGACAGCTGCTGCTCGCTGCCTTCTCTGGGAGGGGGCCAAATTCCAGCCTTTTACCCCTATTGTTGACGCCCCTCGTCAGCAGGAAGTAGCCAGAGAGAATCCGTGCCCTATTTCATGATTATTAAAAGGCTGGAATGTAAGGTCCACTCCTGGATGGCTAGCAGACTCCACTCTCCTTGCAGCAAAGTCTCCACCCAGTACCTGCGTTACCTAGGCTACTGGGACACCTGGAAGAGGTCATCCACTGAGGTCACATCTGAATTTGATGTGGCCACACCTTTCTCCGCCCATACCCTAGATAAGGCCTAGCCCAGGCCCAGAGGCTCTGTCTCGCTGCTCTTTTCTAGCTCTCTCTGCTCTTTTTCTCTCTCTCTTTTCTCTCTCTCTTTCCTCTCTCTTTCCCAGCTCTCTTTCCCAGCCCCGTGGAGTGCCAACCTTGCCTGGTCCCAGCAGGTCTACTGAATAAACCTACCCCTTACCTGAATACCACGTGAGTGCTGCTGTTCTTACTCGGCTACCTTTTTTTAAAAACCTAACGTTTGGTTTTTTTTCTTATACCTAAAACATACAGAAATGTAAAAGGAGAACTTGTCAGGGTAGAAAAGGGGAAAAATATAAAGGGGGCAAGAAGAAAATGACAGTATGAATATGACCAAATCACATTATATGCATGTGTGAAAATAGCATAACAAAATCCACTAGGAACTGCAAGAAAAACAAGGGAGAGATAAGAAAAACAGGTATTAAAAAATGTACTAGAATGAATTTGATCAAAGTGCAGTATATACATGTCTGGAAATACCAGACTGAAACTCCTATGTGCAACTAATATATACTAATAACATGCAATACATAAATACTCCTTAAGATTAGTGAGAGGCTGGGAATATGGCTTAGTGGAAGAGTGCTTGCCTAGCATGCTTGCAGCCCTGGGTTCAATTCCTTAGTACCACATAAACAGAAAAAGCTGGAAATCGTGCTGTGACTCAAGTGATAGAGTGCTGGCTTTGAGCAAAAGAAGCTCAGGGACAGTGCCCAAGCTCTGAGTTCAAGCCCCAGGACTGGAAATCAATCAATCATCGAGAGACAGATAATTTGGTCCTTTCCCCCTTATCTAACATTGAAAGTTACTTCCTCCCTTAGGAGACTAGATTATTTAAAAAATTAAGTAGTACCCCTGGGCACTGTATTTCATAATAACTAAAGGTTTTGTTTTGGGGCAATGGTTTGACTTAAGCCAACCACTGTTTTCTGTATAAGAATGTGATTAGTGCTGGGTGCCGGTGGCTTGTGCCTATAATCCTAGCTACTCTGGAGGCTGAGATCTGAGGTTCACAGTTCAAAGCCAGCCGGTGCAGGAAAGTCTGTGAGACTATTATCCCTTATTAACCACCAACCACCAGAAAACAGGAAGTGGTGCTGTGGGTCAAGTGAGCTGAATAGCACAGGGACAGCACCAAAGTCCAGAGTTCAAATCCCATGACTAGCAAGAAGAAAAAAAAAGAATGTGATTAGTTTCCAATGGTGACATTTTAGATCAGTTGGGCTACTGTGTGTATTAATCTCATTAACATCTGTTAGAAAGAATCTCAACCATACCCAGATAATCAAGGAGGAATAAAACACAGAGGTCCTTTTTTCCTAGTGCATATGGTTTTAGCACCTTGCTAAAACAAAAACAAAAACAGATGTATTAGGGCTAATTTTGGGGTCTTTTAATTTTGGTGCCGTATACTAGGGCTTGAAGTCAGGGCCTCCCATTCTCACTTGGCTTCTTTGCTCATGGATGATGTTCTACCACTTAAGCTAGAACCTCCAATTACGTTTTTGTTTTTATTTTTATCTTCCTGGTTAATGGAAAATAAGATTCTCTCATTTGTCTGCCTGGGATGGCTTTGAAACTTGAGCCTCAGATTCAGGCTCCTGAGTACCTAGGATTACAGGTATGAGCCACTACCACCTAGATCTATGTCTTTCATTCTGGTTCACTGGTCTTCATTTCTGTATTTGTGCCAGAACCCTGGTACTTCGGTTACTATTGCTCTGTAGCATATTGAAATCTGGTATTATCATCCCTCCTGTAATGCTCTTTTCCCCTCAGGATTACTTCAGCTATTCAGGATCTTTTATGCTTCCACACAAATCTTTGGATGAATTGTTCTGCTTCAGTGAAGAATGGCATTGAGGCTTTGATGGGTATTGCACTGAATCTGTAGATTGCTTTTGGCAATGTAATCATTTTCACAACATTAATTCTGCAGAGCTATATGCATGGGCAGTCCTTCCATCTTCTAGGTTTTTTAGTTTCTTTCTGCAATGTGTAGCCATTTTGGTTGTACAGTTCTTTCACTTCCTTAAGTTTATTTTTAGGTATTTAATTTTATTTGCAAAATTTAAATTATTGTAAAGTAGTTGTACAAAGGGTTTTCTTTTTTCAATTTATATAATTTATTTTTTATTCTTTTTTATTGTCAAGGTGATGTACAGAGGGGTCACAGTTACATAAGTAAGGTAATAAGCACACTTTTTACCCCTTCCCTCATTATTCTCCTACTTTCCCTCCCCCACAAAGTTGTACAGATCATGTCCAACGTATTATCTTGTGAATATCATTGTTGCTTTGGTTCCCCCCTTGTCCTTGTGTGAAGGGTTTTCAATTCAACATGTTGGTTTATGAGTTCAATGCAATGGGGTTGATGTCACCCCTTTAATCATTCTGCCCCATCTCTCCCAATCCCACTTATCTCCTCAAGTTCTGGGTTCTATTTTCTCATATGTACCTTAAATATTATAACTGTATTCATCCACCCTTTTTTCCTTTGTTTACCCCCTTCTCCTCTACCTATACAGTGTGTGTGGCCTGTAGAACTGCCAGATCAGGTAGGTGCTTGACCTCACAGTGCTCCTGAAGCTTCTAGTCCCATAGGATCTTGCCAACAGCAGAGATTACTTCAGAAGTGCTGGAGGAATGAGTCCTACACAATGCCACCATTTTTCACTGTTTTGTGACCACAGAATAGGCAGCCTATACCCACTGAACTAGGGAAGTGTTGTAACCCTTGCGTGGCGCCCAAAGCCAATAACATTATGTCCAAAGTTCTTGATTATAGCCTAAGGAATGACCAGGAGACTATTCACACGATGGTGCCTAGCTGCCAGTAAAGCTAACACTGAAGTCAAACACATCTCCAAGAGAAAGCTCTTCAATAGGAAGGCCACCCCTTAAAAGTAGTAGAGATCACTCAACCTTATGTGATATGCATACATTTCAGCATAGAAGCATACACACATATACATACACAGAGACAGACACACACAAAGAAAGCAAGGTAGCATGAAATGTCCAAAAAAAGCACACTATCTGTAATAACAGATCTCTCAAATGATACTGACAAAGTGGCTGAAAAGAAATTCCAAAGATCATGTACTGATAGGTGATCTGAAGGAGGATCCAATGAAGGAGGATCCCACACTCCATCCCAGGGGACCACGCAGAGGCAGGCAGGCACAGGAGAAAGGTTTATTATAAGGTTTATTAGAGGAGCCATATTTCCCCCAAGAGGGAGCACATAGCCTCCGTCACCATCCAGGTAGCAGGAGGGTCTGGGGGATAGGAAGTGAGGTAGATGGGAGTTCAGGTGGGTCTGGGTGGAAAGAAGGAGGGGCCAGCTGTATGGTGGGAACTCCTGGAATGGGAAGGGGCCCTGGTCTGGGTGGAGCTGAGGACCAAAGGTGAGTATAATACTAACATGATCAATGTTAGAAGAATAATGCATAAGATGGGTGAGAAATTTCACAGATAGAGATCTTAAAAAAATGAAGACAGCAATGAGTCAAATAAAAATACAGTTGATCCAGGAACCAATGGTTCATACCTGTAATCTAATTTGGGAGGCAGAGGTTGAAATGATCACTGTTTGAGGCTAGCTTAGACAAGCAAAAAGTTTGTGACTATCCCCACAGACAAAGGCTGGGCATGGTGATGTACAAAGAATGAAAGTGAATTGATGTGCAAAGGTATTTCATGTAAATGGAAATCAAGAGTGCAAAGGGGTAGCTCTTTTCTAGCAGATAAAATATAGATAAAGATAAAAACTGTAAGAAGAGCCAGGCTTTGGTGTCTCATGCCTGTAATCCTAGCTATTCAGGAGGCTGAGATCTAAGGAAGCCAGCCCAAACAAAAAGTCCATGTGAGACTATATCCAATTAATATTTTGCAAACCAGAAGTAGTTCTGTGGCTCAAGTGATAGAGAGCTAGCCTTGAGCACAAAGAAGATCAGGGATAGCACCCAGGCCATGAGTTCAAGCCCTACAACTGGCCAAAAAAAGAATTATAAGGGGCTGGGAAGGTGGCTCAGTGGTAGAGTGCTTGCCTTACATACCTGAGGCCCTGGGTTCGATTCCTCAGCACCACATAAGAAAAAAAGCCGGGGCTGGGAAGGTGGCTCAGTGGTAGAGCGCTTGCCTTGCATGCATGAGGCCCTGGGTTCAATTCCTCAGCACCACATAAGCAGAAAAGGCTGGAAGTGGTGCTGTGGTTCAAGTGGTAGAGCACTAGCCTTGAGCTGAAGAGCTGAGGGACAGTGCCCAGGTCCAGAGTTCAGGCACCATGACTAGCAAAAAAAAAAAAAAAGAAAAAAAGCTGGAAGTGGCACTGTGGCTCAAGTGGTAGAGTGCTGGCCTTGAGCTGAAGAGCTGAGTGACAGCGCCCAGGCCCAGAGTTTAGTCCCCACGACAGGACCCAAAAAAAAAAAAAAAGAATTATAAAAAGAGACTAAGAAGGTCATTACATAATGATCAATGGAGCACTTCCACAAGAAGATAGAACAATTACAAACATCTAGGTACCTAACACCAGACCACCCAATTTTATTTTATTTATTTATTTATTTATTTTTAATTTCTTATTGTGAAAATACTGTACGGAGGGGTTACAATTACATGGGCAAGATAATGAGTACATTTCTTATCAAGCATTGTAGCCTCCTCCTTTGTTTCCCCTTTCCATCCCTTCCCAATCCTCCTCCCCCGCCCCACCAAAGTTGTAAAGTTCGTTTTTCCACATAACGACTTGTACATCTCATTGTTGCAATGGATCCACCTGTATCCCTATTTAAATGATTTGTTTTTTCCCTTCCCCTCCACAAATTATACCATCCTCAAATACAGTGAAAGCATGGGTTATACTGTGGGGGAGGGACATACAAAGCAACAAAGAAATAATCTTATAAAAAATGTGTTAGAAATAATCACCTGAAAGAAAAAAAAAAACATTTGAATATATATCTTAAGGTTCATTTCCCTAACATCAACTTATCTGACCTTTTCTGCTTGACTCAGACATATACTAGTTATTGCAAACAAGGGAAACCATGGGACCTATGTTACTTTGGGCCTGGCTTATTTCACTTAATATAATTTTTTCCAAGTCTTTCCATTTCTTTTTTTTTTTTTTTTTCCAAGTCTTTCCATTTCCTAACAAATGGGGCAATGTCATTCTTTCTGATGGAGGCATAGAATTCTATTGAGAACACCTAATTTTATTTTATTTTATTTTATTTATTTTATTTTTTATTGTGAAAATACTGTACAGAGGGGTTACAATTACATGGGCAAGATAATGAGTACATTTCTTATCAAGCATTGTAGCCTCCTCCTGTGTTTCTCCTTCCCATCCCTTCCCATCCTCCCCCTGCCCCCCACCCAATCCTCCACGCTACCTCCCCACCCCCCAACCCCTACCTGCACCAAAGTTGTAAAGTTCATTTTTCGACATAATGGGTCCACCTGTATCCCTATTTAAACGATTTGAGAACACCCAATTTTATAAGACAAACATTTTTTTTGGGGGGGGGGTCCGGTCGTGGGGTCTGAACTCTGGGCCTGGGCGCTGTCCATCAGCTCTTCAGCTCAAGGCTAGTGCTCTACCACTTGAGCCACAGCGCCACTTCCGGTTTTTTTCTTTTTGCTTATGTGGTGCTGAGGAATTGAACCCAGGGCCTCATGCATGCAAGGCAAGCGCTCTACCACTGAGCCACCTTCCCAGCCCTAAATCAAAAAGGAGGAAACTGCTCTGGTAAAACAGTTAGAAATTCCAATACCACATTTTAATTGATGGGGAGATCATCCAGCCCAAAAAAAAAAAAAAAAAATCAACAAAGAAATATCAGAGTTAACATACTTTAGGTCAAGTAGAACAAATAGACACAATATCTTATCTAATGAATACAAAATACACATTCTTTAACATGTGGAACAATCATTGGAATTGGCTATGTATTAGGCCCTCCAAAATCTTAACAAACTTAATGGGCTGGGAAGGTGGCTCAGTGGTAGAGCGCTTGCCTTGCATGCTTGAGGCCCTGGGTTCGATTCCTCAGCACCACATAAGCAAAAAAGAAAAAAGCCGGAAGTGGTGCTGTAACTCAAGTGGTAGAGCGCTAGCCTTGAGCTGAAGAGCTGAGGGACAGTGCTCAGGCCCAGAGTTCAAGCCCCACGACTGGACCCTCCACCCCCCAAAAAAACAAAAAAACAAACAAAAAAACAAAAACAAACAAAAAAACCCCAAAATCTTAACAAACTTAAATTATCAGTTTATATTATACATCTTCCCTGGCTACAATAGAATAAGGCTAGCAATTAAAAGCAAACACATTCCATAAATTCATGGATATTTAACCACATGCTCTTAACCACACATTGAGCCATTGAATAAATGAGTACAATAGTTAATTAGAACATTCTTTGGAGTAATTGAAACAAATCATACAAAACACATTGGATACAACAAGAACAGTACAGCAAGAGCCAGGCAAGTTTATGGCAAGAAACACATTTAAAAATGGGAAGCTTTGGCCGGGCGCTGGTGGCTCACGCCTGTAATCCTAGCTACTCAGGAGGCTGAGATCTGAGGATCACGGTTCAAAGCCAGCCCGGGCAGGAGAGACTGTGAGACTCCTATCTCCAATAAAAAACCACCAGAAAACCGGAAGTGGCGCTGTAGCTCAAGTGGTAGAGCGCTCGCCTTGAGCTGAAGAGCTAAGGGACAACGCCCAGGCCCAGAGTTCAAGCCCCACGACCGACAAAAACAAAAACAAAAAAAAAGGGAAGCTTTAAAATAAACAATCTAATAATGCCTTTCAAGGCCCTACTAAAGCAAGACCAAGCCAGCCTCAAAATTTGTGAACAAAAACTTATACAAAAATGAAAGAATCAGAAAGAAAAAAATACAAAAGATCAATAAAATAGCTGGTTTTTAAAAAAGACAAAAAAAGTCAAGAAACATGACTATATTAACAGACTAGTACATGTCTCCTGAAAAAAACAAACCAAACAACAAAAAAACCCAGACATGAAAAAGATAGCAGTTAGCATGAAAATACATTTAGAAATTGAATTTGCAATAATTGAAAATTCATATGCTACTGAATTGGAAAAATTAGAAGAAATTTATAAATTTCTGAACATTTATAACCTGTCAAAATTGAAGTAGGAGGGCATAAAAAGCCTAAGAGACCAATGGTAAGCGTCAGATTGAATCAGTAATAGCTTCTCCATAAAGAAAACTTAGTATTGAATGGCTCCACTGCTTAATTCTCTCAAACACTTAAGGATGAAGGACTTCCAATTCTATTTGGACTATTTCAGTTTTTTTTTTTTTTTTGGTCGGTCATGGGGCTTGAACTCTGGGCTTGGGCACTGTCCCTCAGCTCTTCAGCTCAAGGCAAGCGCTCTACCACTTGAGCTACAGCACCACTTCCTATTTGGACTATTTCAAAACACAGAAAAGAAGATATTCTTCCAAACTCCTCTACAAGGCCAGTATTATCATTTTCTTGAGACGGTAGTACTCCCCGCTTTTATTAGCATTAATTGATAGTACAAAGGGATATCATTGTGATAATTCTATAGATTTGCGGTGGAAAATGGCTTAACCTAAAGCACTCGCCTCCCCCTGACAGCCATATCTTAGAACTGTCCTTGCTGCAAACCCCATTAAACCATCTTCCTTCCTCTTTGCCTTGAACAAATTCACCATTGGTCTTGGAAGAGAGCCTGAGACCAAGGCCACATCCGATGCGGATGCTCCTGACCAATACAGATGCTGCTGAAACCTTAATTCCTCAGTCAGAATATTGTTCTCTTACCTCCATCTCACCCCACTTCCATCTGCCCCTCCCCCCAATTTTATTCTTTCTGCCTAATATTTAAAGAGACCCTACTTGTAAGGAGGTGCACCATTTCCCCTTCAGACAGTTGCCCTTCCCAGGCTTCTCTCCTGAATAAGATCTGTTGAGTTCACTTCATCTTTTCTTTATTCTGATACCCTCATGACTCAGTTTCCAACAACATGCACATTGTATTTTGAACATGGTTATTCTATCATTTTCCCCCCTCTTCCTTTTTTTTGTTTTTGTTTTTGTTTTTTTACTGGTCCTGGGGCTTGAACTCTGGGCTTGGGCGCTATCCCTGAGCTCCTTTTCGTTCAAGGCGAGAGCTCTACCACTTGAGCCACAGCACCACTTCTACTTCCAGCTTTTTCTGTGATTAATTGGAGAAAAGTCTGCCTGGATTGGCTTCAAACCTCGATCCTCAGATCTCAGCCTCCTGAGTAAGTAGGATTACAGACATGAGCCACCGGCCTCCGGCCCTCCTCTTCCTTTTGAACAGTACTTGTTGGGTATTATCTCCATATATATACATATGTATATATGTATGTATGTGTGTGTGAATATATACTTCCCAAACCAAAGATTTGTATAATACAAAAACATGATAAGGACACATAAAATCATGTCTTGTTTCTTTTCTGATCACAGTTGAATAAAACAAAATAACAAAACAAACTTTAGAAATTATATGAATGCATGCAGACAGAACAATACCCTTTTGAATGAGCAGTAGACCTGTGAGGAAGCCAGAAATTTAAAAATGGAGTATTTCTTTTAAAACAATAAAAATGATGTACCAAATTGGTGAGATACAGCAAAAACAGTAGTAACAGGAACGTTTATAGTAATGAGTTCCCACATTAAAAAAAACAAAACCAGAGATTGCATATTTGTAGAATTCCAGCACCTACAAATATATTTCCTGCAAATATATCCACTGACTCATATAAAAAGGGCAAGGAGTCTTTATTAGCCACTAGGCGACCATACCCCATGCCCCATACATGAGGTAGTGAAGCATAAGGATCAAGCTCTCTCACAATATAAAGGAAAGAAGCCACATGCTGGGGGCAATATACATGACAGAAACAGTCAATAATCACAAATAGCAATTTTCTAGGGCTTATCTGATATTTACCCAAACATCCCAGACTTCCCACTCAAAAAAAGTACATTTCAAAAACATTTCATACATCCTGGACAAAATACATTTCAAGCCAATTTACATATCCTAGACACATTTCATATATGTTAGACAAAAAACATTTCAAACACATTTCACATATCCTAGACAAAATACATTTAAAGACATTAACCTAGACTTCTTGTTTACTAAGTCTAAGGCCGAACCTCCTTCTGGGTTTCCCAGCTTTTCCTAAATTCTGCTGTCATTTACCACATTTCAGTAAGTTGATGTTTAACCTGTTTAACCTAAATTTTCTCTCTATAAAGAGGTTCTGGCTTAAATGCTTTGTCCTATTTTTAATAATCAATAATTTTGTTCTGTCTCTGATTTCACATTTTACAATATTAACAACTTGATAATGCATCTCAAGGACAAATCAAACCCCAAATCAGTAGAAGGAAAGAAATAGAGACTAGAGTAGAAGTAAATGAACTAGAGACTAAAATAATAAAAGTTCAATAAAACAAAACATTGGTTTTTTGAAAAGATAAACAAAATTGGCAAATCAAACATTTAGCTAAACTAATCTAGAAAAATTATAGATGAAAGAAGATATTACAACAAATATCACAGAAAAATGGAGGATCATTATGAAAATAGAGGATTATTATGAAACACCAGAAGCTAATAAATTGGAAAACCTAGAAGAAAGGGACAGATTTCTGGATGTGTTATAAGGCATGCAGCTAAACCTCATGATATGTTATAGAAAATTTATACAATGTAACATGAATTCTTTTGTCTTACAAGAGAAGAATGCAAACAAGATATGAAGCATAGTGAAAAAGGTAGAAAAATCTATTAAATGTACTGATTACCTTACTCATGTAAATGTAACTCCTCTGTACAGCATCTTTATCATAAAAAATATATTATAAAAAGTCGATTAAAGAGAAAGTGTGATACACTGCAGGAGATTCCCCTGGAGACATGGTTTAGCTAATTTTTAAAAAACAATTGTAGACTGTTGTTTGATAGGAACTTTGACAGACAGGTTGATTGAAAGGTGTAATTTAGCTAACAAAAGTATGTCTGTGCATGCTTCAAATGGGCCACAGTGTGAAGAGGTTGCTGTAGGGCAATGCTCTTTTTTCAGTATGTGTGTCCTGGGAGGAGGCAGGGCTTGCTACTTGAACTCCTGGTGTTTAGATCTTGGTGCATCTGTCTGGCCCAAAGAACTTTATCATCATTGTTATCTATCAGCACTTTTTATGTTTCCTTTGTTTTAAGTTTAGTGCAGTTACACGGGCTTGAACTCAGGGCTAGATGCCCTTCCTTCCTTCCTTTCTTCCTTCCTTCCTTCCTTCTTTCCTTTCTTCCTTTCTCTTTTTCTTTCTTCCTTTCTTTTTGCTCTCCACTTGAGCCACAGTTTCACTTCTGGCTTTTTGCTTGTTAACTAGAGGTCTCATGCACATTGCTGACTCCTAGGAAGGTCTCTAACGTTCATCCTCAGATCTCAGCTTCCTGAGTAGCTAGGAATCCAGGCCTGAGCCATGGTTACCAGGATTTTATCAGCACTTTTCTGGCACCCAAGAGAGATTTTAATGTCTTGAGGCATTTCTTCCATGGGAATGAGTCTTGTGGGTGGATCCATGGGTGAATCAATGGCTCTGGTCTTGTTGTCCTGGCAACCAGAGACCAAGTACTTGCCACCTTTCTCCAGTGTGTTTGGAGTTGGTTGAGGTATGATAGTGAGTCATTACTGGAGTCTCTTCTAATTCCTCCTGCTTTAGGCTGCTGCTGTGTGTGGGCTGAAGGCCAGGCTGGTCAAGGGTCAGTGGACGGCTTTAGGGCTGTATTCACATGAGAAGTTTCCCTCCTTTGGAAATCTGGAGGCACTGTTGCCTAACCAGTTTCAGAACCTGCGGGTCAATAGGTTCCAATGGACGGCATAGGCTCCTCACTCAGTGCACCTAGGGGAAAGAAATGTTCAATCCTAGGGATGTCCCTCAAATGCATTGGAGAGTGGGGGATACATTGAGGTCTGCATGGACAGGTACCTGTCATTCTGCCTCCCATACCCCACCTAGCAATAAACCGTCCTGTTAGAGAAGGCAGCCGTGGAAATCCAGTAATCTACCTGACTTGGGCTCAGTGCTCTCAGTCTTACCTGGCAGCAAACCACAAGGAGGCATTCCAGAGGCCAAACAATCGACAGAGCCTGGGCTCTGAGCGTTTGGACCCAAGGTCAACCACAGCTCACACTGTCCATAGTCCAGCTTCCTTCTGCTTAAACTTCTCAGATGGTCCATGTTCAACCCACTCCTTTCCCACAACCACCTCTTGTATCTCTGTTCTATCTAGCTAGACACAGGCAGGCTCCTTGCACTGCAATTATTCCTTATTTCCAGGTCCCTAGAATAGCTCAGTCTCAGACAAGTACTCTCCATCTCATGGCATCTGGCTATAGCACTTTGGGATTCCAAGAATGACAAAATGTCTTCCCTCTCCAATGCTAGCCTGTCACTGTCACTTCAAATTTCCCAACAACTCCCCCCTCCCACCCCCCGGTTCTAATGCTTGTGGGAACTGTGGGTTCTTTTGTGGCTAGGACTGCCAGTCTGATATCATCAGGGCTGTTTGGCTCACCTGGCGGTTGTGGCTTGAGCTCTCTCCCTTCCTTCTCTTTAGTCAGGATTAGATCTGAGGACTAATTCTTACTTTTTCTTGTTAGCCTGTTTCTCCATGTTTTCTAGCACCCCATCATCCGGTTCCTGATTCTGGATGTTCTTCCCCTCTGTTTTCTCCTCTGAATATAGTCTTCCTTTCTTACTGATCATTCTTGTTCAGTTACAAGCTTCTCGGCTGCCATCTTGTGGTGGACTTAGGAAACTACCTTTTAAGTTGTCTCCCTTTCCCCCCATATATCTTTTATTGTTAAGAATACTGTACAGAAGGCTTCATCCCAGAGACACAGGGATGGTTTAACATACGTAAGTCAATAAATGTAATCCAACATATCAACAGAGCCAAGGTCAAGAATCACATGATTATCGCTACAGATGCAGAAAAGGCCTTTGACAAAATTCAACATTCATTCATGCTAAAAGCTCTGGAGAAAATAGGAATAGAAGGAACATTTCTAAAAACAATAAAAGCCATTTATGACAGACCAATAGCCAATATTATACTTAATGGGGAAAAGCTGCAACCAATTCTCCTAAAATCAGGAACAAGGCAAGGATGCCCACTGTCTCCACTCCTCTTCAATATAGTCCTAGAACCCTTAGCCAGGGCAATAAGGCAAGAAAAAGACATTAAAGGGATCCGCATAGGAAAAGAAGAAGTTAAACTATCCCTTTTTGCAGACGACATGATACTATACCTCCACGATCCCAAAAACTCCATCCCCAAACTCTTAGAAATCATAAATCACTTTGGCAAAATAGCAGGATACAAAATAAACCCACAAAAATCAGTTGCCTTCCTATACACTGATAATGTACAGGAAGAGAGGGAAATAAAGGGAGCAACCCCATTCACAATAACCTCCCGAAAAATAAAATATTTAGGAATTAACCTAACCAAAGATGTAAAAGAACTATTTAATGAGAACTATAAAAAGTTAAAGAAAGAAATTGCAGAAGACACTAGGAAATGGAAAGACCTCCCATGCTCCTGGATAGGCCGACTTAATATAGTAAAGATGGTAATACTTCCAAAACTAATATACAAATTCAACGCAATTCCTATTAAAATCCCAATGACGTACATCACTGAAATACAGAAAACAGTCCAAAAATTCATATGGAACAACAAAAGACCTAGAATAGCCAAAACAATTCTAGGGGATAAAGACAATATGGGAGGGCTATCCATGCCAAACTTCAAACTCTACTACAGAGCTATAATAACAAAGACAGCATGGTACTGGCACAAAAACAGACCCGAAGACCAATGGAACAGAATAGAAGATCCAGAAATAAACCCACAGGCCTACAGCCAGCTGATATTCAACAAAGGAGCCAAAGACATACAATGGAAGAAACACAGCCTCTTCAACCGCTGGTGCTGGGAAAACTGGGCAGCCACATGCAGAAAACTAAAAGTGGACCCCAGCCTATCACCATGCACCAACATCAACTCAAAATGGATTAAAGACCTTAACATTAAACCTGAATCTCTGAAACTACTGCAGGACAGAGTAGGAGAGACACTTGAACTAATAGGCACAGGAAGGAACTTCCTGAACAGAGTCCCAGGGTCACAACAAATTGGAGAGAGACTTGACAAATGGGACTACCTTAAAATAAAAAGCTTCTGCACAGATAAAACTATCGCAACCAAGCTAGAAAGACAACCAACTAATTGGGAAAAAATATTTACCAGCAATATATCAGACAAGGGGTTAACATCCTGTATATACAGGGAACTCAAGAAACTAATCCTTCCCAAACCCAACACACCAATTACTAAATGGGCAAGGGAACTAAAGAGGGACTTCTCAAATGAAGAAATAAAAATGGCAAAGAAACACATGAGGAAATGTTCATCATCCCTGGTGGTGAAGGAAATGCAAATAAAGACAACCCTGAGATACCACCTTACCCCAGTCAGAATGGCCCACATCCACAAATCAGCCAACGACAAATGCTGGAGGGGATGTGGAGAACGAGGAACGCTATTACACTGCTGGTGGGAATGTACACTCATACAACCACTTTGGAAAGCAGTCTGGAGGGTCCTTAGAAAGCTAAAGATTGACCTCCCTTACGACCCAGTCATACCACTTCTAGGCATCTACCCTGAACAACAGGAACCAATATACAAGGACACGTGCACCTCCATGTTTATTGCAGCACTGTTCGCAATAGCTAGGATATGGAAACAACCTAGATGCCCCACCACAGATGAATGGATCCAAAAATTGTGGTATTTATACACAATGGAATATTATGCAGCCATTAGAAATGACAAAATAATGGCATTTGCAGGGAAATGGATGGAGCTAGAAGGAATCATGTTGAGCGAGGTAAGCCAAGAACGAAGAGACAAACAGTACATGGTCTCCCTGATAAGTGGATGATGAATCCAAAATGTTAGGTGATATGACAAAACTAACAGGACTTAAGAAACAAAGAACTCCCACTCATCTGGTTGAACCACTACTAAATATCCCCATGCTGCTGATCACATATATGGTATATAACATATGAGCACCGTTATATATTACAGACTGTGATAGACAATTTGCTCCAGGAAAGTTAGAATGAACTTGTGACTTTAAATGAGCATCATTATTCCACAATACTGTGAATTTCTGGAAATTAAGTAATCACTTAATCACGATCAAAAAAAAAAAAAAAGAACCTTGGGGAAGGGAGGGAGGGAGGGGATGGTAGGGGGAAACAATGGAGGGGGTAACAATGTTCAAGAGGAAGTGGAAGTGTACTCATTACCTCACTCATGTAACTGTAACCCTCTGTATAGTATCTCTACAAAAAAAAAATTAAAAAAAAAAAAAAGAATACTGTACAGAGAGTTGTCACAGTTACATGAGCAAGATAATGAGTACATTTCCTATTGAGCATTGTTGCCTCCTTCTTTGTTTTCCCCCTACCATCCCTTCCTTCCCACCTCCACAACAACCCCCTGCACCCGCCCCCCACCAAAGTTGCAAAGTTCATTTTCAACAATGTTTTGTACATCTCATTGTTACGATGGGTCAACCTGTATCCTTATTTAAGCACTTTGTTTTTTCTCTTCCCCTCTCCAACTTAGAGAAGTGTATATACAAGATGCAGGGCACTGATGTCAAATACAGAGAAAACAGGGTTATACCATGGGAGAGGAACATACAAAACAACAAAAACATCCCATGGTACATTATAACTACATTAGAAACAATAGTAAGAAAGAAAAAGAAATTTGTGTCCCTATCTTGGGGTTCATTTTGCTTAACATCATTTTATATGGTCATATATACATAGCTTTTGGCCTTTTCTGCTTGTCCTACACATGTATTAGTTATTGCAAATAGGGAAGCCATGGGACCTATGTTTCTTTGGGCTTGGCTTACTTCACTTAATATAATTTTTTCCAAGTCTTTCAATTTCCTAACAAATGGAGCAATGTCATTCTTTCTGATGGAGACATAGAATTTCATTGTGTATATATACCACATTTTCTTGATCCATTCATCTACTGAGGGGCATATGGGTTGGTTCCATATCTTAGCTATGGTAAATAATGCTACCATAAACATAGGTGTGCTGGCAGCCTTAGTATGGCCTTGTTTGTGATCGTTTGGATAAATGCCCAAAAGTGGGATTACTGTGCCATAGGGGAGCTCTATGTGGAGTCTTTTGAGGAACCTCCATACTGCTTTCCAGAGTGGTTGAATAAGTTTACTCTCCTGCCAACAATGCAGTAGGGTTCCCTTCTGGCCACAACCCCACTCCAGCATCTGTTGTTAGTAGAGTTCTTGATTATACCATTCTAGCTTGATTTGCATTTCTTTTATGGCTAGAGAGGTTGAGCATTTCTTCATGTGTGTCATCCTTCTTTCCTCTTCATAAAAGTTTCTCTTTAAGTCTTTAGCCCAGTTATTTATTGGGCAGTTGTTTCTTTGAGGATTTGTTGTTGGGGGATTTATTTTTTTGACTTCCAGGTATATTTTAGATATGAGACATAGTGAAGATCTTCTCCCAATCCGTGGGCTTTCTATTGATCTTGCTAGCTATGTCCTTTGCCATGCAGAAGCTCTGCAGCATCATGCAATCCCATTTGTCCCACCTTTCATTGATTTGTTGTGTTTCTGGGTCTCTTAAGAAAATTTTTGGCCTGTGCCAAGGAGACCTAGGGTTTCTCCTATTCTGTCCTGTTATGTTTTCAGGGTGTCTGCTTTGACTCCGAGGTCTTTGATCTATTTGGAGCTGATTCTGGTGCAGGGTGATATGTAAGGATCTAGCTTTAGTTTTCTACAAGTAGTTAACTAATTTTTCCAGCACCATTTACTGAAGAGGCTGTCTTTCTTCCATTCTATTTTTTAGCTCCCTTATTGAAGATTAGATGGCTATAGGTCTGTGGGTTCATTTCTGGGTTTTCAATTCTATTCCATTGGTCCTGGGGTCTGTTCTTGTGCCAGTACCAAGCTGTTTTGATTACTATGGCTTTGTAGTAGAGTTTGAAATTTGGTATTGCTATTCCTCCAGCACTGTTCTTTCTGTTGAGGATGGTTTTTGCTATTCGGGGTCTTTTATTGCTCCATATGAATTTTTGGATTGCTATCATTCTAGAAATTCTCCACAGTCTCTCCTACTTCATAGATTTTCATTCTCCACTGACCATGATCACCATCAGCACATGCCCCTGCTCCATTTCTTCTGGTGTGGATACATATGCAAGTAGAAGATGATGTTAAGTGAAATGAACCCCAAGATAGTGACACCGTGGTTTTTTTCTTTCTTGCTATTGTTTTTTTTTTTACATATTTAAAATGTACTATGTGATTTTTCTGTTTCTCTGATATGTTCTTCCCCCATGGTATAACCCCTGTTTTCACTGTATTTTCTTCTAGTGTCCTGCATCTTGTGTATACATTTTTCTAATTTGGGGAGGAGAATAGAAATAACAAAATGCTTAAATAGGGATACAGGTTGACCCATTGTAACAATGAGATATACAAGACACTATGCTGAAAAAAAACTTTACAACTTGGGGGGATGGGGAGGGAGGAGTTGGGGAAATGGGGAGGGAAGGGATGGTAGGGGAAAAACAAAGAAGGAGGTAACAGTGCTCGATAAGAAGTGTACTTATTACCTTATTCATGTAGCTGAAACCCTTCTGTACAGTATTTTTTACAATAAAAAAAATACAAGTAGAAATCTCTTCTCTTAATTCAGTTTTCTCTCCCATCCCCCACCTGCCAGAAAAGAGGACAATGAGCCTAACTCTACCCAAACTTCCAGTCTGGCCTAGTTCACCAATATCTGACACATGCTACATTCACTGGTCACTTCTCTACCAATCTCTGACTTGGCCCTCCAGTAGCATTAACACAATCCAGCACTGTTCCCTTATTGTTTTTTTTTTTTTTTTTAATCTCTTGGCATGTGGGACACCCTGCTTTCTGACATTTCTTCTTTCTTCAACTTCTAGCCAACAGCTTCTTCCTCCTTTTGTATTTGCTGTGCTAGGGCTTGTATTTACTGGTGATCTCATCTAAGCTATTACTCTCTTTCCAAGTCCTAAACTGCTATCTTTATCTCAGAGTCTTTTCTGAACATCAGTTTGTACCTCTTGCTACATGACAGCTCCTCTTGTACTTCTCATACATTTCTCAAACTCAACAAGCCCAAGCCCAATTCTTGATATTCCCTTATAAAACTCCTCTTCACCTATCCTTCCTTATGTCAGGTAATGGCAACTCTGATTCTCACAGTTTCTTAGGACCAAAACGTTGGAGTTGTCATTATTTTTCTCACCCCTCAAACACTGCATGAACCTCAGCAATCCTCATGTCTTTGCTTTCTAAATATGAAGATCAAAACTTCACAACAACTCCATTGCTGTCCTACTTGAGTGAGCCAACAATGCTATTATTCGGATCTTGGATGTCTTCCAAAGGTTTAGTCCTCTGCATGATGACCTAGGTGGTGGAACCTTTAAGGGGTGGGGCCCAGAGGGGATCTTCCTCCCAGACCTTGGCCTCATTTTTATTTTTGTCAATCATGGGGCCTGAACTCTGGACCTGGGCACTGTCACTGAGCTAGTACTCTACCACTTGAACCACAGAACCATTTCTGGCTTTTTCTGCTTATGTGGTGTTGAGGAATTGAATGCAGGGCTTTGTGCATGCAAAGCAAGCACTTTATCACTGAACCACCTTCCTGGCCTCTTCATTTTTTTAAACTTCCTGGCCATGAGGTAGTGCTGTTCCATTGCCTACTCCCTGCCATATGCTCCCTCACATGTTCAAACCAACCAGTCCATCTGATCTTGGACTAGAACTTCCAACGCTCTGAACAAAAATAACCTTTGTGTCTTATTTATATCATATAACAAGCTTACTTTAAGGAAAATAGAAAATAGTTTATTCTGAGTCAAATATGAGTGATCATGGTCCTGAACCATGAATTCAAGTTACTCTGAATGACATGTTTTACTGTGGAAGAGGATTGTAGAAACCTCTTTATAGTCATGAATCAACAATGTTTTTGTAAACAAAATACATCAGATAGGTTCAGCAATGTAGACAAATCTCCACAGATCTAGTCCTGCATAATTCTGAGAGTTGTATCTAGAAGTCAGGAGGATGTTAATTTTGATGCAGAAGTTGATTGTAAATGGCTACTCAAAGGGACTGAAGCTATCCCAAGGTAATTTTGGCTTTTTTTTTTTTTTTTTTGCCAGTTGTGGGGCCTGAACTCTGGGCCTGGGAGCTGTCCCTCAGCTCTTCAGCTCAAGGCTAGCACTCTACCACTTGAGCCACAGCGCCACTTCTGGTTTTTTTCTTTTTGCTTATGTGGTGCTGAGGAATCGAACCCGGGCCTCAAGCATGCAAGGCAAGCGCTCTACCACTGATCCACCTTCCCAGCCCAATTTTGGCATTTTTTTAAGTGTAACATTCCATTTCTCCACAATCATCATCTTCTAGTCAGCCAACATCAAGCAGGGTGAGGGCTGTCACAGCTAGATGTGGCTCTGCAGAGAACATGAATTTGGTCAACAAGTTGTGTATCTCAAGTATGAATTTCTGTAACACAGAGCCAGTGTGAACCTTCTAAGTCAGAATCAAACCAGGTGCTGGTGGGTCACACCTCTCATTCTAGCTACTCAAGAAGTTGAATCTGAGGATCAAGTTTCAAAGTGTTAACATGCCCTCTAACTCAGGTCCTCAGCCCCAGTTCAACACCAGTTGAACTAGACAGGCCTAACTGCAACTGGCCTTCAGCCCTGGCCATTCCTTCCACTTTACTTCCTGAAGCCAGTTTTGTCCCTAACCCCTAGCTGTCTTAGGGGAATGCTGCTTAACTGTAATTGTTATAGTCAAAAAAATCCTGCCCCTGCTATGTGCCATCTTTAGAGTTCAGCTGCACATGCACACAGAAGACTTCCTGTACTTCTCATCCCGACTGTGACTATAAATTTAACCCTGAACCAAGGATAAGCACCATTTCTCCTTCTTCTGTGGGGAAGGTGGCCTTGTCAGCCTCGAATGGCAATAAAACTTCTATGACTGTGTTCGTGTGGTCTTCTGGGATGGGTGCTTTCATTGGTGCTGTGACTCTGATTAAGGCTCTCCCTGTGAGTCTGCTCTTCCCCCTGGGAATTCAAGCTGCCCCAGGACCTTGTGCTGGTCTCAGGCCCACCCAGAGGACCTCTGAGGTAACCTTCTTCCAACTGAGCACTCTTTGTACATCCACCAGTGACAGATTTTCTCCTCTCCCGGGTGAGCTGGGGGCTCAGAGACCATTTACTGTAAAGTGACTGGGCCATGACAGGGAGAAAACTTGGTGCCAAGTTCCAAGATCTACCACAGGGGCCTATGCCCCTGGGCCATAGGTCAAGGGACACAGCAATTGTGGGTGACTACCCCTCTTGCTGCCTGTTCCCTCCCTATTAGCTGAGTAGAACACTGTTGGGCATGCCTGTGGTAGCTCTAGTGTCAGCTCTGTTGGTTGCTCACCATAGGTGGGGCACAGTCTAAAATTCTTTAGGAAACCAGCTAAAATCACTCAAGTTTGAGCCCGATCTTAATCCTCATAAACGTATACACTTACGCAATCAAATTTGGCCCCAATATTCACTGGACAATAATTCCATGTGGCCCCTTCATGGGGCACTGGACCCCCAATATTTTATGGGACTTCCATAATTTCTGTGAGCACTTGGACAAATGGAGAAAGTTGTCTACATACAGGTCCCTCCCCTCTTTCTTCCTCCCCCCCTTCTCTCTCTGCCTTTCTGCTTGTGCCCTTGAAAAGCTGAGATATAGGGTTCCCCCTCCTCCCTTCCCCCCAGGTTCCCTCTCAAGGGTAGCTGTCCTGGCTTAAATTTCTCTTGGATAAGATTAATTACAACAACTTTCTTTGTCTTAACAAGCTGACAGCCTTGCTTTGCTCTGGGCTCCTTCACTATAAATCGCTCCGATTTCTTATAGTTCTTGTCATCTGACAGACCACTGAAGCCGATTACTTGTTGTTACCTTTTGCTTCTTTTTATGTCCAGCAAAGTTCAGTTTTCATTTCCACCACACTGGACCTCCATCACCGACCGCCCCAGACCTTGTTGGGCACCTGTGCCTCACATCCCAGCATGTCACTGTGATAGCTTCTGTACTCCTTGGTCATTCTAGGTCAGCTGTCCTCCCCTTCTCTCTACAGGTCCTGGAGATTAACACCCACCTAAAAAAAGACAAAGGAACATGGTGGGTTTTTCTATAATTCCCACTTCCAACAAAGCTTACTCTTTCTCTATTCCTCTAGGTGTTCAAAGGTTAATTTTCTTGTACTTGTTATCAATATTTGTTTAAGTATGAGATTCTGTTGAATTCTTCCTGGCTAAATCTTAAATTTTGTCTTATATATATATATATATATTTTTTTTTTTTTTGGGGGTCCGGTCGTGGGGTCTGAACTTTGGGCCTGGGTGCTGTCCCTCAGCTCTTCAGCTCATGGCTAGCACTCTACCACTTGAGCCACAGCGCCACTTCCGACTTTTTTCTTTTTGCTTATGTGGTGCTGAGGAATCGAACCCAGGGCCTCAGGCATGCAAGGCAAGCGCTCTACCACTGAGCCATCTTCCCAGCCCCTTGTCTTGTATTTTGTATATTGCTTGTTTTTCTAGCATTGACCACATGGTGGATAATAAAAAGTTGGATTTAACAGGCATCATTTTGGCAATGTGGTAGATAAAGGGGAGGGGATGTGGACAATAGATTACTGGACCTTGCCAGACCTATGCCATGAGCTCAGGAGACTCTTTGAACTCAAGCTTCCTGTGACCCTGCCCCCTGACCATGAGTCTGTTTAGCCATTATGCAGCTCAGCCACCATTTTGTGCCATGCTTCATGTTTCCTGATTCCTCAGGTCACCATGGCATCCTTCTTCAGCTCTCCATTAAAGTTGATCTGGTTTGTTAGGATTGTTTTTCTGCTCTTTCTTTACTATCCTCCTAACTCAGTTTCCTAACAGTACTAAGTTTATTTGAGGAAAAAGTATTCAAATCAATTATTCAAAAGTCAATGTGTCTTGCTAACAAAGATGTTTAATAATATTCTGTTTTTGGCTATGTAGGTCTTGGTAATCTGTGAAAATTTTATTTGTTGGTAAAAATGTTTGTTTTTAAGTTTTTGCTTTTCTAACACTAACCATGTGGTTCCATCATGTTGGGCAAAATAATGTCATTTTGTTGCTGGAATTCCAGAAAACGTACACAGCTGATTTTCTTTTTCTTCAAAAATCTAAGCATACCTTAAAACTTGTGTACAAGTGTATAGGTATGTGTGTACATGTATAAACATGTTCAAAGTAATCTCATTGTAATACATTAAAACTGTCATGTAAAAATTGCTTTTTGACTACAATTGTAACTAATGTAAACCTTGTGTTAATTATCAAGTGTGCTACTTGTTTAAAGATGTTTATCAATAAAAACTGTAATATGCTCCAAAGTCTAGCAAACTGCTCTGTCCCTGTCCACTGTGGGTGGAGTCACAATTGCCTTAAGGCAATTCTAAAATCACCTGACTCCAAAGGCCAAAGGAAAAAGAGGGTAGTTTTAAACTGAAACTGCAAAGATACTCATCAGATTTGGGTACAAACAAATATGTCTAAAAGTTAATTCAAAACACAAATTAAGGAAAAACCAGTAAGGAAATGTAAAAAAGGAGCAAAGTTAATTTAACAAAAAGGCCTTAGGAAAGGAATTGAGGAAACAAAAAAAGTGGTTTCCTTTGGATAAGAAAGAATTTAAAAAGTAAAAATTGTTTTACAAACCCCAAACGCTTTTAGTATGTAGCAGATGGTATGAATATGTCTTAAAAGATAGAGCTATGAGTAACGTTGGTATGTAATTAGTTGGCTAGGCTTTCTTGGAACACCTTGCCATTTCCTGCCTGACTTCCCCTGTACTGGGTGTTCTTTCTGCTTGGGCAGTCTTTCCTTGGGTAGCAGCATGCGTGGCTAACTCCCACCCTGTCCAGATCTTCACTCAAGGGGGAACTTTTTGCAGGGGCAAACTCTCTGCATGCCCTTCCCACAGAACCTCCAATCCTTCTCTTACCAATGTTTTTTTTTCTCATTAGAGTTTATGATTTATTTATTTATTTTTTGGGTCCGGTTGTGGGGCCTGAACTCTGGACCTGGGCGCTATCCCTCAGCTCTTCAGCTCAAGGTTAGCGCTCTACCACTTGAGCCACAGCACCACTTCTGGCTTTTTTCTTTTTGCTTATGTGGTGCTGGGGAATCGAACCCAGTGCCTCAGGCATGCAAGGCAAGCGCTCTACCACTGAGCCACTTTCCCAGCCCTCCGTCAGCACTTTTTGCTCATTATTTTTCCAAGTAGGGTCTTGCATTTTGCACAGGCTGGCTTGAACATCCTTTTGTTTTGTGGAGGGTGGGGGAGAGCACCTATACTGGGGCTTGATCTCTGGATTTTGTACTCTGTCCTGGCTTTTCCTCATTTTAGCACTTGAGCCATACCTCCAATTCCAGCTTTTTGCAGGTTAGTTGGAGACATGAGATAGGATTTGTCTGCCTGGGCTGGCTCTGAATCTCCATTCTCAGATCTCAGCCTCTTGAGTAGCTAGGATTATAGGTGTGAATCATTAGTGCTTGATATACCCAGCACTTTAAATTTATTGAGATTGGGATCTCATGAACTTTTTACTAGGTACTAGGGCTGGCTTTCAACCAAGACTCCAGAGTTCCAAGTAGCTAGGATTATAGGTGTAATCCACTGCCTCTGGTCATGGAAATGTGTGTGTGTGTGTGTGTGTGTGTGTGTGTGTGTATGCTAGTCTTGAGGCTTGAACTCAGGACCTGGGTGCTGTTCCTGAGTTTGTTTGTTTATTTATTTATTTATTTTTGCCAGTCCTGGGGCTTGAACTTGGGGCCTGGGCTCTGTCCCTGAGCCTCTTTTTTCTCTACCACTTGAACCACAGTGCCATTTCTGGCCTTTTCTGTTTATATGGTATGGAGGAATCAAATCCAGGGCTTCATACATGCTAGGGAAGCACTCTACCACTAAGCTACATTCCCTGCCTTGTTCCTGAGATTTTTGCTCAAGATAGCACTCTACCACGTTGAGCCACATCTCTACTCCAAGTTTTTTAGTGGTTATTTGGAGATAAGAGTCTCACAGACTTCCTGCCCGAGCTGGCTTCAAATCACAATCTTCAGATCTCAGCCTCCTGAGTAACTAGAATTACTGGTGTGAGCTCCTAGCACTCAGCCTGTTAGGGTAATTCTAGAAACTTTGATGTTAAAAACAAACAAATAATTTGCTTCTCTAGAATTTAAGCAAACTCTGAATTGTCTTTCAGGAGTTAGTTGGTTTTTGATTGCTAGACAGAATAGATTTTACCCAAATAATTCATGATGTCTCAAAAATTATGAGGATTTTATCTAGACCATTTTTCTTTCCCAGGAACTGGCATTTGAACTCAATTTCTTGGGCTTTCCCAGCTGGATCTCCTAGCTGGAGCATTACCACTTGAGCCAGACCTCAAGCCAGGCATTTTGTAAATTATTTTGCAGATGGAGTCTTTAGGATTTTCTTTTTTTTTTTTTTTTTTTGTCGGTCGTGGGGCTTGAACTCTGGGCCTGGGCGCTGTCCCTCAGCTCTTCAGCTCAAGGCGAGCGCTCTACCACTTGAGCTACAGCGCCACTTCCAGTTTTCTGGTGGTTTATTGGAGATAGGAGTCTCACGGTCTCTCCTGCCCGGGCTGGCTTTGAACCGCGATCCTCAGATCTCAGCCTCCTGAGTAGCTAGGATTACAGGCGTGAGCCACCAGCGCCCGGCTAGTCTTTAGGATTTTCTTGCCTAGACTAGCCTCAAATCTTGGTCCTCTGGATTATCGTCTTCTAAGTAGCTTATTACGATCACATGTGTGAACCACAGAAACCCAGCTTATCTGCACCTTTTCGAAATAAAAAGTTGAAACTACTGGGAGTCAGGGCCAGAATAAGACTAGAGGAAACCAAGGACAGAATATTTTGGTCCACCAGCCACCTCGGGCTACTATCGTTAGAAGCACACCGAACTATAAATTAAGTCTGCAAAGAACAAACTTTTAGCAAGAGTAGTTCTTCAAATAATTGTTTTCTTTGAAATGTAAATTGTTTTAAAAGGTTTTCTTGTTTGCTCCTGAATGTGGCAGGTGCCTTTAACACATGCTTCCTTATGTAGCAGGACGGGGAGGGGGAGAGTTTATCCAAACAGTATGCTAGGAGTGGAGGACACAGGCTTAATATTTCTGCACCTGTCTGCCTTTCACGTGCAGGAAAAGATCTTCCAAAACTTGGAGTGTCTCTCAGCAAGTCAGGAGGAGTCTTACCCGTGGGGATCTGACAAATCTCTGGAAGGCTGGAACCAGCAGGAAACCTGCTCCAGGCGAGCCGCACCCTGCCACAGTCAACTCCACCGAGTCTGCCCCTCCTTCCCCCGCCCCAGGTCTCCCTAGGTCACGGCCCCGCCCCTATTCTCCCGAGGCCCCTCGGCTTGAGGGCGGGGTCCCGACTACAACCAATGAGCGCCAGAGGACCCTGCGGGGCCGCGGCACGGTTGCCTGGGCGACCGGCGCGCGGCCCCGCCCACCACTCCGAGGCTCCCGCGCGCGGTTCAGCGCAGACTGGAAGCGTGGAACCTGGGTCTTCTGCGTGCAAGCAACGCGCGATGACCACGTGGAGCCTCCGGCGGAGGCCCAGCCGCACACTCGGACTCCTGCTGCTGGTCATCTTGAGCTTTCTGGTGCTCCGCAGGTGAGAGCCCCTCCCACAGCCTCCGTGTCTCTTGCACACACCCCAGCACCTTTCGTTTCCACCGCGCCAACCCCGAACTCCCTCGGGTGATAGTCCCAGCCTCTTCTTTCTTAGAGCTTACCAACATCCAAGAGTCCTTCTGCACCTCCAGGCACTTTGACCGTCCCCGGAGATCTAGGACTCTCGGTGACACACCAAGCAGGTGTCGCCCCCAGAGTCTCTAGGCATCTGTACAATGAACTTCGTATTCAACGTACCTGTGATGCCAAGCTCCGCTGCAGATCGACACTTTCAGTGTTCTGGGGAGGTTGGCAGAACTGGCATCACATTCCTCTCAGATGCCCCCATCACTGCCCTCTGCCTAACCCCTTTCTAATATTCACCAGGGCCCCCACATTTCCTCCGGAGCCTGCCAAGAAGTTTCCAGTTATGGCGCAATATTAATGTAGCCTAGCACAGTCATAAAGTCGTTGCCCATGGTTGTCCTAGATCCTAGGCCCTGATTTGGTTACACCAGACTAGTATTGGGAAACTTTTCGTTTTACCTCTTTTCACATCACCAGTTTACTCCTCGCTCCCACCCCACTTTTGAACAAATAGTTGATGGCGAGAGGTGGGGTTCATTGATGGAATGCTTTTACCTATGGTCAGTGTAAAAGTTATCTGGGTGCTCAACTCCTGGATTTTTCTAAGCTGTGTCTATTTATAGGAGTTTACAGCCCTGACTATCTTTCAGGTGGATTCCTGGCACTTTGCATATTCAAAACGTCTGTTGTTGCTGGGGAGCAGACCAGCAACATGGCATGGTTTGGCCCTGGAATTGCTGAGCTGAGGCTGAGCCATGGGAACTGGTGGCAGAGACACCACTGCAGCATTGTCTTTGACTTCTTTCTTTTTTTCTACCCATTACTTCACCTTTCTGGACTTTGACTGGAAGACAGAGATTTTTTTTTTTTAATGGAGATAACAGCTTAAAAATTTGAGCTTTTTTTTTTTTCCCCACATGAGCACATTTAGAAACTGCACCTTTTCCTGACTTACATGACTTGTTTCTGAGATAATGAGAATGCCATAATATTTTTGGGAGGAGAAAATGGATCTTTTCTCAATCTGGGGTGTAGAAGGAGCCAGTTGTTTCAAGACTTTTCTTTCTTTCTTTCTTCTTTTTTTTTTTTTTTGTCGGTCATGGGACTTGAACTCTGGGCCTGGACGCTGTCCCTCAGCTCTTTAGCTCAAGGCTAACACTCTATCACTTGAGCCACAGCACCGGTTTTCTGGTGGTTTATTGGAGATAAGCTCCTACTTGGGCTGGCTTTGACCCTTGATCCTCAGATCTCAGCCTTCTGAGTAGCTAGGATTATAGGCGTGAGCCACCGCATCTGGCTGATTTTTCTCTTCTTAAAGGTGATCTCTAGCCTCTTCTTATTTGGAAGACAAGTTCTGGCTCTTGTAGGATCCCCAGCTTCCCAAGAGGTGTAAGGCTGATGTAACCCCCGGAAGAAGCACTCAGATCTGAGACAGCAGGAACATATTGCAACAGCAGGGTGTTCAGGAGACCTCCAGGTAGCCTACTGTTTGCTTATTCTTGATCAGGGGTGTAGCTGTTCATGTGCTGGTCCCAAACAAGTCACCCTGAGGGACAGCATTGAGGAGTTGAGACTAGTCAGGTAGCACGCCTTCCAAGGCCCAAGGAAAAGGTACAAAGAAGAGGCTGTTTGTTGTTGTCTGTCAGGTCAAAGATGGGGTGGTAGGCTAGGCTGGGAAGAAACCTGCCTTCTGAGTGGTGAGTTAACTATGTCTCCACCCAAATGGATTGTCCATAGTAGGAGTCACAGTAGGGCCTCTGGAGTGGCCTAGGCATAGCAACAGGGGATTAATATCTGCAACTCAAACCTGGGAATTCATTTGAACTGCTTAAGAAAGTTGAGGTTTCTGCTACCCCTTATGGCTAGAGAATCAAGCTCAAGGCCATCTCTTAGGATCTTCAGAATATACATCTTTGTTATCTTGTGATTGTATCATCCTAATAACTTCTGTCTGATTGTAAGTTGCTCTAATAGTTGGGGTAATTGGCAGGAACAGAGTCTTCATCTCCTTCATGACTTACCTTGTTTACCCCAGCCTTGACTGGGTCATTACATGAGTGGGAGTAGGGGCCTCTCCCAGCTGCTGTTGGGGAATGTTGGTGTGGCCAGTGGAATATAGGTCATGAGGAACTGGCTCCTCAGCTCACAGCTTTGCCAAGCCTGGCTGTGAGAACCTGCCTTTCTCCTGGACCCCAGAAGGTAGGGATTTGGAGGGCACCTAGGGTGGGGGAGGGAGGGCATCTGTTTGGCCTCAGCATTTTTTTCCTTTTCTTTTGTTAACTTTTCCTTTGTTTGATTTATAGTCAGGTATTTGGTTACATCACATCTAAGAAATATGAGGGCTAGATTGATTTCTGGGGAGGATTTTAGCCTTAGGCTTTTTAGACTGAATAAGTGCTTTTTTTTTTTTTAAGTACCTCTATGAAATATAATTATGATATCGAAGTGTACATACTAGTTATGTCTTCACCTGGGAAACCAGCACTATAAATGAAGATAGTGAAAATATACATCAGCTTCTCCAGATTTCTCCCTCCATTCTACCCTGATCCCCAGGCTCCAAATAACCACTGATTTGTTGCTTTCTGCCACCAGTTGTTGGTTTCCATTCTACAGAGTTTTATGGAAATGTGACCCAAAATGTGTACTCTTTCATTTGGCTTCTTTCACTTAGCACATTATTTTGAGATCCATGCATTTTAGCCAGTTGCCTGGCATCTTCTTTCCTCTTACTGCTCCATGAACACAAGAATGCCTGCTTGATATGATCACAACATGGTTCCCACGGTGATTTTTTTCTTAATAAAAATGCATCACCGAGCAATACTTCAATCTCCTCTACATGTCTTATGTTTGAAATTTTAGCTGGCAAAGGAAAAAGAAAGAGAGAAAAAGAGAGAGAGAGAAGGACGCAGGGAGGTAGGGAAGGAAGGAGGGAGGAAGGGGAGGGTAGGAGGGGGAGGGGAGAGAGACAGAGTGACAGGGAGGGGGGCAGGCCTCCAGAAGGCAGCCAGCATCACACTCATTTCCTCTCAGTTCCATGCCATACAGATCCCAAGTTCTTTTTGAACAAAGAAAAGGGAAACCAATCAACTCCTTCTCCTTGTTAAAGGTGGATAACTTAGGTAGGTCACTTACCTTGATCTAAATCATAGCCTGTCTAACAAAGGTATGTGGATAAACTGTCTCTCCTACTGAGCTTTTGTGAGGTTGTGGATTTTATAAGCTTTGCCTAGGACTCTAGGACTCTACTGTGCTAGAGGCCTGACTCATAGTTTCTGGAATGTTCAAACTCTGAATGCTGTCTCTTTCATCTTCTAGTGCTGTATTCGGTATCTGGGAACTGTCAAGCATAGCAGCCAGAGCAATGGCTCAGATGGGATGTCTGATCTATTTTGTGCAGGGAAAGTGTTAGCTTTGGCAGTTTCTCAGGGCCATGCTAGCCAATCATGAAGGAAATGAGCATTGTCTTGAAGCATTGATATTATTGGTGAGTTTATTTATTTAAGGGACTGGGATACCCAGAAAACTGAGAGTAAAGTAGTCCATAGTCTTGACAGCAGATATATCGGAAAGGTTGGCCAAAGACTTGTTCTCACATCAGATCAAAGAAGTAGTAAGTGAAATAAAATCACTTAAGTGTTTCCCCCCTCCGACCCCCCACGTTTTTGGTACAATCCTAAGGCTTGAACTCAGGGTCTGGGCTTTGTCCTTGAGCCTTTTTTGCTCAAGGCTAGTGCTGTATCACTTGAGCACAGTTCCATTTCCCGCATTTTGGTTGTTA
Organism: Dipodomys merriami; assembly: GCF_024711535.1. Classification (NCBI taxonomy): domain Eukaryota; kingdom Metazoa; phylum Chordata; class Mammalia; order Rodentia; family Heteromyidae; genus Dipodomys; species Dipodomys merriami. The sequence goes on from NW_027204381.1 coordinate 13,367,233, forward strand.
ATTGGAGATGAGAGTCTCATAGATTTTTCTGTCCTGTCTGTCTGAACCATGATCCTCAGATCTCAGCCTCCTTTGTAGCTAGGATTACGGGTGTGAGCTACTGGCACCTGGCTTAAAAGCACTAAGTTTTTCATGAAATGTTAAAAGTTACATTATGTTTTCTTGGATGCTCGTCTGGAGAAGCATTGAAGAGATGATGGAGTATGGAAAGAGTTCAAAGCATTTTGTACCTGAAAAGAACTCTAGAACCCAGGAGCTCCTTTTTACCTTTCCATCCTTCCATCTGATCTTGGAAATGTTCCATAGGTCTAAATGGAATGACATCATGGGACAGGAAACAATACAAAATGGGGTGTGTGTGTGTGTGTGTGTGTGTGTGTGTGTGTGTGTGTGTGTGTGTGTGTGTGTGAAATGGAATGACATCATGGGACAGGAAACAATACAAAATGGGGTGTGTGTGTGTGTGTGTGTGTGTGTGTGTGTGTGTGTGTGTGTGTGTGTGTGTGTGTGTGTGTGTGTGTGTGTGTGTGTGTGTGTGTGTGTGTGTGTGTGTGTGTGTGTGTGTGTGTGTGTGTGTGTGGTCCTGAGGCAGGGCTTGGGAGCTGTCCTTGAGCTTTGTTTGGCTTAAAACTAGCACTTTTCCACTTGAGCCACAGCTCCAGCTTTTGTGTGTGTGTGTGTTTAGTAGAGATAAGAGGCTCATGGCCTTTCTGGCTCGGGCTGGCTTTGAACTGCAATCCTCAAATCTCAGACTCCTGAGTAGCTAGGATTACAGATGTGAGCCACTGGTTCCTGGCTCTGTTAAATATTAAAAAAAAAATGGGACTTATTAATAAAGGTATATAAGAAAAAAGCTAGTTCTTATGAGACCCAAGAATCTATATATCCCTATACACAGTAAACAGAATTTCCTTCTGTAGACCATGGAGCCGACCTCAGCATAACCTTTATGCTGACTCAACAGAAATGGAATATGCTATTTTGGAAATACCTTATCAAGATTAAAGTGAATATCTCTTATGGTCAGCAGTTCTGACAGAAATATATCCAACAGACATTCACTACAGCTCTGTTTAGTAGGCAAAAGATTGCAAACAATCAATGCTCATCAATAGAGGGCTGTTTAAATAAATTATGTGTCTAATGGACAAATGCATATGGCTATCTTCTTATATCTGCACATGATATCTTTAAAAGAAACCATTATCTGGTGGCAGGGAAGGAAGAGGGGGCTTAGGTGGAAGAGATGGCAGGTTGGGAGGTCTGGATTTCAGAGTCATTTCTAGGTATGAAATATTCCAAGATGAGAGGGTGGCTATTAAGAGCAGAGCCCCTTGGAGTTATCAGAGTTTTAACTTATCCCTAGGTTGAGATACAATAATATATTGATTTATGAGATTATTAATGGAAAATTTCCCAAGAGTGAAGTACACCATCTCGGGACACCCCTGTAGTTTTCATTGTCCTGTGGTGGATTCTTTTTTTTTTTTTTTTGGTTGGTTTGTGAGGCTTGAACTCTGGGCCTGGGCTCTGTTCCTTAGCTCTTCAGCTCAAGGCTAGCGCTCTACCACTTGAGCCACAGCACTACTTCTGGCTTTTTCTGCTTATGTGGTGCTGAGGAATCGAACCCAGGGCCTCAGGCACACGAGGCAAGCGCTCTACCACTGAGCCACCTTCCCAGCCCTGTGGTGGATTCTTAATGAAGAAATGTTGTTATCTCACTATTAAATCTCAAGGTGTTGGTCTAGTACAGACTTCTTCCTGTATATTTTTCCTACAGTATCTAGGAAATGTTGCCCTTTGTCAGGTAGGCAGCCATTTGACCTGATTCTTGGAGCCTGGTGTTAGGCCTGTTCTTGGCTGGCAAGCTTCTCAGATGTGCTATGCTTGCAGTGATGTCTTGGGCCTTTGTCTCTGTAGAATTCATGTGCTTGCTTTGGGAATGGAAAGTCCAAGTCCCAGCAAGCAAGAGTCTAAAACACTAGGAGTATGCAGGAAGCTAGTCTGGACACAGCACTGGGTTCTGTTTCTCTGGGCAGCAAGTTCTTGGGACCCAATGATTGGTCCAAGAGTCAGTATTTGGAAGTAGAGGCCTGAGCCAAAGAATAAATCACTTCTGTAAGCCTTCCACCTCCTCTGCTGAGGATAGAGAGAGCAGGGCTGCAGATGGGTGGGATGGAGATGCCCCAAATAGTTAGGATAAAGAAACAGGAAATAGGACTTCATGGGAACCTATAGGCAAATCAGAATCTGGAGATCAGTGAATAGAAATTTACATTTACAACCTAAGTGAGGACATTTATACATGTGGTGAGGCCTTTGGGGGTGGGGTTAATAGACCTGTCATCTAAAATTATGGTCTTTATCCATATGGGATGAATGAAGTCAGTTGACATGTTAGTTAATTTGTCCTGGACCCAGAATCAGTTGAATCTCTGCCTTAGGAAGCTCCAGTAAGGATCACAATCTACCTGGAAATTGAACTTGTAAGCTGTCATCTCAGGGGACCAAGTATGTGTTATGTCTAGTACTCATAGAGTCAACCATTGAGACCAGTAATTGCAGACTGGTATTCAACTTGCCATTACCTGTGGCCTGCTTCAGATGGCACAGTGGTTGCCTGGCCTCTACTGCAGGTCATGAAACTTCCATTGGAGTCTGGGAAGACAGTGTGGTGAAAGGATGCCTGGAGGAGAAGATTGTGGTCTAAGTAAAGCCATGGAATCCATCAAGAGTTGGCAGAATCTTCAGCTGCCACAGGAGAGCCCTGTAGCAGGCAAGAGGCATTTCAAGACTGTCCTGCTTAGCACACCTCATTCAAGGAGCTTGTTCAAATAGGGAACTATATCTGGGCTCTTCCTGTCCCAGTCATACTACAGGACCCTCTTTAAAACTCATCCAAAGAGAAAGAAGTATCCCTTTTCATTCCAACATGCCCACCTGACACTTCTTATCATGCCCAGGGACATCTTGCCTTCTTCATCCTGCCCTGTACCCTTTGTCCTCAAGATCCATCTCATTGCGAAGGTGGGGAGGGAAGGGATGGTAGGAGAAAAACAAAGGAGGGGATAATAAAGGAGGAGATAACAATGCTCGATAGGAAATGGACTCATGACCTTACCCATGTAATGGTTACCCCTTGTACAGTATCTTTACAATAAAAAAATATATAAAAGGATCCATCTCAGTGATCAGTAATAAAGTGTCAGAAGGCTTCACACACTGCCTGGCATAGCCTGATGAAAATTCCTCAGCCTAGGGTGTAATAATTCTCAGAGATTCTTTCATGTCCTCAGCTTCATGCTTTCATTGCACAGCCTATATGAATGATAATGCTTTGTTTGTACTTGCTGAAAGGAAACTGGTGGGGCTGGGGCATAGAAGACTTTTACCATGCGAGGCCCTATCAGAAATCAGGACACACAATGTCTTTTTCTAGGAATCTCTCCTAGATGATGAACATGGCCATCCCCCTTTCCAGTGGAGGTATAGCGTATGGCTGAGTGGAGCCTGCCTGAGCAGAGACCACAAGGCTGGACAAGGCCTGTTACTCATTTTCTTAACCAGCTGAGAAGCAACAGAAACCTCACAAATGAATGCCAGTATAGGCTTCAGCTCCACAGAATACAGGTGTCCCTGGTTTTCTCCTAAAAAATGTTAATCACAAGTGTGCTGATCATTAAGAACCAGCAAAAACACCTTGGCTTCCTCTGGGATTGGGTAGTTCTTTAGTGACAAGCCTAACTTTGAAGTCCCTTTGACTTTTAAACCATGCAGTTGGTATTTCCTTTATTTTATTATTACTGAGTGAACTACTCTGGAAATGATGGGAGTTAATATGAGACTCATTAGTATTAATAATTATGATTAGGGTTAATAATCATTGGCATGATGCTTTGTGGTTTGGAACAGGAAGCTTTAACTTGAATCATCTAATACTCAGTGTTTATCATTCTTCCTTTCTACTAAATTCATCCTATTTTTTTTTTTTTTTGGGTTGGTCCTGGGCCTGAACTCTGGGCCTAGACGCTGTCCCTCAGCTCTTCAGCTCAAAGCCAGTGCTCTACCACTTGAGCCACAGCACCATTTGGACTTTTTTCTGCTTATGTGGTGCTGAGGAATCGAACCCAGGGCCTCATTCATGCAAGGCAATCACTCTACCACTGAGCCACCTTCCCAGCCCCTAAATTCATTCTTTTAATTGAAGTATCATCTGTAACCTAGCAGAAAATTTCCAGAAAGGAAGCTGTTAAATTCTCCAGATTTTGGAATTTGATAACAGCAATTTTTATTTGGTTGCTTTATTTGCAATATTTATTTCTTGCCTCTTGAGAAGCACTAAGATGTGTGTGTGTGTGTGTGTGTGTGTGTGTGTGTGTGTGTGTGTGTGTGTGTGTGTGTGTGTGTGTGTGTGTGTATACTGGTGTGCTGTTACTGGGTCTTGAACTCAAGACCTCACCCTTTTGATTGACTTTTGCACTAAAGGCTAATACTCTATCACTTGAGCAGTAGCTCTACTTCTGGCTTTTTGCTGTCTAATTGTAGTAAGAGTCTCTGGGCTATATCTGTCCAGGCTGGCTTTGAACCTATATGCTCAAATCTTAGCCTCTTGAATAGCTAGGTTTATAGCTGTGAGACATTAGTGCCTGGAAAGAAATATTTTTATATCTAGAAAATAGGAGGGCACAGAGGAACGAGGAAAGAAAGACTGTATTTCCTTAGAGTAAGAGACTAAATGTCTATATATTAAGGGAGAGAATATAGATTGGTTCTTTTTTGTGCTTATACTAGGGTTTGAACTTGGGGCCTCAGGCTCTTGTTGATCTTTTTTTTTTTGTCGGTCATGGGGTCTGAACTCTAGGCCTGGGCGCTGTCCCTGAACTCTTCAGCTCAATGCCAGCACTCTACCACTTGAGCCACAGCGCCACTTCCAAGTTTTTCTGCTTATGTGGTGCTGAGGAATTGAACCCAGGGCCTCATGCATGCAAGGCAAGCACTCTACCACTGAGCCACCTTCCCAGCCCCAATCTTTTTATACTCATGGCTGACATTCTACCACTTGAGTCATACCACCAGTTCCAGCTTTTTGTTGGTTAATTGGAGATAAGAGTGTCTTGGGTCTGTCTGTCTCTTGAGCATTTAGAATTCCAGGTGTAAGCCACTAGTGCCTGGGTGGTTCTTCTTCACCTTTAACATAGGATGCAGATGTTGAATGAGTAGGGCTCCAGAGTTTATATATTTCTAACAAACTGTGTGGATGAAAATACTCTGCACTCTGTAGACTGCACTTGGAGAAGTCATCCTAGACTGGTCACTATAGTTCATTGTTGGCAGAGCTTCCATACTGTCAAAGTATCTTGCTTTCTTATCTGTCTTTCTATCTATTTGCTGGTCCTGGGGCTTGAACTCTGGGCCTGGGTACTGTCCCTGAATTTCTTTTGCTCAAGGCAAGCACTCTACCACTTTAGTTACAGCTCCATTTCTGGATTTTTTTCTGAGTGGTTTATTGGAGATAAAGAGTCTCATACACCAGGGGCTTGTGGCTCACACCTGTAATCCTAGCTACTGAGGAGGCTGAGATCTGAGGATCACGGTTCAAAGCCAAGCTGGGCAGGAAAGTCCATGAGGCTCTTATCTCTAATAAACCACTCAGAAAACTGCAAGTGGCACGGTGGCTCAAGTGGTAGATCACTAGCCTTGAGCTGAAGAGCTGAGGGACAGCTCCCAGGCCCAGAGTTCAAGCCCCACGACTGACCAAAAAAAAAAAAAAAAAAAAAAGAGTCTCATGGACTTTCTTGCCCTGGCTGGCTTCTCAGCCTCTTGAATAGCTACGATTACAGGTATGAACCACTGGTGCCTTGTTTACTAGTGAATTTAATTAATTATTTTGTGCCAGTCCTGGGGCTCGAACTCAAGGACTGAGCACTGTCCCTGAACTTTTTCACTCATGGCTTATATTCTACCACTTGAGTCACAGCTCTACTTCTTTTTGGTGGTTAATTGGAGATAAGAGTCTCATGGACTTTCCTGTCCTGACTAGCTTCAAGCCATGATCCTTGAGCTCAGCATCCTGAGTGAGTAGCTGGTGCCTGACTTTCACTTTTTATTTTTGTTTGAAACAGGTTCTCTATGTGTAGCTCAGGGTGACCTTGAACTAGTGATTCTCCAGAGCAGGGGTATACCACTTTATCTAGCCAAAATGCCTTTTTTTCTTGTTGTTGGTTGTGGTGTTTGAACTCAGGACTTATGCACCATCCTTGAGCTCTTTTTCTCAAGGCTAGCACTCTACTACTTTGAACCACAGCTCCACTTCTTGTTTTTGAGTGGTTAATTAGAGATAAGAGTCTCATGGGGACTTTTCTGCCTGGGCTGGCTTTAAACCTTGATCCTCAGATCTCAGCTTCCTGAGTAGTGAGGATTATAGGTCTGAGGAAATGGCACCCAGCTTTGGAATACATTTTTTTTTTTTTTTTTTTTTTGCCAGTCCTGGGGCTTGAACTCTGGGCCTGGTTCCTGAGCTTCTTCTGCTCAAGGCTAGCATTCTACTACTGGAGCCACAGCGCCAGTTCTAGCCTTTTGTGTGTATGTGGTACTGGGGAATCGAACGCAGGGCTTCATACCTGTGAGGCAAGCACTCTACCACCAAGCCACATTCCCAGCCCTGGAAAACCATTTTTAAGAAAAAAAAAATCTGTCCCTGCAATTTGTGCTTATATTAGCCTGAGGCAAGCCTAGCAGGAACCTGAGTGGGGACTCAGGGGAGGGCGTAAGGTGAGCCTGTTGAGGGCCTCAGGCATGGAGGGCAGACAGAAAGGCAGAGTGTGTTCCTTGGAGGAAATAAGGTTGACATAAAAGGAGTGATCCTTTCTGATGTGGGCAGCTTCAAACAGTCAGGAGTTCATAATCAAAGGGAAGAGCCTGCGGAAAAGAAAAGGAACAGTTAAAGGAAGATCCAGATAGGTGCCGGGTGGTTACCCCAGCATGTGATCTGAGTAACCTAGAGCTCCACCTACTAGGACAGTAGTTGGCAGGGTTTCAACTTTGTGGGTCATGTAGTCTCTATTGCATCTACCTAACTGTACCCCAAAGCAGCTGTATGTAGACAGCAGATATGGCAATGTGCCAGTTAGAGTCTTTGTAAATGCTAGTGGAGGCGTGACTCAAACTGCAAAAGGCCCTGAGTTCAAGCCCTTGTATCAGCATACACACCAAAATACTAAAGTGTGAAGTTGTGATTTTTTGTTTCCCAATACCTCTTTTAATTCTTTTGACTTAAGCAGGTGGAATTTGGTCCATGGCTGAGTTTGGCTAACCCCTGGCTGAGGGCCTGGATTGGGTCCAGAAGTATCTCAGTGTACAGAATCCTTTACTGTGCATTTTTGAAACTGTATTAAGATAGCCTGGCAATAACATTTTTCATACTCAAATGGAGAAAATGGGAGTATTTTCAAAATGGAGAAATGGAGAAAATGGGAAGGTTGGGAGTATCTTTTATTAAGGAAATAAAACCCACCAAAGCTCTTCTCTATGATATACACTGCTATCACAAATGTCTTCCAGATACTGGCAAGACACCTTGAGTTCACATGCCAGTGTCTCCTGTCACCTGACCCTCATAGCACCTTTCTAAGCAGTGGTGACAGGCATTGGTCATATTCCAGAGGAAGAAACTTAACATTCCCAAGGATGCTGTCCTTAATGTCAGGGGACAGTGCTGCCAGGGATTTGTGTCCAGTCTTCCATGTTCAGATGTTGCTTTGGTTTTCAGTCTCCATAGGTGGCTCTCACAAATCATTTATAAATCACTTGTGGGAGGTGGCACTTTTGTCTTTAGGGAAAAAAAAGTATGGATATTAGGTCTCTTGTACACAGGTGATGAGCAGAGGTATACTCCTGTAGTATTGGTGTGAGTTTTGAGGCTGGGTCTGTGAGAAGTAGGAAGAACAGGTAAAAATGACCTCCTCCTCCTCCTCCTCCTCCTCCTCCTCCTCCTCCTCCTCCTCTTCCTCCTCCTCCTCCTCCTCCTCCTCCTCCTCCTCCTCCTCCTCCTCCTCCTCCTCCTCCTCCTTTTTCCTTCTTTTTCCTTCTTTTTCCTTCTTCCCTTTTCCCAGTCCTGGGGCTTGAATTACGGGCTTAGGCACCATCCTTGCACCTCTTTATTCTTAAGGTTAGTGCTCTACCACTCCAGCCACAGCGCCACTTCTGGCTTTTTCTGAGTAGTTTATTGCAGATAAGAGTCTCATAGATTTTCCTGCCTGTGCTGGTTTTGAATCACGACACTCAGATCTCAGCCTCCTGAGTAGCTAAGATTATAGGCATGAGCCACTGGCACTTGGCTGAAAATGATTTATTTCTCCATAAGTAGTTCTAGAAAATTCCCAAATGGTTAGTGATGTCCTATCTACCTTTCCCTGTGTGGCCATCAGGACCCAATCTCTCCTGAAACTCAGGGAACTTTTTATGCAGAGACACCCAGCCTGGAGATATGCCTTCTAGTGCCAGGACCTGTCTGAAAAGGGATCAAGGAAAAAGATGTCTTTGCACTGACTCACTCCAGTTCTTGTTTTCTCTCTTCAACTGTCCTAGCCTCCTGGCTGGAAACTGTAGCTCCCTAGAAGTTATTCTGACCCACTGGGTTATACTGGGTTGTCTTGTAACTGACACAATTTCTTCAGAAATTAATTAAGTCTTGGAAGTCTGGCCAATGACTTAATGCCTCTTTTCAGGTATCTGCATCCCAGGGCTGGTGGCTGTGGCCGTGAGAGGGTTCGGAGGTATTGTTTTCTAGTAGCTGCTGCTTTTATGTTTAGTCAGATGGCTGTGGTAGAAGCCTGGGGGTTGCAGCTTCTCCTGAGTCAAGTCCCTAGTCTAGAATTAGTCTTCTTCCCTGTCCCATGTAGCATGACCCTGCCTCATCCTCTCTCCTTGTAGCACATGCGTCTTCATGTTGAGCCTGTCTTTGTCTTGTTCCTGGTGTCAGCTTGCTCTTCCCCTGCAGCGGGCCGCAGCCCAGCGAATGGTGCTGAAGGAAGACATCTTCCAAGGTTTGGTTAGGTGGGAGGGTGGGAGCTGTGCCTCTGGGAGCAGGCTTCTTTGAGATGTGAAAGCTGGATCTGTGAAGGAGGCAAGGAGGCTGATCTCCTCCCCATACTGGTGCTTGCGTCTGCCTGGCAGCTCCCAGGCTCCAGGAAGGCCCTTTGTCTTCTCAGGTTGGACTGGAGCACTCTCATTCCTCCATGGCTCCGGCATCGGCAGTTGGGGCTGCAAGCCAAAGGGCAGAACTTCATGCTGGAGGACTCCACCTTCTGGATCTTTGGGGGCTCCATACACTATTTCCGTGTACCTAAGGAATACTGGAGGGACCGCTTGCTTAAGATGAGAGCCTGTGGCTTGAATACCCTTACCACGTGAGTGCAATATCCCTACTCCCCAAGCCTGGCTCCCAAACATGGGCTCGTAGTTGTCTACAGGAGGAAAAATGTAAGAGGGGAAGCCAGCCCAAGCCTTCTGCTAAGGTCTGCAGGGTAAGTGTTCCCCTCCCTCAGGGGCCCCACAGAACTCTTTATTAATACTGTAGGCATGAAAAGATCAACCAAATAGCAGTATTATTCAAAAGAATAGAAGCTGGATGCCAGTGGCTCATGCCTGTAATTCTAGCTATTCAAGAGGCAGAGATCTGAGGGTCATGATTCAAAGCCAACCTGGGCAGAAAAGTCCCCGTGAGACTCTTATCTCCAATTAACCACTCAAAAACCAGAAGTGGAGCTGTAGCTCAGAATAGTGGAGTACTAACCTTGAGCAAAAGAGCTCAGTGACAGTGCCCAGGCCCTGAGTTCAAGCCCCACCACCACCACCAACAAAAGAGGTAAGAATAAAGTGTATATGTAGGAAGTGATTCAGAGATCATAAATATTTATTTGTGAATGACTTGAAGGACAAATCTATTGTCTCATGATTCTAGAGACTAGAAATCAGAGATCAAAGTGTGGATCGGGAGCTGTTCCAATTGGCTTGTAGAATGCTATCTTGTCCTTACCTTTACATGGCTTTTCCAGAGTGTGGATTCCTGGTGTCTCTTCCTCTTCTTACAAGATACTACAAATGGTATTTTCACAAACAACTCCAGCCCATCTGTGCCACAGATGTGTATAGTCCTTTTGGGGTCAGCTGCGTGAGAGGCCACCTGTCTACAGTTTCAATATTCCTCTTTCTGAGGATCTTGGTTTGAAGTCAGCCTGGGCAAGAAAGTCCATGAGACTCTTATCTCTACTAAACTGCAAAAAAAAAAAAAAAAAAAAAAGCCCGAAGTGGACCTGTGGCTCAAGTGGTAGAGAGCTAGCCTTGAGCACAAAAGCTCATGGACAGTGCTCAGGCCCAGAGTTCAAACCTCAGGGCTGACCTTTCTCCCCCTACCACCCCCCCCAAAAAAAAAAAAAGAAAAAAAAAAAGAACTATTCTGTTGCAAACTTTGGAAATCTGTGTGCTTTAGTAAAACTATGACTGAAAGCCGAAATTTCTTTTCACCTTTTTATTTATTTATTTTCTGATGAATTCCTTTTTTCTCTCCAGTGAAAGGTAGGGGTAGCAAGCAACCTGTGGTTAAAGAGCCAGACTTTCTTCCTGTATATGTCATGTTTTACCCAAGTCTAGCTGACTGTCTTTCTTCTCCTAAGGAGATACCTGGTCAGTCCCTTGGGACTTACCTTGGACCTCAGCTTCTCTATTACCTTCAGGTCTGTTTCCTTAGTTCTCAGTTCTGGGCCAGAAGGCATTAAGAAACATACCTTCAGCCATCAGAAAAGGATTTAGGGATAAAAAGGTAATCCTGGAGGCAAAGTGAGACCAATGATAAACTCTTGTCTTTAATTATCTTTCCTTTTACAGTTATGTCCCATGGAACCTCCATGAGCCAGAAAGAGGCAAATTCAACTTCTCTGGGAACCTGGATCTTGAGTATGTGGTCTTGCTGCTTTTGTGACATGGCCTGAGCGAGGGTTGGGGAGTGGCTAGAGGTGGCTACCTGGGGTTGATGAGGAGTCCTAGACATGTCTCAGCTCAGGCTGAGAACTGGAAGGACTGGGGTTGGTGCCTTGTTCTCAGGATGCTGAGAGGCTCTGCCTCCAAGCCCTGGATGCTTCTGAGCCATGACCTATTTGTCACCTGGGGACTTGAGTCTGCATCCTCTGCTACCTGTTCTCCAGTGAAGCTCAGTGAACCCAAGACCCCAGGTGTTGCCCAGCTCTATAGTGCTCTTTAGCCATTTGGGCTGGGTGGGGGGCTGCTTCTGGGTCAGAAGACATCTATTCTGTACCCTGTCTGATGTCATTTGCTCACTGTGTTGGGATCAGTACAAACCACTTCCCAGAGTCTCTGGGCTCCAACCTGGTAGCACTCCAGTGCCTCCTTCCTCCAGTTTCCCTGGTTGGGAAAGAAAGGAGCCTGTAATAGCTGTGGGTTCCTCCTACACTATCTCTCCTCTTGGACCATCTGGAGGGGACTTGACTTGGTTTCCCTCCTCAGGGCTTTTATCTTGATGGCTGCAGAGATTGGGCTGTGGGTGATTCTGCGACCAGGCCCCTACATCTGCAGTGAGATCGACCTCGGGGGCTTGCCCAGGTAAGCGGGGCTAAGGGGCTGCAAAGTAACTTGAAGTGTCTCAATGCTAGTGCAGAATATTCAGAGATGTTGCTCTAGTTTGTTTTGAGGTACAGTTTCCATTCTGTGCTGAGCTTGCTTTCCAGAATAAGTAACTCCCAGGAGGGGCCATTTTGAATGATACCAGTAACTGCCCATGCACAATCTCATTGGTTATTTTTATCAACAACACGAAGGCTGATCATTCTGAAACACTTTGTCCTTCTGGGCCCAATTCTGGAGTTGGGACCCCAGGCAAGTCATTGATCCCCTCTGGATCTTAGCAGCCTGTTACAAAATGGGAAAAATCAAACTTGTACCTGTCTGTTTCTTAGGGATATTACCACTCATTTATTAAAAGTCCTAGTACTGGGAAAGTAAAAGAGATGCTCTTGTTACTGTTTTCTTCCAGTTTCCTAATGTCTGATCTTCCCAGGTGAGTCTCTTATGCTGAGTGCTCTGGGTTGCAGTAGCAACCTGGGCAGGAATCAGTCAGTTAGGACCATTCATCTTGTTACTGCCTTTATTTTCAGTAAAAAGATTCTCTCCTTAACGGTATAAGCTCTCTAACCTCACTCTGTCCCCAGTGTTAGTCCCAGCCTCCTCATTCCTTGCTGCCCCAGGAGGAAAGAAGACTGAGCCTGTTGGCCCCAAGGTCTCCCAGGAAACTGACTCTGCACAACACAAACACTGAGCCCTGGCCTCGTTTCCTCTCTGTTTCCAGCTCTACTCACTCTTCCCTAAGGAGAGCCTTCTCTCTCCATCTCTCAGTATCCAGGATCAGGCCTCTGAGCTGGCTGAGAACACAGCCAGAGTGTCTGCCCCCTTCCTGGGGATTAGAAATCTGCACCTGGTCAGCTTTTTCCTAGGGGCTCAGCTGGAGCAGGGCACCAGAGGACAACAGGGTTTAACATTCTTAACTTAGAAGCAGCAGCGACTTTTCTCTGAGATTTCCCTGCAGGGGGCACCTGTCAATTCATGAGGGACCCACTGGGCTAGACCCCAGGAGGAGCTCTAGGCCTGTATGATGCCTCCTTCCTTGTGAAAGCCAGGTAGACCCTGCCTCCCTTTCCGTTGTGTACCACGTATACTGACCATGTTCTGGGCTTCCAAATCAGGCAGAAGGTGCAGAGGCTTTTTTTCTTACAGCTTCACCAGAGAAAGAAGATCTCAACTTCCAGCTTTGGAACTAACTATTCTATGGTGCTGTGTTCCTCTGAGTATTGGTACTCACACCATAGAGTGGGGAGAGACTTTCCCAGGCTCTCCTGTGGCTACTTGTAGGCAGAGTTTTGAAGGCCCAGTGCTGCTCCTGCAAGTAAGTCCCCCAGCCAGCCAGTCAGTCTCTGGGTCAGGTTCATTTTTCTGAGTAACTTGGGAAGGATGTGTTTGGGTCTTTTCCAGTCTGGTTCCAGTGATTCCTAACCCATTTTTTATTTTTATTTTTCTAGTCCTGGGGCTTGATCTCATTCTAGGCACTGTCAGTAACCTTTTTTTCCTTCCTTTTTCCTCAAGTCTAGTCCTCTACCACTTGAGCCACAGCTCCACTTCTGTTTTCTGTTTTTGTTTTGTGTGTGGTTAATTGGAGATAGAGTCACATAGGCTTTCCTGCTTGGGCTGGCTTTGAACCATAATCCTCAGATCTCAGCCTCTGAAGTAGCTAGGATTACAGATGTGAGCCACCAGTGCTTGGCTTTGTTTTTTTATTTCTTTTTGACACAGAGAGACTAGACTGTATGGTAGAACCCAGACTGGCTTCAGACTTGTTTTTCTCCTGCCTCTGATTCCTGAGCTGGATTTTTTTAGATGAATCTTCTCACCCAGCTTGGCATCACCTTTTTGTGAAGGGATTACATTATAAATGAGTGAGATATGGGCCTTGAGTCCAGGGCAAAGTGTTTCCCACTGCCTGACAGTGATAGAGCCTGTAGCCAGGAAGCTGGTAATGGACTTGCTAGGGCTGAATCTGTGGGTTAGGAAACAGACAATGTGGGCTGGCACTGTGGCATTCTCATTTCCGAAACAGTTGCCTTGTTTCTGGACTTGGGACTGGTCTCCAGTCTCATTCTTCAATTTTATGAAGTTGCTTCCTTCTCCATGTGCTGTCACCTGGCCTGAGGTCAACCCAAAGACCCAGATGCTAATGTCCCCCTTTCTTCCTTTTATCTTCAAGCTGGCTACTCCAAGATCCTAGCATGAAGCTGAGAACAACTTACAAGGGCTTCACAGAAGCAGTAGACCTCTACTTTGATCACCTGATGTCCAGGGTAGTCCCTCTCCAGGTAAAAGCGAAGGACTTTTTGATCTTCATTTGTCTTCTTCTAGGTAGAAGGTATCCTAACCTTGCCTAGGTTAGTGCTCAGATAAGAGCCATGTAGTTCTTTTTAACACGGGGATATACTCTTCCTTACTGCCTGAGATTTAGAGTTAGAATTGGGCAAGCCTGTAGCAGTTGCTGCTTCAAAGAGCTATGCATTTCAGTGTGATCTCAGCCAGTGCTAAAAGGGCAGATAGCGCACTCACATTGCTCCATGTGGTCCCAGAGCTCCCACTGGAGATGAGTGGATAGGAATCTTGATAACTGAAAACACTCATCTACCACTGTCTCAGTAGTTTAGTGGTTTGATTCTGCGCAGAGCAGAGCATAGACCAACAGGCCATGGAGAGGACAGTAGAAGCTTTGTAATGGTTTTTAAGGTACTTCTCTCTGTGACCAATAGATGCTGCATAATACCCATTTGCCATTCAATACAAACCTGTAATCGTAGCTACTCAGGAGGCTGCAATCTGATGGGTTCAATGCCAGCCCAAGCAGAAAAGTCTATGAAAAGATAGAAGTGCAGGTATGGCTCAAGTAATAGAGTTCCAGCCTTGAGTGAAAATGCTAAGGAGGAGTGCCCTGGTCCCTAGTTCAAAACCTACCAGAACCAAAACCGACCCCCCCAAAAAAAGCCCCACAAAAGACAAAACAAAATGAAACCAAAACCAACCCCAAATGAAAGTTAAAATAAATGGGAGAAAGTATCTCAGTATGTTATGTAATAATTGGAAGCAACAAAAGCAGGAATTAGAATAATTAATCTAATTACTTATGTAAAAATTAGCACATCAATAAAAAATTAGTACATCAATGAAAAATTGCTCTTGAGTTAATTGTTTAGAACACTCATAGTACACATAAACCAAAGTGAACTACTGCCAGATAAAACAAAGGATAGCCAGTTAAATTTGAATTTCAGATAAGTGGGGAATAACTTTAAGTTATAACTGTACTCCAAATATTATATTAGCCCTACTTACACTAAAAAATTATTCATTATAAATTTAAATGTAACTGGGTGCCTTTATTTTCTAAAATTGGCAGATCTAATTATTAAAGAAGCAAGCTGTCAGTACAGAACTACTCTAGTACCAAACTTCTCATAGCCAGGTGCCAGTGGCTGTAATCCTAAGTACTCAGGTTAGGTTCTGAGGATCAGAGTTTGAAGCCAACCCAGCAGGAAAGTCCATGAGACTCTTAACTACAGTTAACAAATGAAAAAGCCAGAAGTGGAGCTGTGGTTCAAGTGGTAGAATGCTAGATCTGAGCACAAATACTAAGGGGTAGCACCCAGACCCTGAGTTTAAGCCCTAATATCAACACATGTGCACACGTGCTCACACACACACACAAACAAGAAATAAGAGGAAAGGAGAGAAGAGAGACAAAGAGAGGGAGAAATTTGGAAGTTATTGGCCTATATTTTTACAAGGAAGATGGACTTACCTAGATGATTTAGCAGGTGGCAGCAGTAGATTGGGTGGTAGAGGCAGAGGTAAGGGAGCAAGGAAGGCTATTATTCTGAGAAAACAGTTCAGACACATTTTTAGGCACTGCAGTAGTATAAATGACACATTCTTAGGCACTGCAATAGTATATACAAGCTTTTTTTCAGGAATAGCAAAATTATTTTACTTATTTCCATTGTGGAGTATATATATAACATAAAATTGGGCACTTTGCATGTATAGACCAGCTGCAATGATTTATATAGTGATCCCCCTATCAGTGAGGGATATATTCCAAGACCCTCAGTGGATGCCCGAAAGCAAGGACAGGAGAAATGCAACTTGTGCTATATAATAAATGTATATTTGCTATTATTTATATGCATGAATAATAGTCATTATTATATTCACTAATAACCATTCATATATATGAATGTATGAATAATAAATTTATATATGAATATATAATAAATTCATATATATGAATTTTAAGTATGTACATATACTTAAAATACTTATGTGTATATATACTTAAAATTAAAGGTTAATTTATAAATCAGACACAGTAAGACATTGGCAACAATAATTGGTCACAAAGTAGAACATTTATAACAATAATGTAATAAGATTACCACTAATTAGGATGATCACTAATCTCGTACTTAGGTACCATTTTTAAATAAAGTAAGGGTTATTGAAACACAATCACTGGGATACTGTGACAGCTGATCTGATGGCTGAGATTGCTGAAGTGCTAACAGGCAGGTATATAGAGTGTGGATACACTGGACAAAGGGATGAGTCATTTATCCGGGTGAATAGGGTGTGATAGTGCATGATTTCATTACTACTCACCACATTATATTTAAGCACAGTTTTAAAACTTATGGGCTGGGCACTGGTTGCTAAAGCTTGTAAATCCTGGCTACTCAGGTTGAGATCTGAGGATTGTGGTTTGAAGCTAACCTAAGCAGAAAAGACCATGAGACTCTTATCTCTTATCTTCAGTTAGCCAGCAAAAAGCTTGAAGTTGAGCTGTGGCTCAAGTGGTGGAATGCCTGAGCAAAAAAGCTAAGAGACAGAGTCTGATCCTGAGTTCAAGCCCCAGTATTGGCACAAAAACACAAAAAAAAAACCCACCAAAGAAAAAGTTGGAGAAAAGTACAAAAATATTGAATTAGAATGCTAGATCAAAATTTGCTCTATCTGTTGACTTTGAAAGTATTCTCAATTTTTAAGTGACTAAGGGGACCAAAGGAATAATTAGTAGCTTAGACAAAATTAGGAATGACACTATCGTTGCTCTTAACAATAGCTAATAGGTAGAAGAAAGATGGTTTGTTTTGGTTCTTTCAGTCTGTTAGGATACTTCCGAGACAGATGTAGGAACTTCCATCTTACATGATAAAACAAAAAAAATATTGTTTCCTCTTTCCTTGATGCTATTAACTTGAGTAGTTATATTGAAAATTTGAAACTACTGGTGGTACTGTATTTCAAGGTGATAGAAAAGCAGTATTTTTTATTTATTTTTTATTTTATTTCAGGGCACTATTTAACATGACCTGAAGATATTCAGCATGTTTATTTGTTATTATAATAATGGTATGCTGTTAAGTTTTTGTGAACTTGAATTTGTTTTTGTTGCTGGAAATCAATTAAACAAAGAAATGTTGTCTAAAAAAAAAAAAAAAACACCAAAGTTAGTGGGATTTTTTTCATTTGATATTTTATACTACAGGGTCTGGGGGTTTAGCCCAGTGGAAGGGTGCCCACCCGGCACGCGCAAGGGCCTGGGTTCAGTCCTCAGCCCTGGGGGGGAAAATATTTTATACTACAGCTGAGTATGGATAATGGAAACCTACAAAACAAAACCACAGATAATGGGGCAACTATTATATTCACATCATTAATTCAGTCTTCCATGACAAAGTACCATCAGCTTGATGAGTGAAAAGCAACAGAATTTTTTTGCTCACAGTTCTGTGGATTGAACTCCAGAGACTTGTGACTTATGTATTCTAGGCAAATGTGCCATTACTGATTTACATCTTCAGCTCTTTGTTTTGTTTTGTTTTTGTCAGTTTTGGGGCTTGAATTCAGGGCCTGAGCACTGTCCCTGAGCCTCTTTGTGCTCAAGGTGAGTGCTTTACCACTTGAACTCTAGAGCCATTTCCTCCTTTGGGTTTTTATAAGGGCACTAATACACTCATGAGTGACCCATGAATTAAGCTTCTCTCCAAGATTCCACCTCTTGGCCCCCCCCCTCCCGTCCCCCGTCCCCTAGTCCTGGGGCTTGAGCTATGGGCCTGGGTGCTGTTCCCGAGCTTTTGTGCTCAAGGCTAGTGCTTACCACTTGAGCCACAGATCCACTTCCAGTTTTTTGTGGTTTTGTGGTTAGAGATAAGAGTCTCATGGACTTTCTGCCTGGGCTGGCTTTGAACTGCAATTCTCGGATCTTAGCCTCCTGAGTAGCTAGGATTATAGACATGAGCCACTGGTACCTGGCTCAAGATTCCACTTATTTGTTTGTTTATTTATTTATTTATTCCTGCTAGCCTGGGTGCTTGAACTCAGGACCTTAATCTCTTGCTCAGTTTTTTGCTTATGGTTGGCACTTTACACTTGAGCCATGCCCCCAGTCCAGCGTTTTGGTAGTTAATTGGAGATGAAGTCCATGAACTTGTATTGTATTGTATTGAACTGTCACCCTCCTGGCCTCAGTCTCCTGAGTAGCAAAGGATTGTAAGTGCTAGCCACTGGTATGTGGCTAAGAATCCATCTTGTAATACCATCAGAGATTATGATTTCAACGTAAGAATTTTGAGGAAACACAAACATTTAGTCCATTGCTACCATCGTACCTCCAGAACATATTGGATGGTGCAGTGGTTGCAATGGACTAAAAGTACCCATTAAACGCCCCACTTCTCCTTTTCAGCTCCTAGCAACTGTCATTCTCTTAGGTCTCTGAGAATTTATTCTATCCATCTCATGTGGGTGCAATCATTCAGTATTATGACTGGCTTATTTCAATTAGCACAATGTTTTTAAGGTTCATCCATGGTGCAGCATGTGTTAGAATTTTCTTTTCTTTTTGGTGACAGTCTGAGGGTTTGAACTGAGGGCTGGGGCACCTTCCCTGAGCTTCTTTTTGCTCAGGGTATATCACTTGAGCCACAGCTCCACTTTTGGCTGTTTTTGGTAGTTAATTGGAGATGAACGTTTTGAACCACAATCCTCAGATCTCAGATCCCAGATGTGAGCGTCTGGCTTGAATTTCTTTTCTTTTTAGGCTGACTAATATTCTGCTATATGTATGTACTACTTTCTGTTTATTCACTGCTCCACTGATGGACCTTTGGATTGTTTCTGCATTTGGTGCCTGTGAATAATCTGTTAGATATGTGGTGTATAAATACCTGTTTGAATCCCTACTTCACTTCTGGGTTTACAAATAGAGCTGAAATTGCAGGAACAAATTATAAAAGTTGTGTGTGTGTGTGTGTGTGTGTGTGTGTGTGTGTGTGTGTGTGTGTGTGTGTGTGTGTACAAATAGAGCTGAAATTGCAGGAACAAATTATAAAAGTTGTGTGTGTGTGTGTGTGTGTGTGTGTGTGTGTGTGTGTGTGTGTGTGTGCATCTATATGTAGGTGTGTGTATATTTTTTTCCTGAGTAATGGTTATATTATTTTGTATAGAAGTTGCACCATTTGTATTCTCATCAGCAATATATGAGAGTTTCCATTTCTCCATATCTTTGCTGATGCTTGCTATTTTCTGTTCGTTTGGTAAGAACCATCTGAATGGATATAAAGTGGCATCTCTTTGTGTTTTTGATTTGTATTTCTCTAGACATGAGTTGTGGAATTAGACATCTTTTTCTGTGCTTATGGCTGTTTGTTATCTTTGAAGAAATGTTTATAGAAATTCCATTGACTCTGTAAACTTAGGTTGGGTAGTATTCACAACATTGAATCTTCCAAATCCATAAAAACCAGATGCCTTAACTTTATTGGTATCTTCTTTACTTTCTTTTAACATCATTTTGTCATTTCTAGTGTCTAGCCATTTCATTTTCTTGATTAAATTTATTTTTATTTTATTCCTTTTGGAATTGTTTATTAGTAGTCTATAGAAGTAGAGTGGATTCTTGTATATCAGTCAACTGATGCAGAAAACTTGAGCTACCCTTTGTCTTTTCTTTATCAATTGAAATCATACCTTTTCCCCTTAATTAAAAAATGCAGTTTATCGCATTGATTTTTTATTTTATTTTATTTTTTTGGGTCTGGTCGTGGGGCCTGAACTCTGGGCCTGGGCACTGTCCCTCAGCTCTTCAGCTCAAGGCTAGTGCTCTACCACTTGAGCCACAGCGCCACTTCCGGCTTTTTTCTTTTTGCTTATGTGGTGCTGAGGAATCGAACCCAGGGCCTCAGGCATGCAAGGCAAGCGCTCTACCACTGAACCACCTTCCCAGTCCCGCACTGATTTTTTTGTATATAGAACCAACCTTGCATTCTAGGAATCCCATTTATTCATGGTGTATAATCCTTTGCAAATATTGTCAAATTCAAATTTCTAGTATTTTGTTGAGGATTTTTGCATCAGTATTCATCATAGATAATTTTTCTCTAGTTTTATTTTTTGTAATTCTTTTTTTTTCTCTTTTCCTGGTTTGGTAAAGAATAAGAAAAGAAATGTTCTTCACTTGTGGGAGAATTTAAGAAGAATCAGAGTTAGTTCTTCTTTAAGTAATTGATTGAGAAGCAGATATGATTATGTATATCAGCAATTCCAGCATTTGGGAGGCTGAAGGAGGAGGATTGAAGACAGCCTGAGCTACATATGTAGTGAGACCTTGTTTTAAAAAAATGCATGTATATGATAAAATTTATTCATGAAGCATCTGGTGCTGAGTTTCTCTTTGGAGATTTTTGATGACTCATTCAGCCTTTTTATTAGTTTTAGGTCTATTAGATTTCTTTTTCTTCATGACTTAAGTCTTGGTACATCATATTTCTAGGAATTAATCTGTTTTGTCTATGGTTATTCAATTTGTTTGTATAAGTTATTCAAACTTATAAACCTTATTATGTCTGTAAAACCAGCAGTAATTTCTTCTTGTTTGGTATTGGTTAGTTGGGTTTTCTCTCTAGTTTATTTTTTAAAGTTATCTTTAAGTAGGTGTACAAAGGAATTGCCATTTAACAAAGCAGTTGATGAATACAGTGTATCTCAATCAATGTCACTCTTTTGAACATTCTCAACCATCAGTCCCTTATCTACCCCTTCCCTCACTAGTCCTCTTATTTAAATTTAATTTTATTGTCTAGGTGATGTACAGAGGGGTTACAGTTACATATGTAAGGTAATGAGTACATTTCTTGTTGAACTTGTTATCCTTTCCCTCATCCTCACTCTTCTTAATTTTGTAGGATATACACTGTATTCTTGTCTGCATTTTCCCTGTCTTCTCCTCTTCATTTCTGTAGTCAGGTTAGCTAAAGGTTTTTTTTTTTTTGTCATTTTTGTAGTTCTTTTCAAAGACTCAGATCTTAGATTTGTCAAATATTCTTAATTGTTTCTAGTTTTTGAAGGTATAAAGTTAGGTTGTTGATTTGAGACCTGGTCTTTTAAAAGTGTTTACACTACTTTTTAAAATATTTTTATTGTAAAGATACTATACAGAGGGGTTACAGTTACATGAGCAAGGTAATGAGTCCATTTCCTATGGAGCCTTGTTACCCCCTCCTTTGTTTTTCCCCTACTATCCCTTTCCACCCCACCTCCCCAACTCTTCCCCCCACCCCCTGCAAAGTTGTAAAGTTCATTTTCAACATAGTGTCTTGTACATCTCATTGTTACAGTGGATCATCCTGTAACCTTATTTCAGCATTTTGTTATTTTTCTTCCTCTCCTCAAATTAGAAAAATGTATAAACAAGATGCAGGACACCAAAATCAAATACAGTGACAAGCATTTTCTTAGCACTTTAATGGCATCTCATAGTTTGTTTTTATTTTTATTTGTCTCATTCTTATTTTCTAATTCCTTTGTGATTTCTTCATGAGCTGTAGATTAAGAGATTGTTGTTTAAATTTCTATGTTTTTGTAGTTTGTCCCATTTTCTTTTGTTGTTTAATGGTTCCTACTTCATTCCATTGTTACTGGAAAGGTATTTTTGTACGATTTTTGGTCTTATAAAATTTTATAATTTGTTTTGTGGCCTAATATTGGAGAATGTTCCATGTGCCCAGAAAAAAAAAATGTGTATTGTGCTCTTAAGGGTGTAGTTTTTGTTTTTGTTTTTGTTTTTACAGTCCTGGGGCATGAACTCTGGGCCTGGGCGCTGTCCCTCATGTCTTCAGCTCAAGGCTAGCTCTCTACCACTTGAGCCACAGCACCACTTCAGTTTTTTTTTCTGCTTATGTGGTACTGAGGAATCGAATCCAGGGCTTCATGCTTGGGAGACAAGCACTCTACCACTGAGCCAACTTCCTAGCCTGTAATTTTTTTTTTTTTTTTTTTGTGGGGCTTAAACTCTGGGCCTGGGAGCTGTCCCTGAACTCTTCAGCTCAAGATACCACTTGAGTTCTACCACTTGAGCTACTTCTGGTTTTCTGGTGGTTAATTGGAGATAAGAGTCTCATGGACTTTACTGCTGGGCTGGCTTTGAACTGCAATCCTCAGATCTCAGCCTCCTGGGTAGCTAGGATTATAGGTATGAGCCACAGGCATCTGGATTGGGTATAGTGTTTTATATATATATAGCTTTTAGAGTCAACTGGTCTGTAGTGTTGTCTAAGTCTTCTTTCTTTTTATTGATTTTATGTTGGCTTGTTCTTCCATTATTAATAGTGAAATGCTGAGTCTGCTGCTATTATTGTTGAGCAATCCTATCAGTGCTTGGTTCACATATATTGGAGCCCTAATGTTTGGTACATCTATATTTAAAATTGTTATATATTTTTGGTGAATTGACTCTTTTATAATTATGTATAATAAAATATATATGGAATGTATAGCATAAAATTATAGTACATAATTATATAAGTATAATATATAATTATAACATAATATGGAATTAATTATAATATACAATTACATAACATAATACATAGTTTATAATCTATTGGATACATACAAATATGTAATTATATAATTTCATAATAGTTTACATTATATATTTTGTATGTTTATATTTATATTTTTCATTATATATTATATACATGATTTATACATATAATGTTATATGTATTATATTATATCCTCCTTATTTCTTGTAAAAGTTTTGACCTACATTCTATTTTGTTTGCTATTAGTAAGGTTACGTCAGCTCTCTTCTGGTTATTAATTGTGTTGAATATCTTTCTGTCTTGTCACTTTCAGTCTATGTGTATGTAAGTATTTTTGGCTCTGCCAAGAGCATTCTATAGACTTCATCCAGTTGGATATTATTTTCCCTTTTTCCCATTCTGCTAATGTATGTCTTTTGATTGAGGAGTCGACTTCATTTACATTGAAAGTAATTACTGATAAGGAACATGCTTCTTATTGTGTTTATTTTCTATATCTTTCAGCTTTTTCCTCTCATATATATATATATATTTTTTGGCGGTTGTGGGGCTTGAACTCTGGGCCTGGGCGCTGTCCCTCAGCTCTTCAGCTCAAGGCGAGCGCTCTACCACTTAAGCTACAGCGCCACTTCCGGTTTTCTAGTGGTTTATTGGAGATAGGAGTCTCACGGTCTCTCCTGCCCGGGCTGGCTTTGAACCGCGATCCTCAGATCTCAGCCTCCTGAGTAGCTAGGATTACAGGCGTGAGCCACCGACGCCCGGCTTTCCTCTCATATTTTGACCATTACAAACTTCCTATATATCTAGTTGATTATTATTATTATTTTTTTTGGGTCCAGTTGTGGGGCCTGAACTCTGGGTCTGGGCGCTGTCCCTCAGCTCTTCAGCTCAAGGCTAGCACTCTACCACTTGAGCCACAGCACCACTTCCGGCTTTTTTCTTATGTGGTGCTGAGGAATCGAACCCAGGGCCTCAGGCATGCAAGGCAAGTGCTCTACCACTGAGCCACCTTCCCAGCCCCCTAGTTGATTATTTTTTATAGTGACACTTTTATGGTAATTTTAAAATTTCATTTTATGTATTATTATGATTCCCATAGTAATAAATATAATGTTCTAAAGTTGTGACACCCTGTCTTAAATCAACATAAAATTGATGTTTATTGCATACAAAACTCTACTCCTAAGCCAGGTGCCAGTGGCTCACACCTGTAATTTGAGCTATTCAGAAGGCTGAGATCTGAAGATTGTGGTTCTGAGTCAGCCCAGACAGACAAATCCTAGAGATTCTTAGCTCCGTTAACGAGCAAAACACTGGAGGTAGAGCTGTGGCTCAAGTATTAGATTGTGAGCTTTGAGCAAAAAGCTAAGTGAGAGTGTGAGGACCTAGTCTGAGCCCAAGTTCTGGCACATAAACAAAACAAAACTAAACAAAATCTTCCCTTTTAGTTTGGTTCCCCACTTTATTGACGTCAAATTACACCTTTGTATATAATGTACCAGATTCTTTTATGTCTTTAAAATATTACAGTAATAAGTGTCTTTGTAAACTAAAATATTAATAATACTACTCTTTTTTTTTTTTTTTTTTTTGGTCCAGTCGTGGGGCATGAACTCTGGGCTTGGGCTCTGTCCCTCAGCTCTTCAGCTCAAGGCTAGCACTCTAACCACTTGAGCCACAGTGCCACTTCCGGCTTTTTTCTTTTTTCTTTTTTTTTTTCCGGCTTTTTTCTTTTTGCTTATGTGGTGCTGAGAAATCGAACCCAGGGCCTCAGGCATGCAAGGCAAGCGCTCTACCACTGAGCCACCTTCCCAGCCCCTTCAGTACTCTTAATATATTATTTCCTTGCCTTCTTCAGGCTGCAAAGATCCTTCCTATAGGAGAAGGCACTTTTTCCTTTTTTTTAAAATGTTTTTTAATTGTGAAAATAGTGTACAGAGGGGTTACAGTTACATGAGAAAGGTAATGAGCACATTTCCTATTGAGCATTGTTACCTCCTGCTTCATCTTTCCCCTACCATCCCTTCCCTCCCACCTCCACAACTCCTCCCTCCCTTCCCCCCACAAGTTGTAAAGTTCGTTTTCAACATAGTGTCTTGTACATCTCATTGTTATGAGTCAACCTGTATCCCTATTTAAGCATTTTGTTTTTTCCCTTCCCCTCTCCAAATTAGAAAAGTGTATATACAAGATGCAGGGCACCGGAATCAAGTACACTGAAAACAGGGGTTATACTGTGGGGGAGGAACATAGCAAAGAAACAAAAAAAATTACATAGTACATTACAAGTATGTTAAAAACAATAGCAAGAAAGTAAAGAACCCCTGTATTAGTGTTAATTTCACTTAACATCATCTTATATGTACATATGGTCATATGTACATAACTTTTGATCTTTTCTGCTTGTCCTAGACATATACTAGTTATTGTAGATAATGGAAACCATTGGACCTATGTTTCTTTGGGCCTGGCTTACTTCACTTAAAAAATTAAAAATTATATTTTTTCCAAGTCTTTGCATTTCTTAACAAATGGGGTGATGTCATTCTTTCTGATGGAAACATAGAATTCCATTGTGTGTGTGTGTGTGTGTGTGTGTGTGTGTATGACACACACACACACACACACACACACACACATATATATAAACATATATATATATGTATATATCACATTTTCTGGATCCATTCATCTACTGAGGGGCATCTGGGTTGGTTTCATATCTTAGCTATGGTAAATAATGCTGTGATAAACATAGTTGTGCTGGTAGCTTTAGTATAGCCTTGTTCGTGATCGTCTGGGTAAATGAGAAGGCACTTCTACTTTTAAGTATTTCTTTGTATTTTAACAGTTTGAGTATATAACATGTTTCTCTGTAGCTGTCTAGAATATTATATGTGGAGTTTTTTGAGCTTTGGAATTTTGAATATTGATGTCTTTTCCCAAATTGGAAATACTTTCAGCCATTATTTTACTTTGTGTGTGTGTGTCTGTCTTGGGGCTTGAACTCAGGGCCTGGGTTCAGTATCACTCTACCACTTGAGCCCCAGTTCTACTTCTGGCTTTTTTTTGGTAGTTCAGTGGAGATAAGAGTCTCACAGTCTTTCCTGTCTGGGCTGGCTTTGAGATCTCATCCTCCTGAATAGTTAGGATTATAGGTGTGAGCCACTGACACCTATTTTACTATTTTAATTTTATTTTTAGATAGTCTTGCTATATAATAGTCTGGGCCTTGAACTAGCAGTCCTTCTGCATCAGCCTCTCAAGCGCTAGGATTACAAGAGTGCACACCAGATTAGCCATTACCCAATAATCTCTCTACATCTTTGATCTCTTTTAGGAATCCCCAGAATGAGTATATTGGTCTGATTAATTGTGTATAAGTACCTTGGGTTCGATGAATTTTGGGTTCATTGATTTTTCTTTTATCTCCTCTGGCTAGATAATTTCAAATGATGTGTTTTCAAGTTCACTTATTCTTCATTCTGGCTGTATGAATCTGCTGTTAAATTTTTCTAATAAAATTTTTCTTTAGATATTCAACTTTTCAGCCCCAGACTTCCCATTTTATTAAAAATTAGTTTCCCTTTGCTTATAACATCATTTTGTTCATGTATCTTTTTCATTTTTGGTCTGGCTCTTTGCTTTTTCTCCAGCTCCTTGAACTTTTGACAATTGTTGTGAAGTCTTGGTTTATTTAAGGGTGAAGTATATATGTATGTGTGTTTAAACATTTCTGGAGATTTCAATAAGCCATATTTGCCTATTTTTTGAATGCTTTGTTTTTGCTGAATTTTGGACATTTGAGAACACAATGATCTCTCCCAGTCTTTGCAGACTGGCAGGAAAGACTTCACTAATTAATGAGCTTCTGAACCTGGAGATCATACCAGGGTAAAGATGTAATATCTCAGATATTCTCTAGGCATTTAAATTAGATACACCTATGTGTGTGCTTCCCTCCCTGCCCTATGGCTTGTCTCAGAACTACTTCTTACTGGCCATTTTGTCATATTCTTTGGTCCATAATTCCTTTTCCCAGGCATTCACAAGTTTGTAGTTTTCTGCATTTTTCACATACTGTAGCATCTGATACTGCCTTCTGCCTCAAGTCTCTTGTTGTTTCTTATCTGAGCTACAAGTCAGATGAGACAGAAACCAGTCTACTGGTTGCATTTTGCATCTTCCATCCTGGGAATTTGAGACACTTTCTCCCAACCTTATTGTACCACACTGATGAGAATTGAAAGCAAAGGAGTAAAAACATCACAGAACTTCCTACTATCTCACATATGGTGGTTTCTGGATTGGGTGGTCTGTGGTGTGATTAGATCTTTGGCTTGTTTCTCAAGTTTCCATAAAGTTAACTCTTCAGTCTGAGGTTTGTTCATATGATGTTTCTCCAGGAGGCAAAGGTCTGATGCACCCTGCTTCACTATCTTGATGATTTTGCTCTGAAACCTTTTGAGACTCTGCTTTTCATGTGAGATATGGTGCTAGTAATTTGTGACCATATGATGTCACTAACTGAGACAAATTTAGACCGCATGGTGCCCACTACTAACTCAACTTCTGATCGTCCATTTCATCCTCAGTACAAGCACGGAGGACCCATCATTGCTGTGCAAGTGGAGAATGAATATGGTTCTTATAACAAAGACCCTGCCTACATGCCTTACATCAAGAAGGTGAGTGTGAGCCCAGCCCACTACTTCACATTCCTTCCTCTTAGACCCACATGTCACGGCTTATAATACTTTCTATGGCATGTTTCCTAACATCATTTTTAAATTAATTTTTCTCCATTGTTACAAATTTTTCTCCATCATGTTATCCCCATAGGTTTGCCTCTTATTTACCATTTAGGAACTTAGTTTAATCTGGGGTGTAGTAAGGGCTGAGAATAAAGGAGTGGATGAAGCCTTCTTAAAAAGTCTTCCTCCTCTCACGATTCCCAAAGTGGCTGTACAGCATCCTATGCTCCTGCCAGTGACTACAGTGACTGTGAGAATCTCTGAGCCAGAACTCAGAGCTCTAATTGCAATGTGTGCCCAAGCTTAAGAACTACTGAGCTAATACATGGTACATCAGAGGGCAGCAGGGCTAGACTGACACTACCAACAGTTTAACATTCACATGTGCTTTCTTTCACTTGACAGCTTAAGACTTTTAACAGATGCCTTGATTATTTTCCCTAAGCCTCTTTTCTTCTCTTCTACAAAAAATGGGACTAAAAAGAGTATCTGCTTTTCTGAATTATATTGTGGGAGGTCATGTGACCCTCAGTACTGTCGCAAGTATATAGTAGGTGCAAATAAATGACTTTGATAGAATTATTATTTGGTTTGGCCATGGTGTGAATTAAGGAATATTAAAAGGCTGCTGTGAATCTTTCTCATTCAATCCATTAGTTGCCTTTGGCCCTTGATGGCCAGGGAATCACCTCCTGCTGTCACACACAGACTTCTTTTCCATCAGAGGTTACTTCCATTCTTGTAGATTGCAGACCAGACTCAAGCACTCTGGTTGGCTGACTGCTGGCCCTGCCTCCTTCTGACCTGTAGGAAGCTCTCAGGGGAGAGTGCAGGCTGTGTCTGGGCAGGGAGGCATTCCTCATGCTGGAAAGAGGCAAGTAGCCTGGATAGTGCTCATATCTGGCTTCCTCTTCATCCTTGACTGTACCTAGAAAAACTTAACTGTAGGCTTAGGATTTGTGGGTTTCTCCTGCTATGTCTAGTTCCCACTGAAGATTATCTCTGGGGCCCTAGGGCTCTTCAGAGGTTGTTTACTTAATGATGCAGCTGTAGAGGAGGGCTCAAGCAGCAGATGAAGAGAATAGCTCCTTGGGGAACATCTCCTTCTCTGCCATACTTCTCTCGTATCCAGCAATCAGCCCCGCCATCCTGAAGTTTCTGGGAGCACCCCTCTTGAACTGCCTGGAGGCCGGAGGGAGCAAAAATGTGGACCCCATCAGCATTGAGTGGCCTTGGGCAGGTCCCCTCACCTTTCTGAGCCTTTGTTTCATAGTGTACAGAATGGAGAAAAGAATGCCCCCCCCTTTTTTTTTGCCAGTCGTGGGTCTTGATCTCTGGGCCTGGGCACTGTCCCTCACCTTTTCCGCTCAAGGTGAGCACTCTACGAATTGAGCCACAGCACCACTTCCAGTTTTCTGAGTGATGTATTAGAGATAAGAGTCTCATAGACTTTCCTGACTGGGCTGGCTTTGAACCACATCCTCAGATTCAGTCTTCTGAGTAGCTAGGGCTATAGGTGTGAGCCACCAGTGCCTGGCAAGAATGCCTTTTTAAAGACTGTTAGGAGAGAGTGTGAAATAAGACACAAAGCCCCTAACTGTGCTTGGCAGGCACTCAGGAAACAGTAAGTGTCTCACACAGAGTGAAAAGTTAAACAGATGCAAATATGGTGGGAAACTAAGTAAATGTTAAATGTCAGTGAATGACTACTGAAGCAGTCCAGGGCTTTGATAAAGATCTCACCTCTGTCGGAGAGTACATTCTCTAACCTCTCTGTCATCCCCAAGAATTAGAGCATCGGCTGCTCTGTCCTTACTGGCACTTGGGATTTGACACATGTATGCACCCACCAGATGATCTCTGCCTCCCCTATTTTCACAAGAACTAAGTTGAAATAAACAACCTTGTCATAATATCTGTAGGAACAGTTTTTGGGAAATCACCTTTAGGGATACCTGAGCTTAAGAAGCTCAAAGCTTCAGGGGGCATCTTTGCAGGTGGACAGATTCTGAGTTCTGCCCAAACTCTCTTATTATTTCTGTGATCTATGAGGAATGAAATAACCTGGATTGGGAAGATGAAATATGGAGATCTTTGAGTGCTTAACACTATAGTTGATGCTGTGAAGTTATCAGCGGTTATTCTAAGTGATAACATTGTGTGAAAGTGTGCAGCTTCCCGAGAACTTCTGCACTACTGCCATGGGCAGTGCATCAAGACCATGTTATGAAGGCACAGCCAAGCCATTCATGCCCCTGCCCAAGACCAAGCCCTCACTGGCTCAGCGTAGGGTAGACAGGAGGCTGTGATGCCTGATACACTCACTGAAGCTCAGCAGGTATTTTCTTTTGTCAGTTGTGGGGCCTGAACTCTGGTCCTGTCCCTCAGCTTTTCAGCTCAAAGCTATAGTGCTTTACCACTTAAGCCACAGTGCCACTTCCGGCTTTTTCTGCTTATGTGGTGCTGAGGAATCGAACCCAGGGCCTTGTGCATGCAAGACAAGCGCTCTACCACTGAGCTACCTCAGCAGGTATTTTTCAGGTGAGAATATGGCAGCTTCTTCCTGAGCCAGCCTGTTGTAGGCCTGGCTAGGAACTATAACTAGCTTATCAGCTCTGTGCTCTGCTGAAGAGGAAAGAGCTAGAGCTTTACCCGAGCTTTGCTGAGGATGGGTGGCTGCAGACCAGGTGCAAGAGAAATGTTTTAGCTAGATTCTCCCTCTTGTTCTTCAGGTTGCCCCACTTGCAGAACATGCTGCTGTAAAAACTTGGAAAAAATGAGGACAGACTTTAACTTTTCTTTGATTCTCACCCCCCCTTACCTCCCAGGCCTTGGAGAACCGTGGTATCATAGAGCTGCTCTTCACTTCAGACAACAAGGATGGCTTGATGAAGGGAGTGGTCCAGGGAGGTAACTACCAGGAGGCTGTGTGGGTGGCCCCACTGTGCATGTCCTCCAGGCAGGCCTGAGACACAAGCAGGAGTTTCCCTGCTCTCTGTTATTTCCTATGTTCAGGGTACCTGGCTAGGAGCTCTGGGCTGCGTAGACAGATGGCTTATGCCACCCTCCATTACCCCTTCCTTCCTTCCTTCCTTCCTTCCTTCCTTCCTTCCTTCCTTCCTTCCTTCCTTCCTTCCTTTCTCTTTCTTTCTTTCTTTCTTTCTTTCTTTCTTTCTTTCTTTCTTTCTTTCTTTCTTTCTTTCTTTCCTCCTCCTCCTCCTCCTCCTCCTCCTCCTCCTCCTCCTCCTCCTCCTCCTCCTCCTCCTCCTCCTCCTCCTCCTCCTCCTCCTCCTCCTCCTCCTCCTCCTCCTCCTCCTCCTCCTCCTCCTCCTCCTCCTCCTCCTCCTCCTCCTCCTCCTCCTCCTCCTCCTTTTAGCAAATGCATTACAAAAGGGCTTCTAAAGAGCTCAGTTGGTCATCTGTGCCTGCTCCCTGTCCTATTGACCATGCAGGGTACTGTCAGCTCTCTGCTGATGCTACCCAGCTTTGGGCTTCCTCTTATCAGCAAACTGCAGGTCCATTTCCCTTCAATGACACAGTCCAAACCTTGTGGTCACTTTCAGCCCCTGTGCTCCTGGCACACAGCTATTGTTCCTTTTATCATTAGCTTTCTAATGAAAATACACCCAAACCAAAATATACCCCCCACCCCTGTTGCTGTTGTGGTGCCCTTGTGTTTTGTAGTATCATTTAACTAGCATGTTTTTTTCCTCATGCATTCTTCTAACACCTCCCTCCTTCCCTCCTTGCCTCCCTCCCTCCCGCCCTCCCTGGATTCCTGGCTGTTCCTAAATCTAGGGAGCACTGCTGCCTGGGGAACTTTGCACTCATTGCACAGAGCTGTATGGCTGACCTTGCAGGTCATCTTTACAGTGATGCTTTCTCTGAGCACCTGTCTAAAATTGCATCCTGCACTCTAGGCTCTCCAGCTCTCTCTGCCCTGTTTTGCCTTCTAAGCTTTGAAGCCATTTGCTTGCTTGTCAGACTTGGCAAGCTTTGAGCTCCCCAAGGACAGAGGTCTGAAGATGCAGTACCTTCCTGTCAATTGCAGCGGAGCTAGCTCTTCTGTGGCTCCTGCCAAGATGGTCCCTGCCTAGCATATTCTCTGCTCTTTTGTTTCTTTAGCATTTCCTCCCAAAGACTGACCTGCTTGTAGACAGGGACTTTTATCTCCACACCCATCCAGTAGCACCAGGCTTGTGGTTGGCTCAGGGAGTGACTGTTAGGTGAATGGGGAGGAGAAGGCTCTTGTTCCCAGTAGAATGAGCAAAGGGCTGGTCCCTGCCTCGCATAGTGATTCCTGATGTTTCCACAAGGTGGCACTGCCTCCCTGTGACTGGTACTGACGGTCTGCTGTCTTGTCCTGAGCAGGCTGTGGCTTCTGGAGATGGTGGCTTCTTTTGATTATGTAGTTTTATTGTCTCAGACATTGCTGATTAAAAACCTTGGGGAGATGCTTTGTCTATGCCTTCCCTTTGTCCCCCCAGGCCCACCTCTTGTGACCCTGGTGCTACCTGCTGCCTGGAATAACGCCTTTAATTTAAAAAAACACACACACACACACACAAAGAAACACTAATTAAGAAATGTACTCACATGGGCCTAAAGTAAAATAATGGAAAATACGTGTGGAGAAACACGTCACCTGCCTCCTCATCCCATGCCCCAGAAATGGCTACTTTCATGTCTTTAACTTTTTCTTCTGGCACTTTCTTCCCTGTTTCTATATAGCCTGCTTATAGAGCCCTGCATTTATGGATTTAAGATTCTGTCTCTGGCTTTGGGTGTCAGTAGATGAGTGAGTTGGATCCCCACAAGTCAGTGAGCCTGCTTTTTATTTGCAGTGAATCTTTTATCTGCTTTGATTTTTGGTTCATGCTGATTCTCTTTTCACCCACATCCTTGTTCCTTCCTCTATTGTTTCCCCTCCCTCCCTCCGTCCCTCCCTCTCTTCCTTTTGTGCTGGTATTGCTGGGCATGAACTCAGGGCTTTGGCACTATCCCTAAGCTTTTCTCATTCAATGAGGACACTCTACCACTTGACCCACAACTCCATTTCTGGATTTTTGGTGGGTCATAGGAAATAAGAGTCTCACAGAACTATCCTGTCTAGGTTGGCTTCTAATTGATAGCTCCAGATCTCAGTTTCCTGAGTCGTTAAGTTATAGGTATGTGCCCCCAGTACCTGGCTCTTTGTTTTCTCTTCTTTTTTTTTTTCTTTCTGCAAATACTTTTACAAAAATCTTACCAACACACTTGTATTTCTCAGTAGCTGTGCACGCTAGATTCCATGTGAGGTTCCTTCACTCTGTCCGGAGGATGCCTAGCTCTGGATAGTAGCCTGAGCTACTGGCAGTGCCATGCAGCCTCTGTCCTGAGGTTGAGATCTATGTCTTTCCTTCTAGGCGGTGTCCTGAGCTGCCTGGAGTTTTGAAGACGTCGTTTTTCTCATTTCCTAACATCACTGGTCATGTCCAAAGCTCAGTGACATTCTGGCTTCTGATCACTTTCTTCTCCCCCATTAAAAAAAATTCATAATTTTCCTTTTATCTTGGTATTTCACAATGATGATCTTGGGTGTGAGGCAGATTCTAGTCTCTCCCATTTCTCTCCATGGGTGGTAAGATGTTTCTTTGGTCTCTGTGCTTTTCTCATACCATTTTACCACAATTCCCTGGTCCTTTGGTCAGTTGACTTATTTGTACATCAACTCTCATATTAAGTCTTAGTATCTTTAACCTTTTCAACTTTTTACTTCTTTTTGCTTTTTAGTTCTGTTTTCTAGATGACTTCTTCAGCTTTTATCTTCTAACCCCAATCCTTGGATCATGTTTTCTTTAAAATACATTTCATTTCTTTCTGTCAGGGTAGGTTTTTATTTTGGGAGTACTGGAATTGGAATGCAGGGCCTTTATAGGCACCTACCACTTGAGCCATACCTCCAGCCCCCCTTTTATTTTGTTGATCGTGGGACTTGAACTCTGGGTCTGGGTGCTGTCACTCAGCTCTTCAGCTCAAGGCTAGTGCTCTATCTATTGAGCCACAGCACCACTTCTGGTTTTCTGGTGATTTATTGGAGATAAGAGTCTCATGGACTTTCTTGCCCGGCCTGGCTTTGAACCTTGATCTCAGATCTCAGCCTCCTGGGTAGCTAGGATTACAGGTATGAGCCACTGGCACCCAGCTTTTTTTTACTTTAGTTATTTGTTGGAGGGAGTCTTGCACTTTTTATGTCTGGTTTAGCCTCAGCCAGCAGTTGCTTTACCTGAGTCTCCCATGTAGCTGAGATTATAGGCTTTTTCCATCACACCTGCCCTCTCCACTTTTTATTCTTAAGCATTTTTCTTTGTTCTGTCCATTGCTTCTATTTGTTCTGATTTCCCCTTATCTGTTCTGCCCCGTCTTCCAGATAAGATGATGTGGTCAGTTGTCTGGCTTGTAAGGGAGCAGCTTAAACAGAAGCACTGAGCTGCCACTCAGCACTGAGAGTGGGGAGAATGTGGATCGAATCCCTTCCCTGGGGGGTGATGTGGCTGCCTTGGCTGTTTTATTTTTTTTAATTTATTTTTTATTTTTTGGTCGGTCATGGGGCTTGAACTCTGGGCCTGAGCGCTGTCCCTCAGCTCTTCAGCTCAAGGCGAGCACTCTACCACTTGAGCTACAGTGCCACTTCCGGTTTTCTGGTGGTTTATTGGAGATAAGAGTTTCACGGTCTCTCCTGCCCGGGCTGGCTTTGAACCGCGATCCTCAGATCTCAGCCTCCTGAGTAGCTAGGATTACAGGCGTGAGCCACCAGAGCCCGGCTGCCTTGGCTGTTTTAAAGAGGGAACTGGCACACTGGTGTCTGGAGATACTTAAAAATTAAAACAAATTTATTGTCAAAGTGATGTACAGAGGGGTTTCAGTTAAGATACTTTTTAAAAAAGTAAACATTTTCGCGGGCATTTGGCTCAGTCTCTTTTCTGCACATGTGAGAGCAGGGTACTTTTCTGCTTCCTGATGGAGACTAAATCTGATGATGACTGGAATGTAGTAGGTTCTTAGCAAATGCTTGTGGATGATAATATGTCTAATCCATTCATTAAGCACCTACTGTGTACCCTTAGGCACATTTTTGATAATTTTAATAGATAGCATTTTATTGTTCTTATTGAGGTGCTATACAGAGGGTTTACCATTTCATAATTCAGATAATGTATGCATTTCTTACTATTGGACAGTGTTACCCCTTCCTTTGTTTTCCTCCAGTATCTCCACTAGTGGAGATACTATCTTTAAATAGCATTAGATGTTTCCAGAGAAAACGCCTTTGGTATCTTTCTGTAGGTATGTAGAAATCATGGAAGGAATCTACAGGAACCTCCTTTTCAGAAAACTTCTGAAACGTTCTACTTCAGTCTTCCCTCCCACCCCATACCCTTCAGGAACAGTTTTCTTTCTTTTTTTTTGGGGGGGGGGGTCCGGTCGTGGGGCCTGAACTCTGGGCCTGGGCGCTGTCCCTCAGCTCTTCAGCTCAAGGCTGAGCCACAGCACCACTTCTGGCTTTTTTCTTTTTGCTTATGTGGGGCTGAGGAATCGAACCCAGGGCCTCGAGCATGCAAGGCAAGCGCTCTACCACTGAGCCACCTTCCCAGCCCCAGGAACAGTTTTCTAATTGCCTATAGAGCCTGCCAGGAGCTGGGTGCTGGTGGGGAAGGAGGCTTGACAGGGATGTGGGACAGGGTGGGAGGTCTTTACCCATGTGGGGCTGGACTTGGGGACTGGTAGAAACTTCTTTTATTCTTCAAGGCCAGTGAATCTGTTTCCCAGGGTTTTCTTGGAGCTTTACCTCTGCTGTCTCCTTTGTATTTCTGTTCTACCACCATCTGTCTGTCTGTTTGTCCCTTGTCTTGTTCTTGATTAGATGTCAGGAAGGACAGGGCACAGCTGCTTATGTTCAGCCATATTCAGTCATGTGTATCCATTGACTTGAAAGATTTTTGCCTACTTAATATCAGACAGGCCTCACCCGGTGCACTGCTGGAGGACAGCGACATCACAGGACAAGGGGTCAATGTCAAAGGAACCTGAGTTTTCAGTCCTGCTCTGCCTTGTTATTAGAACTCTGGGCCCTCTGAGGTTGTTTTTCTCCACTGCTCTTAGGGACTGAGGTTCTGCAGGGTGGCCGCTTCAATCTCTATCATCAGTCCTGGACCCATGCATGTGGTGGACAGCAAGCATACAAGGGTCCTGGCAGTCCAGTTAAGCAGCTGGCCTAGGCCAAGAGACCTGTGCCCATGACTTACCCTAACACATCTGATAGAAAACCATATAAAATATTTAAAAGTTTTCAGCGGTCAAATTATGGGGTAGAATAGATAATGATACTAGATAATGACATAAAACAGGAGTCTCTGTTCAGATCATGAGCAGGTGCGGGCTACTTGGGCTACAAAGTAAAAAGTAGACTGATGCATACAAGAGAACAGTTAACAGAGGGCATCTTCTGACTGTAAAAGTTATAGCCAGTCACCACAAATGTTAAGTATATGACTCTTCTGCCAGATCTGTGCTGAGTGGTGGGATTTTCGAGATGGACAACGTTACTCTCTTGCTGTTAAAGAGCTAACCTCTCATTGGAAGTGGGAAACAATGTCAGGACTGATTTTATTGTGCTGGGTTTATTGTGGTACATTTGAGATAACTCAAAAAAATCTTCCTGACTTTAAGATGCTGTTTTATCTCTCTCTTTTCCTTTCTCTTCTTAGTGCTGGCCACCATCAACTTACAGTCACAAAACGAGCTGCAGTTACTGACTACCTTTCTCTTAAGCGTGCAGGTAAGTCTGGACCAGGGAACGCTATGAACTCTTAGCACATGAGTGCAGAGATCTTGCATCCAAGCCACTGTGCTCAGGGTTCCTCTGAAAAGAGAGACAGACTCTGAGTCCTCCCAGGCTTTCAGCTTGCAAGAAGAGAAGCTTTGAAACCACTGTGAAGTTTTGCTATACTGGTTGATGCACTTTGTATATGATTTGCTGCCTCTAACATAGGGGTTCTTTTGAAGCTCTTGATTTGAGAACTCCATGAACTTGAGAGTCTGGAGGGAGAAGAGAAACTTCCCTGTTCTTACTAGAAGATATCTGACATTCACCACTAAGGCCTTTCTGGTTATGGAAAGGCTTTTTTTGGTCATTTACAAGACAGGAGGCCTGGTGCACTCCAAGTTAGGTGGAGATTAATATGAGCTATCAAGGAAACAGATGTCATAGGTACCAAGCTGTAGCCTGACTGCAGAGCTGAGGACCTTGCCTCTCACCCTGGCTTCCTGAAGGGTACAAAAGCCCCTAGATCATCTTCAACTGTTGCATGATCCCTCTGGTATCCAGAACAAGAGTAGAGCTGTTGGACTGGTTCTATCAACCATGACCAGATGACTATGGAGGTGCTAAGCTGGTCACCGGGGCATACCTATGGCCCATTCAGGCAGCCATCTATTCCAGATGATGGAATACACAGTCAGTGTGGCCTTGCACAAGCCACTCAGCCTCTCTATGCTTCTGTCTTGTTTTGGTTAACTGGGGATCATGGGAATCCTGACTCATAGATCTATGACGTGACCATTTGAAAAGCACCTGGCACTGGAGCGGATAGAAGCACTAGCCTGGGGGAGTAGCCATGCCCAGACAGGAGCTATACAGCCCATACCATGAATAATTGGGCTTTAAGATCCTAATTTTCTGGTTCAATTTTGTAAGCTTCTACTTCTGCTAGAACTTGGGGTGGGTCTGCTCTGCAACCACCTAAGGCTTCTGGATGAAGGGAAGCAGCAATTGAAGGGTGTGCATCTATGATGTGCCTCTCAGATGTGGGGTCATCCTGGACAGAACACTCTTCCAAAGAGGATAGGCAAAACTTGGCTTGAACTGGAGAGCAACCTAGCCAATATAGGAAAGGACTTCTAAAGAATACTGAATTGTAGTTGGGTGCTGGTGACTCATGCCTGTAATCCTAGCTATTCAGGAGGCTGAGATCTGATGATTGTGGTTTGAAGCCAGCCTGGGTAGGCAAGTCCATGAGATTCTTATCTCCAGTTAATCACCCTAAAACCGGAAGTGGAGCTGTAGCTAAAGTGGAGGAGTATTAGCCTTGAGCAAAAAAAAAATCTCAGAGACAGCACCCAGGTCCTGAGTTCAAGTCCTACAACAGCCAAAAACCAAAATCACATGATCTTCTTCATGGTAACATCCATCATGGAAACACCCATTGAAACCACGTTAAGCCATCAGTCTATGTATCAACTCTGGTAGCTGCTTCTGAACTTCACGTTTGGCACCAGATACCTCATTTGTGCCCTACTTCCAAGGCTCTTCAGGCAAGGGGTGTGTGGCCAGAAAAGGGGTGGGGGAAGCAGAGAGACTGGGGTCCCCTCCAGGAAAGGCATTCCCTTTCCCCATTTGGGCAGCCTGCTTGCCTGACTCTCATGTTCTTTACACCAGGGGATTCAGCCCAAAATGGTGACAGAGTACTGGACGGGGTGGTTCGACTCATGGGGAGGCCCACACAATATCCTGGATTCCTCTGGTGAGTGTCTTACGTCACCTACCTCCAATATATAGATTGACCTGAGAGGGAAGAAAGAGTGTCAGATTCTTTGATGGTTAGTGTACGGAGCTTCAGCTAGCAAGGCTTCTGGATCATTTGTGCTACCAGTCAGCAATTGCTATCAGTCATTTGTCTTTACATTTGAAGTGAACACAGGACTTTTCAACATTGTTTCTGTATATTTTGTAATACAGAAATGTATTACTACGTAAGATTATTGCAAACATTCAGAAAATACAGAAAAGTCAAAAGGGAAAATAAGACTGTCAGAACCTAGGAGAAACATTTCTGATATACACAGTAAGGCAGTTCTTGGGTATCTCTAGCTATAGACCTATATGCATATGCAGATAGAACTAGAAATAATACAGCTCTAGATCCTGCTGTTTATCACATGCTGGGTTATTACTGGCACATGTGGACCACTTGCAGTACTACTGAACGCTAAATTTTTTTAATTAAAAAATTGTTATTATAAAGGTGATATACAGAGAGTTACAATTACATAAGTCAGGTAAACAGCACATTTCTTTTTGGACAATGTCATCCCTTCTCTTTCTGTCTCCCAGTTTTTCCTTCCCATCCCACCCACAAGTTGTACAATTCCTTCCTTCCTTCCTTCCTTCCTTCCTTCCTTCCTTCCTTCCTTCCTTCCTTCCTCTCTCTCTCTCTTTCTTTCCTTCCTTCCTTTGTTTGTTTGTTTGTTTCTTTCTTTCTTTTTCTTTATTGTGATTCAGTGATTACATAATTTCACAAATTTCACAGTATTATGGGATAGTGATGCTTAGTTGAAGTCACAAACACATTCTAACTTTCATGGGGCAAATTGTCTATTGTGGTCTATAAAGATTATGAGTTCTATGAGCTTTGACAATAGTTATTTCTTCCACATCGGGTAATATGTACATTCCTTTCCTTTTGCATAGGTGAGCTATTCCCTCTTTCCCATTTCCTATTTCCCTTGTTCCCTCCCTCCTATTGCTGCCATTTAGTTGCTTGGTTTGTTTTGATCAATGTCCAGTGCAGCTGATGGGTCCCATTGTTGTGTTTTTTCCTGATTCTCTCTAGTTCTGTGTCCTCCTAGTTTCCCTCTGGTGTGTGCATATATACCATATATGTGATCAGTAGCATGGGGTTATTTAGTAGTGATTCAACCAGGTGAGTGGAAGTCCTTTGTTTTTCAAGTCTTGTTAACTTTGTCCTATCACCTTATGTTTTGGATCTAACATCCACTTATCAGGGAGACCATGTGCCATTTGTCTCTTTGCTCTTGGCTTACCTCACTCAACATGATTTCTTCTAGCTCCATCCATTTCCCTGCAAATGCCATTATTTTGTCCCTTCTGATGGTTGCATAATATTCCATTGTGTATAGATACCACAATTTTTGGATCCATTCATCTGTGGTGGGACATCTGGGTTGTTTCCATATCTTGGCTATTATGAACAGTGCTGCAATGAACATGGAGGTACATGTGTCCTTGTATACTGGTTCCTGTTGTTCAGGATAGATGCCTAGGAGTAGTATGGCTGGGTCATAGGGGAGGTCAATATTTAGTTTTCTGAGGACCCTCCAAACTGCTTTCCAAAGTGGTTGTATAAGTGTGCATTCCCACCAGCAGTGTAATAGGGTTCCTCTTTCTCTGCATCCCCTCCAGCATTTGTCCTTGGCTGACTTTAGGATGTGGGCCATTCTGACTGGGGTAAGGTGGTATCTCAGGGTTGTCTTTATTTGCATTTCCTTCACAACCAGGGATGGTGAACATTTCCTCATGTGTTTCTTTGACATTTTTATATCTTCTTCTGCTAAGTCTCTCTTTAGTTCCCTTGCCCATTTAGTAATTGGTTTGTTGGGTTTGGGAGGAATTAATTTCTTGAGTTCCCTGTACATACTGGATATTAACCCCTTGTCTGATATATTGCTGGTAAATATTTTTTTCCCCAATTAATTTGGTTGTCTTTCTAGCTTGGTTGCTATGACTTTAGCTGTGCAGAAACTTTTTATTTTAAGTTAGTCCCATTTGTCAAGCCTCTCCAATTTATTGTGACCCTGGGACTCTGTTCAGGAAGTTCCTGCCTGTGCCTATAAGTTCAAGTCTCTCCTACTCTGTCCTGCAGTAGTTTCAGAGATTCAGATTTAATGTTAAGGTCTTTAATCCATTTAGAGTTGATGTTGGTGCATGGTGACAGGCTGGGGTCCACTTTTCGTTTTCTACATGTGGCCGCCCAGTTTTCCCAGCACCAGTAGTTGAAGAGGCTGTGCTTCTTCCACTGTATGGCTTTGGCTCCTTTGTCAAATATCAGCCAACTGTAGGCATGTGATTTTATTTCTGGATCTTCTATTCTATTCCATTGGTCTTTGGATCTGTTTTTGTGCCAGTACCAGGCTATCTTTGTTATTATGGGTCTATAGTAGAGTTTGAAGTCTGGCATCAAGATCCCTCCCATGTTGTCATTTTTGCCTAGAATTGTTTTTGCTATTCTAGGTCTTTTGTTGTTCCATATGAATTTTTGGACTGTTTTCAGTATTACAGAAATGTACGTCATTGGGATTTTAATAGGAATAGCATTGAATTTGTATAATAAATTTGGCAGTATTGCCATTTTCACTATATTGTCTGTTTATCCAAGAGCATGGAAGTTCTTTCCATTTCCTGGTGTCCTCTGTAATCTCTTTCTTTAAATTTTTATAGTTTTTCATTAAATAGTTTTTTTTATATCTTTTACATCTATTAGGTTAATTCCTAAATATTTCATTTTTTGGCGGGTTATTGTGAATGGGGTTGTTTCTTTTATTTCCTTCTCTGCTTGTACATTGTTGGTACAGGAATGTGACTGATTTTTGTGGGTTGATTTCTGTATCCTGCTACTTTGCCGAAGTGGTTTATAAGTTTTAAGACTTTGGGGATGGAGTTTTTGTGATCATGGAGGTATAGTATCACATCATCTATGAAAAGGGATAGTTTAACTTCTTCTTTCCCTATGTGGATCCCTTTAATGTCTTTTTCTTGCCTTATTGCTCTGGCTAAAGATTCCAGGACTCTATTAAAGAGGAGTGGAGAAAGTGGGTATCCATGCCTTGTTCCTGATTTTAGGAGACTTGGTTGTAGTTTTCCCCCATTAAGTATAATATTGGCTATTGGTCTGTCGTATATGCCTTTTATTGTTTTAAGGAATGTTCCTTTTATTCCTATTTTCTCCAGAGCTTTTAACATGAATGAATGCTGTATCTTATCAAAAGCCTTTTCTGCATCAATGGAGATAATCATGTGGTTCTTGACCTTGGATCTGTTGCTGTGTTAGGTTACATTTATTGATTTATGTTAAACCACCCCTGCATCTCTGGGATGAAGACTATTTGGTTGTAGTGTATGATTATTTTTATGTGTTTCTGGATTCTGTTAGTTAGAATTTTGTTAAGGATCTTTGCATCTGTGTTCATTGAGGAGATTGGTCTGTAGTTCTTTTTTTTTTGTTGGGTCTTTGCCTGGTTTGGGGATGAGTGTGATATTAGTATCGTAGAATCAGTTTGGGATAGCTCCTTTTTTTATTTCTCTGAAGAGCTTGAGAAGTATTAGTTCTTCTTTAAAGGTCTTATAGACTTCCATTGTGAATCCATCTGGTCCTGGGCTTTTCCTTGTTGGAAGAATTCTAATTGCTTCCTGTATCTCATTGTAAGATATTGGCTTATTTAATTGATTTATTTCTTCTTTGATTAGTTTGGGCAACTTGTATTTCTCTAAAAATGCATCATCCATTCCTGCTAGGTTTTCTTTCTTTAGAGAGTATAAGTTTTGTAAACAGTTCTTTTTTATGTTCTTTTTAAAAATTAAGTTTTTTATTGTGAAAATACTGTACAAAGGGGTTACAGTTACAAGCAAGGTAATGAGTACATTTCTTATCCAGCATTGTTGCCTCCTCCTTTGTTTTTTGTTTGGATGTCTTGGGTATTTGTTGTGATTTTTCTTGTGGCTTCTCTATTCTTGTTGATTTGGGTTTCCTTTCTTCTTTTTTTAGTTAATCTATCTATCAATTTTATTTATTTTTTCAAAAAACCAGCCTTTTGTTTTTATTAATTTTATTTATAATTTTCCTATTCTCTATCTCATTAATCTCCGCTCTTAATTTGGTTATCTGGCTCCATCTAGCAACTTTAGGTTCCATTTTTTCAAGTTTTTCTAGCAGTTTTAATTGCAACATGAGATTATTTACTTGGTCTGTCTCTTTTCTTCATGTGGGTACTAAGGATGATAAATTTGCCCCTCAGGACAGCTTTTGCTGTGTTCCACAGGCTGAACCCTAACTTTACATTACTGTCTTTTTTTTTTTTTTTTTAATCAGGTCGTGGGCCTGAACTCTGGGCCTGGGCGCTGTCCCTCAGCTCTTCAGCTCAAGGCTAACACTCTACCACTTGAGCCACAGTGCCACTTTCGGCTTTTTTTTTTTTCCTGCTTATGTGGTGCTGAGGAGTCAAACCCAGGGCCTCATGCATGCAAGGCAAGCGCTCTACCACTGAGCCACCTTCCCAGCCCCTACATTACTATCTTATGGAATGCAAAGAATCCCATTGTTCTGATGACCATCCTACAACCATTCATTGATTTAGTCCCTCATGGATGAACCCTTAGGCTGTTTCCCGGGATTTGTTTTAAGTGACTACCAGTTGATTGAGTATCCTTGAAAACCCAGTTTTGCATACCTGTTCTGTTATTTTCCTATGATAAGGGGTAAATTGCTACATTAATGCAATATATAAATAAACGAATACACACACACACACACATACATATATATATGTATGTGTGTGTGTGTGTTGTGTGGGTATTGACCAAACTAATCTCCAGGAAGACTAGCAATTTTTACTTGCCATTATTGAGAACACTTATTTCCTGAAGACTCAACATAATATTTGTGTGTGTATGTGTGTGTAAGAACCTGGGTGTCTGGAGCTCAGAGTCTGGGTACTGTCTCTTTATTGCTCAAGGCTGCTCTACCACTTGAGCCACAGCACCAGTTCTGGCTTTTTGATGGTTATTTGGACATATGAGTCTCACTGACTTTCCTGCCTAGGCTGGCTTTGAACCAGGATCTTCAGATTTCAGCATCCTGAGTAGCTAGGATTACTGGTATGAGCCACTGATGCCCAGCTTAAACTAATTTTTAATATTTTCCAATCTAACAAGTAATTGTTAGATTTTGTGGTTTTGTATTTACATATATTTACATGAATAAAATACGCAATTTGTTAACTATTTTCTCCTCTGATATTCTTTTCTCCTCATTGGTTCTTTTCCTAGTCAAGAGAGGACGGGGAGTTGGGAAAAACACATCTCTTATCTTTTGGCATTTTCTTCAGTGAGGGTAGCCACTGGACACCATGTCGGCTGGCAGGGGTGGTTGGCACAGGTGCAGGTTGTCCAGGTTATTGGTGGTTAATAGACTTGACTGGAGTGTGAG
Source organism: Dipodomys merriami (assembly GCF_024711535.1). Lineage (NCBI taxonomy): Eukaryota > Metazoa > Chordata > Mammalia > Rodentia > Heteromyidae > Dipodomys > Dipodomys merriami. Next base: position 13,410,508 of record NW_027204381.1, read on the forward strand.
AACAGGAGGCCACTTTTCTTCTTCTGTAATCTGTAGTTAGGATTTTTTTGGTTGTTGATTATGGCTTGAACTCATGGTCTGGGTGCTAGCCCTGAGCTCTTTGTGCTCAAGGCTAGCACTCTACCACTTTGAGCCACAGTGCCACTTCCGGTTTTCTGGTAGTTAATTGAGGTATGAGTCTCAAAGACTTTCTTTCCTGGGCTGGCTTGGAACTGTGTTCCTCAGCTCCGAAGTAGCTAAGGCGTGAGCCACTGATGCCCAGCTGTAGTTGGGATTTTAATGGAGTCTGCAGGACAGAGTGACAAAGTAGACCTTGAGGAGGGTAGGGAAGGTGAGAAAACCAAAGAGATTCTCAAAGACTTGCCTTGGGTCTGCCTCCCCCTGATGCACACCTCTCCTCTTCCCTCATCCTGAAGAGGTTTTAGAGACAGTGTCTGCTATCATCGATGCCGGCTCCTCCATCAACCTCTACATGTTCCACGGAGGCACCAATTTTGGCTTCATCAATGGAGCCATGCATTTTCATGAATATAAGTCCGATGTCACCAGCTATGGCAAGTATTCCTCCATATCACTCCTTCTTCATCCTTCTGAAATTAACAGGGCTGGGGTGCTTTTTAGGGTGGACTCTTACTGGGTCTTGAAATCAGGCCCTTGCACTCTTGTGCACTTTTTTATTCTCCCACAGCCAGTACTCTCCTACTTGCACCATGCCTCCAGTCTAGTTTTTGTTGAGTAGCTGGAGATAGAATCTTGAGTACTTTTCTTCTTGGGCTGGCTTTGAACCTCAGTCTTCAGGTCTTAGCTTCCTTAGTAGCTAAGATTACAGGCATGAGTCAATGACCCCTATCAGGGCTAGGGCTTTTAAACAGAGTCTGTTAGGGACAACTTCTAGCACCTTCAGTGTTTTGGCTATGAAGTGCTTGGGGAAAGTACAGGCTTTGTCTGAATCATCTTTGAACTTCCAGAGTAGCTGAGATTACAGCCACTTTGTGTCTGCCTGATAGCCAGCCTCCTATTCTGCTGATAGAGCTCTTTGGAGGAAGGAAGCTGGAACAAGGAAGGGGAGACACACCACTCCTCTTAGACTGAGAATCTCCAAAGAATAGGGGACTCTCATTGTATCTACTTACCACTAGGAAGTTAGTGTGCTACTGTGGTTATGGGCAGCTTTTATATTCTTTTTTTGCTGGGCCTGGGGCTTGGGCCTGGGTGCTGTCCCTGAGCTTCTTTCACTCAAGGTGAGTGCTCTACCACTTGAGCCACAGCACTCCTTCCAGCTTTTTCTGAGTAGTTTATTGGAGATAAGAGTCTCATGGAGTTTCCTGCCTGGGATGGCTTCAAACCACGATCTTTAGATCTCAGTAGCTAGGATTATAGGTGTGAGCCACCAGCCTGGCTTATATTCTTTTCTAGTATTTAGTTTAGAATCTTTTGACTGAATGGTTCATACTAAATGTGCTTGCCTTCAAAGTTGCTGGGCTGAGGCATTTTCTACCTTCCCTCAGCTCCTCCTTCCCTTTTGCTGTCCCATGCACTATCGTAGGGACAGGAATGACCCTGACAGGGCCATGGGTGTCTTGCAGACTACGATGCTGTGTTGACGGAGGCCGGAGATTACACTGCAAAGTACTCCAAGCTTCGAGATTTCTTCGGCTCCTTCTCAGGTACCAAAAAACAGTGGGCTCAGGCACCTACTTGGGCCCTTGATTTTACTCTGGGACCTTAGCTTTCCCTTCTTCTTATCTCACCTGAACTGAAGCTGATCCTTGTTCAAGAATGTCCTAGACTGCTGGGGTTTTGTAGCTCAGTGATGGAGTGCTTGTCTAGAATGTGCAGGGCCCCTGGCTCCATAACCAGCATCACCCCCCTTCCAGAAAAGAATTTCCTAAAGAAGGAAAGTCTGAGGGACTATTGTCATCAAACTGTGCACCTTGCTAGCTTCACCCTTCCTTCCTTCCTTCCTTCCTTCCTTCCTTCCTTCCTTCCTTCCTTCCTTCCTTCCTTCCTTCCTTCCTTTCTTCTTTCCTTCCTTCCTTCCTTTCCTCCTCCTCCTCCTCCTCCTCCTTCTTCTTCTCTTCTCTGCTTCTGCTTCTTTTTCTTTCCTTCCTTTCCTTCCCCCCCTCTCCCTTCTCCCCCGCCTCCCTCTCTCCCTCCCTCCCTCCCTCCCTCCTTCCCTTCCTTCCTTCCTTCCTTCCTTCCTTCCTTCCTTCCTTCCTTCCTTCCTTCCTTCCTTCCTTCCTTCCTTCCTTCCTTCCTTCTTTCCTTCCCTCCTCTTCCTCCTCCTCCATCTCCATCTTCTTCTCCTTCTTCTTCTTCTTCTTCTTCTTCTTCTTCTTCTTCTTCTTCTTCTTCTTCTTCTTCTTCTTCTTCTTCTTCTTCTTCTTCTTCTTCTTCTTCTTCTCTTCTCTGCTTCTGCTTTTTCTTTCCTTCCTTTCCTTCTTCCCTCCCTCCCTTCCTTCCTTCCTTCCTTCCCTTCTTTCTTTGTTGGTTATGAGGCTTGAATTTAAGGCCTAGGCACTGTCTCTGAGATTTTTCTTTGCTCAAAGCTAGTGCTCTACCACTTTGAGCCACAGTGCCACTTCTGGTTTTCTGGTAGTTAGTTGGAGCTAAGAGTCTCATGGACTTTCCTGCCCAGGCTGGCTTTGAACCGCAATCCTCAGAGCTCAGGCTTCTCTCAGGTAGGATTACAGGTATGAACCACGGGTGCCCAGTTTCACCTTTATATTTAATAGGTACAAACACTCCTTGCTGTCTCATGGAGGAGTAAGAAAGCCCCTTCCTTTCTCAGGCCTTGTCCCCCAGAACGTTCTAAGCACACACTGAGAAGAGGCTTTTGTTTGCATTTGCTCATGGGTGGGAGGCTGGAGCAGATGGTGACAATTGAGTCCTTTGAGAACATCCATGTTGTCTCTCTGTTGCAGGTGCCCCTCTTCCTTCCCCACCAGAGCTTCTTCCCAAGATGTCCTACGAGCCAGTGATGCCCTCTTTCTACTTGTCACTATGGGATGCCCTTAAATACATGGGGGAGGTGAGTGCCCTGGGCAGGGAGAGAGGGCAGGCAATAGGAGGGCAGCCCAGAAACTCTTCAGATGGGATGCTGGGAAGGACAGAGCTTCTCTGGATGACTCTAAGGTCTGTTCTCTCACCTGAGAACTCAGATTCAAGGGAATAAGCTGGTGCTGGAACACCAGGTAGGAGGAAAAGAAGAACTTGGACATGATGGAGACATTATCTTCCAGCCTCAGACTCGAGTTCTTTCTCCTTATTCTCCCTTGTGGAAGAGGAGGGCGCCTCTGGCGGCTCACTTGGGATACTATGATGCAGAAATACTGCCATGCAGAAATGACAGCAGGTTCAGGAGACTAGTACACTGCACAGTTCCCTTCTCTAATGGCAGTCCCTCTTTCTGGTCCTCATTCCTGTAACTCTGGAAAGCTGTAGGTTTAATGCCATGAGAAGTTAGAAAGATGAGAGCTCTACCTGCCTACTGCTTCCCTTCCCCCATATCCCTCCGGGGCAGGACTCTCTGGCTTCCAGGTCACAGGGTGAGGGTTAAGGCAGCAGCCTGGCCTTTGGGCCTCCCTGTGTCTTTGGTGTGTAGCCAATCAAGTCTGAAAACCCGATCAACATGGAGAACCTGCCAGTAAATGATGGGAATGGACAGGCCTTTGGGTACATTCTGTATGAGACCACCATCACCACTTCCGGTATCCTCAGCGGTGTTGCGTATGATCGTGGGCAGGTAAGAATCTTTTCTTGTTGCTGGAGCTGTCTAGTGAACAGGTCCTATAGTATGCACTTCATTCTTTCAGCTCTTAGGCTTGGTTGTTGCCAGTATGTAAAATTATCCCTATTTGTCAGCTGTGTAATTTTGTTTTCAGCTGTGGTCACAGTATTTGTTTTTTCTCTATACCTTCCAAGCTTCTTTCTAGGCACACGCACAGGGTGATGCTTGTGTTGTTGCCTACGAGGGGTCTCTCTCTTCCTCCCTCCTGTTGATCATGTGCATTCCTCTCTGCTCATTTTGGCAGGTATTTGTGAACACAGTGTCCATTGGCTTCTTGGACTATAAAACGACGAAGATTACTATCCCCTTGATCCAGGTTTGTTATCTCAGGAAGGTGGGTGTTGGCTAGCCCAAGCTGTTTCCAAGAAAGTTTGGTGGGAGTCAAAGAGGAAGATCTGGAAGACAGGAAATTCCTTAACCACAAGCTGCAGATGGAGAGAGATGAGTAAGGCTTTCTGACCAGCCTGGACTCTCCTGTCCTCAGAGCATAGGGAAGAACTGAGAGTCACAAACAGATTCCCAGGTGCACCAGTGACCTCATGCCTGGACTAGCAGGCCGTCATTATTGGCCACTATATTCTTGGCAGGGTTACACCGTGCTGAGGATCTTGGTGGAGAATCGTGGGCGAGTCAATTATGGAAATAATATTGATGACCAGCGCAAAGGTAGGTCCTCTCATAAACCAAGAGAAATGCTGCCAATGCCCCTCACAGATATGACCATCCCTTCAGCACTTATCAGACCATGTTGAGGGAGCTGGGTCACAGAAGTCCATTGCAGAAGGCTTGAGTCATGGAAGCCCGTAGCAAGAGACCCACTGCAGGGAGCTGGTCATGGAGACCCTGGAGGGAGCTGGGTAAGGGAGGCCATGGCAGGGTTACAGAGACTGGATAAACCTATATGTGAGGCCAGCTGAGGCCAATACTGTATGCATGTCCATGTGTAGGAGAGGAATCCGCAGGAACCATGAACTGGCTCTCAGTCTCCTTTGGGCTGCTATCTGCTTTTGTGGGAAGATGCGTCTGTGTGGGGTGGTGAGTGAGGAGCTAAAGAATGAGATATACAGGAATCTAATGAAGGACATAGGATTCCTGCTTCTTTGGTTCCCATGCTGAATTTTTTTTCTCTGTTCCGCTCTGAGAAGCCCATAGGCCATGGTTCTATGGTGAGGAGGAGGAAGCATACAGTCATACAGTAACAAAATGCCGTTTGTAGGCACACCCCTTTAGGTATATCCCACTTACACGCTTTAATTTTTTTCCTGGCTGTTGGATCTTTTATGCTTTAATTTAGCTCTTCCTTTCTTTTACCTATATATCTAAATGTGGTTTCAGACAAGTTATAAAACAGAACTCAGATCAAATTACTCCATACTGTAGAGAGGAAGACTGATGAACTTCCAGTTCCCTGGCAGCTGTTTGCCATTGGCAGTGGAGGAATTTGCACTTCTCCTCCCTGACCAGTCTCTGACATCTTCTAAAGAAGCAATGTGGCTCTAAAATGGGTTTCCTCTCCAGAAGAGAGCTTCTAGAACCAACCAGGCCTACCTTCCTTTCCCAGACAGTTCTCACTGTTCTTTTCTATACTTGGTGCTTGCCTTGGCCTCCTTTCCTGGGCCCATCTCACTCCCTTTATTCTCCTGAGGCATGGAAGGACCTAACTGCCTTATCCTTGATGCCAGTCTTTGCTTCTGTGGGAACTTTCCCAAGGGTGCCCCGACCCTCTGGAATCCGGTCACAGAGCTCTCCTCCAGGAACAGGTGTGGGTGCACGTGCGCACCTGACATGTAAGAAAGCATATGCAGGGCCTGAGGACCCTATTTACTTTCTCCAGCCTCCCCAGATCCCCACCCTAGCAACTCGGCAGCTGTACCATCTGGAGTACCATGGGGGCTGCTCCAGGACCAATGTTGCTGGCTCTGTCTCCAAGGCACTGGTGTGTTGTTATTCAAATGTACACAGTTTGTAGGTGTTGTATACTCATGTGGCATTGCCATTTGCTTAAATTCAAATCCTCTTAAAGTATTTCTTCAGTCTTAGGTTGTGGGGAAGATTTCTGGTTGAGTTACGAGGTCTGTTAGTTTGGGCTACTACGAACAGTGACTGTGAAGGTAGACTTTTGTCACCTCTTTGTCATGCAGAGATTTCCCAGAGAGGGGCCAGAGACTCTTCTCATCATCATGACATCTCTGCTGTGTTGCACTGTATACTGACTGGTACATCCATTGTTTTGTGTCAAATTCTAGGGCCTGGCAAATACTGTCTTGCTGTTTGTTATCCCTTCAGCATCTCTAGTGAGGATTTACTTTCTGTGCAGAGCCTCTCACACAAGTGCTTCAGGAGAAAACTCATTGATTTTCCCTAGAAACTTCCCAGGAACTGTCCTTGCACAGCCCTGGCCATAGATAGGTCATCTGTACTTCCTTCTCTTGCCCTGGCTTTGGTCTTGCTCATATTTCTTCTCCTCCTTCCCACAGGCTTAATTGGGACTCTCTATCTGAATAATTCTCCCTTGAAGAACTTCAGAATCTATAGCCTGGATATGAAAAAGAACTTCTTTCAGAGGTGGGTCCCTGCCCTGTGCCAGAGTGTGAGCTCATGGAGAATGTGTAGCAAGAACAAGGAGGGCCTTGGCTTTCCTAGCCAGAATCCTATAGATGTCTAAACAGATCCAGAGGCCAAAGTCATTCATCCCAGGACTGGCACTGGAATCCATGTTTTCAGATTCAGGCATGCCTTCATGCCACCTTTCTCCCATGCCTATGTGCCAGTTAAGTGGTGGAGGTGTTGGGTTTGAGGGCCTTGCACATGGAAATGGTTGTGTCTTAGATACAGGCTGGAACCATGAAGAAACCACTTCTTCCCTTTCTCACTCCTTGTCCCACTTTTAGGTTGGACATCAACAAATGGGACACTCTCCCACAAACTCCTACATACCCTGCATTCTTCTTGGGTGGCTTGTCGGTTGGCCTTTCCCCTTCGGACACGTTCCTGAAGATGGAGGTTTGTAAGGTTCCCCTTTTCCTCTCTGATTTATCTCTCTTTCCCAGGTCTCTTAGGCTAAAGCCACTGTGTTTGGTCTAGCTGGAGTACTCTGTTAGTATCTGGGCCCAAAAGCCTTCTTGTCCTTATGTGTCCCTATCTGACAGGGCTCTGGGGCCTCCCTGGGTAGGGAGAGAGTAAGCTCAAAGCACAAGATTATCTAATGGTGCTTCTTGGGGCCCAAATTCCTACCCCTGGGGTGAGTTTGGAAGTCCTTGAGCTCGTGGGGTGGGATGCAGAGAGCACACCCTTGTTAGCTTTTATGGCTGCCAAAATGTCCGCTCATTTTGCCTCTGGGAAGCTGAGTGGAGAACACATGGAATTGTGTCTGGGTCTTACTGTTGTGACTGTCTTCGATGGCTCTCATGTTAAACTAACACTCTTCCTACTCTATTTGAAGGGCTGGGAGAAGGGGGTTGTATTCATTAATGGCCAAAACCTTGGACGTTACTGGAACATTGGACCCCAGGAGACCCTCTACCTCCCAGGTGTCTGGCTGAACAAAGGAATCAACCAGGTGGGAACACTGCCAACATCCTTCTGCTGATTCTCTTACCATCCCTGCCCTCCTTGGCATCCACCTGCTTCCCTCGAGCCTTTGGTCAGGGTTGGGGGAGAGGACAGGTGCCAAACCAACCTATTCTTTCTTCTTCCTTGGTGTTGACTACTTAGTCCCTGTTTCCTTTAGCTGGGCTTCTAAACCCTTCCCTTTCAACCTTATGCCTCACAGCAACTTTAGCTGGTTCCAGGACAGACCTCATAGCCCTGCCCTGCTCTCTCCTGCAGGTCATCATTTTTGAGGAGATGACGGCAGGCCCTGTGGTCCAGTCCACTGACACTCCCCACCTGGGCAGGAACCAGTACGTTCACTGAGCAGAAGTCTCCAGTCCCTCCTGCCCTGCTCTACAGAAGAGCCTCTTTAAGTAACCACCTCAGGGAGCCAAGAACTACAGCCAGCCCCCCCACCTGGGTGACTGAAGAGAAAGGTGGGGTGGCCTAGGATGGAGGACTTCCTCATATCTAGATGATTCTCAGTCTGGCATGATGGATTGCACCTTTTGCTGCTTCCCTGATCTTCCAGGGAGGCTGGATGGATGTCTCTGAGAGGATGGGAGTGTTTAGTCAGATCACCAAGGTGGGTAGGGAGAGAGTACCTGAGGCTCTCAGAAAAGGTGCTGAAGCTGGGTAGGTGGCACCCTGCTCTGAAAGTTGATGCCTTGCTGGCTGCATGCTGGACACAGGTAGGCTTTCCAGCAGGGTGTGGCTGTGGCTACCATAGCCTCTTTTGCTCCTGAAATTGTGCACTTGGCACTATTTGTAGAAGATAGGGAAGTGGGTGTCTCTCACCCCGGTTGACTTTACTCATTCTTCATCACACACTGGGATCCTGGAAGAAACTCCACTTGAGAAACACGTGCTTTCTCCTCATTCCCTTCTCAGTGCATCTGGTAGGAGGACAAACTGAGCTTAAGAGAAACAAAAATACTCAGGCACTTATTTTCTGAATTAGAGCATTTGCATTTGTACTCAACGAGGAGGAATACTGATTGAGGAGGGATTGTGGGTACCAGAAGAAACCACTCCACATCAGTACTTTGGGAGGGAAAGGGCAGAAGTCCCAGCTAAGTGGTATTGGACAGATAGTGTCTATCCTAGAAGTTTAGAGTAGCCACGAGGCCTACAGGCTCAGCGCAGGCCTTGCCTGCAGCTCAATGGACTCTTTTCTTGGTGACCAAGCAACAGGGAGGAGAGCTAGCCTTCTGTCTGAATGTCCAAACTGGAGGCTCTTGTTTTAGAGATTCAGTGGTTTGTCTCAGGTTTGCTGTCTTGAATGGCAATAATGCAATACAGTTCAATCAAAAGCTTATTGCCAGTGTCTCCAGTCTTGTCTGTGCTACTCTAAGCCACAGGGAGAAGGTGGCACTCAGGGTCCAGTGCCACCCTCCTAGTACCTATGGATACCCCCCGCTGGTGTTATTATCCCTCCTAACCTCAATTCTCCTAGAAATGTCATTGCATTAGAAGTCCCTTGATGAGGAAAGGTCAAGTATGAATCTAGTCTCCTGCTAGTGGGTAGTGCTAGGATCTGCTGGGCAGCTCAGACTGCCATCTGTGAGTTTACTTATTAGTTTGGCGCAGAACATCTGATGTTCATTATCTTGAGTAATAGTCAAAGTAAAATAGCACACACCTGAGCATAGTGCCCACACAGCCAGCAAAGACGGGTTGGGGAAGAGTGGGCTGAGAGCCTCTCAGACTGGTATCTGCTTGTGGCTAAGGTCTAGATCTGTGTCAGGGGGCATGGTAATGTGCAGCCACTGAGCCTAGAACCCAGTTTGTTCAGTGTCAGCCAAAGTTGCTGAGCTCACTCAGGGCTGAAATATTGAGCTTTAAATCTTTTTTTTGTGTGTGGGGGTCTTGCTTTGTAGCCCAGACTGGCCTGGAACATCTCAGTTTTGCCCAAGCTAGCCTCAAACTTGTGATCCTCTTGAGTGCTGAGATAATGGGAGTGTACCACCATGACAGTCTGAAATGGAGCTTATTGGAGATTGTGAACAATGGCTGGAGAGAAAGATGGGCTAAGTCTCATTGTTGTCCAGACTCACCCGCTCTTTCTGAGCTGCCTAGGAATAGCAAGCATCAGGTTAAGATGAGGATGACCTGAAGGATACTTGAGTATGGCCTGAGCCAGAGAGCAGTGTCACAATGTCACTTGGTCTGTATAACCTCAGAGTGGGTTTCTGCAGAGCTGTATGTAAACCAGACACTGTTGGAAACATGTGACAGGAATGGAATTTAAGAGAATCTTACAGAGAATCCTTTTGTAAGAGAATTACCTGAATTGCAGTTTTATGAGAGCCTGAGCAGGGATGCATTGACCATATAAGGAATAGTCTTCTTCAGCAGCTTAGTCTTGTTTTAAGTTGCTTCCCCATGAAAGCATCTCTTGGCAGAACTTGTCCTCCAGAATTGACACAGATCTTTCTACTAATATAGTAGGGCTCAATCTCTGTTTCGTATACCAACCAGTTAGTGTTGGGGGTCTCAGCTCACGCTTTCCTCTGTCCAAACTCACTGTGAGAGGGTTTCTTAATAGCCTCAACACTAATATGTCCAATGTCAGTCTCATCCTCACTCCAGATGTGTGCATAGCTAACTGCCCCTTACTGTCTCTTAAGCATCTGTCTAATAAGCATCTGAAACAGAAATACACTTGTCCTCAATGACCCCTCCTGTACTCTGTCTCATATCAAGGAAAAGAAATTCTGATTTTCTGTGTTTCAGATTTTTGTTTTTTGGTTCCTCCTGTATCTTACATCCGATTCCTTAGCAAATCCTCCTGGCTCTACTTTTTCCAAACATCCAGAATTTATAACATGTCATTTTGCTCCAAAGCTTGTGCCTTCATCCAACCCACTATCATCTCCTATCTGGAGTATTGCAAGAGCCCTCCCTCATCTGTACTATTTGTCAACAGCAGCAGAAGCAGAGTGGTTCTTCTTAAAGATCAATCAGGTCATGTTGGTCCTCTGAGCTGTGACCCCCAATGGCTTCCAATGGCTTCTTTCACACAGTCGAAGTTTTACCCTAGTTTCTCTCTGTGTCAGGATATTTGGTCCTTGCCTTGCATGCCCACTTCATTTCTCACCCCACCATGACCTCCATTAGAGAGAGAGAGAGAGAGAGAGAGAGAGAGAGAGAGAGAGAGAGAGAGAGAGAGAGAGAGAGAGAGAGAGAGAGAGAGAGAGAGAGAGAGAGAGAGAGAGTCTTGAACTTAGGACCTGCCATTCTGATGCAGTTTTTCTGACTCACAGCTGGTACTCTACCACTTGAACCACACCTCTCCTTCTAGCATTTTGCTGGTTAATTGAAGATAAACATCTCAATTTTGCCTGCCCAGGCTGGCTTTGAACCTCAATCTTCAGACCTTAGTCCCTAGAGTAGCAAAGATTATAGGTGTGACCCATGCAAAACACTCATCCACCCATTCATGAATTCTCTCCTCAGGATGCTCTGATCCATGTTAGTGGTTGCTGTTCTGTTCCAGGTCATCTTATCAGGGAGGTCTTTTTGACCACTCTGTGTTGAACCTCAACTCCTTTCCCTGCTACGCCCCACCTCCTCTATTCCTCTACATTCTCCTTACAGTAGATGACTTTGACATGCTAAAGTTTATTTGTCGGGAGTTTCCTCTCCAGGGAGGGTAAGCTTCATGAAGACAAGGGCTCTGTTATTCATTTCTCTGCTGGCTCTAGAATAATCCCTGCCCTTAGTAGGCACCCACTAAATATTTGTTGGTTAATTAAATTAACGAAAGAAAAAAAAATAGGTAGAGCTGAAGAGGATTAGGACCGTTAAAAACCACATTTGACTTTTAATTGCAAAAAGAAATTAAATACAGTTAAATTAAAACAGAAGACCAGATGGTGCAGCTTCATGGGCTCCACCCTTACCCCAGCCTCTACCCTCAGGACTTCCTAGCTTCACTCCTCGGTGCCAGCGGGGGAGCAGGAGAAGACTGGGTTTGGAGAACAAGTTGTTGTTATGGACCCAAATCTGGTGTGTAACAAACTTGTTCTGCACAAAGATGAAGGCTGCAGTCCATCAGAGTTATAATTATAAATAAATACACATGCAGCTAAGAGAGGATATTAGGCGAAAACAACTGAACTAGCATCTGCCAAAAAAAAAAAAAGTCCATTTTTTGTTTGTTATCAATTTCCTGAAAAGGAGCCCTGGGTTTTTGGCTAAGAAGTCTGCCTTAGACCAGCCAACTTGACCTTGGCATTCAGGACTAGCTTCCATGAGTGAGGCAGTAGAATGCCCACTCATCTGATGGATGCCCTGTGCCACCTCCTCTCTCTCTCCCATGTCACCCCACTTGATGCCATCAGGCCACTTTCCAAAGCAACATCCAGAGGTTGGGGAAAATGTCCTACCAGGTGGCTTTGGGATCTGATTCCTTCGGATGGTTTCATGAGTACTGTGGGAAGTTAAACCTGTTTCAAAATAGGCAGCCAATGCTATACTGTGAATGTTAGATCTGTGGACTGAATCCCACAACCCACCCATCCACCCCTGGGTGGGTTCTAAAAGTCCCTTGGAATTGTCCTGTGAGTTTTAATGGAATGGCGGGGCTGTTAGCAGTTAAAAAATAAACACCTCTTCAGTGGGCTTGGCCCTTTCCTTTTTCCTCCACTTGGAAGAAAAATTGTGCTTCCAACTTTCAGGAGCATGAATGAGATCACCACCAGGGGGTGCCATGCAGCCTGACCCAGGGCCATTTCAGGGCCTGTGTGACCAGGGAGACGCCCCCACGGTGGAGGGCAGCAGCTCCGGGCATACTTCTCTCCCTGGGGTGGAGAGGTGAAAGCTAGACATGAGGCTGGCTGGCTCTTCATGCTCCCAACTTAGGGATAAAGGAGATTTTCTTTCCCATTTTGTGTTTAAAATAGAATGATTTACTAAGCAGTGTGTGCTCAGATGTCTTTTCCTCCCAGGGTCCAACTAACCCTTTGCCTTTCCCCAAATCCCTCTGCTGATCCAACTCTCGCCAAAACCAGGGGCAGGAGAGAGTTAGGGACTACCCTGGTCTCCCTCCACTCTCCTGGCTGGAGAGCTCTCCACCTGCCCACCACCTGAGGTCTGTGGTTTGCTCCAGGAAGAGGGTATCACATTTTCCTGGTTTAGGCCAAGCAAGGGGCCCTGCAGCCCAGGGGTAGTGAGGAGGCAGTGTGTGGACAGTGGGGTCACATGGTTCTTGGTCCAGGTCCGTAGGTGACCTGTGCTGGCTCTAGGCCCACCTCCTTGCCAGTGTTGGAGGAGGAGAAGGCTTGAGGGACACGGGCGAGAGGAAGGGGCTCTGCTCCCACCCAGCCTGAGGTACAGAGGGGCCCATTGACAGGCCTAGGCTCTCCCATGCAGCACTGGGCGCCATTTGGGATCCAAGACAGCCTTATGCTCTGTAAACATGAACCAGAGGAGAGCCAGAGGTATGTCTGAGTTGGGAGCAGCTCTCAGGAAGAGCAGATGCCGAGGAGGAGGGGGTGGAGCATCAGAGATGCCCCAGGCTGCTCTCTGGTCTGCAGAATTCCCTGGCTGGGCATGCTGTGTGGTTGGGCTGGGCCCAGGAGCAGGGAACCAGCAGGTGCCATGCTCTATGTGACAGTGGGGGTTCGTCGCACCTCCCTCCCTAGCCCCAGCATCGCTCCAGGGCAGACATAAGTACCTGCAGCCGCTGCTCACGAGTCATGGTCCCATCCATGCAGGAAGCTTCTAGGAAGGTGAGCTGGGCACAGGTTTTACTGGCAGCTGGGACCCCCAGCCCTCAGTTGCCTCAGGCCCCACGGTCATGTTAGATGGAGAGAACACCAGGTCTGGGATTTCTGTGCTTAAAATTCTCTGTCCTTTGTCCTGGCTTCAAGCTGGGCTCTCTTAGAAGCCCCCAGAATAGAAAGGAGGTGATGGTGGTTCCTTAGGAGTCTGCCTTGGAGGGACCATCAGCTGAGGGGATAGGATGGGAGGCCGAGATCAGGGTCTGAGAAGAAGGGTCCTGTGTGGAGAGGAGAAATGACAGCAGTGTCAGGGCAGGGCAGGGCAGAGAAGGAATGGCCAGGGTGGCATACTGGTACTCATGAGTTCTACCAGGAGTTCCTCAAAGTTGGAATCCTAGATTCTCTTTGGAGAAATGCTTTTCTTTTCTTTTTTTGGTGGCACTGGGGATTGAACTCATATTTGCAAGGTGAATGCTCTTATAACTTGAGCTACACCTCTAGACCCTTTTGCTTTCAGTTTATTTTTCAGACTGAATCTTATGCTTTTGCCTAACCTTGAGCTAAACTTCTTTTAATTTTCAACTCCATGGCTTTTTTTTTTATTGTGAAAATACTGTACAGAGGGGTTACAATTACATGGGCAAGATAATGAGTACATTTCTTATCAAGCATTGTAGCCTCCTTCTTTGTTTCCCCTTCCCATCCCTTTCCATCCTCCCCCCACCCCCCCCCCCGTCCTCCCACCTTCCCCGCCCCCCTGCCAAAGTTGTAAAGTTCATTTTTGACATAATGACTTGTATATCTCATTGTTGCAATGGGTCCCCCTATATCCTTATGTTTTTTTCTGTATCCTTATTTAAACGATTTGTTTTTCCCCTTCCCCTCCACAAATTATACCAACATCAAATACAGTGAAAGCAGGGGTTATACCGTGGGGGAGGGGCATACAAAGCAACAAAGAAATAATCTTATAAATATGTTAGAAACAATCGCATGAAAGAAAAAAAAACATTTGAATACATATCTTAGGGTTCATTTTCCTAACATTAACATCAACTTATCTGACCTTTTCTGCTTGACTCAGACATATACTAGTTATTGCAAATAAGGGAAACCATGGGACCTATGTTTCTTTGGGCCTGGCTTACTTCACTTAATATAACTTTTTCCAAGTCTTTCCATGGCTTATTTTTTTTTAAGATAGAGACAAACTGGCCACAATCCATGATCCTCCTCTCTCTGCTTTCCCAGTAGTTGGAATTATATACATGAGCCACCAGGCCTGGCCTGGACAGGGCCAGGGACAGATAGGGAGAGTTCTTCCAGTGACTTAGTAAGGGCAGAAGACTAGGAATAAGGCCATGAACTGATTGGTGCTAAGTGACACTGGCCAGATAAGTTTGGTAAGTTCAGGGTATGCTGTGACCTTAAGTTCAGGCAGAGTGACCTCTGTAGCTAGTGCCCTATAGACAAGGTAACTGCAGATGTCCTGGTGCCAGAGGAAAAGGTGTCTCTCCAATGTCTTGAGTGCTCATCTCCATGGGACAAGACCTAAAGTAAGGAGTCCTGGGTAAAAGGTGCTTTAAAGAGGTAAGATAAGGTTACAAAAATGCTCCTCAAGCTGGGCGCTAGTGGCTCATGCCTGTAATCCTAGCTACTCAGGAGGCTGAGATCTGAGGGTCGCGGTTCAAAGCCAGCCCCGGTATGAAAGTTCATTAAATTCTTATCTCCAATAAACCACCAAAAACCCAGAAGTAGTGGTGTACCTCAAGTGGTAGAGCGCCAGCCTTGAGCTGAAGAGCTGAGGGACAGTGCTCAGGCCCAGAGTTCAAGCCCCATGACCAACCCCCCCCCCCAAAAAAAAAGCTCCTCAAAAAGCCATGGGTTGGCCAGTCACCCTGCAAAAGTCACTTGTTCCAGTGTCACCTTGGACATCATTGTTTTACTTCTGTAGGTAGACCTGTGGCCTGTCTCAGAAGAATTTAAAAACTTGAATAAAAATAACACAAAGGATTTGTTATGTGCCATACATTGTTCTCAGAGTGCCTGGAAACCCATTTCAAAGCCAAAGGAATCGAGGCACAAAGTAGCATGGTCTGGCCAAACAGAATAATTAGTTGCCTGGGTGCTAGAGCACCCAGGAGAACCACAGTGGAAAACCACAGGGCTGCTGATGTGGGGCAGAAAGTGGTTCCCTCACAGCCACATAACTGAACCGGGAAGCTAAAGGACCTGCGAGAAAACCTGAATGGCAGTCTTTTGCTGTGTCCAGGCATCATGGCTATTGTGACTAGAATAGTAAGTTGCTGGGAAGATGATGCCTTCTGCTGGCAGAAGGAGCCAGCAGTATGGGTGAAGGCTGGCATCTGCTAACCGTCAAGTGACACAAGAAGAGGGGAACTCTGGCTATACCTCTTCTCCATGTTTGCCCAGTCCTCTACAACTAAGGATCAAGATGGATTTTATGTGCAAACCTGATGTTGCACTGCCCAGATCACAGCCTGCCCTGCTCTTCCCTCCTACCTGCGTCCTGAGGCTCAGATCTCCACCGAGGGGTCAGTGAAGCCCTTCTTCCCCTCATTCACCAGCACTGGCTTCTCTGTCCGGGTGTGCCAGACCAGGATCTGTGTGACCAGAGACAGGAAATGAAATGGAGCAGGTCCCCAACTCTGCCATCTCCCAGCTCCCTCCTACACCCCTAAAATATTTCTCCTGCCCCTCCTTTTTGTACTTGTTTCATCAAGATTTTCTGAATTGTTCTTTATTTCCATCTACCTCCTCACTATTGCTTATGCATGTGATGCATTCAAAACATCTCTTGGGAATGAGAAGTCCAGAATGACAGAAAATAGACAAGTCCCAAGATTGCCCAACCACACATGCATGTGTCTATGAATCTGTGCATGTATTTGTGCATGTCTTTGCAGATATGTGTGTGTGTGTGCTTGTACATGCATATATGCATGCATGCCACAATGCTCAGCTGGGAGGCTGTTGTGGAGCACAGCTGTTCTGATGGAAGGGCAGTCCTTTGTTATGATTTCCTTGCGGCCATCCCTCCCATTTCCCTACCTGCCTTCATTGTGGCCATCTTACAGGTGATAGACTGCTTTCCTAGGTGGGGATTGCAGGCGGGTAGGATCTGTAGAGGATCTGGATGGACTTAGGGACACCTATTAGAGCTGTCAGATCAGCAGGGGGTCTTACCTTGGTGCAGTTGGCTGCCTTGGGTTCCAGGTCATTGAGGGTGACAAGTTCTCGAAGGAGGCTGCTTTCCTGGTAGCCCCCCTTTACTCCACGCAGCTTGAAGTATGCCTGGCTTCGCTGCAGGATGAGCCGCAGGTTGACAGCAAAGCCAGCCATGTCTATTGCAAATGGTCGGTGGGGGTCGAACACTGTCTTCCAGCCAACCACTTTCCCTGCCCCATTCACCCGTGGGGCCTCATACCGAAGGCCACCCACAAAGGCCACAGGCCACACGGATACCCTCCTGGTGCTGCGCATCTATAAGAAGAAGAGCTAGATTCAGGACACCTGAGTTTAATGATAGGCCTGCTGCCCAGCTCCACAGGAGGTGAAATCCATTGAGTGGCATATGAAGCCATGGGAGGTCCAGTCAGTCTTGTGTGCACTCACAGGCAAATGAATCTCTCTGAGGCTGTGAGCAAGACTTGCCTCAGACCAGTGGTATCAACTTGCCCACCTGCCCCTGCTGCTGTTTTCCCCCCTTGCAAGAAATCTCTATCTTGCGACTTTACAGTCTGAAATCTGAAACGACCCCCTCCCCCGACTTGCATGGAGCTCAAGGAAACTGAAATCCTTTCATCCAAAGGATGAATGATTTAAAGGCCTCATTTCTAAAACCTTTAAAGCCAGGACTATGGTTTGGTAGTTCTAAACCTCACCTGTTTTCCCTTTAATATGCAGGGTGTTTTCCTCTCTTTTCCTTTAAAAAATTGTTATTATAAAGATGATGGACAGAGAGAGGGGTTACAGTTACATAAGTCAGATAAAGTACATTTCTTTTTGGACAGTCATGCCTCCCTCACTCCCAAGTCTTCCCTCCCACCCCTACCCACAAGTTGTATAGTTCATTTTCAACATAGTGTCTGGTGGCATCATGGCTACATTTATTCACCCTGGGTCCCTTCATTTTTGTGCCTTTTTTTGTGTGTGTGCCAGTCCTGGGGCTTGAACTCAGGGCCTGGGTACTGTCCCTGAGCTTCTTTTGCTCAAGGCTAGCACTTGACCACTTGATCACAGCTTCTGGCTTTTTCTGTTTGTGTGGTACTGAGGAATGGAACCCAGGGCTTCATGCATGCATGCTAGGCAAGCATTCTACCACCAGGCCACATTCCCAGCCCATTTTTGTGCCCCTTACACTCCCAATGCACTTGGGTTTTTTCCCCATTCCTTTCCATGATTGTCTGTTAGCTGCACCCAACCCAGTGGCGCTCCCTGTGTCTGTGTCCTTATTATAGCAAGCACCCTCTTGGAAAGCTCCTTTTGCATCTCTGCTCCCCTCCACCAGTGTCCTCCCTCCAGCCACCTGCCCCACACCTCCCTCCTCTCCGACCCTTTCACACCTCCTCAAAAAGCTCCAGACTGTAGGTGTTGTCATCATCTGCAAAGTACACCACGCCCGGCTGGGTAGAGTTCCGTGGGAAGGTCTCTCGCAGCCAGCGCAGGGCCAGGTTGCGTTGCATGGTGCCCCGGGGGATGCGCGGATCGCGGGCATCGCCTCGCAGCTTGTAGTTGCGGGGCGTCTCCACGTGCAGGTGAGTGTAGTTGAGGCCGGTGTCCCGCAGCAGGCGCGCTGTGAGCGGGGTCCGGCGTGGCGCGTCCTCCACCACCAGCCAGTGCAAGTTGGGCACGTGCAGCAGCGTGTTGGCCATGCGTGTCAGCTCGGCCTTCTGCACTGGGCGGCTGTAGGTGGGCGTCACCACGTGGATGGTGGGCAGTGTGTCTGACCACGGAGGCGGCCGGGTGTAAACGTACTCTGTGCGTACTACCTCCACGATGTCGCGGTCTGACATACAGTACTCCCTGGGGTCTGCACCAGGCGGTGCCTCACGTCGAGGATCACTGCCTTCATCTGTGGAGGTGGAGAAGGGGGGCAGTGTGGGGACAGAGCACTGGCCTGGCTCTGGTCCTTAGTGCTAGGCTCAAGGCCCCCTGCCCAGCTAAGCTTGCCCTCTCTTCGGACCCCTCTGCAGGACTAACATCAGGTCCCCAGTCTCACGGTAATGGACCTTTAGGGATGAGGTTGAGCTTTGCATCTTTGGAATTCTCGCTGGTATTTTCCTAGTTCCGACTCTTGGGGTGACACAGAAATAACCTCTTCTTTCTCCTCACATCTGACAGCCCTTTAGATGTTTGGATGCAGCCACATTCCAAGCTTGAATCCTCAGCTTCAAAACGTATTACCTTTATATGACAAAGTGCCCTGACCCTTGTCTTTCTGGTGAAGCTGGCCAAGAGGTATTGCTATGTTCTGTGGTATGGATGCCACAAAACTGGAGGGCAGGGTGAGAGTCCTGGCTGTGGCATGCTTTGGATCCAAAAAGAACCTACATTAACTTGCCCCAGCTTCTACATGAAAAATCTAGTGAAGTGGGGCTGCTCTCCCCTGGCCTTATGTAATCAGTTCTTTAAATCTTGGAGCATAACTTAATATTTAACTGCCGTATTCTATCCCGGTAGATTTTTCCCATACAGTCAATTTAGTTTTTGAATTTTGAGTGTTATTCCAGATTTTAAATATTCCTCTATTTTGGTATATAGCTACCTAAGTTTTCCCACTGGTTTGATGTCAGTCCTCCTCTTGGACTTCCTGGAGATGCTCACTTGGCTGGACACTAACTGTCCAGCTGCCCTGGCATCCAGGATATTGCTTCCTGCTTCTACTTGGAGGATGCCATGTGGACACCTTGCAGAAGCCTGGTCCCTGGACATGGCCACCTGCTCCAGTTGGGCCATCCCTAGTAACCAAGGGTTTAAAAAAAAAAATCTCCTGCACACCTGACATCCTGGTG
Organism: Dipodomys merriami; assembly: GCF_024711535.1. Lineage (NCBI taxonomy): Eukaryota > Metazoa > Chordata > Mammalia > Rodentia > Heteromyidae > Dipodomys > Dipodomys merriami. Next base: position 13,429,650 of record NW_027204381.1, read on the forward strand.
GGAAATCTAGCTATACTATTAAGACTCCTCTTAAAAAGGGAGGCCTATTGGCAAGGTAGTGAGTCCCTACTCTCCAAGTTCTGTCTGTCCAAAGTGCCTCATGTATCAACCAGCCATGGTCCTCACCACTGACATGCTATCTCAGTGGTGGTGGCAATGGACAGAGGGCAGGCAGACTTAGAACTCTGAGGGCTCAGACCCTCCCCTCTGTCTTTCCTAACTATATTCTCCTGTGAGAGTTACTTAGCTTTTGCTACCTTGAGTTCAGCAACTATACATTGGAGCTACTGGACCCACTTGGTGGCTAATCCCTGGAATCCCAGATTCTCAAGGGGATCTACTGGACATACTTGATGGCTAATCCTTGTATTCCCAAATTCCCAAGAGGTGGAGATTTGGGAGGATTGAGGTTCAAGATTAGCCAGGCAAAAAGATAGCCAGATACACTTCTCAACCAATAAGCCAGGTGGTGCACACCTGTGATCTCAGCTATGTGGTAAGCTAAAGGTTGGGAGAATGGAAGTCTCCTTTGGCTTCATACTACCTGAAGAATAAAGCAGAAGGGGCCGAGGATGTGGCTCAAGTGGTAGAGCACCTGCCTAGAAAGTTTGAGGTTCTGAGTTCAAGCCCCAGTAATGCCCCCCAAATACATCTACTTCATTGGATAATTGCTTGCACTGATGAATTAATACACGTGAGGCTTTAAGTGCTGCCAGGTGCAGTTAGCATCACTACCTTAAGGTGCAACTAAAAGGGCACTAGTGGCACCACTTGTAGCTCCATGGATGAAAAGGGAAAGTCACATGAGAAGCTGAAGTGTCATGGCAGAGAGAATGCCTGGCTGTGGCCATTCTGTTCCCTTCTTCTTTTCCATCCCTACCATTAGCAGCATGTGGATGTGAGGATGTGTGGAGTCTAGTAGAGATGAACCCAGATGGTGACGTGGCTCTTAGCTCCTAAGGAGTGTTCAGAAGCCAGTGGTGTAGTAGGTAGACAGCAAGATCTGGGAGCCTGTATCCATGCCATAGTCTCAATGTGGTGGGGTGCAGGGTATTTGTGGGAGATGGCAAGGAGACCAGAAGAGTTGCAGCTCATCAAAAGGGGTTTTCTAGAGGTGTGAGGTTGAGGAAGGATGAATGTGTGTCTAGAGTTCTGAATGTAGATATTTTATTTTTCAGTAGTTAGTAAGATTTTAGACACTGAGTACTGAGGCAGACTTAGAACCAGTACCCAGACCTTTGTGAACAGGCAGAGCACTTATACCTGGCTGTGTGTGGGGACTCCTAGCAGCCCGAACTCAGCCCTATTCACTGGCTTCAACCTTTCTATAACACTGAGTCCTGGAGGTCTCCTTGTGACTCTAACTTCATTTAACTTCCCTCTTTGCATGGTCTGGGGAGTTAGAAGAGCAATTTGCCATCAGTGCTGAGAAAAACTACTTGACGTCTCTGATCCTTGCTCTGCCAAGAAAGCAACTGAAATGATTTGTCATTTTATATATTCTAACCCCTCCAAAATGATGTATTTTCAAGATAACAGTGGTTCTAAACTGGCAAGTGTCAGAGTAGCTAGTACAGAGTAGTAGTACAGAAGGGAAGGATGGCAAATGGCTGAAAGGTCCAGTGTGCCCAGCACAGACAGTATGGTTGCAGCAATCCTGAACTTGGCCCTGTTGGGAGGAAGCTTTAGGAAGGTGGGAGTTCCAGGATGTAGCATTTCACTGTATACAGTAGCAAAGCATAGACTATGGTGTGTAGATATAGCTTATAGCCAATCACTTGGAGTCATTGGCTACAGTGGATTTCTAGGCATTACCTCAGAACTGTTATCATCACTGATGTCTTCCTATTTTCTGTGTTCCTAGGTAAGCTGATACATTTTGCAATGGGAGTTGTTGTATCTATGTGTATGTGGGTGGGAGTAGGGGAGAGGATAGCAATGAGACTAGAAGCTAAAGGATGACTGGTAGCAGATGTGGAGGACTGTAGGGAGTTTAGGTGTGTGAGAAAAAGTCCACCTTGGACTCAGAAGTAGGACAAGGTGACTCCATTCCCAGTTCTTCCATTCATTTTTGGTAGGACTCCTTTCTCCAGGCCTGCTGCTTCTAGATAGTGAGAGTTTCCAAAGCAGCAGAAGGTGAAACTGATACTTTCCTTCAAATGTCTGAAAGCACTATACAGGCTGGGGATATAGCTCAAGGGGACAACATTTGCCTTGGGTTTGACCCTCAGCAATCCCAAAATAATCTCCCAACACAAAGCAGGACAAAATCCCTATTCTCCCTCTCCCCTCTGCTGAGTGATCATAGAATTGGATTTGATCTCTGTTGTGTATATATTAGTATTGCTCATGTTTGTCTAAAATCTTTTTTTGTGTGTGTGCTAACACCAGGGTTTGAACTCAGGATCTAGTGCTGTCCCTGAGCTACTTTGCTCTAGGCCAGCACTCTTGATCCATAGTTCACTTTCCAGCTTTTTGCTGCTTAATTGGAGATAAGAGACTCATAGACTTCCCTGCCTGGGCTGCCTTTGAACCCTGATTCTCAGATCTCAGCTTCCTGAGAAGCTAGGATTACAGGCATGAGCCACGGGTGCCCAATTTGCTTTTCTATATTTGAGGCTGTATTGACATCTCTAGGTCAGCACCTGAGAAGGGACCCCTCCTCTCAGGAAATAAGAAAGAACTGCAGCAAATAATCTTTCATAGTCAAACCAACCAAGGCAGAGTCCACACCCAAGTTGGTCAAACTTGCACAGAGTGGGTATATCCCTGCCCTAAATCATTCTAGGGATATGTACAGGACAACTAGAAGCCAAGTCGTCCTCCCATCCTAACATCCAAACTATCCCTCTTATAAGCCTGTCAGTTCTTTTGCTTAGCCTTTCTCTTCTTGTAAAACCCATAACAAAGGCTTTATATCCATGCTACTGCCTCCTTACCACCCCACTCCCATGCTACCTTATATGGCCCTGTGTCATGTGACATGCTTCCTCCTTTTGGGCAACGAGAGTCCGCCATGTTACCAGAGTAGATTAAACCTAATTCCAGGGACATGGGTTTGGGAGCTTTCATTAGGTTCTCACAGGGACCAAGACCCCCGCAGGGTAAGGTCATTGGCCAAGATGATGCATAGGGTCTTCCTAGCTGCTCAGTGTGTAAAGCAAGACTGGATTACCTTTGCTGTGGTCACTATCATCTAAGTTGGGGTGTGGCAGGGTATGGGGTGGGGCTGAGTACAGGGCTCACCCTTGTGCACAGCAAGCAGAGGAGCGAGGGTGCTCTGGTGCCAGACGGTGATGAGCAGCGTCCAGGGCAGCACGATGAGGACGATCGCAAGGATGTCCCGTCTTTTCGGCATCTCCAAGGCTGGCTGCACCCACAGTTCCTCATTACCTGAGTGGTGGCAAGTTCAGGAGAGGGGCAGCCACGGAGCGCCGGCAGCACAGGGGAGAAAAGAATAGGCATGGGCCAACCGGCCAGGCACAAGAGAGAGAGCAGCTGAACGCTGGCCAGCAGGTCTTACCAGCGCTCACACCCACCCATTGTGGAAGCAGGTTTGCAGAATCCGGCCTGAGGGAGTCAGAAGGTGCGGTTGTCCAGAGGTGGGGTCAGCAACCCTCAGAGGGGGACACCTGCAAGAGACAGCAGACGAGGATGGCCAGAGACCCTGGCATTGGGAGGGACACCTAGCAAGGGCCACTGGCTCAAGGACAGACAGCATGGTATTGGGGGTTTCTCAGTGGTGTATCCATCTCCTCTAGGATGTCTTATGTCTATCTGCTGGGTGAGTGAGTGAGCTTGTGTCCTCTGACCGGCATAGGTACAGGACAATGGTCCATTTACAGGAGGGCACAAAGCTTAAAGGCACATACTTCAGCGATATCTGCCTTTTCTTTTCCTTTGTGTATGTATGCGCCAGTACTGGAGCTTAAACTCAGGAGGGCCTGGGGACTGTCCCTTAGCTTTTTTTTCCCCTCAAGACTAGCACTTTACCACTTCAGCCATAGCTCCATTTTGAGAAGAGTTTTATGAATTTTTCTGCTCGAGCTGGTTTCAAACAGTGATCCTTAGATCTCAATCTCCTGAGTAGCTAGGAGACACTGATGTGTGCCATTGGCACCTGGCAAGACTTGTTTTAATGCCAAGTGGACTCTCCATGAGCTGAGTGAGCAAGATTCGCCTAATTATATCAACACTCTGTACCAGTTTCTCATCTTCAAAAGTGGGCACCTACTTCCCAAGGTTATATTCAGAATGAAATGAGTCAACATCCATAAAGTCTAGGGGTGTCCTCAGATATAAATGCATATGAAATGTTGTCTATAATGCTGTTCACATACTTAGACCCAGGGATTTTCTTCATAGCCTGGATAAAGGGCTAGAGTTGTATGGGACAGGTGCTTTTAGGACAGGAAGAAGTGTTTTAGAAGTGGCTCTATGAGAAGAAGACAAGGGTACCCTCCCTCTGCTGATGTCTATGGGGAATTCTTTGGGGGTACCTGTAGGAAGAGCATTAGATGGGGTGGGCCTCAGCAGGGAGACGTGGTACCCATGGGACTGCTATGTCATAAGGAGATGCTTCTCAACAATGTCAGCATCCTGGGGCTGGGAATGTGGCTTAGTGGTAGAGTTCTTGCCTAGCATGCATGAAGCCTCGAGTTTGATTTCTCAGTAACACATATACATAAAAAGCTGGAAGTGGTGTTGCTATGGCTCAAGTGGTAGAGTGCTAGCCTTGAGAAAAAGAAGCTCAGGGACAGTGCCTAGGCTCTGAGTTCAAGCCCCAGGACTGACAAAGAAGTCAGCATCCAGGGCACCAGGAAAGGTACTCCCTGAGGAGAATCAGCCTAATTCTAAGTTCTTCATTCTATGGAAGATCTGCCAGGGTTTACACCTTCCAGTATATGTGCAGTCTCATGACCAGTAGAGCAGGTTTCTGGCCATCTTGGAAATTGCCACATCCTTTTCGTACTCTTCTTTCTTGTCTGTGCTGGCCCACAGGACTTTCCATCCTCCTGCACCATAAGCCACATAAACTTTTTCCTTTACAAATTACTTTGCCTCAGATACTGTGTTATGATGACAGAAAACAGATTAAGACAGGGAGGCCAGGTCTAACTGGAGTGAAAATATCTGGGAAGATTCCTTGTGTGTTCTGACCCTGTGAAAGAGTACTCTCAAATTCCAAGTTGGAAACATGGAAGAAATAAGGAGTTGAAAGTGCTATATACCCTTTTATCCTGCAAAGGTCAAACCCAGGGGGCAGTATTTTCTTGCTTTCTCTCCTATCTCTCTGGATAGGTGCTCTGTTTCACAGCTTACTCAGCCTCCCTGTGTATGTCTGGATAGTTGTTAATGGCTACCAGCTTTCCTACAGCACACATGGTATTCGCAAAGGCATCAACACCATTGATGGCTATATGGTTCTGTGATGTACTCATGGCCACCCTGTGTGACAGGTACTGGTGTTTTACAGTTGCATGCACTAAGGCCAGGGGGCTAAATAATTTGCCTCAGGTCAATGATTAGCACATAATGGAATCAGAGCTGTATGGAAGTGGCATCACTCTGTGCTTTCAACAAGACAGAGCAGGGGAGGTCTCTGGGCAAGGCACAAGTGGGTTGAGGGATGTACACAGGCCCAAATCTTTTTCTGGCCCAAACAAACACCACTTGAAAGGCCATCTTCTGCCATAGCTGCCTACATCATGGGTACCAGCATCTGCTGGATACTGAAGCAGAAAGAATGAGAAGGAAAGGACGAAGGGCAGATGGGACATGGTGGAAGGGGGCCATGGTGAGTATCTGAGCTCATCCATGTTTTTGGTCAAAATATCTATGAGATGAAAGTGAGGGGAGTGAGGGTGAAAAAGCTCTAAAAATAAACTTAGCAATAAACCCAGTTGTGCATTAATTACTCTGGAAGCCATTACAGCTTGAAAATCCCATAACTTTAATGGAGGCTATTATAAGCATAGTGGCAAAATCCTGGAGCTAATTACCAGGCAGTTATTAAGTAGAACAGAGTGCTTCTAGCTTTGCAAAACAGCCATCTGGCCAGTAGGGGGCAGGCTCAGCGAAGCTGGTGTCTGGATGTGGGTAGGGACCCTGGAGTTGGAGATTGTGTTTATGCTTGAGTCTAAGACCAAGGTGGCTTCCACACCTCTCCTCCCAACATGTGGCTTTTTCCTGGATTTGGAGGGCGGGTGGCAGTTGCCAATGGTTACAGGCATACCTACCACCTCAGAATGGCTTCTGCGCCTTACTAAGAACAGGCAGAAGAATCAATACAAAGTAGCGGGGAAGCTGGGCCAGGTTGGAAAACCCAGGAGTAGGGGTAACTGGAGTGGGGAGAATGGGTGTTCCAGAGCAGGTTGGATGGAAGGAGAGGCAAAGGGTGGAAATTACGGTGAGACAGGAAATGTGACTGTGAATGAACATGGTTCCTCAGGATCTCCTGTGGTTATGACTTCCCACCCCAAACACTTGTACTCAGGCCTTAACTGACCCCAATGATGACAAGCATCCCTCTCCAGCAAGTGCAGGCATAAAGAGGCCTCCCCTTCCTGGGTGTTTTCAAAGTGTCCTGTGGACAGACACAGACAAAGGCTATATTGTGAGTGCAGTGGGTGAGAGCCACTGGGGGCCAGTCACTGGGCAAGGAACAGGAGTTGGAGCAGCAATAATCAGAGTCATATTGTCACCCTTCCACCCCCTGCAACTGGAGACTGTGATCACACTTCTCACCCATTTTAACCTTCACCTTTATCTTTGAAGCACGGAAGTGGGTTGGAAGAAGTTGAATGAAGTTTTAGTTCTGCTATTTCAGCAATCTGAGGTCAAGGTAATTAAAGTGCTATGAGGATAAGAAACATCATATGTGAGGTATGTGGGGGCCAGAGTCAGACCAGAGGACCTAAGTAGCAGCTCCTCAAGGAGCCAGTGGAAATTGGTCATGTTTGAGAAGACACAGCAACAAGGAGTTATCTATGGGTTTTGGATTGCTTTGGGCTGCAGACAGAAACTAGGGTATGTCGAAGATACTTATCCAACAGTGATCATCCAAGACTGAGGAGGGCAAGTCAGTGCTTGGTCGCTGAGAGATGTATATGAGGTTGGCCTAAGGCTGGCCAATTCCAAAGGAAGGGAACGGCTATCTTGGGAGCTGCAGGTGTTCAAACAAAAGCCTCAGTGATGCATTTCATCATTCAGTAAGCCCGAAGATCAGGCTTACTCAATTCCATCTGGCAAATATTCACTGAGTCTATAGTGGACAAGGCACGTTGTTGGATTAATGGATGATACAGCAATGTAGGGAAGAAGGAGGGTCTTCCTCCAGTACCTCCCAGGGCAGGGGGGAGGAGGGACCTTATGCAGGTGATGTATACATAATATTTGAGAGTTTTGTGTGTCCATTACAAGCAAGATCAGGACTCATCCATACTGCTCATCTTAGGAGGACCATCAAACACTCAGCTGGTCAATGGGGGACTCATGCAGAACTATACACGCATACTATATAGTTTTCAGCACAAGAGTTTGGAAGAGCCAGTTGTTCAATAATGTTTGCCCATGATTACAAGCACATGATTATTTTTCCAAAATCAAAACTACCCAAGTGTCTGGGAGCTGGTGGCATATGCTTGTAATACTACTACTCAGGAGGCTGAGATCTGAGGACTGTGGTTCAAAGTTAGTCTGGGCAGGAAAGTCTGTGAGACTCTTATGTCCAATTAACCACCAGAAAACCAGAAGTGGTGTTATGGCTCAAAGTGATAGAGCTCTAGCTTTGACTGAAAGAAGCTCAAGGACAGCATCCAGGCCCTAAGTTCAAGCCCCATGGCTGATAACAAAACAAAAAACCTACCCAACCTTGATTTACAGCACTTCCAGCCCAGCACTGGGCTGAGGGTGCTTTGGACTGAGTAGAAGCTTTGGGGACTCCTATACTGCCCTTCTGCCTCAACCTGACCGTAGCAAGTGCCTGCCATTTCCAGCTCTTAGGTCTTTGCAGTGACTGGAGGGCTGAGGGCACTTGGAAAGTCATCTGAACATGGTACCTGGTAATGCTTATGACTGGTTCCCATCAATCTTCATCAAATTTGGGGGATCTTTTTTCCTTGCAGACTTTCCTCATGCGGTCCTTATATTTTCATAGAAACAGCACAATTATTTCAACATGCTCTCCCAAGGTTTATGTAACAGTCCACAACTGTGGTTGTAAAAAGGTGGCAACAAGTTCTGACTCCAGGACGAATGTGCTCGGTCTGTGTTTGAGGAGGAGACCCCTATCTTGCATCATCTGGGTACTGGCCATGGTTAGCCATCTGAGTACTGGCCATGGTTAGCATGCCTTACAGGCTCAATGGAGGACACTGACATTCTGCTGATCAAAACGTGGCTAGTTAAGAAAAAATCTACTCAGGTATCAATGGTTCGTATCTATAACCCCAGTGACTTGAGGATTGTAGTTTAGGACCAGTCTGGGCAGAAAAATCTGTGAGACTTTCTCAACTGATAGCTGGTTGCAGTGGCACATGCTTATCATGCCAGTAATAATGAGAAATCTAAAAGGAATGGATCCCAGATTAGGCATGTGCCTTGCCAGGAAGTAGTAAGACCCTATCTCAAAAATATCCAAACTCCAGTACCACCAATAAAAAAGTTTCTATGGGGCTGCAGAGGCAGCTCATTGATAGATCACATGATCCATCTTTAGCATCACAGAATACAAAGGCAAAGACAGAAAAAAAAATCCTAGAACCTTCTGTTTGTGTGCAGACAAACACGAATATCATCCAGGAGTCTGGGCCTCTGAGCTGACAGAGGCAGATGCTGAAGCTTCTTCCTGAAGCCTCACAGGGGATCTGGGGAGCCAGCTGGAAAGACACCCCCTCCCCCCAGCCCTCTGGGCAAGGAAGAGGGGAGGTGGCAACAGAAGGATGATGGGAAATTGGAAAGAAATGGGAGGGATGCTGGCCAAGGATCCAGCATCTCTCTCCATCCTAGGCCGCATCCCTCTTCCTCCCAAGAGAGGGAGGCACAGACTGTCCCAGAGATCCACAGGAGCCCCTAATGGGATCAAGGGATTAGTATTGATTCTGCAGGCGCTGCTCAGGAAAAACCCAATGCCAGAGCTAATCAGCTCCCAGCCTGGTCAATCCATACTTCATTAACCCAGCCCTAGCCCTTCAGCTGCCAATGCTGTGACCCTCAGGCCCACACAGCCCTTGCTGGGGGCACAGGACACAGGCACTGACCTCTCCCATGTACCAGTTTCTAGAACACATAGGCCCTCTAGGGATTTCTGCTCTTCATCTTTCTCTTCTGGTCTAAGTCACTCATAGGGAGGAAAGAAAAGAGGAGGGATTCCTCGGAAGCGTACATTGAGGGAGCAGGGTACCTTTATTTATTTATATATTTAAATAAAGCTGGATCCTTTGATCTTCACAGCAGCCCTGTGAGGCAGGCAGGGGAAGTCATAGGAAGTCACGGAGGCTTAGACAGGCTGCATGATAAAACCCAAAGTTCCAACATTAGGTGTAAACCAAGGCCTTGACTTCTGGGTCCAGCAGCCTCCCAGGTCATACTGCCTCCTTCCTACAGCTTCTTCTGGATTTTGCTTTCCACTGGTTTACTTTCACTCCACCCATCAAGATCTGGTACACTCAGACCCCTAGTGCCCTGATATTGATAGGTCTTACCTCCCCTCCTCGCATCTATTCCACTGGCTAGGCCCAAGGACTCTGGGAAGGGACTTTGAGGCTTCTAAGGCTACAAGTCTCCCTTACTTTCCTTCTACAGTACAGTATGGAGGAGGAAAAGAAGGCCCAGACCTGAGGATGTCTTTGTCCTGTCCTGACTGAGGACCTGGACCACTGCTAGTTTGTACTTGTGGATGCTTGGATAGGAAGGGCAGTGTGTGTTCTAGATCTCCTACTATCTCGTTCCCTTCTAGCTGGGGAAAACAGGCCAAGGACACAGACCAAGGAAGTGTTATGTCTATTCTCATGTGGTATACAGAATACTCTTAGGTTTATTTTCTTCCTCCCTAACAGCATCAAAAACATGTAATTCATTGAATTTTTTAAAAGGTGATTTCTTTGTTTTTCTTTTTCAGAAATAGGTTTTGAGTTATATTTGGATTACAGGTCTGTGAAAATGAAAATTGGTTTTACTTCAGTGTGGGATATCTGCAAGTGAAAGTTCGTTTTGGGGCATGGCAGGAATTTAGATGGAATGAGTATCAGCTCTAGCTGCTTCTGCTGAAGGCCCCTGGTCTGTGCAGCAGCAAATGGTCTCCAGGGAAAAGTACGAAGTCTATTCACTGGCCCCAGGGCTTCCATGTGGGAGGACGTGAGAGCAAACAAGTGTTTTGTCCTATAGGGACATCAAACATTCCTGCCCTCTGTTGAGGCCCACATAGGAAGACATAAGCAGCCATATAACCCCACTCAGGATTGGAAGAGGGAGAGAGAGTGGCAGCCAAGGAGACAGATCTGACAGAGATCTGGGAACACCTGTACAATCGTTCCCAAGCCTGTGGATGGCCCTCAGTGAAGAGGGTAGTTTTCAGAGGAATCCTTCCTCTTTTCTTCCCTCCCTATGAGTGACTTAGACCAGAATTCCTCCTGGGGTCAGGATGAATGACTGCACAGTAATGGCATGTGGGGGCAATGTCTGGCGGCTGAGTATGGGAAGGCCCTCAGTAAGAATGTGTGACCACCAATAGGATAGAGACTAGAATAACACAGGGCCTGCATCATGGGGGAAGCATAGTTTCCCATAGACTTCATACAGCAAAGAAAACTTTTAGCCCAACCTGAGAGGTAAGGGGGCAGTTCAGTTTTGAAAAGGGCTACTTCCTATTACCTGCCCTTTCTTTCTTGTTCCCCTCCTTGACCTAGACCCATTCCAGCAACCATGCTAACATTTAGAAAGGGATGTCACTGTTTCCAAGGCACATCTGCTCATTTTCTCTTGAGGTCTAACAAATGACCACATTCTTGGGAGCTTAAAATACCACACATTTGCTCTCACCATTTTCTGTGCATCAGGAGTCCAGACCTTACTTCTTGAGGTTGCATGTGGCTGCAAAGGATTAGCTAGGCAGTATTCTCATCTGGAGTGTTGACCGGATAAGAATCTGCTGCCAAGCTCACTCACGTGGTTGGTAGAATTCACTGCCTGTGGTAGTAGGGTGAAGCTGTATGTTGCTGCTTGCTGGCTGTAGTTAGGAGCTGTGTTTACTTCCTAAGGGTGACACACCTCACTGTACCTTGCCACAGGGCTCCCCCAACAACCTCTTATTTTATCAAGCTAACAAGGGGAGAATCTGGAGCCGATCGAAATCCTATTTAACACAATGCAGTTGTGGGAATAGCATGCCCATTTTTGTCACAATCTACTGATTAAAAAGTTCATGACAAGGACCAGCCACAGTCCTGGTGGAGATGTAATCACACAGAGGCAGAAATACAAGTCAGAGATTCTGCAAGATACCTTAGTGTCTGTCCATCACCACCAGACAGCTGGACCACTCCTACCTCAAACTGCTCAGCTCTTGCCCAGCCCTCACAGCTCCTGAGGGTGGCCACAGGACCTACTCACAGACAAGGCCTTCTGTCACCTGTCTCCCACCTTCCCTTTGCTCTATCCTGGAAGCATGGAAGGACAGTACAACCGTGGGGAGAGCCTGAGTCTCAAACACTCCATGACTCTATGTGATCTTTTCAAGGGAACCTCTCTGAGCCTCAGTTTTCCCATCTGTAAAGTGGGAACAAAATAGTGCTTCCCCAGCTAGGTTGTCAGAACAGTCAGGATAAAAAATCTGTGAACTCTCTGACATAGGATTGGTGATGAAAAGTAGAAGGTACTGTAGTTGTCATAAAATCTAGCATGGCTTTACTTCCCCGACTCTTTCCTGGCTGCAGGAAGGCAGATGGATTCTAAAGAACCTGGAAGCCCATGTTTTGCTCTTCCAAAAGAGGAATCAAGGAAAAAGCAAGGGACTGGGAGGATGAGAGACAATTTCATCTCAACCACGAACTCTGGTCTTTTGGTATGGTGTGAAGCCACTGACCTTTGTATTCTCCTGGCCTTGGTTTCCTTATCTCCAGAGTGGAGCTGCTATGCTTCTCTTGTTCTGACATGTTCCACGGTGACATGTCTGAAATCCAGCCACTATCTTCCTTCCCACAGCAGCCCCTCATTTAAGCTTTCTTCTTTTTGTCATTGTCTTGAAAGCCAACACAACTTTGGGGTTGTCTTTGGTTCTCTCTCTCCTTGTCTCTGTTGAGCTCAGCAACTAAGGGTCTGCCTAGGCCTGGGCTGTACCCCTTTAATACTGATTCAGGGAAGATTTTTGTCTGCAGTGATGTGACTTCAACTCTGAATCTATCCTGTTGCCTGACCCCACCCCTAGTCTTTACCCTGTTTTTTTTTTTTTTAACAAGGCACTTACCCTGTTCTTCTTCTCACATTCTTGATAATCCTGGCAGCAGGGTTGACATGCTACATCCATGCCAAGTAGTAGTCCCATCCTTACCTCCTCCTGCCAAGACCCAGTCAAGGACAGCCCCAGTGGAACAGATTTTTAAACTGAGTTGAAGCCCAGGGAGGAAACCAGGCCCAGCCCTTGCAAGCCATTATGTCCCTTTGGCTGTACTTGTCCCACCTAGCCTTGGCCTCTGCCATGCCTGCTCCTCTTTGCCAGGGTTCTTTCTGGCTTGGCATGCCTGTGGTGTATACCAGCCTCTGAGCAGCTGTCATAAGTCCTCTTCTGGTATAAGTCTGGCTATCAGTTGCTGAGGATGTGTAAGAATGTAGGCTGCAAAGGTGGTTCAGGAATCTGCTTTTCCTTAATCCTGGATGTGACATTTGCAGCTGAACTCAGGCAAGTAGCTAGGGTTGAGTCTTTCATTTAGACAATTTCTGCAGGCTGCTAGACAAAGCACTGAATAATTCAGAAGTCAGGTGTCTCTTCTTGATACACATGTGTATTTACATGTGTGCTCCTGGCCAGCACCCCATATGAGTGTGAATACATGTATTAATGGCTCAGTGTCAATAACTGCTTCTGAGCCTTATTAGAGAATCCATGATTGAGACCTTGTCCCAATAAAAGACTATTATGGGGCTGGGAATGAGGCTTAGTGATAGAGTGCTTGTCTAGCATGCATGAAGCCTTGGGTTTGAATCCTCAGTACCACATAAACAGAAAAAGCTGGAAGTGTTGCTGTGGCTCAAGTGGTCAAGTACTAGCCTTGAGAAAAATAAGCTCAGGGACAGTACCCAGATCCTGAGTTCAAGCTCCAGTACTGGCAAAAAAGACTATCTCATGTGCCCTTGGCACCAAGCAGCACTGGGGTCCTGGAATACAGATGGGACCATCCCAAGATGCTCACACCTGTAGTCCTAGCTACACAGGAGGCTGAAATCTGTGGATGACAGTGTGAAGCCAGCCTAGGCATGGAAGCCTTTGAGACTCCCATTTCCAATAAATTACTAAAAAGCCAAAGTGGATCTGTGGCTCAAGAGATAGAACACTAACTTTGAGCACAATAGCTCAAGGACAGTGCCCAGCCTTGAGTTCAAGCTAGAGGGTTGGCTATCAATCAATCAATCAATCAATCTATCTATCTATCTACCTACCAATCTATTTATCTACCTATCTATCTATCATCTATTTCATACAATGGTTCACATTCAGTGGTTTGTGTGTGGCTCTCAACATGATTTCACATTAGTTAACTCATTTAACAATTAACCCTTTATAATGACAAAGCTTTGTATTTTACACAAGAGGAAACTGAGGCATAAAGAGGTCTGTCTGAGGATCATAGGTAATGGGCAATGCAACCTGGTCACATCCTTCCTGGCCTGAGGGCTGATGCTAACACCTCTGGGGACAGCTGACAGCATGTGGCCAGCGGACCCTCTGTTCTCAGTCTAACCGATAGAGAAAATTCCCTTGCACCTTGCTCATCAGGACTAGTGTTAGCTTACACATCTTTATCCAAATGAGGACACTTCTGAAGGTATGATGAGGTGATAGAACAAGTAACAGGAGGCAAGCATCCATAACAGGTAAGGGTCTGGGAACATACTGGGCACAGTGGGCATCAGATCCCCCAACCAGGGCTCATGGGTCACCTGTGCAGGTCTTAGCTGTGGAAGTGAGTGCAAAGTGCAGATGTGTACCTTTCTCTCTACCTCCTCCCAGAGTAAGTCTTCAGCTCTGCGCATAGACCAAGCTGGCAACCCCCCCTCCCAAATGGCCACTTTCCCCTCTGCATTATGATAAGCTCAAGGAGCAAGTGTGTCTGATTTGTTCCTGGTAGGAGGATATCCCAATATTCTGCTTGTTCTGCCCCATTTTGCACCCCCTGGAGACAGGCAGAGACTGGAAGTGTCTACCCCAGCTCCAGGATGTAGGTCCTGCCCTTGGACTTTGCACGTGGTTATAGCAAAATCATTTTGAAACATACTAACCTGCTAGGTTGGAGATTCCCACTCAGCTGGCTGCCATGTTCAGTGCACTGTGAAAAGCCCATGGGCCAGCCCAGGGTGCCTGCAAAGTGAAGGAGGGCTCAGACTATTCTTCTACTAGATGAGCAGCAGGGACTAGAAGGGAAAGACAGTGAATCTACAACCACTAGACAAACAGCTGCAGCAAGGCACATATGGGCAACTAACCAGGAAGCCTCATCCCTGCCTTTACCAGGACCCCTAGAACGCTGAGCTCTGGAGTTGGGAGGGGTGCTACCCTTTCCTCCTCCAACCTTCAAGGCAGAGGAGGTACCATGGCTGTGCTATTTGGGTGCAGAGCACTATTTGCAATGAAGATGTCTCAGAGTCAATCAGGGAAGGATGACCACTGCAGTGTGGAGCTAGACACAGGTACCTGCCAGACCCTGCTGGAACCCTGCAAGGCAGGCCAGGTGATTCTAGTGGGTCTGACCCTGGAGCTGAGTGTACCCTGAGGAGGCACTCTCAGGCCTGGGTGTCCTGGAGGGAGGACTTTTACAGCCAACAGCATCATCTTTCCCATTCTGAGGCTGTCCATGTCCACTGACCAACTCAATTTCCTTTGGTGCTGATATCTATGATGCTGTGTGAACATGCTGGTTAGGGCTTTGTGCATCTCTGAACTTCCTCTCTCCTCTCTGTAGCTTTTCATCTCCTTTGCTCTCCAAAGGCTTGAGCATTTGAGATGCCCATGCTGCCAGGTGTCCAGTCTGTAACCTGCTACACACTTACTGATTCCATATTTGTTCACTGGGCCCTGGGCCATAAGCTCCTCTAGAGTTGCCAGGCCTTACTTACCTGTGCATTCCCACCAGGGTCTGGGACTGGGCACAAAGCAGAAGCTTTATCAGTACTGTGTAACTTAGTCTCCTTAGCTATAACTCTTACTTGGGGATTAACTGAGGAAAACATGGGAAACACTTGCTTCACAATTAGTACTACAAATGTTAGGTTATAAAAATACGATAATATCGATAACCATTGCCACCTTGTTTCAAAATTGAGCTGAACCTCAGTGCCTGGGGAAATGACAGAGAGGAGACATCTTGGGTCTTCCTTGAGTGCTTCACAGTTTACAATGCACTGCCACACAAACTGTCCCATTGTCTCCCTTAGGAGGGAGAGCTCTGCCTTTTCTGATTAGACAGCTGCGACTTGGAACTGGAGGTTGTACAACAGTCAGGCAGTGAGGGCTACCCTGGTGCTCTGACACCATAATTGTTGTTTCTTCTCTCTATCACCCCTGCTCAAGCTAGCCTGCATCTTTGCTGGTTCCAAGATTCTCTCTCAAGGAACAGCTAGGGATTCTGGTAGGTCACACGTTCCCTCCACTCTACCCCCTGGAGCTGAGACCCATCTAGGGCCAGCAGTACACTACCATTTCTTGTCCTTTCCTTCCTGGATGGAAGCTATTCAGAAACTTCCTCCTTACCACCTCTGAGCCTCTGCCCACCTCCCTCTCTTGTGCCCAGCCTATTCCTAAGGTCCCTATCTTGTGGTATTACCTTACTGTGGTGGATATAAGGAGCGGAAGGGGGTTGGAGTACACACAGCCTAGGAATGCGATGAGCTGGAGTGGGAGGCAGGCGTTCCCCCCTTCCCCCACCCCGCCCTGCTCCTGCCCCCTGCAAGCCCAGTAGGTATAGATGTGATGAATAGAGGGGTCCTTAAATCTCTGTCCTACAGGCAGTAGATTATGCTGACAGTATCTGTATGTTTTACGGGCTGTATATTACACAGCAAGCTGCAGGGGTGGCTATGGATCACCGATCGCTGAGATGGAGTCTGAACATCACAGAGGCACGTGCCAAAGGCAGAATTACTACATCCAAGGGCCTGTCCAGGGTCTTCTTGGTTCTTGCCCCCTGCAGGGTTTCTGGAGATAATGAAGCAGGAAGGCAGCAGGGCACAGAGGGTTGGGCACAGGATGCAGGTACCCTGCCACAGTCAAGGAGGCTCCTCTGTCCCTCAGTGGATCCCCACCTGGTGAGCTGCCCGGCCTCCAGGATGAGGAAGAGACACTCATCCTCACGGCTGTCACATATGGGCTGACCTGTGAGGATGCTCGGGATCCAAGCATGGATGAAGAGAGAAGGCAGATGCCTGAACAGATCCCAAGCAGAATGGGATCTCTCCTGATCTGTGCTTCCCTGACATCTGATACATAGCTTCACTCTGTGTTTGCTGGGTCATGCTGTGCAGGGCACAGACAATTCTCTGAATGGGAAAGTAAGATGGGGGAGAACCACCATGGCTTGGGCACTTTTGCTCCATGATCTGGTAGGAAGAACTTATCCACTAGAGAAATGGATAAACAATTGTGATATATGCATACAGTGGAATATTATTCAGCCTTAAAAAGACACATGCTATAACATGGATAAACCTTAGAGACATTGTGCTAAGGAAAATGAGCCAATCACAAAAGGACAAGTTGTGTACAATCTTGCTCTTTTGAGGCATCTGGAAAATTAAGCTCACAGAGACGGAAGCCAGAATAGTGGTAACCAGGATTCAGCAAAATATTTATTGGATAAATAGCTTCTAGCTGGATGCTGGTGGCTCATGCTTGTAATCCTAGCTAAGTGGCGGTCTGAGATCTGAGGATCCTGGTTTGAAGTCAGCCTGGGCAGGAAAGTCTGAAAAATTCTTGTCTCTAGTAAGCTACTCAGAAAAAGTTGGAAGCAGTTCTGTGGTTCAAGTGGTAGAGCGCTAGGCTTGAGCAAAAAGAAGCTCAGGGACAGAGCCCAGATCCTAAGTTCAAGTCCAAGGACTGGCAAAAAAAAAAAAAAAAAGTAGCTAAAAGGTAAGTTTTATGCTATGTGGTTTTTAACCACAAAATCAAGAAGTCTGTCACCTAGTCTGTTTAGATGTAACCAGGCCCTGGATGGGAGGTTCTGGTGAGCTTTCTGTGCTGCCTGGCTGGGCTGAGTATCCTGTAGGGTCCCACGGGGGGGCTTCCCAGTGGAGTGTCACATGAAACAGGCACATGGCATATCCCTCCATGTGGCAAGCAGGGCTGTGCAGCTACCCCCCGATGGAAGCATGGGTAGCCGCAGAGACCAGGCTCAGCCAGGCTGCTTGCTCTGTGACACAGAGAGGGAGACTGATGAGTGGGAGAAGTTAATATCGACACATGGTGAGTTATGAGAGCAATGCTTCAGCATAAGTTCACAAGCTGACGGAGAGACAAAATCCCATGCCCAGAGGCCTTTCTCTACTGGGAGCAGGCTGGTGGAGTGTGGGCCTTGACCTGTGGCCCATCAGGCTGGGTGGTGGCTGACTGGTCCCTCCACAGGCTCAGTGGCCTTCCCAGGGACAGGCGGTATCACTCCTACTCTGAAGTCTGTGAGTGAAAGGAAGGTGAGGGAGGGGGGAGAAAGAACTAGTGGGTGATCCTCTCCACAGTGACAACATCCACGTTGCTACTGTGGGAATGCCTCCAAGGGGACCTGTGTGTGATCTGAGAGGATGGTGATCTGGATGCTAATCCCCAGGTTTCTGCAAGCTCAGGTGGACACCCCCAGTCACAGGGCTCCACATCTAGGATAACCAGGAACTTAGGCAGTCCCAGGATCCAGACCTTAAATCCTTGAAGACCCAGGCAGAGCTTCTGGCTGCAGTGCTCCAGGCTGGCTTTACTCCTTGCTCGGAGCATGCAAGGGAGCACTCTATGCTAGGCTAACCAGGGGGCAGGAGGAGCCAACCTACCCAAGGCTGACAGAGGCAGCCTCGGCTGACCTCCTGGTAATCTCATCTCCTTGCCCATCTCTACCTGGAAGAGGGGTACCCTGCTTCTGGGAGAGGCTATTGCTCTGTGTATTTCTCCTTTTTTTCCTTCTCTTTTTGGAACTACTTTGAACTCAGGGCCTCATGCTTGTGAGGCAAGTGCTTTAACACTTGGGCGACTCTGACAGTGCCTTTTTGTATTGGTTATTTTCAAGATC
Source organism: Dipodomys merriami (assembly GCF_024711535.1). Taxonomy (NCBI): domain Eukaryota; kingdom Metazoa; phylum Chordata; class Mammalia; order Rodentia; family Heteromyidae; genus Dipodomys; species Dipodomys merriami. Next base: position 13,448,126 of record NW_027204381.1, read on the forward strand.
ATGTCTTGATTTATGCCTGAACCAGCCTAAGCCACGGCCCTCTTCTTGTCACAGTCACTGGAATGACAGTACATGCCACCATGCCCAACCATCAGTCAAGACATACCCTCACTAGCCTTGAAACTCAACCCCCCTTCTATACTTCCCAAAGAGCTAGGATTTCGGGTTTGAGCTTGGTGTTGCCCTGTGCGTTCTGTGCTTTTAAGAGGACACATCACCTGCCAGAGGGGCACCAGGTGTCAGAGGATTGACACACAGTCTGGGACGGGGCATTGGAATGCTGTGTGGCCTTAGGCAGGAGTGGGACCACTCTGGGTATCTGTTTCCTCATCTACACAAGAAAGGAAGCAGCCTAGAATCACAGAACCCAATTCTGGAAGAAGCTTTGAAGGGAAGGCAGGCTGAGGTGTCCATCCACCTGTTTCTTATCATCCCCCCCTTGCCTGCTCTCCTCCAATCTCTGGCAACTGGGCTCCTGGGGTGTTTGGGAGATTAAAATGGCATAATTCATCTGGGTGGGGAGGTGTCACCTGGCCCATAAGCAACCGAGGCCCCACAAGATTTGTCTCACAGCTGTGGACACAGCTGGGTCTGTAACCTGGGACTCCAACAACACAGTCTACTGGGTGTATGGAAACTAAATCCTGTCTGTCCAAGGGCTGCCTGGTTGTGGTTGTCCACTAAGTTCAGGGCCTCTGGGATTTCTTTCTCTCAAGCTGAAGCACAGGGTGAGCCACGCAGAGCCCCTCAAATCCCTCCTCCTTCCTTATCAGCAAGACGCCATGGTGGCTGACCTCCCTGCTTTCATTGTGAACTCCCCAGGCTTAAGAAATGCTTTTTGGTGAGACTAGTTCCAGTGAAATAGATGGACTCCCATCTCCTCAGCCTCCAACAAAGGCCCCAGTCCACTCCTTGTCTAGCAGCATTCATTTACAAATAAGGGTACAATCCCAGTCTTAGAATATTTCCTACCACAGGGGGGAAACTGAGGCTCCAGTGGCCAGAGTTATAAGCACAGTCATGAGCTGGTTGGCAAACAACCTGGCCTAGAGTGGCCTATTTGGTAAGTGCTTTGGTGAATTGGTAAGCAAATGAATAATACAAATTGCTTTCTCTTTTCAAATAAAATAAATAGGATGGCACCTGCTATGGCATGTTCTGAGTAATTAGCATGATGAACTGCAATGATTCATTCTCTCCTCAACAACCTATTATTAGTCCCATTTTAGAGACTAGAAATTGGAGGCACAGAGAGGCTAAGAAACATCTCAAGGTCACACAGCTAGAAAGTAGCAAAAATGGGATCTGAGTTCAACCAGTCTAGCTCCAGTGGCCACATTATTAGCCACCCTGCCAAAAACATGTGTGCGCCTGTCAATTAGAGCTTTCTGTGCTGTCGGCAATGTTCTTCATTTGTGTTGTTCAAGATGTATAGCCATGTGTGGCTACAGTGCCTTTGAAATAAACTAGACTGGCAAGGAATTGATCAGGGTTCAGGGAGACACAGCCCACACCATGTTAACTGTTGGCTTTAACAAGTCTGAGAAGGAAGCCCCTAAGAAAACAAGCCCTGTCCCACACAGCCAGACGGTGAGGACAGGAGAGCCTGGCCACCCATCACAGGGACACACATGACCCCATGGCCACACCTTTCTGCTCTGATCTCTCTTTGCCCCATTCCTCTCCCCTCTCTCCTTCCAATGAGCCACCGACTGGCTCACAATTCCTACATTTAAGAAAGGAAGAATTCTGCCTGTACAGAGAACACAAAGTCTGGGGAGCCAGGACCCTCGGGCAATGTCAGTTCTCAGGTCCAGTCAACTCTTGATCCAGACTTAGATTCTCTACTTTGGGGCTTATCACAATGGCAAAGCCTTAATCCCTGCCAGCACTTGGCATGGAGGCCGCCTCCTGCGCTGCCGTCAGCTGGTGTGTGCGCAGGGAACACAGACTCATTTTAATATTGGCCGGAGCTAAACCTCATTAGAAAAGTAAATTTGCTGTAGCTGCAGGAAAAAAAAAAAAAAAAAGGAAGCAGCAACCCACATAGTCCTTCCAGAGCTAAATAGAAAACACTGATTTTGGATTATTCCATGCTATATGTCCTTAGCATCTGGTGCAGAACCTGGGACACAGGAGGTGTTTTAGTTTGTGTCAGTTATGAGTGGACTGAGTTTTGAGTTGTCTCGGGCCACTGTCACCTTTTAGCAAGGAAAATAAGAGGTCACGGATTAAGAGGTTTTTGTTTTTTTGTTTTGTAAATGGCATGGTTTGTTTTCTTTTGATGACTTTGGCTGTTAAAGTGCTGATAATAACTAGACATCAAAATCACATTCTTGCTGTTCTTTAGTAAAGGGATGTTTTGGGCTGTTTGGTCTTAGATAAGGAAAGGGTGAGTCTACCTCCAAGTCGGCAAGTATGGCTGATCACCTGGAATGAGGATCAGAAGAGATCTGTGGGTCACTTCCAAGGAGACTGGCTCCAGCTGGCTAGTTAGAGTCACCCAGGTCCTGGGAGAGTGGGAGATTGGTGTATGTGCGGAGGGGAGCAGGAAAATATATAGTCAATTAACATTCACCCAGCACTTTCTCCAAAAACAGACTGTAAGATGTGGGCTCCTCAATCTATAGACTCAGGAAACTAGGGCTTCAAAGGGCTCACTGTTTTTGTTTTTGTTTTTTCAAAGTTCACTCAGTTGGTCATAGAAAGGCTGAAGTGGGATCTCTAAATCCGATCAGGGGCTTGTCCTTTCGGTATTATGTCCATATCTTACTGTGATCTTTAGGATGGTCTCCAAAGGTCTCTGCCTGGACGCCTGGCTGGGGAGAGTGGTGCATGCAGCAGCCTTTTCTTCCTTTGTCCCCCGAAGTGTAGGGCCAGCCTTGGTCCTGCACCCTAGTCCTCCCATTGTATCCCAGGATTAGGAAGGGTAGGCAGAGGACAGAAGGTGGAGCAGAGTCCTCAATAGTGCAAGCAGGAGGGCCTCTTTGAAGATCCCTGTACATCCCTAATGTTCTTGACCTCACAACCTGCTCCCTTTGCCTCTGGGCCTCCCTGGAGCCACCCCTGCCCCCAACGGAGCCTTTCTCAATGGATTGTCCAATGCCCCCACTGCGGGTTCCTACAGGGGAGCATAACTGTCCATATCTGGATGCTGGAGACTTGGTGAAGAGGACTTTGCATGCCCTGACTTCTGCCTGTGTCTTTGTGGTCACACTGTTTTCTTCTCTTTGCCTATCTCCGGCTCTCTTCTCTCCTCAAGGCCCTGCCTCTCCTCCAGTTCTCAACAGAGAGGGGAACTCAGGCATCTCTGTGCCACTTCATTCCTCTAGTCCAGCCACAATGGACCACCAACCTCCCTGGCACAGAGGCGGGGCTTCTCATCAGCACATCCGTCTCAGTGTCTTGCTCTTGCAAGGCTCCTGACCCGCCTTATCATCCTGTGCTCCACAACCCGGAAAAGCATAATTGACTTGGTCCTCCCTTCCCTGAAAACTGTTGTTGGGGAATCCAAGTCTATCTGCAATCCTAAGTGGAAGAAATGGGATTCTTTCTCTGGAGACTTTGGTCTCTGTCAAGAGCTCCCATACTGTTTCAGGAGCTGGTCTGCTCAGTGATTAACCTGCTTCATGCTTTCGCTGGAGCAGCCAACACCTGCTCCCTGAGAAACATACACACACATATTTAACTCAGCACACAGCTGCTTTGAGCATGCTTGAGCGTGAGGCACTTCCCAAGCATTGAAAGATCAGTCTCAGGAACGGTAACAACAAAGCCCTGCCCAATGGGGCACAAATGTATTCACGGTCCCTGTGCCATTAACCCTAGCAAGCATTTTTGCTGTAATCCACGGGAACAGAGAGAGAAAATGGCACAAGGCTTCAGGACCTTTGGGGTTCTGAGGATAGACTGGGAAGAGTAGGAAGTCTTTCTGGAGGCCCCATTCTAGTTAAAATAAAAAGGACTTGACTTTTGTTCCACGAAGGCAATTAATGGCCACTAAGAAAGATCTGGCAAGAAATGGCTGAACTCTGTAGTGGCTCTGGGACTGAAGTAGGGAAATAGATGTAAGAGCCAGAAGATAACTCTGAGAAAACCCTAAAGCAACAGTGCTATACAGCCATATGGCCCTATGCACCGCCTCCTGCCCCCCCCCCAGTAACTCATGATACCCTTTCTTCATAAACACATGGAAAGAACCCAGTGCTATGCACTAGGCACCTGCACAATCATTTTAAACAGTGCATGCCATATAGCTCAAGCTGAAGGCCCACTGGGTACCCCACCCAAACTGGTATTCATGCAAACAGAGTTAGTTCCACCACACAAAGGTGAAGCCACAGCCATCCAAGGCCCCTTCTAGGACACTGAGCAAGGGATGTCTCTGGAGTCTCTTAGCTCCCGCTTCTTCAACAAGCAATTCATCTAGTGAGTGGCTGAGACGGGGTTTGACTGGGTGGGAAGCTGGTCAAGACCTTGTGCGCATGTCGGTGGGGGTTCCTTTCTTGACCTTAGTTGCCCAGGCTGTCCCCCTGCCTGGCACTGTTGGACCAGTGGCATCCTTTCTAGCCTCAATCTTCAGCTTCTTTCTTTGAAGTTGGGTGTGACTGGAGGGCTTAAGGCCTAGGCCTGAACCCAAGTGAAGGGGTGGCGGGGAGGCAAGCTTGTCTGACTTCTGTCCTTGCTGCACAGAAGGTCCCAAGGACCGGTTGTCACTCTCGCCACCTCTCAGCCCCTTAGCAGCCCCAGAAGAGCTACAGAGGTTGATTTCCCTGAATAGTTAACTTGCCAGTGCTAGGAAGCAGCAAAGGAGTTAGGGGCGATTGTTGCTGGGAACATGGGTACGGCAGGGGTGCTGTCTCTTGACTCTTCCTGTGGGCCATCAGGAACCACCTGCTGAGGTGACACGGGGTGCACCGGCTAAGAGCCGGACCCGTTGTTAGAAGCAGCTCTCCCTACATCTCGGTCCAAGGAGGACAGCCAGTGCCCAGGTTTTGTTTCGCAGTCCCTGGGTGGCAGCAGGGCCTCCCAGCCCCGCTCCCCTTTTCAGCTGTCCTCACTGTGCGCGCGCGCGCGTACACACACACACACACACACACACACACACACACACACACACACACACACACACACACACACACACACACACACCCCGCGCCCGCGAGGACATGGCGTGGGGACTGATGGGGGTCGCATAAAGGGGCTCTGTGCGCGTGGCGGGGCCGCCGTGCGGGCGCGGGGCGCGGGGGGCACTGACCTGCGGTGGCGAGTCCGGGTCGTCCCTAGCGCGGTCCATCGCGGGCGGCGGCCCCTATGCCCCGGCCCCGGCGCCCCCAGGCTGCTGCCCTGGGCCGCGCGCGCCCCTCTCCTCAGGGGATCTCGGGCTCCTGGCCCTCAGGGGCCACTTCATAGCCGCGGGGCTCGCGCGTCCACCGGTCCGCAGTCCCAGCCCGGCCCTGCCGCCCTGGCCCGGACTCCTGGGCTCAGCGAGGCTGCGGCCGGAGCCTGGGAGCGCGCGAGTGGGGGCGCGGGGAGCCCGAGATCGGAGGCGCGGGGCGGGCGGGCGGGGCGCGGAGAGCGGGCCCGTGGGCCGTGGGGCGTGCGGGGCGGCGGGGACGCGCGGCCCGAGCCCAGCCGACCGGGCCGGCGCGCGGTCCCCTCGGCGCTGGCGGCGGCGGCGGCGGCGGTGGATGCGCCGGTGCAGCCGCGGCTCTGACAGCGCCTCCCGCCCCGCCCCCACCCTGCTCCCCGCCCCCACCCCCCCTTCCAGCCCCCAGCGAGCGCGAGCAGCCGGCGGGACCCGAGCCACTAATGGTCGGTACCAACCTCGCCAGCTGAGGCGGGGGCGCGAGGAGGGAGGCCGGCGGGGAGACCCCCTCCCCGAGATTGGTTTCACCTATCCCCATCCCCTACTGGCGAAACACACCCCCTCCCTAGCGGAGGCCGCTCCAGCTTTGGGCGCTGGAGCCAGGACTGCAGGAGGGGCCGAATACACCCGGGGCCTCCGCTCTCCAGAGTTAGAGCGCGCCTGGCCCCGGCCTGCACCCCCATCCCACCCCGCCTCCATCCTGGCTGCTCCAGGCGCCTAGCTTGGCAGCCTCTCTCAAAGGGTGATTGTTTCCGGGCTGGGCTGCTGGGGGGCGGTTCTCAGGGACCAAGTGGCAGGGCTGGAGCGCGGGGAGGGTGCGGCCCCCTTCTTGGCTTCAGGCGCCCTGAAGTGGAAGAGAGCTGAGTAGATGGGGGTAGAGGTGGGTCCTCAGGTCTCCAGTGGGGCAGTCCCACCTGTGGCCACTGATCGCTTGCAGGAGAGCACGTCAAGCTGCTGTCAGTATGCACCCCTCCCCTTCCGCCCCCTTCCTACAGTGCACTGAGCATTCTAAAGAAGAGGCAGGAAGGCACTGATGAGTGCAGAAAAGCAGAGAGCTGGCCAAGGGATGGTGGGGGGGGGTGGGGAGGGAGCAGGCCATCCAGGAATTTCCCAGCAGGCGCTCCTGTCCCCGGGAGCTGCGGGGGTTGGAAGGGGGGGATGCTGGAGGATGTGTGTGGAAGTGTGCCTGGATATGTATGTGTGTGGAGAGAGGCACACTGTCATGTGTCCATCTAGGGAGAGTTTCCCAGTGATTCTCATCCACTTGTCAAAGCCTTACAAGCTATCCTTGAACTTAGACAGGTTTGCACCCCTGCAAGTAGTCAGGGTCATCCAGCTATTGTCCTCTTCTTAGCCCCAGGATGATGACACTGCTTTCCTGCCAACTCCTTTCCTAAACCTGTGACCCATTATAGCTAGGCAGGGCTGATTTAGAGTTACATCCCATACTAAGGGCTGAGGCTGAGGCTGTAAGTCTCCTTCCTGCCTGTTGGGACCAAACCAGGGTCTCCCACTAGGTGGGGTTTGTAGGAGTGAATGGGACAGGGGCTCCACAATCACTCACTTTGGTCAAGACCTTGAAATGAGAAAGGGGCCATCAATTGCATCATCTCACTAGGGATTTAAAAATATAATCTCAAAGGAGAGCTGTTCTTCAGTCTTTCAGTCCTGTGCATAACAGCCTCCTTATTAAGTAGGAAAGTTCCTCCAAATTTAATTTGAGTACCTGCTACAGCAGCACAGGATAATTTTCTCATCTTCATGAAGCAGAAGTTACTGCAAGCCCTGCTTGTGCTTGTTGGAGTGACCCTTTCTCCTTTAGACAGTGCTAAGAAAACCTTTGCTGAGACTGTGCTTTCCTTCTGGTATTTCTTTTCCTTTACCCTCTACTTCTCCCCTGATACCACATCAAGTGGGGGTGGGGCAGGTGAAGAGCAGGAAAGAGGAGCACTGGAGGGCACAGAGCACACTGACTCTCATCCTAGACCAGTCAAATGGGAGGGCAGAAATAATCTTGGAAACTATTGGGTTCCAGACCATCATTTTACCGACAGGGAAATCAGCACCCACAGAGCGTCTCAGTGTGTGGGGTCCACCTACTTCTCATGTTATCCTCAAGGATGGGGCCCAGACCCTCAGATGTTAGCTCAATAGGACATTGAAAACAAAGAGGCCTAGGTCTATGTCAGTTCTGAAGGCACTGACCAAATGACCTGGCCGAGGATTGTCCTATCTCCTCGGTAATAAAATGAGGTTGCATGAAGAGGTCAGGCAATCTGATTTCAAGAGTCTGTGGCCAGTCATGTTCTGTGCAGGTGTTCTGAGGGGTGCACCCAGGCAGCTTATGGGAGCTCAACCAAATGGAACAGAAGGGTAACAAAGCTTATCTCACCATTGTTGTAAGAACCACAATGATAATAAAGCTTCTTTCTAGGGACCTGTCTTACAATTTTGCCCCAGGCTCTGTTTAGGGCACTTTTTAATATTAATTTTTTAAAGCCAACTTGAAACAGCAATGTGAAATTAAAATTAGCATAAGAAGGCTCAGTAAAGGGATAACAGGCAGCCATTTGTCTTGGTGGGAAGTCTTGGCAACTCTCCAAGTATGTGAACGCCCACAAATACACAATAATCTGTATAGACACAAAACATGAATAGAGAGATCAATGCACAGTGAATGCATCAAAAGCACTGCATGCCAATGGTTTCTCACACACCTTAAGTGCACATATAAATGTGTGCACAAGTTCTACCTGTGCCCATCAATTCCTTCAGGTGGTCTGAGCCCTTGCTGCCATCTTCTTACTCATTCTCTGCATTGCCGCTAGTTGGTCTGTGCAGATCTGTGCACCTTGTTTCATCCCACACCTGGTTTAGTGTAGCTCTTCCACTTAGTCCTTTGTCCAAACTTTCGGAGCAGCCTCTTTGTCTTTTTTTTCCCCCTCTTTGTCTTTTTGAATGACTAACCTTTCCCTCCTTCCTCCTCTTCAGCCACAAGTGAGCCCCTCTTCTCAGAGGGCTCCAAAGTCCAACACCAGGATGTTTAGTATGCAAAGCCTGGGTCTGTCCTCAGGGACAAGCCATTATGTGTTTATTGTGTAGTTAAGCTGGACAGGAGCCCTGCCCCTGCTCTGGACCTGGCCCAGTTCCCATAATCTGAATCCCAGAAGGGTCCCATAAAAGCATCATCTGCAATGTAAAACCCACAGAACATCTGGGATGGTCTGTAGGTTTTCTCCAAATCACCTGTGCCCTAATTTGATTTGAATGACAATTAGTTTACCCTTATCAGTTAATTGTTCCTCTAGTGGGTTCTGTCTGCCTTGGTCACTCTTTCATCTGGAAATTTGGTCGGTACTAGAATTGTCACTGATGGTTCCTTTTTAGGCTAGTCTTTTCTGTCTCAGCTAACTTACTCCAGCTGAGCCAGCAGGAGCCATGTGCTGGTCTCAGGCCCCTATCCTGCCTTCTTAGTTGTCTGATTGGTGGAGCCATGAAATACCCACTTGTGCCCCCCCCCCCCGTAACTTACAGCAGTAATTTGGCTGATGAGTGTGCATATGCACTACAAGCACATTATGGAATGAAGGAGGTTGAAGCTGAGGAGGGACCCAGTCATGCCTTGCTGAATCTGAGAGGTTTCACAGGAAAGCTCCTGCCATGATTCCCTGCTGATTGGGTATTTATTGTTTGGGCTGGTAGAACTCATGGCTCAGAGATAGAAGGGAGACTTTAAGTCTTGCCTTTTATTAAAAGATCTGTAATCCGAGCTTCAGATATGACATGTCCTGGTTTCCCCTAGCAAATGGAAAGCAGTCATTTGTTCTAAGGATGCTCAAGCCTCACCTCTTTCCCCTCCATTCCTACCTGTCTCTTCTCAAGTCTTTGCATACTATGGTCAGGGTACAATTAGGTAGCTTCATGATGGCTTTGTAACATAATATGCCTTGCTGTTTCTAAGATCAAGGAGGTATGAGAAGTACTTGGTACTTTTAGGGAGCAATCTTTCTGAGGTAGCTTAGGGCCATTCTCTGTCTTCTTGAAGAAGGGAGGAAAAAACCAGACTGTCCTTTCACTGCTCCAACTACTCTGAAGACCCTCATCTTCCAGAGTCTCCCTGGAGCCCCTTCCAAACTAGACTTGAAGTCCATATTATCCTGCAGCCCCTGCCAAGACTCAAGCCCCTCAGGCAGTGCCCTGCCCTTCTCTGAAGTCATTGCACTTAATCTGAACTCATGTGTGGGCTCTGAGTCTGTTTCCTAATATTTATTGAGCTCTTTGTCATATGCTGTATAGTGATGAATGATAACCACTAAAAAAGTTAACGTTGCTTAAGTCCTCTGCACATCCCAAGTAATGTTCTAAGTTTTGGTGAGCATTAACTAATTTTATGACATAAGGTGTTGTTTGTGAGGTGCCATTTGTGATAAGATTCTATTAAAGCTTCCATTTTGTAGGTCAGCAATCTGGGGCATAGCATGTAGGTAATTTAATCAAGGTCACATGCTCAGTAAGTGACATAATTGGACTTTGATTGGCTCCTGGGACTTGATTCTTTATCCCCTGTTTTTGGAACTTCTATGCTGATTGCTTCCCAAAGTGAGCAACCAGGACACACATAGTAAAATAACATGACTGGTACAGTGGCTCATGCCTGTCACCACAGCTACGTGGGAGGCAGCATGGTCCAGGCCTGCTTCAGCATAAAGCCAGACCCGATCTCAAAAAATAAGCAATATAAAAGGGCGTAGAATGGCTCAAATGCTTAGCAAGTGAGAAGCCCTGGTTTCAAATCCCCAGGACTGCCTAAATGAATAAAATAAGAGAAAAGTCATAAGGGTCCTGGGAGTGGGGACCAGGAAGTCCTCTTTAGGAAGGTACATTTGTGCTAAGAACAGGAGAAAAGCCAGGAGGAAAAGTGCTATTCTAGGAAAAGAGGGTGGGGGGCACTGGCCATGGGAGCAGCAACAGACAAAGCTGAGTGCAGAATAGGCTTGGAGCAGTTGAAAAGGGGGCCCAGGTGTGGGGCTACAGCATGATGAGCAAGGACAGAGAGCTCTATGAAGTGAAAGAACATCTTTTCTTCAGAGTTTGAGGATTTGTGTGCAAGACGGATCTCCTGCACTGGTGTCTTACAGAGAGAAGCTGTTCAATAAATATGATGGATGTAGTTCTTTAATTTCCTGCCTAAACTCTCCTTCACAGCCTAGTGATGGGCAAACACTCCAGACCTCTAGTGTTAGTAGAGCTTCCGCAGAAATGGCTCCATGCCCCTTCCTCTGGGGATTTGGAAGGTATAACAAAGGATCCAGCAGTCCTCCCCAATGCTGAATCCATCCATCCATCCATCCATCCATCCATCCATCTATCCATCCATCTGTCCATCTATCCATCCATCCATCCATTCACCCATTCATCCTAATTTCAAAGAGGGTCATCTGGCTGGGAACTTTGCTAGGTGCTGAAAATATAGAAATTAAGGATAAGCTCCTACTTCCAGTCCTATGTTATTCTCAAGCTTAAGGTTTCTGTGTCTCAGTTTACCTACCTGCCTTTCCCTTCATGTCCTACCGCTGGGTTCTGAAAGAGAGAATAGGCAAAGGGCAGGGTTATGGGCACAAATGGAGTGTTGATAGATGATGCTGCAGACAGAAAACCTGGGTAAGGAGGAGAGGCAAATTGTGGAAATTGCCTCCAAATTCTTTGTGCTGTCATCTAAAGGTTTGATGTGTAATTATCTTTGTGAGCTTGGAGAGGGGAAAGAGAGGCTGGAAAAGTTGCAGGTAAAATTCAGACATCCAGGAATGACTCTGTGTGTGTGTGTGTGTGTGTGTGTGTGTGTGTGTGTGTGTGTGTGTGTGTGTGTGTGTGTGTGTGTGTGTGTGTGTGTGGTGCCAAGTACTGGCACTTGAACTCAAAGCTTAATGCTTTTTCTTGGCTTTTTCCATTCAAGGCTGGTGTTTTACCACTTGAGTCATACCTCCACTTCTGGCTTTTTGCTAGCTAATTGAAGATAAGAGGCTCACAGACTCTTCTGCCTGGGCTGGCTTTGAACTTGATCCTTAGATCTCAGTCTTCTGAATAGCTAGGATTATAAGCAGAAGCCACCAATGTTTGGTACAAGAATGAGTTTTGATCAAGCATATTCAGAAAAACAATGTTCTAAAAGTTTTGAGAAACAGTTCCATGTTTTGGAAACAGACCTATCCTTGCTGTCAAGATTCCTTAGGACTATGACATTCTTTACATCTTTTCTTGGAGCCAAGAAGATGGTAAATGAAAGGGAGAGGAATACCCTGAATCAGTGGATTGTGCAAACTGCATGTGGCCTAGACTATGTGTCATGGCAGACAGGAGGAAAGAACTCACCTCCAGACTCCTGACTATGGGATGCTCATCGGGCTGACAGGGACAGGACATTTCCCTGTTGGCTTGAGGAGACAAACCTGGGTCTGGGGATTTCTGGGATGATAGAAAAATCTGGACTCACAAATGGAAGGAATGCCTAGTGTTGGGGATAATGTTCATTATCCTCAGAAATGGGGAATGCATGATGGGCAAGCACATTAGAAAGTCTGGGCACCATCTTCAGCAAGTTATAAAGCAGTTGGCCCTTCATGGACAGCCCCAAGACCACAGTCCTGGGTTGACTGCCCAGATAATTACTCCTGGGATTGAAACTGGAAAAACTGCACTTTATTGGATGGCTACTTCCTGTCTAGAGGCATTGGAAGTCTCTGTGGGGGAAGTAGTGATCTGTCCTCACATTGCTTAGCAAAGGATAAGGGGTCTGTGGTTCAAGAGAGAGCATTAATAGGGCCCTGGGGTTTGAGTACACATCTGACCATTCTAATTCTCCAGCTCCGTTTTCAGCAAATGGATGGTCATTTGGGGCTTTCTATTCTATAATCCCTCATTCAGCAAAGCAAACACCCTAAATCCTCAATAATGCAGGTTTCACAGTCTTGTCCACACATATCTATGTTTCAGCACCGAGGCCAGCACCATTCACAAGAGGCATATGCTTCCACAGCTGGACGGAACAGCTTCAGGGCTCTACAAGCCCAACTTGGGTTTGGCAGGGCATCACATGGTGGAAACTAGGCTGAGATCCACATGAATCCTGCTTCCAAACCTGGTGGTCATGTCTTTCTGGAAACTATAGGATCTATGAAAGTGGAACCAAGGCACTCAGGGAGATTGGAGAAAGCTAAGGAAGGGTTACATTCCAAATGATGGGAATGAGGGGATCCAGCTAGATCAGGAGGAGCAAATCAATGTCATCTGAAACAATTGCATGCCAATTTCATTAAGTTGCTAGTGAATGTGTGAAGTGATGTGAAATGGTCTGAAGCCACAGCTGTGTTAAGCAGGACAAAGTACCTTTACCAGGTACTCTGACGGCTGCTTTCAATGGGTAGTAAGATAATTGTGTGTGTGTGCATGTGTGTGTGTATGTGTGTGTGTGTGTGTGTGTGCATGTGCATGTGTGCACACACGCATGCATGCATATGCATATGTGTATGTATGTGTGAGTGGAGAGACACAGAGAGAAAGAAACATGGACAGACAGACAGAGTATGTTCTGGTAACTGGTCAATACCACCCAACTCTCCAAAATCCATTTAAAATTATGTATGACTTTACTCAGGGACATTTGCCAATTGTGCCTGACTATAAAATCTCCTCCTGGGCCCATGCTGTTCTGTGGATACCAACAGACCACTCAGTACAGCTCCCTAAGTTAAAACTCTTTTAGAACTGCAGATGTTGTTTGGGCATGGGAAGGGGACTGAAATACTTATGTTCTGGACTAAGATTACAGTAGAAGGATGGGAGCATCCTGGTATGTGAATACTTGTCAAGATTAGGAGATGCTTCTACGAACCCAGGATGAGTAACTTCTAGGTATCTCTACAATGATTTTCTTTCTAGTGATCTTTCTCTTTACTGTCTGATAAAATTGTCATCTTTGTAAATCTCAGATTTGTTTGTGATAAACAAAGCTTGAGAAGCTATGCAATTGCAAACTTTAACCTTGCACCTGAGGCTGAGGAAGGAAAGGAAGCTCCCCAGGGCTTCATCACACAGCCAAGCTTTTCTGTACCCACTGGCTTGAAGAGCAGGACCCAAGGGAGGTTAGGAGTCTCTTTTGGCTCAGGCCAAAACTCTTCATTCATCCCAGTGGTGAATGGCAAATCTCCCTGCCTCTCCTGAAGATCCCACAATTAAACAGGCAGAGAAATGTATTTCATAAAATATGCATATTGTTTGCTTCGTACAAAAGCATTTTAATCTCTTAGCTCATAGCCCAGATGAGCAGTGGGATGAATGAGCTTTTACTACACATTAACATTAGTTGCCAGCCAACAGTGTCTTCTGGGGTGAAGGCCTATTATCATCATACCACTACCACCTCCACCATTGTGATCCCCATTATTTCTCCTATGTAGGGTCAGTGTATCATTTTGTGGGAGTTCAGCCTGTGTTTTGATCATCACATTCACTCTTCCTTTCAGTACAATGTTAGCTATATGCCTAATGAATATTTGATATTGCAAATCTTTACTAAAATGAAAGAACGAATGAGATTTCATATGAGTTCTGTTGTTTATACTTCAATAGAACCCCCTGTAGGTTCCTGATTTTTATCTAGGGAGATGAAGGCCCAGACTGTTGTCTTGACACAGGCCCTGACTTGTAGCCTGACTTCTTAGAGATATATTGTTATCTGGCCAAGACATGACAGAGTCTGTTAACCTCTTGCCTTGCCCTGGCCTGGTGCCTACCCTTGGGTTTGCATAAAGCCCCCAACTCATTTAATGCTGTGGTTTATCAGCTAGTTCTATCTCACTCCCCTGGATAATGGCTCCTGTCAGCCCTGAAGCCTGAGGAAGAAATTCTTCATTATTGGATGGAGCCGACATGCAAGAACAATTGGACTAAATTGATTGTATTTTCCAAATCATCGCCCAGCTTCTAATTCTATCTGTGAGATGGACTAATTTGAACGAGAATTAGCTTCTAAATTGAGAATTCAGTCCCTTGACCAGAAAGGAGAAAGGATCCTAATGCAGTCCAGTAGAGGAAGGAGGTTTCTAGAACTTCAATAAGCTCAGTAGCCTCCTCAGAACCAGTGTCTGTGGAAGGGGGAAACCATATCAAAAGGATGGACCTTGTCACACTGTCGGCCCAGCTTTTCCCCCTTTGGCCATTGCATCCATACTTGGTAATGGTATCTCAAAACCAGCCCAGAACATTAGTTACATTGAGCCTTGCCCCTTTGCCACTCTTGAAGAACCAAGGCAATGGCTTGGCATACAATTAAAGAAGCCTCCTGATGTTGAGTCTGGAGGGAACAAACTACTCCATCCTCCTGCACAGCTCCCTGAGAAGTGCCAGTCCAAGTTCTGTTTCAACCCAATGGTGGGATACCAACACCTTCCAGACATCCAATTCCACCATGAATTTACTCCTTAAAGTAGAAAATTCTTCCTCTTTAAATAAAAAAATCTGTCTTCCTTGGACTCTTTGGGTTTTGTCTTCTTTGGAAGTGCTCCTCAAACTTTCAAGTGCTCAGGAATCTCTTGCTGCTGGCTGGAACTGTATTCAAATGTAGATTTGAATTCAGTAACCCTGGGTGTTGTGTTTCCAGGAAGAGCTCAGGTGATGTTTCTGGCTTGCAAAGCATGCTAGAAGGATCAAAGACTTTCAGGTAATGATGATGGCTGATATTTTGATATCTCCTCACCAAGATAAAAGTTACATACTATTAAGTGTAAGTAAGCAAGTTTTATGAGTTCATAGAATGTGAAGTCTAGGTAAGACCTTCCCCTCCAAAAGAGATCTGGCTAAGTCTGTTTACTGTACAGAGGAGGAAGCCGAGGCTCACAGAGGTCTTGAGAGTTGCCTATAATTAAAAAAAAAAAAACAAACTGGCAGAGATAGAATTGCTAGAATGAAAGTGTACTGAGCGAGGATTTTCTCTTCACCTGTCTCAACTTTAGATATTGGAAGTCACTTTTTTGAGTGAAAAAGGCAAGTGAGAGTATGAGGCCCTGAGTTTAAGACCCAGTATTAACACACATATACATACAAAAGAAATGAAGAAAGGAAGGGAAGAAAGAAGGGAAAGAAAGAACAAAAGAATCAAATTTCAGATGCACATCAGGGAAAAAGGAGGCCTGGGAAACTAAGCCAGGTAAACTGAGAAAAGTAGGAGACAGGAGTATTTCAGACGCTTTGGGTCCTCTTTGCTAGTGTAAGTGTTCACTCTCAGGTGTGGGCAGGCCAGTGTCCCCAAGTGACCCAAGGGTTATCACAGTGCTGTTATGCATGAAATGGTTAGGAACTGAGCCATGATTTCATACTGCTGGCCTATGGTGATTAAGGTATGGGGGCATCAACATCCATTTGTATCTCTTTTGATATTAAAATATCAGACAGAGTTCTTTGGAAGAAAACATATGGAGAGCAAAATGCATTCATCCAGTACAATAGACCTTTACCAAAAAATGCTAGTGCTTTAGATATCTCGAGAGGGATGTGATTACTGACCAGCCAGGATACATTCCTGCAGCCTAGTGATGGAACAGATCTAGGAAAAAGACTGCAATGTTGACTAGAGAGCTGCAAGGGCACAGACTCTGCTCCAGTGAAAGGATCACTGGGCTGGGCCACTTAGAAATCTCACTATGACATAGCTAGGAGCTGATGTCTCACTCCTGTAATCCTAGCTACTCAGAAGGCTGAGATCTGAGGATAGTGGTTTGAAGCCAGCCCAGGCAGAAAAGTCTATGACTTTTATCTCCAATAAACTACTCAGAAAAGGCCGGAAGTAGCGCTGTGGCTCAAGTGGCAGATGTATAACCTTGAGCACAGAGGCTCAGTGACATTGCTCAGGCCCTGAGTTCAAGCCCCAGGACCGGCAACAACAACAACAACAAAAAGGAAATCTCACCATGAAGCCAGTTGCTGGCGGCTTACACATGTAATCTTAGCTACTCAGGAGGCTGAGATTTGGGGATCATGGTTTGAAGCCAACCAGGACAAGAGCCAGAAAACAGGAACTGGAGTTGTGGTACAATTGTAGTACCAGTGCTAGCCTTGAGAAAAAACAAAAACAAAAACAAACCCCACAAAAAAGCACCCAGGCCCTGAGTTCAAGTCCCACAGTGAACAAAAAGAAAAAAACATCTCACCATGATGTCTGCAACAGGAGGACCTGAGGATCTGAGCCTACCAAAGGTAGACTTTTGTAGAGCTCCTCAGTGTAAGAGGGTAGGCTGTATTGGAGAGTGGTAGTATGGCCATACATGTGGATTTGGAGAACTTGGCTTTCCAAACCCCTCCATAATCGGGACTCCAGTGGGAGGTCTGATAGTTGTTTTAGGTAATGGGCACTGTCCATGCTGTTATAGGCACTTCTGTCAAATGCATCGACTCATTACATGTTTGCAGGGCTTCTGTGATATAGCCAGGGGCAGGAATTACTCTATACCCAATTTACAGATGTGATCACTGAAAAGTGAGGCTCCTATCTAGGTAGAAAAGCAGCAAGCTGTGAGGATCAGTTGGCTTCATTTTTTCAAAAATGTTTCCACAGATCTATACTTTTCATTAGCTCCTTGTAGGTACTATGTTGTTGTTTTTTTTTAATCCCTTGACTCTGGAGGTTTCCTCTGGACACTGGAATGGGGCTGAAGTGACTGAATTCTATGAGATATTGACTTTGAGAGATTGCATGTTTTCCACATTGTTTTCTTTCACTTTTGCTGTGGCTACAAGAAGAGTTGGTGAGCCCTTAGCTTGGACCCCAGAAAAATCCAGGTGCAGAGATTTCCCCAGCCACACCCACCTCTGGCACTCTCTCCTAGGTGTATATCTATAAGCTGAGGAAGTGGAGCTGTGGCTCAAAGTGGCAGATCATTGAGCAAAAAGAGCTCAAGGACAGAGCTCAGACCCTGAGTTCAAGTCTCATGACTGACAAAAAAAAAAAAGCTGAACTGATTCTCTTTCTCTGCTGATAGGTGAGAATAAATGACTATTGTTTCATGTCATTGATATTTACAGTTTATTCTTTGTTCTTCCTTAAAAAATTTAATTTCCATTTTATCTATTTTTTGTGTAAGAGAGGTCACAATTTGACATGTCCATTTGTGTGTATAGTGCATCTTAAGAGTCATTCTTTTATCATTTTTCCCCTTTGAGTTTATTCTTGTACAGAATTATAATAACAATAGCTAATGGATGCACTTAGACACAATATGTACTTTTATTTCAGCTTTAGTGTGCAAAAACAAAAACAAAAAAATCTTCCAAGGTTCCTGTTCAAACATTTTCTGGCCACTAGGAGATTCTGATCTACCAAGTCTACAGAGGGCCCAAGGATTTATAGGTGTGCATCAATATGCTTCCAGGAATCCTTAAGTTAGTGCTTTGTGGTTCTCCAAAAGGTTGATTACCTACCACAGGCTAAATAGAAAAAAACTCTCATTTGTTTCATATTTACCTGTGGCTGGTGGGTTTGTAGTGAATTTCCCAGTCCAGGACTTTAGGCTCTTAGAATGCAAAAATCCCCCTATAGCTTGGCTCCAGGAGGTGGAGTATGAGCGGGGTAGGGACACCTGTGTGGGTGCAGCCATTAGTACTGAGACTCAGTCTGAGTCTGCGTGCTGTAAATGGTGTAGCTCTAATCTGGCAAATTGTTCCAGGAACTTGGTTAATGCTGTGCTCTAAGCTGCTGACAGCTGCAGCTTCTTGATGCGAGCTGCCCTCCCCACGCGCACACACACACGCAGGCGTGCACTTGCTCATGCAAGATGGCACTTTTCTTTTTGCAAGGATCAAATTGGCCTCCTTGTTGCAGGCTCAAAGCAGCTGTTTATTTGTTGTTTCTGTGTTTTCAACTGTTGTGATGAGGTTTGTTTCCTTCCCCTTTAACTGAATTACGTGCCACTTAGCTCTTCAGTGCAAGCTGCAGACTGAGCTGGATCTTCTGTCACGTGGATTTCCAGCCCAATTAGACCAGCTGCAGCATCAGATACTAGGGCGCTGAGGTCCCTACAAGCAAAAAGTCAGAAGCACAAGGTGTTCCTTGGACTAAGCCTGTCATTTTCCCTCATCTAATCTCCATGGGAGTATAGCTCTGAATGGGGCTAGACAGGCAGCTGAGGTTGGGCTGCCAATTGGCATATATTCTTCTCCCTATTGTGTCCTCCAGCCCACATAGAGAAGAAGGTTCAGGACTTCAAGAACTAAGATCTAGTATGCCTTAGTTTATGGTATGCTAGTGACACTGAGGTGGTCAGTGGTAGTTGAGTGAGTGCTTGTGAAAGAAACCAGAAACGAGACTCCAGAGACCGTGGGCATACACAGGTAGGAGGTAGTGGCGTGGACCAAATGTTCTCAGAACGTTTCTTTTATCTCTTGGGCCTTAAGTTCCATCAACATATACCTCCAAGGAGCCAGAGAAGCTGCACCAGCCTAGTTCCTTTTATTTTCCTGCTGCTGACTCTTGCCTTTGGGCCTGTCTCTAGCTCCCAGAAGGATAAGACCAAGACCACCTCATCCTACCATGGATGCAGACGAATCCATATTGCATTTGTAAGTGATTGGCTTGCTGCGTGATCATCAACAACAACTTCCACTCTCTGAACCTGATGGCTTGCCGTGTGATCATCAACAACTACTTCCACTCTCTGAACCTGAGTCTTTTTAATACCAAAATGATGTGGTTGGGTGAGATTAGCTAAAGCAAAGTTTCATGACAACTCTAAATGATTATGAGCTGCTTGGATGACAATAGTTTATAGATAAACAATAGTTCTGCAGTGCAAGTTTGGTGTCTCTGTGATGAAGAACCTTGATCCTCAGGTGGATTAGGCCCGGCAATGAGTTTGATAGCATTCAAAGGGGCTAAGCAGGATCAGAAACAAGGTCCCTTAAACCTGAACTTTGGTGAGGTCAAGAGATGGCTGTGGCAGGTCAGCCATGGGAGCAGGTTCAGCAGCAAGAAAGCTTACCAGGTGGGTCACAGAGCTCCCTCATGGGAAGCTGTGGCTGATGGGAGCAGCTGTGGCCAGAGATTGCCTAGAAGAAGCCTGACTTGCAGACAACTGATGCAGGAAGGCCTTGCACCTGGGAAATATGGTTTGTTGTGCAGCCTGGGGTTTCGACCATTTCTAGAGGAAAGCAAGTGCAGAGTTGGGGACAGAGGCAGAAGCTCGTGTAGGAGGATGAAGGTAAGAGGCTACCAAGTGTACAATGTGGGAGCTGCACAAGAAGTGGAACATCATTGGCTACAGGCCCTTGTATGCACGGAGCCCAATACTCTGAGGGCAAGAATCAGTTCCTTCCCTTTCCTGGGCTCTCATTAGACTGGGAGTCCACTGGGTGAGGCAGGCTAGTCCACAGGGTGTGCTGGGACTGCCTGCAGGAGCAGTGGATGTTCTCCTTCCTGACCCTTGCTCCAAATATACCAGCAGGACAGTGAAGCCCTACTAGCAACAATGGGTACAATGAACTCCTCAGAGCCCCTTCTGATTAACTGCCATTCTTCACAGCAGGATTAGAAATGCTTTTAATAGTAAAGAAAAATGACACACTTTTTCTTTCCAAATTTCAATGAAGAAACAATCCCCAAAGAGAATTCTGAACAAAGGAATGCAATCTCTCCTCCTCCTCCTCCTCCTTTTCCTCTTCTTTTTGCCCAGACTGGCCTAGTGATTCTCATATTTACACTGGGATGTCTGGAATAAACCCTCATGTCCAACTTTTTCTGTTAAATTGAGGTCTAATGAGTTGTTGTTTTTTGTTTTGCCAAGGCTGGTCTCAAATCTCAATCTTCCTGATCTCTGCCTCCTGAGTAGCTACGATTATAGGCACACACAGTGCTGGACACTAATGCTGTTTCTTAAGGCAAAAAAACAGCATTCTCTCTGGTAGGAAAAGGAAGAAGTCACAGGGCAGCTTACCTATATATGTGCTCTTCAATAGTCTGGAGCCCACAGGGTGCTTAAATGCTCAATGTAAACTCTCAGGTAGGTCTTTCCTGTGGGACCTGAAGAACAGGCACAAAATGCATTCACTCTGCAGAGGCTCAGCAGTACTGCGCAGGGCTCCTAAGGAGATGTTAGTCCTCTCTGGCCCTCACTGCTGGGAGCTGTGCTGTAGGGCTGGCCAGGACACAGCCCAGCTGGGGCCTCCCCTACTGAGTGGATTAACTGGCAAAACACATTGCTTGCTTTGTTTATGATTGGCACTTTACACTCCAACCTGAGGCATCATGAAGTTAATTAATGCCCCCTTTCCAATTCTATAGGGAAGCTTTTCCACTATGGTATAGATATAGATATATAGAGGTGCTAAATTTTATATGCTTGTGTTAGGTTGTCATGTTTGTATTCATTCTGGTGATTTCTTTCTCTTTATTTTTGGTGATATCTTTCCGTAGGATACCATTTTCTAACTTTTGATTGAGAAAACATGGTCACTGTAGGCAGAAGAACTCAAAACGCAGTTATGTTTCAACTTAAGAAGGACCTCTACTCCACATGAGGTGGGCCCTTAGGCTGAAGTGGGTGCCCCCAGCTTTGCTCGCCCTTGTTACCTCCTCTCTCCTGAAGTTCTCAGGCTACTCTGGGACTTCAGCTTAGGAGCACTTGATGTATCAAGGTCTGTTAGAATTTGTTTCCAACTATTCTTGTATCTCCAGGCCTGGAGATAGAAGTAGAAACAAGGTGCAGGCCTTCAGCTGGGAGGCCAGAAGATCTGGGGATCTGCAAGGAGAGGAGTAAAGGCTCCTGAACTGGATCTTAAAGGAGAACCCAGAGCTGCAAGAAATGAGAAGAGGATGTAGAGAAGTAGTCTATGCATAGGGTTGGCAAATTTCCCAGGACCCAGAGACCCTAGGGTGTACCTTCTACATTGAATCTTTTTTTGGAAAAATTAAGGAGTATCTCTTCGGCTTTGGATCCTATTTTCCTGGAAAATACCACTGCAGTGAAAGAAAATCACCCTGGAAGAGTCCCCTGGTTCCAGCCAAAGGCAGCTGCCCAGCTGTGTGAGGTGAAGCCAAGCCAGGAAATCGCTCCTCTGCTGGCTGCCCAGTGATGGAGAGCACCCGGGGGAAGGTTAACGCAGGAGCATCATCATTAGCATCAGCAGGCAGAGGCTTCTCTCCAGACCTGGGCAGGCGGCCTGCCGATCTGCTTAATGATGGGAATTGGGTGCTAATTACCACACAGTGACCCCACACAGCAACAGCAGGCTGCGTGGCATCATCAGACAGGTTCTCTTCTCTAATTCCTAAAAATTGGAATCATATCTTTTCATGATACTTTTCAGCTGATGGAGACACTCCTGCCCACTGCTCTCATATTGGCTGTGGATATAATTATTCCCATTTCACTGAGAAGAAGAAGGTTAGAGGGGGGATCAAATTTATTCTGTTAATAACCCAGAGAGTGAGGATGTGGTGATTTAAATTTGTTTCTTCTTTTCTTTTCTTCTTTATGGTTCTTTCCTCCCTCCTTCCCTCCTCTTTCTTTCTTTTTTTCTTTCTTTTTTTCTTTCTTTCTTTCTCTCTCTCTCCTTCTTTCCTTCCTTCCTTCCTTCCTTCCTTCCTTCCTTCCTTCCTTCCTTCCTTCCTTCCTTCCTTCCTTCCTCCCTTCCTTCCTTCCTTGCTTTCTTGCTTTCTTTCTTGCTTTCTTTTTTATGTTGATACTGGGGCTTGAACTCAGGGCCTGGGTGCTGTCCCATGGCTTTTTTGCTCAAGGTTGGTGCTCTTCCAACTGAGCCACACCTCCATTTCTGGCTTTTTTTGGTGGTTATTTAGAGTTAACAATCTCACAGATTTTCTTGCCTAGGCTAGCTTAGAACTGTGATCCTCAAATCTCAGCCTGCTGAGTAGCTAGGATTTTAGGCATGAACCACCAGTGCTTGACTGAATTTGTTTCTTGACTATCTCTCATTTTTATTTATCTCTGCCTCTTGGTTGGAGAGAGTAAAGGATGAAAATGGTCCTTCTTACAACCACCCCATTAATAAGTGGGCTTAACAAAGACATACAATGGAAGAAACACAGCCTCTTCAACTGCTGGTGCTGGGAAAACTGGGCAGCCACATGCAGAAAACTAAAAGTGGACCCCCGCCTATCACCATGCACCAACATCAACTCAAAATGGATTAAAGACCTTAACATTAAACCTGAATCTCTGAAACTACTGCAGGACAGAGTAGGAGAGACACTTGAACTAATAGGCACAGGAAGGAACTTCCTGAACAGAGTCCCAGGGTCACAACAAGTTGGTGAGAGACTCGACAAATGGGACTACCTTAAAATAAAAAGCTTCTACACAGATAAAGCTATCGCAACCAAGCTAGAAAGACAACCAACTAATTGGGAAAAAATATTTACCAGCAATATATCAGACAAGGGGTTAACATCCTGTATATACAGGGAACTCAAGAAACTAATCCCTCCCAAACCTAACAAACCAATTACTAAATGGGCAAGGGAACTAAAGAGGGACTTCTCAAATGAAGAAATAAAAATGGCAAAGAAACACATGAGGAAATGTTCATCATCCCTGGTGGTGAAGGAAATGCAAATAAAGACAACCCTGAGATACCACCTTACCCCAGTCAGAATGTCCCACATCCACAAATCAGCCAACGACAAATGCTGGAGGGGATGTGGAGAACAAGGAACCCTATTACACTGCTGGTGGGAATGTACACTTATACAACCACTTTGGAAAGCAGTCTGGAGGGTCCTTAGAAAGCTAAAGATTGACCTCCCTTACGACCCAGTCATACCACTTCTAGGCATCTACCCTGAACAACAGGAACCAATATACAAGGACACGTGCACCTCCATATTTATTGCAGCACTGTTCGCAATAGCTAGGATATGGAAACAACCTAGATGCCCCACCACAGATGAATGGATCCAAAAATTGTGGTATCTATACACAATGGAATATTATGCAGCCATTAGAAATGACAAAATAATGGCATTTGCAGGGAAATGGATGGAGCTAGAAGGAATCATGTTGAGCGAGGTAAGCCAAGAATGAAGAGACAAACAGTACATGGTCTCCCTGATAAGTGGATGCTAAATCCAAAATGTTAGGTGATATGACAAAACTAACAGGACTTAAGAAACAAAGAACTCTCACTCATCTGGTTGAACCACTACCAAATATCCCCATGCTGCTGATCACATATATGGTATATAACATGTGAGCACCGTTATATAATACAGACTGTGATAGACAATTTGCTCCAGGAAAGTTAGAATGAACTTGTGACTTTAAATGAGCATCATTATTCCACAATACTGTGAATTTCCGGAAATTAAGTAATCACTTAATCACAATAAAAAAAAAAAAAAGAACCTCGGGGAAGGGAGGGAGGGAGGGGATGGTAGGGGGAAAACAATGGAGGGGGTAACAATGTTCAAGAGGAAGTGTACTCATTACCTCACTCATGTAACTGTAACCCTCTGTATAGTATCTTTACAATAAAAAAAAGTAAAAAAAAAAATAAATAGGCTTAAGACTTAAATAGAGACTTCTCTGAAGAGGAAATAAGAATGGTAAGGCGACACATGAAGAAATGCTCAACTTCTCTGGCCATAAATGAAATGCAAATCAAAACAACACTGAGATTCCACCTCACCCCAGTTAGAATGGTTATAATAAAAAAATCTAATAAGGACGGATGTTGGAGGGGATGTGGCCAAAAGGGAACCCTATTGTATTGCTGGTGGGAGTGTAAACTCATTCAGCCACTTTGGGAAAACAGTATGGACGTTCCTCAAAAGACTACATATAGAGCTCCCCTATGACCTAGAAATCCTACTTCTGGGCATTTACCCGAACAATCACAAACAAGGCCATACTAAAGCTACCAGCACAACTATGTTTATCATAGCATTATTCACCATAGCTACGATATGGAACCAAACCAGATGCCCCTTAGTAGATAAGTGTATCAAGAAAATGTGGTACATATATACAATGGAATTCTATACCTCCATTAGAAAGAATGGCATTGCCCCATTTGTTAGGAAATGGAAAGACTTGGAAAAAATTATATTAAGTGAAGTAAGCTAGGCCAAAGAAACATAGGTCCCATGGTTTCCTTTATTTGCAATAATTAGTATACATATAGGCTAATCTTATCAGATAAGCTGAAAAGCTCAAAAACCATGTACAAATGACCATATAAAATGATTCTGAGATGAACCCCAAGATATGGACACCAAGATCTGTCTTTATTGTTATTGTTTTGAATGTATCATGTGATTTTATTATTTGTTGTTGTTGTTTCATTTGTGTGTTCTTTCCCCTATGGCATATTCCCTGTTGTCACTGTACTCGATTTTGATACCTTGCATCTTGTATATACATATGTCTAATCTGGGTAGGGGAAGGGGAATAACATATGCTGAAACAAGGACACAGGATGACCCATTGCAACAAGGATACCCACAGGACAGTATATTGGAAACGAACTTTACAACTTCGGGCGGCAAGGAGGGGAGGGAGGGATAGGAGTGTGGGAGGTGGGGAGGGAAGGGATAATGGGACAACAACAAGGAAGGGATGGGGTAACAATGGGCAACAAGTAATGTACTCATTGCCTTACTCATGTAACTGTAACCCCTCTGTACAACATCTTAACAATAAAATAAACAAAATTGTAAAAAAAAAGTAAAAATAAAAAAGAAATGGTCCTTCTTAATGATCTCCCAGGTGGGAGCTACTCTATGCCAATTTGTTTAATTAATAATATTTGTCTGGACCCCAGTGGCTCATACCTGTAATCCTAGCTACTCAGAAGGCTGAGACCTGAGGATACTGGTTCAAAGCCACCCTAAGCAGGAAAGTCCAAGAGTCTCTTATCCCCCATTAACCACCAAAATCCAGAAATGGAGGTGTGGCTCAAATGGTTAGAGCACTAGCATTGGACAAAAAGGATAGCACCTATGCTCTTAGAAGTTCCAGTCTCAGCAAACAGACAGACAGACAGACAGACAGACACACACACCATACACACACACACACACACACACACACACACACACACACACACACACACACACACACACACAAACACACACACAATATTTGTGAAGACACTAAGAAGCAGTGAAGTTGAAGTTAAGCAATGAGCCTAATGTTGCACAACTGGGAAGTGGTGTCTTACCAAATCTTCTATGATGTCCTTAGATACCCTTGCCTCTGGGATATGGCCACATTCTTTATGAATTATATCCTTTCTGGGTTCAAACATTAATTCTGTACATTTGGGCCTGGTAGGAGACTCTGACTTCATTTCAGCCAGTGCTATAGTTGGTGGACCCATCTGCAAAGCCTGGGGCTTGAACTAAGGGTTGTCCCTGAGTATTCTTTTTCTTTCTTTTCTTTTTCCTCAAGGCTAGTGTTCTATCTTGGGAGCCACAGCTCCACTTTCAGCTTTTTTTTCTTTGGTTATTGATAGTTAATTGGAGGTAAGACCTTTACCAATTTTCCTGCCCATACTGGCTTTGAACCATGATCCTCAGATCTCTTAGGTAGCTAGAGCCACCAGTGCCTGGCTTGACTGTAGGCTTTTTGGGGTGAAGAGGATCACCCCACAGGCCAGGAATTTCCCTGCAGTGTGTGCCAGGGCCATTGTTATCTAGTTTTGATCATAAAATCCAGCAGTGAAAGGGAGGTTCCTCAACCTCCCTCTGTCCTTGAACCCTTCAGCACTGGGAGGGAAAACAGTAAGGAATTCAATTCAGTATCTTCTAGCCTCCTATCTCCAAGACCTTTAGGATTTTAGTTTGTCCTTAATCGTATTTGATAGTATTTGAAGTCAGGGCAAGTGAATGAGATAGTCCAAAGTTTGCTAATGAATAAGCAAATGTAGGCATGAGCAATATGTGAATTGGGTGGTAGAAATTCAGAGAACAGCTGGGCACAGATGGCTTATGCCCTAATCCTAGCTACTCAGGAGAATGAAATCAGAGGATCACGGTTCGAAGCCAGGCTGGGCAAAGAAAGTCTGTGAGACTCTTACTTCTAGTAAACTACTCAGAAAATGCTGGACGTGGGGCTGGGAAGGTGGCTCAGTGGTAGAGCACTTGTCTTGCATGCTTGAGGCCCTGGGTTTGATTCCTCAGCACCACATAAGCAAAAAGAAAAAAGCCAGAAGTGGCGCTGTGGCTCAAGTGGTAGAGTGCTAGCCTTGAGCTGAAGAGCTGAAGGACAGTACCCAGGCCTAGAGTTCAGGCCCCACGACTGGATTTCCCCCCCACCCCCGCCCAAAAAAAAGACATGTACTCAGAAAATGCTGGACTTGGTACTATGGCTCAAGTGCTAAGAGCACTAGCTTTGAGCACAAAGAAGCTCCGGGACAGTGCCCAGGCCCTGAGTTCAAGGACTGGCAAAAAACACAAAGAAAAAGAAAGAAAAAAAATTCAGAGAACAGAGGAGTTTCAGGACTTACGTGGTCTAACCCATTCACTTCTCAGGCACAAAAACAAGTGGTGAAGGCAAGCTGAGCCTCTCCTCATGCAGCTGATGGGCAGGGGGCCAAGAGGACTCTTTCACAGGTGCTTCTTTTTTCTTCTCTTGTAATTATGCCTTGATAGTGCTACTTTCTACATCCTATTTCTCATCTTCATTTTGGCCCGATTTGCTAAATTAATTCAGATCAAAATGTTCATTTGGGCTGTAAATTAGCTGAATAATTGCTGTGTAGGTTTCACACCGGCAGCTCCCTTAGAGGTCCCACAGCTTGGGGGAGCCATGAAACCAGCCCAGGCACAGCTCTGCCTGCAGGGGGAGAAATCTGCCTGGGAGGCAGAGCCATGTCTGTAGGAGGGTCCTGCACTCAGGTGCGGCCCAACCGACATCCCACACGTGCAGAAGAAGCTAGGGAAAGATGTTCATAATGAGATAAGTTCTTATTCACATTTATGTTTAAAATTTCCTCAAACTCTGACTTTTTTTCAGGAAGACAAAATAATTTTTAAATCTATCTGGAAAAAGTATAGAAGTAAAAATAAGTTATGAGAGGCAAGTTAAATGAGGCTTTTTTTTTTTAACCATATAATAGAGCATACCATAAACTTGCTTGATTGCTTGATTGACTGTAGTAGTGAGTTTGAACCGAGGGCCTTTTACTTGCTGGGGTGACACTCTGCTACTTGAATCATAACCCTAGCCATGCTTTTGGCTGGTTATTTTGGAGATGGAGTCCATCAAACTCTTCCATCCGGGCTATCCTGGAATTTGGATCCCTCAGACCTCAGCCTTCTGAGTAGGTAGGATTAAGGCATGAGTCATGGGTGCCCAGCCAAAAATCATTATTTAATAAGACAGTGGAGCAATTAAAGACTTGTTGCATGGGATACCTGAATAAAGATCCTATACATAGGCATGCTCCTCAGAGTGGGAGGGATGGGCCATTGCAGAAATACTACCAGGAAAACCTGCTTGTTTTGGGGGGGATGAAATAAAATAGAACCTTCCTTTATTCCACATATCAAAAGGGATAAATATTAATAGAAAAAGTCAAATTGTGTTAAGATTGTAGGCCAGTGCCTGCTTCAAAAAATGGCTGATATTCTAGGCATAAAAGTAGAATGAATAGGGGTTGGGGACTTAACTCAGTGGATGAACACTTTGACTAGCACATGTAAGGCCCAGAGTTCAGTCCTAAGTCCTGCAAAATAAATAAATCAATAAAGTGAAGGATAAATAATGACGTTGATTTATTATTTTGAAAGAGCTTTAGTATTTTTAAGTTCAAAGGGAGTCTACTATAAAAAAGCTAATGTTATCAAAGTCAAAGCACAAATGATCTGAAAAATTCATTCCTAGTATTGCTGTGAAAGGTATTAAGACTCTGTTATGAAAATGTACAGATTGTAAATAGACAATTTAAAGTATCAGTGACAAAGAAGCATGCTTTATCTGTTCTTTCCAGAAATCAAATAAATGCAAATGAATAAAAGCATGAACCTATTTTTACTTGCCTTATTGACAAAGATCTAAAAGGGAGACTTTTAATGTGTTGAGGATATACTAATAGCTTTCTTATATGGTGATTGCTGGTTGAAGAATAAAATTAATAGTGCCTTTAACTAAGACAATATGCACATATATATTAGAAGCCTGTATGTGGGCCCTGACAATGTGGGTCAATACTCTTTGTGTTTAAGAGTTGTTCACAAGAGTGCTTATCCCAGTGTTATTTATAGTGGCAACACGTCAGGAAACAACCCACATAGTCATTTATTCTTTTATTCAATAACTATTGAAATCTATTAAATGTTCTAAGTACTGCATTAGACCATCAGGGACACCGGAGAAAAAAAATCACATGGTTTCTGGTTTTTGTGGAGCTTAGAAGACCAGTTCATACTTTCCAGCCTAATGGGGAATTATAAACAATAAATGAGTTAACCAATAATCAATAATTGTTCAACAATTATGGTTGAGTAATGGTATTATTATTTAACGTCTTAAATTATGGAATATCTTTAAATTAAAATAAAATGTTATGCAGTCATTAAAAATAATGGTCCAGGGACTGGGAAGGTAGCTCAGTGGTAGGGTGCTTGCCTGGCATGTGTGAGGCCCTGGGTTCGTTTCCTCAGCACCATATAAACAGAAAAAGCCAGAAGTGGTGCTGTGGCTCATGTGATAGAGCACGAGCCTTGAGCTGAAGAGCTGAGAGACAGTGCCCTGGCCCAGATTTCAGGCCCCAAAACTGACAATAACAACAACAACAACAACAACAACAACAACAAAGGAGGGACTAATAATGCTCGACAAGAAATGTACTCATTACCTTACTGATGTAATTGTAACCCCTCTGTACAATAGCTTTACAATAAAATAAAATTTAAAAAATCTTCAGGCGTATAGTCGAAATCCACAATTAAAAATATTAGCTGAAACACTATAAGCCAGGAGGGCATGGAATGATGCAGCAGCCTAAAAAAATCACTGTCAATCAAGATTATCATACCCTTGGCTAGGTGTTGGTGGTTCACATCTGTATTACTAGTGACCCAGGAGATCTGATTGTGGTTTTAGCTAGCCCAGGCGAAAAAATCCATGAGAATCTTATCTCCAATTACCCAGCAAAAAAGCCAGACATGAAGGTATGGCTCAAATAGTAGAGTACCAGTCTTTTTTTGTTGTTGTTGGTTGTGCTTGAACTCTGGGCTTGGGCGTTGCCCCTTAGCCCTTCAGCTCAAGGCGAGTATTCTACCACTTGAGCCACAGCGCCACTTCCAGTTTTCCGAGTGGTTTATTGGAGATAAGAGTTTCACACTTTCCTGTCCAGGCTGGCTTTAAACCGCGATCCTCAGATCTCAGCCTCCTGAGTAGCTAGGATTACAGGCGTGAGCCACCAGTGCCACCAGTCTTGAGTGAAAAAGCCAAGTGAGAGTTCAAAGGCCTGAGCTCAAGACTCAATACTGGCACACACAAAAAATACAAAGACAGCCCAAGAAGCAATGTAAGACACTAGAGTAGCTGGTAGTGTCATTCATGGGTCTTCATTTCCATCATTTCCTCCTTTACTCCTTTCTGTGAGGTTAGGTCACTGGTTTTGGAACAGTCTTTTCTCCCCAATGTTACCCCAGCAATCTAGAGTGAGTCCTCAGGCTCTATCTTGACAGAAGACTGTAGATACACCTAGCACAAGAGTTGGTCACCTAGTTTCTACAGGCTTCCACCGAAACTAATGTACAGCGAAGGGTACAGAGCCTTTGCCATTTACACAAGATACTTCAAGATACACTGTGTTCAGGAGACATGAAGGTTTCCTGAACCTTTTTAGTAGGGAAAAAAAGCTCTCCAAATAGAAAATGTCTTCTGCATGATGATGTGCTATTGGAGGGGTATGAAGGGAGGATGGCTTTAGAGAGGCTGAGGTTTGATGGGAGGGAGAATCTTCCCAAACCTTGGGTTTGGGAGGCTGGCCTGCCTTTCCTCCAGTCCACGAGAACTTGCTCTAGACATTAGACAGCTTTCAGATCTGCTTTTCAACCCTCAGACCTAACATCTCAAAGCTGTCCACTTTTTTAAAAACATGAATTTTCACTTTCTTTCTTTCTTTCTTTCTTTCTCTTTCTTTCTTTCTTTCTTTCTCTTTCTTTCTTTCTTTCTTTCTTTCTTTCTTTCTTTCTTTCTTTCTTTCTTTCTTTCTTTCTTTCTTTCTTTCTTTCTTCCTTCCTTCCTTCCTTCCTTCCTTCCTTCCTTCCTTCCTTGCTTGCTTGTCATGGGGCTTGAACTCAGGACCTGGGCACTGTCTCTGAGCTCTTTTTGGTCAAAGTCAGTGCTCTACGAAATTGAGCCATTGCTCTACTTCCAGATTTTGAGTGGTTAATTGAAGATAAGAGTCTCACAGACTTTTCTGCCTTGGCTGGCTTTGAACCATGATCCTCAGATCTCAGCCTCCTGAATGGCTAGGATTATAGGTGTGAGCCACCACACCTGGCTTTCATTTCTTTTTAAAATTGTTATTATTAAGGTGTTGTATAGAGGAGCTTGCTCACTTTAAGGAAAAATAATACTGTGGCCAAAGGATCCTGATGTCCTCAATTCTGGTCCTTGTGTACCTGGTTCTCTCTAGAATATATTCCCCTTTCTACAGAGGTTCAAAAAGAATGGGGGGAAAAGCACCCCAGCCATCCCACATCTGTTCTGACCACCCCAATTCAAACAGGCATTTTTAACTTGCCTGACATTTGCTGTCAGAAATGCTCATTTGACATTTATCCCACTTTGCCCTTTATTGCCAGTCATTTGTTAGTGTGTTTGCAACTCTTTCCCATGTGAATATGGCAGTATTCTCTTTACTTAGAAGGTCACCCTTTCCCTTCTCCATCTGTTGAACTCCTACCTAACTCTCTGAGGCTCAGCTCAAAAGTCACTCTCTTATCCTAGGCATTTATTGTCTTTCTATGAATCATTATTCATGTTTATTCCCTGGAGCGTGTTCCCTATAAGGTAGGGAACCATTTCTAACTTGCTCTAGCATCTCTCAAGGTGCCTAGTTCAGTGCTGGGGCTGAAGAGATGATGTGATTCAATGCGGAGTCACTGAACAGTAACCTCAATGAGTAAGGGAGAAGATGGGACTGGATGGTGTTTAAAGATCTGTTTGGATATGTCACAGATTATATGCTGCTTTTTATTCTATATTGCACAGAGAGTACTAGGCATAGAACAGGTGCTTAGCAATATAAATTAGGGTATCAGCACTGACAAATGCATCATTATCCATATTCCATCCATTTAATGCTGCTGTTCTTTTGATCTCAACAACTGTCAAGGAGAACCACAGAAATAACTACTTTTTAAAGTTAATGAGGCAGCCAGGTGCTGGTGGCTCTTGCCTATAATCCTAGCTACTCAGGAGGCTGAGAGCTGAGGATAGTGGTTCAAATCCAGCCCCTTCAGGAAAGACTATGAGACTCATATCTCCAATAAACTACTCAGAAAAAGCTGGAAGGGAAGCTGTGTCTCAAGTGGTAGAGCACTAGCCTTGAGCAAAAGAGCCTCAGAGACAGAGCCCAGACCCTGAGTTCAAGCCTTAGGCAAAAAAGGGCACTGAGGCATCACAGCAGCGGAGAATCTCTGTCTCCTCCTTTCCTTTTCCTCAATACTGGGGCTTGAATGCAGGGCCAATGTGCCATCCCTTAGCATTTTTGCTCAAGCCTGGCTCTTTACCCAGTGAACCACAGCTTCACTTCTGGTTTAGCTCTCTTTTTCTCGCTCCTTTCCTCCCTCCCTCTCCCTCCTTTCTCCCTTCTTTCTTCTTGCTCCCTTCTTTCTTCTTCCTTCCTTCCTTCCTTCCTCTCCTTCCTTCCTTCCTTCCTCTCCTTCCTTCCTTCCTTCCTTCCTTCTTTCTTTCTTTCTTTCTTTCTTTCTTTCTTTCTTTCTTTCTTTCTTTCTTTCTTTCTTTCTTTCTTTCTTTCTTTCTTTCTTCCTTCCTTCCTTCCTTCCTTCCTTTCTTTCTTTCGTCCTTTCTTTCTTTCTTTCTTTCTTTCTTTCTTTCTTTCTTTCTTTCTTTCTTTCTTTCTTTCTTTCTTTCTTTCTTTCTTTCTTTCTTCTTGGGTTAAGTGGAGTGAAGCACCATGTACTTTCCTGCTGAGGCTCCTTTGAATTAGAATCCTCAGATCTCAGTCTCCTGAGTAGCTAAGATTACAGGCATGAACCACTGGTGCCCAGCTAACCTTCTACTTTTTGAAAGCAGCACTGAGAGAAAGTCTTCCAAGCCTCTGCCTCCATCCTTGAGCATGGGACCCTGACCGTGACCTAGGCATGAGGCAGAAGTGCCCAGAGTGGTTGCTTCACCTAGATCTTGGGCTGGGCACAACACAAGGGCTAAAATCAGGATTCTGCTCCTATGGAGAGCTTTGTTGGGTCACTTACTGAAATCTCATATGTCAAGGTTGCTTGATTCACTGACTTCTCATCCTTGAAAGAGATCTTCCTTCTGGATCTATTCTGTTGCACAGAAGAAACCCTTGTATTCAGTATAAGAAGCAGCCCCATTTAGACGATGTCCTTTATAGAATATCCTCTGGGATGAGGTCCTAGCACTGTGTTCAGATGCTGTCACAAATGGGAGGCTTTGTAGATGGGAGTATGACTTCCATCCAGGCCATTGTGCTCTAATGAAGGCCACAGGTGAGAGCAGCCTACTTTGTCCAACTGTATGCCATGTCCATCTATGTCCCAAGGAACCATACTTGGAACAGAAATCAAAATGCTAGTTATCTTACAGAGCATAGAACCCGTTTCTACTTTGGATTGATCATTTACCCCTTTGCTTTAAAGCAGAGGGCTGAGCTCTGGGTCCCATTTCAACTGCAGTGGTTTGTACCAACACATTTCAGCCTGAAGCTGGTGGCTCCCCATTCCTCCTCCTGCTTCACAGTAGTTCTACTAAGCATCTTAGCCAAGAGAAAAGGAACAAAACACTACCAAACCCCAGAACTCCAGCTCAGCAGAGCCATGCTATTCAACTGGCTGTATTTATCCTGACAATTTCTGTCCCTTGTTCTTTCCCCCTGAGTGAAGCTGTTCTTTTGATCCCAACAACTCTGAGGGGGAAGCCTGGTGCAGAGATAATTATTTTTTAAAGTTGCTGAGGCATCACAGCCAAGGAGAGCCCCGTGTCTCTCAAGAGCAACTCTTCCTGAGAGAAAGTCTTCTAAGCCTTTGATTCTGTCCTTGGGGCTTTAGGCCTTGGCTGTGCACCTTGTCACAAGGTAGATGTGAGATAGACACAGATGCCCATGGTCCCTGGACTTGGGGCGGGCACCACACAATGGGCGTGAGTCAGGTTATTCCCACAGAGAACTTTGTTGGGTGACTAACTTGTAAAGAAGCTGGTAGTCTATCTAGGGCCACAAAGAAAAAGGAATAGTAGGATGGTAGCAGAGAGATGGAGTCAAAGTGGGAGATGGTAGTTCTTCTTAAATCACATCCACCACCTGGAAAGGGAGGCATTTGACAAAGTCCATTTGGGACCAGAGAAGATTATGAGTAGTCCAAATGAATGGCTCTTTTTTATTCTCAGCAATGCCAGGCTGATTCTGGAACCAGGCTTGTGATAAAAAGAGCTTACTTTTCTTGACCTTAGTTGAGATCTGGCTGCCAGGAGCCATCTCTGAGGGGGCAGAGGTTTGTAGCCTCCATGATGTTTCTGAGGCAGCAGTAACTCTACTTGGTTAGCTCTCCAGGGGAACAGCCCCTTCCTCTGTGACTGAGTGGTTCTCATTGCACTCAAGCCGGTCTTCAATAGAATGCTTGCCCCTTGTGTCCTGAGGAGGTTCTCTAACCTCTCTGAGTTCCAGTTTGCTCATCTCCTAAATGAAATGGTGCTGTGCTCTCTAAGTCACATTTTTAGGAGTCATCCTGCCTCCTCCTTGGGCACTGTGGTCCTTGTTGTCCTATTGAGGCATTTACCTGGTCCCTAGGAAGCAAGGATATCTTGGAGAAAGTTTCCATCTTATACTTTCGAAGCCACAGCTGTGATTCTGAGAGTAGAAAGCACAGCCCTGCCTTGGTTCTCAGGACTTGCCTGGGCCCTGGATGGTGAGGCAGGATGGGTACACAGGCCCTGAGGTAGTCAAAGTCCATCACAGGTACTCCTTAGCTCAGTGGTTGGGATGCACTTGGCTCAAACAGTCCAGCTTCTAAAATCCCAGGGGTTTAAACTTCTACCCACAAGCAAGCAGCAGCTTTCTCAAATCACCTGGAGATAAGAAAGCTTCGATCTAATCTCCCTCTGAATTTTCCCCAAGGCTTTCGCTGCTCTTTTCTGTAGTCCCAAAGCCGTATTAGTGTGAGCCAAAGTGCCTTTATAAATGGGCTGTGACTTCAGAGGTCTACCCACGGATGGAGCCATTTATTTGAGAGATTAAGGGTGGAGGGGCACTTTAGAAGCTTCTAGAAAATTCTTGAGGGGATTATCTGTCTGTCTCTCTGCCTGTCCATCCATCCATCTGTCTCCTGTCTCAACAATACAATGAACAGATGAGGCAGCTCTTAATAAGGGTAAAGGACCCACAGAAAGAAGCAGTTTCTTTAAT
This sequence comes from Dipodomys merriami, assembly GCF_024711535.1. Classification (NCBI taxonomy): domain Eukaryota; kingdom Metazoa; phylum Chordata; class Mammalia; order Rodentia; family Heteromyidae; genus Dipodomys; species Dipodomys merriami. Next base: position 13,483,116 of record NW_027204381.1, read on the forward strand.
GGGTCATTGGAGTCACAGCACAATCTGCGAATACAATTGAAGGTCCACGGGCCAGCTTTGTCTGTAGCAAAAGCCTGTGGCAGGTGCAGATGGTATCAGACAGCAATTCTCACTTCTCCTGTTAGGCCTTTGACAAATAAACCTATCCTCTTCCAGCTTCCTAGCTTCCCCTGCCCAATCCTCCCCCAGGGCTCTCCAGTCTCCACTGGAGAGGCAACACAAGGCCCCGCCCTTGGACTCCTTGAAAACTGCAGCCAGATTAATGGTCCCAAGGCTTTGCTTTGATGATATCACTTTTATAGACACATAAAAAGAAGCATTTAGGCAGCCAGTCATGCTAAATCTTAACCATCTTTACAGATGTTTTAGTGCAGCCCATCAAAATTGTCACCAGCCCTGAAGGTCCACATTTATGGTGTCTATGATAGTCCCTCCTAGGCAGGAGGCTGCATGGATTTGGAATTGTGGGGCACTGAGCTTGCCCTGTAGGACACACCTTGCCCATGTCTGTGCCATGTGGCTAACAGCCATCTTTGACTCAGGGCAAGCTCAGTTTCTGTGGATGCTGCCTGGAACCTGGAGCCACCTCCCTCCTCTTCCACTCAGGAGTCGTCAGCCCTCCCTCTGGATGCCATTGTCCCTCATCTGCAGAGGCTGTATGTCCCAGTAGTTACAGACAGAACTGTTGGGGATTAGAGGTTTAGATGCTGAAGGAGCAGAGTCTGGGGTCTTAGATTGGTAATGGAATAGGTAGGTTTCAGCAGCAGCTATCAACATCAATCTGGGAGTAATTATGCCAAGTCAGTGACAGGGATTACAGACTTTCCCTGACTTATAATGGTATCACTTATGACTTTGCAGCTCTACCATAGTGCAAAACCCATACTAGTTTGAGGAGAAACCATGATTTGAATTTGCACTTTTTTGACTAGCAACATGCTGGACAGATGACTGTTACTCAAAATGCTGGCCAGCAATGAGTCGCAGATGTTCTACTGTATGCTGTGTGACTGAGCTAGGATCTTCTATTATAGGTTAGGTATGTTAGATGCCTTGGGAACTTAATGAGAGTTTCAACTTATGATTTGTTTACGAGGACCTAACCCCACTGTAAGCAAGGAATATCTATAGGAATCAACACCCATAGTTTTGTTTTGTGGAGCTTGGGTTTGTGATAAAGACTTGGTGATGCTGCAGTGGCTAGTAATAGTAGTAGTAGTATAGTAGTAGTAGTAGTAGTAGTAGTAGTAGTAGTGATGATGATGAAAGTGCCACATCTGAAGAAATAAAGACACTAGTTTTTTAGGCTCTGAAGCCAGAGTCAGCTCAAAACCTACCTCCCACACTTGGACTGGATGACTTTGGCATGAATAGTTAACTCTTGTGGCCTCACTTTTCTCATTTGTAAAGTGGGTATAAAATGGCATAAAAATGCTAACTGACCCATGAGATTGTTGAACTGAAAAAGTGAATGGGACCTGAAAGGAGCTTAAACAGCACTCGACACTCAATGAGCTCTCTGGACTACCTGACCTTGAGGCATGTAGGTGCTGTGGAAGGGTGGTGGCCCAGTGGTGTTGGGGGGTGTGGATGAGATATGAGGTAATGATCACTGGCTCTCTGCTGTGTCTTGTTCTGAAGTTGCTTCCTGTCCTTTGCATTAGTCTGCTGTTTGATTGCTGGCTGGCCACTTAGCATACCACAACCATGCCTCTTCTTAAATCACAGGAATGCCTTACTAAGTCCTGATTATCCAGCAAGCCTGATCTCACTGCCACCTTCCCTGAAAGGTCCTCACTGATTCTTTCAGCTCACCATCACTTCTGTGTCACTGACTTTATATGGTATCCTCAGTCCTTTGCATGTGACTTCTTTCGCATTATCATCAGACCTGACAGCAATGTCAGTGGGGTTGTGTGCATATTTGAAACCATGTTTTTAGACCCTCAAATCCAGGAGTCTCATGTTAGGTCCACCACTTACACCAGATGCAGAATAAGGAGACATGGTCAAGGGCAGAGAAAGGAGACTTATTATGTGGCAGCTATGGGAAGAGAGAGCTTCAGTACATCTTCACTCATCTTCTGGGTTATAGACATTGGCTTCAGATTAAATAGGGAGAATTGGGAGAAGGGGTGAAAAAGGTATGCAGTGATAAAACAGTCTCAAGTCACAGATATGGCTTGGTTGGCCATTCACTCAGTCTTTGTCTCTGCAAGAGTTCCAGAGCAGTTATCACTTTATCATTGGGATACAACAGGAATAAGCTGCCTGACTCCTGATCTGAGTTTTGGCTGCTTTCTGTAAGATGGTATGACTCCTGTTTGAGGGGTAGTTTACCTTCTACACATGACACTTACTGGTGAATTTTCTCCTTCCTGGAGGCCAAGGTTGTTGTAAAGTGACTACAGCAGAAAATGGCTCAAATCAAAGGGCACAGATAAAAAAATTGGGAGACTTTTAATTAATTCACAGGGTGCAGCAAAAGTTTACTTTAGGTTGTTTCTTAACTATTTACATGTATAAGATATGTTTTCTTAACTGGTCTGTGAGTTCTTGAGTATGTGAATGCTATTCAGTGTTGGATTCTGCTATGTGCATTGTGATTATAGATTAATGGAGAATTCTATTTAATTGGTGCACGTTTGCTCCCCTGGCCCATGCATGCTGTCACGTGGCTGGTAGGGACAGAGATGATGCTGCGTAAGTTATTACCAACTTGACATTGGAGGTCATGATCCCTGCTGAAAGTGATCAATTTGTGGCAGGATATGAATGAGCAGAGTCCAGTAGGGCTCTTCTGCCTCTCACCTATAGAACTACAGAAGAAGAAGAGCTTTCTGCCATATCCATGTCACAGGAAAAACAAACCCAGCAGTTAATTTGGGCAGAGACAACAGCCATTCTTAGCTTCATGGGGGTCAGGCACTGATTGATTGCAGGAGGCACGGCTTCTCCAGGTGTGCACTTGACCTCTGGGCTCCCAAGGGCAATGCAGGGCAATCTGTAGCCTCCTTATTCCTGAAGAGTACTTGAGGGAAGGCTGGTTCTGCTGTGCACTGCAGCCTTGGCCTGTGCAGGCAGCTGGCACTTCTATGCTGTTAAATAATTAATCAGCACTACATGGAGTAAAACACACATTGGTCTTGGTAAAAGGCCTCAATTAATTGTTTCACTTAGTTGTGTACTATGTCTCCAGGAGGAGATAAGAGAGAGAGGTGGGTTTGAAGCCAAGCTGAGAGACAGTTCATAAAAGGTGACAAATGTCCCTCTTCTCACTAAGTCAAGTCTACTCAGTTACGCAGCTCGGGAGGTGGGGTGGTGACTACCTCCTATCCTGGCCTCTGGTCATCTTCCACTGGCTCGTTGTCAGCTGGGGCAGGGGATATGGGGACCCAGCTTTTTGCCGGTGGTGGTGAGTAAATGGCTGTCTCGGGTGGGATGACCCAGTTTTGTGACAGAAGAGAGACAGCAATATCAGGCTGCTTTTCTGACGTATGATTGGAAAAAACTCTGAGTCATCACACACCTGATTTCCAGGCCCAGCAGAGGAGACCTGATGTTTACCGCAAGAGGCTGTCAAGACTAGAGACATTCGCAGTGACCTGTCATATCACCAAACATACAAGCTGACAAGGGGAGGCTAGTCTTGCAGCATTTCGTTCTGTGTAGCTATCATTTGTTGTTGCACCAGCCTTCCGGATATGTTTTGTTTCATGAGGATGGAGACTATCCTTTCTGTACCTCCTGCCCTGATCTGATGGTAGAGCCCAGGGCTTTACCTATCAGATAGTTGGTGCATAGACCACAGTGTGGACTGAGTTTCTCAGAGATGCATAAGGAAGGACTCTGATCATAGTTGCTAAATGAATGGCTGCCAGTGAACAAGGACACTGGAAAAGGGCATCAGGGGCCAGGCAGATAGTGACTGCTGGAAGTTAGACACAGGAAGGGTGGGTCTCCTACGGGACACTTAATACTTACTGTAGGGCACATGGTGTTCTTCTCCCAGGTAAGTGGGAGACTGCTCCAGTTTCCTCTGGCATTCTGGGCAATGCCATCTGTGTGATGGCTCAGAGAGAACTGCTTCTTCTCATCACTTTTCTACCTGTCCTTCTGGGTAGACTTACCTCCTCTGTGGTCTCAGTGGCTATGTCTAGTGGCTTCTTTAATGTGGGCTGTCTCTTCTTTCTACCACTCAACACTGAGTTTTATCTTCTGAATAGATGTTTAAATTCTCCTTCCTTTTGGAAGGCTTCTAAGATTGATCAAGTGAGAGTCAATAGCCCAGGAATCTATTGTCTGATGGGCATATGTCCTTAGCCCTTCACACCGGATGCGTTTTTCCCAGTGTGATTGTGATATTAAGTATACTACTCTTAAGTTCTTTGGTCCATAGTGGGCTGATTTCCCTCTCCCCTACTCTTCCCTACGCTGCACTCTAGTATTTAATAATTGTTTTTCCTATAAATGATCTTTATCATATCTTTTAACAGTGCCTTTGACTCCCATGTCTTCCTAGAAGGCCATCCATCCATTCATCTACCCATTCACTTATAGACTGAGCCATTCCTCTTTTCATCTCCATTCATCAATACTTATTGAGTTCTCATTGCATGCTAGGCTATGTATGCAGCATGAAGGATAGGGCTCTCACCTTGCAGGTATAGTTTCTGTCCTCAAAAGAACAGCATTCTAGTCATTTCAGTCCAGTGATGTGAACCAATATTTAAATTAAATCTTTTGAATGTTGGCTACTTCAGAAGTAGAAAATGTCAGGGCCAGAAAGAGCCTTGAAGATCACCTAGTCAAAGTCCTCTCATTTTACAAATGGGAATCATGGATCAGGACAGAAATATTGGAAATGCAGCATATTCTTTTGGATGTTGCCTACTTCAGAAGTGGAGAATGTCAGGGCTAGAAAGAGCCTTGAAGGTCACCTAGTAAAAGTCCTCTCATTTTACAAATGGGAATCCTGGACCAGGAAAGAAATATGAGAAATAGCCCAAGATTTTTTCTAGAGTGTTTCCAAATTTGTGGTGGGGTCCCCTTGTGATTTCTGGATTTGGGCCCAAAGCCAGTTGATGGACAACTCCCAAGTCTGGAACAGGTACTTAGGAACATTTTAAGTGAGTGGAAGTACTTAATATCTGTGAGAAGAGACACATGGCAGTGGCTCAGCAGGAACATCTCTGCAGAAGATTGGGAGGATTGTCCAGAAAGGACAGGGGCAGGTAAGGGAACTTAGTCATGCAGATATCCAATACAAGTTCCCACACAGAAATTTTCTTCCCAGTCTGGTCAGCCTGGGTTGTGCCTCAGCTGCCTGTAGCAGAGCCCTAGGGCTTATACCTGGTAGCTTCTCTTCCAGTATACCTGTTGTCTGCTTGAACAGAGTTTTTCAGGGAGGACAGCAGAACAGCAGCTGGCCCTGCCCACGGCTCCATGTCGTCATCCTCATCATCTACTCAGTACTGAAACTTTGTCAACATAGACTCAAAAACAGTATTTGAATGGTCACTGGAGCAACTGGAGAAAGTTTGGGAGTCTCTCTGTGGGACTTGGCAAAAACAGTCATTAAGCATTTTTACATTCCTTATATTGATGAAAAGTACATCATTTAAAGAAAGATTGGGAAATAACTATTAGATAAATAATTAAAATAGTAAGTAAATACATTTGTATAAAAGTTCTAGAAATCCAGGGAATTTTTTTAAATGGAAAAAAAAACCACAAAGAAAAAGAGCTAGCTTCCCTGAGTAAATGTGGTTTGGTTTTTTAAAAATCAGTGCCAATATTTTTAAAAAGCTAGAATGAAATTTATGCCTTAGACTTGGTGATCCTTCGTTCAAATTCCTAATAGGTTACCATTGACTAGAAACTTTGTTCACCCAAGTAGGTAATAAAAGTTTTAAAGCTGTTTTTTTATGGCCATTCAGAAATTTATAACAGTTGTAATCATATTTAAAGCCTCTAACATTCTTCCTTTTCTTTCACCAACAAAAAAAGTACTGTTAGGATTTCTTGTGATAATATAACTGGATCTCATATGAAGTATTTGGAAATACTGAGTTTGACAATCTCCACAGTTGGTGTGTTCCCTACAGATGGCTTTGAGGCCGAGATGACATGTTAGACAGATGCTGGAGACAGATACCATCCTTCTCTCATTGATGGTACATCTGAAGCTAGCACTGCAGAGAACCCCTGCCCAGCCCTCAGCAGGCCATGTGCTCTGGTGCATATCAGACTGGTCCCTGTGATGGCCAGGAGCAGTAAGGGCACAGCAGGCAGTTAGTGGGTCCCTGGCTATATTCCCAGCACCACACTAGGGGTCCCACCTCTGCTGTGTTCAAGTCACATATGAGAAGCTGCAGAAACTAACCTGGCCCTCTAACCTGGGTCCTGATGGCTGATTGTATCCTGGCCCACTGAGCTGTCCCAGCATCCCATTGGGGAGCTCTGTTTAGCCTATTGGGGGCATGAAAGCCATTTTCACTCCCTCCTTGTGCCCCTTAACCCTCCAGCAATTCATATCTGCTGCATTTTGAGCAGATGACATTTTTTTCTCCTACTCTACTGAGGAAGCTGAGATTCTTCAGCTGAGTCCCCATTCTTTTTCTTTTGTATTTTCAACTTTTCTATTCCTTAGTCCCTTCTCTCTTTCCTCCTGTTTTTATTTGTAAGTGTGTATACACCATCCATCGTTGATGATCATACATTAGGTGGTTGGAGGGTGGTGTAGACTAGGAATCCCCAGGTCTCCTCTGGGGACTGCTGGGCCTGGTGTGCAGGTGAGCTGGGCCTTAGCTGCCTCTCTTCAACTATGTCTTCTTTCTGTAGCAGCTCCCATGTCTCTCTCCTCTGGACTACTTCTGGTACCACACTCCCAGGCCCTGTCCCTTTGTCAAATCTCTGATAACCCCCTGTTCTTTATTCCTTATTCCTTCATTCCCTGCTACCCAGTTCATCTGAGAGTGGGTGCTGATTCTCCTTCTCATTTTCCCTGCCCATTCAGCCTTTGACTTTACACCATCTGGATCCTGCACTCACCACACAACAAAAATTGCTTTTTCAAAGGTCACCAGAGACAGAAATACCAACCCAATGGCATTTCCTCAGCCTTCTGTCCCTCAACCTCTGCGATCACATACTGATAATCCCTTTTATGCTCTCAGCTCTCCTCCCAGTCTCACTGAAGCCACATTCCACTGGCCCCTCCTCTTCCCTGGGGCTTCTTTTATCATCTCTACTGTAAAGGGACAGTTGGAGAATCAAAGGCCATTTCAGCAGAAGAGAAAGTAGAAGCCCAGTGAGAGAGGCAGGGAGATCAAGTTTTCCATGCAGGGTTCGAGGATTTCTACTGTGTTACCTGTAAAGCTTTGGATGCCTCTTTTAGTGTTTGCTTCTTCCCTTTACTGGTATTGAGTACCCCCAGGTAGCAACAATGGGCTTTGTGTTTGTTTAAGAAACAGCAGGGAACAGGTTAGTGATCAAATCCTGTTTTCTGGATCAGTACTTTGGATTAAATGCAAATCTCCAGAAGCAGCTCACAGTCTGGGCTGTCCCTCCCAGCTTCCTGGGCAGAGAAGCTGCACTAATCGGTCTGGCACCCATTACCCATCATCCTCTCTTGAAAAGGTCTCCCCACAGGCACGGTGGGAACGCAGCATCCCCTTTCAAGTCTGTGAAGAGGTTTCTCCAAGAGTCCAAGCAGATATCTGTTCTCTCTTCTGCTCATTCTTCTTTCTTGAGTCTTCATTTCTCTGAAGTTGGAGTCCAAACTGAGGACATATTAGTTCTTGTTTTACTTAAATCTCCTCTCTCCCCTCAACAGGTCCTGAAGAAAAGGTTTGAACTAGACTATTTAATGGACTATGATAACCACTGGGGCTTGGGCTGAGCGGGACAGGTAAGAAATTGCTTTGTCTTGCTCTCCCTTTCCTTCCTTCCTTCCTTCCTTCCTTCTTTCCTTCCTTCCTTCTTTCCTTCCTTCCTTCCTTCCTTCCTTCCTTCCTTCCTTCCTTCCTTCCTTCCTTCCTTCCTTCCTTCCTTCCTTCCTTCCTTCCTTCCTTCTTTCCTTCCTTCCTCTTTTCTTACTTTGGAACTGGGATTTGAACTCAGGCCTCATATACTTGCTTGGTAGGCACTCTTGTTGCTGAGCCAGAACTCCAGCTCAGAGAAGTTTTGTTTTTTGTTTTTGTCTGTTGTGGGGCTTGAACTCAGGGCCTGGGCACTGTTCTTGAACCTCTTTGTGCTCAAGGCTAGTGCTCTACCACTTGAGCCACAGTTCCATTTCCAGTTTTTGAGTGGTTAATTGGAGTTAAGAGTCTCACGGGGACTTTTCTGCCCTGGCTGACTTCAAACCATGATCCTCAAATCTCAGTCTCCTGAGTAGCTGGGATTACAGGTGTGAGTCACCAGCATTGGGCTTGAGAAGTTGTTTCTTCAAGTATGCATTGTCTGGCTGGTTACCTATGTGCTCCAAGGGGCTAAGCGCCTTAATGTCAGATTTACACTTGAATGTCCCTTGAAGGAGGGAGGAAGGAAGCCCAAACTGCCTCTGTGACATTAATGTACTTTAGGAGTGACCAGAGATTTGAACCTTTCAGAGTCATTCCCTGACTTCCAAGAAGAGAGTCCTTATGCCCTTTCCATGTGACTGCACACGTGCAGGAAGGCTGGGGTGCCACAAGTGCACAGGAGCTCTTCAATTCCTTTGCCTCCATCCCCCTGTGTACCTCTTTACCATATAAGTGTAAGCAGGGTGTTCTCAGAGTCCCGGCAGCTGTCCCAGCAAATCACCAAACCCAAGGAAGGGGCTATGTGAGCTTCCTCTGAGGCTGTGGGTTGTGGTTGATGTGTGCAGGTAGGGCGTTAGTCTTGGGACCTGATGCTTTCTCCAGGCAGATAGTGTCAGAGATGAATTATTTGACACCAAGGTGTTATCTGGTGAAAAATTGCTTGGTGTGTGTGTATACTGTCCACACAGTGAATCACAGGAATATTGTGCATTTAGTGCTAAAGTAGAGAACAAAACTGTTTTATTCTTTACACGTAGTGACATGACCTAGAAGCCATTTCCAATAGTCAGTGTCAGGTGTTCTGTTCCACTCTATAACTCCCTGGACCACCTGGGTGTGGCATGTGCATGAAGAAGATGCCACTGCTGGTGGTTAGGTGTTTCTCATTGAGGAGTCTATGTGCAGAGTCTACACTTCCATATTCAGTGTGCTCAGTCCATAGAAGGACAAGGAGTCAGACTGATGTGGGTTGAGGAAACTCTGGGCCAGCCTGTCAGCTGTGTGCTAAGTCTGTGCACTGCAGAAACTGGAAAGGAGGCTGATAGTATCAGTACAGCTTGCCCTAGGCTTCCAGAAGAGATTCAGATAGGATCAGAGATAATGTTGCAAATGTAGCACTACAAAAGGTCTTTCAATATATATGAAAGGAATTTTTACCTGTCTTCTTCATGAGCAAGAACAAGCGGGCCCTAAACTCCATCTTCTATCTTCATAGCTGCCATACATAGCCCTGTAGAATAAACTATGGATTTTCTATCGAGAAATGGGGTTTGCCCATTCCCAGTCCATCCTTAACCTTCTCCTTAAGGTCCTTTCTCCCTAAGAAAGTGAATACCCCTTCCAGGTATTATTACATAGATAACCTGGGCTTGAAGCCCTATTAGAATATGAGTCAACCAAAAAAATTACTCAGAAACTAAAGTAAGACCTTGTCATTTGTGATTTCTGCATTTACCACTCAGAGGCTTGGGACCACCAGAAACTATTACAATCACCAGAAGTCACGATCATCACAGGCTTTTGTCTATCTCAAGAGCCCTGTGTTCTTTAGAGGCCAGCTGGCAGTAGGGGCCTTGCAGCCTTTGGATTGGAGAGAGGGGAGCTTGTGAATCTCATTGGGTGAAAGGGAGTTAAACTCTATAATTAGCAAAAATTTAAAAGTCCCTTAAAGACTTTTGAGACATATTTGCCCAATATCACATTTAAGACTGATAAGCGTTTTATAGTATTTCTCCAGGGAAATAACACACTAAGGTTTTTGTTAGGATTTTGATTTTCTTTCTCTATTATTGACATAGGTATGGACACACACACACACACACACACACACACACACACACACACACACACACACACACACACGTCTTCATGAAAAGATTCCTCCTCCCTAAGAGTGAAAATCTGAAACAGTGCCCAGTTCCTTGTCTACAATGTCAACGTGGATTTTATAAGGGAAGTATGCAAAGGCACTCTTGCATGCGAACCTCTCATTTCATCCTCTATCAGCTCCCATAGGGCAGCAGTGTGGCAGACCTGGCTCTGTTATGGCACAAAATAAAGACCAGTATATTGATGGGTGCTCTCTGCTCATGGAGAGTATCTTTTATTACAAGATTCCTGTTTTCTTCTTGTAGTCTTCCCCATCCCCACCAACCCAATTCTTCCAGGACTCTCAGAACTCTTCCCACAGAGGCCTTGAAGAACATGCAGGTCCCTATCATCATCTTGGAAAGACACAGTGGCTTAGAGAAGAGTAATCATATTCCACTTGTCAGATTGCTTTAGCTGTGCCTCACTCACAACTTACTGAAAACCAGGACTTCCCTGATCCTTATTTATATATAGGATGGAAAGCATAACAATACACACTCCATAAGATGGTTTGTGGATTAAATGTAGTAAAGAGAGTTGGGCTTGGAGGACAGTGACCCCCATGTTGTCAGAGCTTAATACTTGCTTGATGTATATTCCATTGATTTAAAATACACAATTTATTCCCAAATATCAATGCCTTTTCAATAGAAACAGGAAGCGTCCTGATTTCCCATGGTGCCATCAGCTGGGCATTGTTTATGACCGGGCTCATTGCCAGCACATTATCCAGCACTCAGATCTCATCCTCAGAACCTGTGGACTTGGCATCAGTAGACAGGATCTAGAAGACAATAGTGGTGGATTTTCTAGGTCCACAGGTACCAGATTGGTTTATGGGACAGTAAGTTAGAATCAAATGTAGGCTATCTCTACATAATTGCAAAACCCACGTAAGGGCTCCCAAGGGCTTTCAGTACTTATATAGTTTCCTATAAAAATGTTGTGTTAGCCAAGCTTGTGATGCCCAGAGAAATATTATGTGGGAAAACTTAGACATCCCCAGCTTTGAGTCAAGAACTTATATAGCAGAGCTAGATTCTGCCAGTGAAAAGGTTTTTATGAATATCTTAATTTATTTTACTGGTTTCTTTTTTCATATGTAAAAGCATAATCTGCAATAAAAAGCATTTTCAAAATAAGCTTTAACAGGTTCTTAAGTAAATATAACATAAAATTATATTGCAAGATGCATTGTGTCCTAGTTTTCTTTCTTAATACCTAGTATGCAAAATAATCATGGAAGGCCTTGAAACCAAATGCCAAGATTTCCTGAACAAGAAGAAATTTAGATCTTACCTGGATTTCTAGCCAATTGCCCTGTCCTGTGGTTTCTACTTACCAGCACTATAGTAACATGAGCAAATACCTTAAAATAATTCTGTGTCAATGGCAAGCACTAATGTAATCTTTTAAAATATGTTAAGTAGGATTCCCCAGAGTGACCAATTTAAAAACAAAGGGTGAGAGTGGTCTTTTATGTTTATAGTTGCTTTAGCTAGTGCAGACTACAGTATTTTTGTCAGGGCTGGCTGGGTGTCTGGTAAACTGTAACTGAATGAGTTTCACTGCAATCTCCATGTCTTCCTCAAACTTATATGATTGTTTTTGACAGACCATGAAGTAACTCCCACCTCACTAAATTTGGCCAGTTGCTTCAGGCATCATTTACTACTCAGGGAGATGTCTTCTAATGCCTCCCCCAGCCTGCAGCTGTGGGGCTTGGAAGGACAGGGATCATGCCCTTGCAGGTGCAGAAATGGTGGCATCAATTACATCCTTACTGCAGGCCTTGGAGCGGTCATCTTGGTTCTTTCCCTGAAGCTCAGCCTCTCCAGAGTCAATTGCTCTGGGCTTGGGCTGCACGTGGCAGAAGTGAATGAGTTGTATTAATAGTTTCCCCAGCATGATCCATCATCCCCTCAACAATGCATTTCTGGCAGTTAATTAGAATCCACACAGTGGAATAACGAACATCGTGTTTAGAATTACAATCTATTGCTGAATAACAGATCAAACAGTTCGTTGTCTCCCATCACCCAGAATATCTTAAGTGTCTGCTTTCCGGAGCCTATTTAGCACTCTTTAGCTGATAATTCTGCGGAATGTTTTCAGATGGCTTCATCACATCTGTGGGGTGGTATCTCTACCTATTTATTGGCAGGAGCTACAAGAAGGAGAGTGTGGAGCAGAAGCTACCATTGTCGAAGTGGCAAAACTGCCATTTCTTCCTTGGGCTCAGCCTCTGAACTTGCATTTAGGAATATAGGAGGGAGGAAGAATTCACAGGACAAAATTTGAATTAGGGCTTCAGAGACATCAGTCCAATTCTTACTCTATTCACAGGTGTAAAGAGGATGGAGAATCTACCTTCCAACCAACTAGGTTTTCTCTTGTCCCCCACTGAGGTCTGGGACTTAGCCTGAATATAGGTGACTTTCACCAGGTTCCGGCTGCCCTCAGCAATTCTGCTGGCTCAGAGACATGCCTGCTGTTCCCAGCATCTCTCGACAGTCAACTGATTGGCAATTTCAGAGTCTCCCAGTCTGGCTTTCCCCTCCTCACCCTCCCCCATAGTTAATCTCTAGATCCACAAAACAACTGTGGAAGGAGGTGGCGAACCCATGAGAAATGTCGTTGGCTCTGTGCAAGGTTAGGCTTTGCTCCTGGTCTACTGTTGTCAGCTTATGGGGGCACTTTGCCCTCTCTGGGGAATAAGAGAAATGACTATGTGGCAGGAGTTCTGAGAGAGTGACTGCGCAAATCAGTGTCTTTCAACAACTTGGTTATCTGTGGCTCCCAAAAGAATTATCCTTCATGCCATGGTGTGAATGTATCCCTGCTGCTGGGAAATGTAATGCTCAATAACATGGTTGGGAGAAGTGATTAGGTGGTAGGGGCCCTTCATGATTAGTGTTATCATGTGTGAGTTACTTGCAGAAGCATGTGCAGCTCTCTGGTGCTCATTTGCCATGGGGTACCCACTGCCATGCTATGATGTAGCAAGAAGGCCCTCCCCCAGATGCAGCCCCTTGATTTTGATCTTCTCAACCTCCAGGACCATAAGAAAAAGAACTTTTTTGGGGAGGGGTCAGTTGTAGGGTTTGAACTCAGGGCCTGGGTGCTGTCCCTGAGCTCTTCTGCTCAAGGATAGAACTCTACTACTTTGAGCCAGAGCTCCACTTCTAGTTGTTGAGATGTTAATTGGAGATGAGTCTCACAGGAACTTTTCTGCCCAGGCTGCTTCAAACCGTGATCTCATGTCTCAGCCTCTTGAGTAGCTAGGATTATAGGCATGAACCACCAGCACCTAGCTCAAAGAACTTCTTTCTTCATTGTAAATTAATGTATTCTTCTATTACAGCACAAATGAACTGAAATTCTGTAGTATTCTGGTTTGGAGACCTACCTGGCTCAACTTTCTTGATCATTCTCACACTGGTATGCTCTTGGATAGTTTCCAGGGAGTCCCTGAAATTGGAATCCAACCCCATAGCACTGAATGATCCTAGCAGTTACTAGCCTCAGATGAAAATGAGTAATCTTAGGCTCGCAGACATTCAGTTTCCTCATCTATAAAATGGATCTTGATCAAATATGAAGTATACTACTGTCTTACATACAGTAAGTGTCCAATCAATATGTGCTCTGTGTGTATATGTGAGAGGAAGAGAATCACTTTTATGATTACTCACATTTATTCTTGGTTCCCACATTAGAGGCAGTACGAGTCATACTTGAAAAAGATGGCTATTCCCCTCCATGCCTTAGGAGAGGGTGTGGTGGGCCATACATCTAGGCCCCCTTTTACTTAATAGAGCCCTTTGCTAGGTTGGAGACATGATATATCAGAATCAGTTTAAGAATAGGTGAGACAGAAGAATTCATTATATTCACTCAGGCTTGAGGTGGGAGTCCTAATATGCTATAAATACAAACTGATAAAGGAAGAAAAACCCTGGTTTGTTACTTGCCTTAGTCTGTTTTTGCTCTTATAATGGAGCACTTCAGGCTAGCTTATTTATAAATAGTAACAATACCTGGGGCTCTTGGTTCTGGTTGCTGAGAAGCTCAAGATTCAGAGGCTGTATCTTGTAGGGCTTTTATGTTGTGTTATAACATGGCAGAAGGGAAAGCAAGAGCATGTGGGAGATACAGAGAGACCCTGCTTGTATAGCAAAGCCACTTCTGAGCAAAGTAAGGGCCTGGGTCCATTCATGAGGGTGGAGCCTTCATAACCTCTTCAGTACTGCCACAGTGGCCATTAAATTCTCACATGGGGTTTGATGGGGGGATGGTCAGGGGACAGCAGCAGTGTTTGCTGCTTTTCAGTGATATGCAGAATTGAAGGAGATGGCAGAGTGGAGGGACAAATAAGCACACCTAGCTCTCACATTCACATCCAAGTCTGCTGGAGACAGCTGAGGAGTGACAGAGTGATGACAATTGGGGTGCAGGCTTCCTCACTGGCAGCCACTGAGACGATTTTAAGATGATTCTTTTGCCCATTGCTCATAAGCATCTCACCAGGTCTGACATGGACACTGGAATTGGCTGGTTTGCTGGGCCCATGCCTTACCAGGATTCCTGAGTGCCTGCATAATTTGGCTGTCATAGTGCCCCCCACTGGATGGCATTTTACCCACCTTTGCAGCTGCATTCTTCACCCTCCCACCCTTTTCTCATCCATAGCCTGGCATGGTGTAGGCGTTTTATGAATGCCTGTTCATTGCAGACGTTTTCAATCACAAGTCACACGTGGGTGCAGCCAGGAAAGTTAAAGACCTTTTGAAGCACTTTGCCCAAATCTTGGACTGGCTGGCGAGGGCTTTTGTCTTTCCTCTCAGTGTTTGTGGGCCTCTCCTTTTGAAGCACTTTACCCAAATCTTGGACTGGCTGGCGAGGGCTTTTGTCTTTCCTTTCAGTGTTTGTGGGTTCTCACTTGAGGCTTCTGTTATTCCTCTTGTGCATTTAATAGCACAAGGCAGCAGATCTGTGTTCACAGAAAGCAGTGTCTGCAGTGGTTCTGGTTCACTCCCTCAACCCTTATCTTACAGCACTTTCTCAATTCACTAGCCTAGCTAGATACACAGAAGCCTGGTGAGTGGACAGGTTCATCCTCTGCTCCTGGCTCAGTGAGGCTGAAAAAAGACATGTGAAAGACTCATGTGCATTTGCAATGCCTTGTTGTGGCTTTATGAATAAATTGGGTGCTGTGTGGAAAGATCACTGTGTCTCTGATATAAATCCCCACAAGACAATAAATATAGATTCCTTTGTCATAATCACAGCGACATCTTCATCTGCCTGTGGTGATTAAAGTGTAAGCAAACTGCTGTTTAATTTCATTCCAGGCCATTTCCAAACTGTGTTGTGTAAAGACGTCTTGATGCAGAAATACTCCCTGCAGCCCAGGGAGTCCTACCGTATAGGATTTTGTGTTGATAACTCCTGGCTGCTGATGAGGAACAAGTTCAAATCCAGCTGTGTAGAATGCACATGAACATAAAAAACCTCTATCACTTTGGCTCTCTTTATCCAGGGCATTTTGCTCTGCATTTTGGAAGCCTTTTTTTTCAATCCTCTTAGTTACTGACAAAGAAGCTGATGCTGAAGCTCAGAGAAGTTGGGCTGCTTCTATTTAGTGATGTCTGAAGTCCCCCCACCCCATTGCTCTGCTTGGCTGAGTTTATAAAGATGGCTTTTGTCTGGGGCTGCCAGGCATGGACAGAGGCCTCTCAGCTCCATAGGTCTCACTAATGCTAGAGAGAGAAGGGCCCAGGGCTTGTACTGGAAGAGATGCAGAAATAAAGGCATTGGAAAGGTTTTTGAGTCACTGATTAAGGCAATTGATGATTTATTCCAGCCACTGATAGGCTGGCTCCTATGGTAGCCAGCAGCAAGTGAGTAGCCTGGTCTTACTTGCCTGCAACAATTCAAACCAGGACAAGAATGCACTCTTGCATGCATGCATACTTTTGGCCATTCATGCACTAAATGGGAAGGAAGCATGTATCTAGAGGTTGACTCAAGATCATTTATGGAGAACTTTCAGACATATCTTATGAGTGAGATCTCACTTTCCTGTCTGTTATGACACAGCATGAATACGTTCACACTTGTAGGCCTTGCACCTTGGACATCCAAACCTGAGAGCCCCCATACACTGCTACTGTTTGGGGTATAACAGCCAGTTAGGGTTACAACAGCAGAAGAGAAACTAAGGCAACTATAAACCAAATCCATTGCCAGAAGCATTTGCCAGAACTTCACGACATCCACCCAAATGAATTTTAGTGTTTCTTCATCCTGTTGGTATCTGGAAGATAATGCAATGTGAATATGGTCTTGGGAAAATGCATTGGTCTGGGAGGCAGGGATGAGAGGGGGTACATCGGGTATATCTAAGCCTCTGTACGTCTATAAAGAGAGAAAGATTACTTAGGGTAGACACAGTCCTTACAAACCTGGCCCCCATTATTTTAAGAGTAAACCTTTTTTTTCTGGGGTGTGTGTGTGTGTGTGTATGTGTGTGTGTGTGTGTGTGTGTGTGTGTGTGTGTGTGTGTGTGTGTGTGTGTGTGTGTGTGTGTACCAATACTAGAGCTGGAATTCAGTGCTTTGAGCTCTCACTTTTTCACTCGAGGCTAGCACTGTACTATTTGAGTCATAGCTCCACTTCCAGATTTTTGATGGTTAATTGGAGATAAGAGTCTCATAGATTTTCCTGCCTGGGTTGGCTTCAAACCATGATCCTCAGATCTTAGCCTCCTCAGTGGCTAGGATTTACAGGTGTGTACTTGGCAACCTTGAGGTTCTAAAAGATGAAAAACAGAATGAGAATGATCACAAACAGGAAAACACATCCATTTGAGTTTCTATGTATTTTGGAGGAGATACTATCTCTACTGTGTGTGTGTGTGTGTGTGTGTGTGTGTGTGTGTATGTGTATGTATGCACACCTGAGCACACCTGGGCGTGACTCTCCAGCTGTTGGGAAGGAGAGGCGAGAGGAGCAGAGTCCATCTCAGACTAGTATACCCAGATGTCCCCATTCTGGAGTTCCAACTGCTGTCCAGGACTAAAGGGAGGATCTTGGGGGAAATTTTGTGGTTTATGACTTACGGAGCCACAGAGCATCCTCTTTTCCTCACCACCCCCTCTCAGGTTTCACCCACAAGGGATAGAATCTCATGTACAGCAAGACCAGGGTACATGAGAAGGGTTGGTGGCCTTGGACAGGGGGTCTTTGGATTCAAGAACAGTGATGATGTGTCCAGAGCCATGTGCTAAGGTCACCATACCCATGGTGGGAGTGGCAGGCCTGAGGGCTGGGTTTCCTTGAGCCTTAGCTCTCCTGAGGGACAGTGTGTTTTCTCTTTTTTCCAGCTGCTTAGTGTAGACCGTACTAGTCAAATGAACACAGCTCTGTGATATAGCAAAATATATATTTGGTTTTTATCCCTGTTTCCTGGTATGTTATTTCTAGAATCCTCGGGAACTCAAAGTAAGGGTGACTCATTGTATGCTAATTAGTTAACTGGTGGCTGGAAGCCCTAGGTAGCTTCAGGATGCGGGGAGGCTGGTTATCCAAAAAGATCAAGGCAGGATTAGTGTAGCTAATCTGTGAGGAGGGTGGGGGTAATCACCGAAGCCAATGATTCACTCAGTTGCGAGTAATATAATGAAAGCTCCGTAAAACTCTGGAAGACAAGGTCTGCAGCTTTTAGGTAGCTGCTCAGCTACCTAAGGTGAAGGTTCCTAGAGGTGGTGCACCTGGACAGGGTATGGAAGTTCCACATCCTTCCTCAACAACTTGCCCCGTGCATCCCTTCATCTGCTCCCTGAAATACCCTTTATAACAAGCCAGGAAATCTCAGTGCATGTGAGGCCCTGATTCTGTGAGGCACTCTTACAAATTCTCTAGGCCCAGAAGGAGAATTATGGGATTCATTATTATCATAATCATCATCATTATTATCTTTAAGTAGTTGTATAAAGGAGTTGCCATTCAACAAAGCAGTTTACGAATATGATGTCTCTTGAGCAATGGCACCTCTTAGATTATTTAGACTTTGCCAGAAAACCACACAGACATGCAGGTACAGAGAACAAAGAAAGGTTTATTCCTGGGAAAGGGGCTGGCAAGACCCCTTCTTACAAGGGAGAAGTGAGAAGAAGCACTGCGTATTGGCTGAGGTGACCTATATAACCTAGGAGGTTTAGGAGGGGCTAGATGGGGCTAGGAGGCAGAGACCCTGGTATGGATGTGAGAGCCAGGGGCTTCATCATGGCAGACTAGGATTTATGGCTGCTGTCCAAATAGTAGATGAAGGGCCTTGCAGTTGCCCAGACCTGAAGGTCACTCTAAGGGGCTCTTATTGCCTTATATGGTGGTAGCTACTCCAGAGAAGTGCCATCCTAAGGTAGAGGGGATTGGAGGATGATTATTTACTGCCTTTACTACATGGGCCTAGTGTTGCCTAGGAAGGGAGCGTGCTAAGCTGTGGAGAGGGGAAGGAGTGGACTAGGCTATGGGAAGGGAGCTCATTTCTTTAACTGCACCCTTTCATCATTCTCACTTATCCCTCTAAACCCTACCGCTTCACTCATTTTCTTAATTCTGTAGGGTATACATTGAATCATTTTTTGGGGTGGGGGTGCGGTCATGGGGCCTGAACTCTGGGCCTGGGCGCTGTCCCTCAGCTCTTCAGCTCAAGGCTAGTACTCTACACTTCAGCCACAGTGTCACTTCCAGCTTTTTTTTCTTTTTGCTTATGTGGTGCTGAGGAATCCAACCCAGGGCCTCATGCATGCAAGGCAAGTGCTCTACCACTGAGCCACCTTCCCAGCCCTATACATTGAATCTTAAGACTGAATTATTTCTTTCTCTTTCTTTCTCTCTCTCTCTCTCCTTCTCTCCTTCTTTCTTTCTCTCTCTCTCCTTCTCTCCTTCTCTCTTTCTCTCTCCTCTCCTTCTCTCTTTCTCTTTCTTTCTTTCTTTCTTTCTTTCTTTCTTTCTTTCTTTCTTTCTTTCTTTCTTTCTTTCTTTCTTTCCTTTCTTTCTTTCGTCTTCTTTTTCTTTGGTTGGTCATGGGGCCTTAACTCTGGGCTTGGGCACTGTCCCTGTGCTCTTCAGCTCTACCACTTGAGCCACAGCACCACTTCCGGCTTTTTCTGCTTATGTAGTGCTGAGAATCGAACCCAGAGCCTCAGGCATGCAAGGCAAGCACTCTACCACTGAGCCACCTTCCCAGCCCTAAGACTGCATTCTTACCCTCTTCTTCTCTTCATTTGATCCCACCTTTCCCTTTCCAGTATCCATTTCCTGGTTTTAATTTTGTTGGACTAAGAGTAAACTTAGCTAATGATAAGAAGAGCACAATCCTCAGGTTGGGACAGGCATCTACAGTGGTGCAGGAAGTTTTGGGGACTGAGTTCTAAACTTGTGGGTCTAATGCTATCTCCAGATAGCTTGTGTCAATATTGAATTATTTGAGGATACAAGCTGCATTGCTTATTTGCTGGTGAGGAGCAAATCCCACAAGTTTTGGGGCCATAGAATTAATTTGTGCTGTGAATATAGGAGAAACCGAGTTTGAGCTAGTTGGTTTTCTATACAAATTCCAAACCACAGGTCAAATAAATAATGAGTTGAATCCTCAAATGCATATTTTTCCTTATCTTGGAGAACAGCCCTGATGTGCTCCTATTGCCACAGGCATCCTTGCTGCCTCTACACCCAATTTCCAATGCTGCTGATTTTATGTTGCAAATGCTCCTTCAATCCATTCATGTCTCTCTATCCCCAGTGTCACCACTCTGGTGCCAGACAACCTCATTTCTCACCAATGGATTTCAGCAGCCTGGTAACTGATTTCCTAGATCTAGCTGTATCTTGCTTCAATCTCTTTACAGCCTCACATGTTTGGAAACTTCAAGCATGTCAATCTGTTCCTATCATCCTTCTACTCCAAGCCCATTTTTGGCCTCATGTAGCCTGTGGGATGAAGTCCAAGGCAAAATTCTGGACCCCACACAATTTTTAGCATCATTCCCTTCCTCCACTTCCCAGGCTTCTAGACAAATGAAACTCTGTAATTCCCCTAGAGCAACACACTTTTTCATGCTTGGACATTTGCATCTTTATTCCCCAAGTTTCTTCTCTTGGCCTTCTTCTCACTCTCCAGGCTTGTCTTGGCTATCAGCTTCTCCTGCCAATGACACTGATGACCCTCATTTGTTCCTGAGGAAGTCCCCATAAACATGCTCATCAAATGACTCAGTTATTCACTAGTTTATGAGCTCCCTTAGGGCCAGAACCCTGGCTGGCCCTTGTGCTTTGAGCAGTGCTGGGCTCAGATTAGATCTGGAAACACTGTGCTGCAGGCTCTGATTTCTAAGGTAATTCCACACTGTGAAATCTATCATCTACTTGCATTTTTAGGAGGAAATTAACATGCCAAATTATGCCAATGCATTACAAATTATTATTTATTATTATTTTTTTGCTGGCATTAGAGTTTAAACTCAGAGCTTCAGTCTTCCTTGGTTTGCTTGCTCCATTGGTGGTCTTCCATCTGAACCATGTCTTCAGTCCTACTGTTTTGTTAAGTTGTGATGGCGTCTCATCAACATTTTTGCCCACTCTGGTTTTAAACTGTGATCCTTAGGATCTCAGTTTCCTGTGTAGCTAGGATTTACAGATATTTATAACATAGAGTGCATTTACTTAAGCCATTGCACTTCTTTTGCAATAAGAATTAATTCACAGAGTGGCTCTGCCTTCTCTGTGATAGCAATGAAGACTATTCCACCTGGGCTCTGAGAGGCCACTCTGAAGCCTGAGCATGCCCACTAGTCCTAAAGGCACACTTTCCATGGGGCACACCACTGTAATCTCAAGAATATTGAAAGATGCCATGATTTCTTCTGCCTTTGCTATTTGATTATGAGTTTCTCTTCTCTCCCTCTCTTCCTCCTTCTCTCTCTTTGTCTGCCATGTTGACTTATACATGGTTGGAAGTGAAACAACCTATCTTAAGAATGAATTTGACACGTGGCAGATGCTGCTGTGCTCCTGAGTGGGAGTCCCTTGAGACCTGTGCACTAGCCCATTTCCCCTCCCAGCTTTGAAAATGCCACAGCCTGTGCCAGAGGCTCATAGCTTCCAGGACCTGTCAGTGCACTGCTAGTAATTGAATGGCTCTCTCTAGGGTGTGTGATCATTTTGCTTCTCAGAGTCTTCATAATTTTTTTAAAAGAAAATTTAAGGGAAAATATGGTTTCCAATGGAAAGGCCAGCTCCACTTATGTGACATAACCAAAGCACACAATAATGAAAACACCTATCCATTCTACAAACATTGGCAAAGATGAATTTGCTCACTCTACACCTGCTTTTGATGAGTTTCTGTGGATCTCAATTTTAAGACTCACTTAATTTTACAAATGGTCATCAACTAAACTCAGTCTGTATGAGCTCAGAGGGAAGGGGCATTATAAATAAGTAGAAGAACTCTACTTCTTTCCCTAATTTTTGCTAATGTCTACTAGTCATGGGAATGATATGTGATTATCTCTATGAGATACTTTTATTTTGTGCTAGTACAGGGACTTAAACTCAGGTCCTGTGGTCTTGTTTGGCTTTTTCACTCAAGTCCTATAGTCTACTATTTGAACCATGCCTCCACTTCTTGCTTTTGGTTGTTTTGTTGGAGATAAGAGTCTCTTGGATTTGTCTGTTTAGGCTGGCTTTGAACTACACCTTTCTACCTCAGCTTCCTGAGTGTGGACCACTGGTGGCTATCTCTATGGGTTTTATTCTACATATTTTTATTTGCATTGATTAATTGTATGAAGAGATTTCAGTATGACATGTCCATATATACATACATTGTACCATGATGAGACACACCCTCTCTGTCATGTCCTGTCCTATCCTCTCTTCCTTCCCAATTTCTGAGCTTTGTGCTTCTATAAATTTTTCTGGTTTCATATAAACAAGGGGCTCTCCAGAGTGAGTGCTGTTTCCTCCTTCTAAATTGTGGCCCCCATGCACCCATGCTTAGGGGTCTTTGGGAAGAGCAAGTGTTACTTCAGTCTCAGGGAAGAGGTCCTGTTGTGTTTATCAAGGTATGAACAGTTTGGTTTTTGAGCTGATGTATCAGCAGCTTCTAAGGGCGAAGAAAGGTCTTAACCTTAAATTAACTTCATCTCTCATCAGGGATCTTCTAGCTTCAAAGGGACCACATTCTACTGGCTAGGTTTGCCAGTCAGATTTCTATCACTGAAACAAATGCCTATGATTAAACATATCATGAGGCAAGACTCCTTTTGGATAAGAATCTTGGGGTTTCAGTCCATGATTGGTTAACCCCATTGCTTTTGGGCCCATGGAGAGGCAGTACATTATGGCAGGGAACACAGGGAAGAATCACTTACCTCATAGCTATAAATCAGAAAAAGGAAGGAGAAAGATCTAGGTTTCTAATCTCCCCTTAAAAAATGTGCTCCCAATCAAAAGAATACCCCCTTTAAAATTTCCAGTACCTTCTTCCCAATAACACCAAGCTAAGGACAAAGGACATTGATCTCATTTTGACATTTAAGATCTAAACCACAGCGCTCGAATGATCCCTTATTTCCATGCTCCCTCACTTTCAGTATCTTTTTATATTGGCTAGAAGGGCCTCTCAAAGGCAATTAGGGCTGAAATATAGGCATTCTGAGTTTTCTTCAGTGAATGTGGGAGGCAATCCTCCTAATATGAGCCATTCTCATAATCTTTTAGAAGCTTCTCCCTCTTCACCAGAATCCTTGCTACAGCCTGTATATGGTGCTGTTGGTCTTTTCTCCTGTTCCTCTTTGCAGGTCTCTGTCTCTAATATGTCTGTTTTCCAGGTGCCCCCACATATGAAGAGATCCAAGGAGAGGTGATATCCAGAAATAGGCTGTGATCTCAGGGACAGGAAAATCATTCAGGGAATAACTTGCTTGAAAAACCAAGCCAAACTAAAACAAAAACTAGTGGTTTAGTGTTTCATCAATGTGGCCTTTAGATGGCTACTTTTCCTCCTAGTGAGTCCCAGAGCAGTGCAATTGAACCATCCCTGCCTGAGCTCTCTGCAGCTGAGCTCACATCATCTCTGCCTGAGGTCTCTGCAGCTGGGCTCTTACATTACTGCTGCTAGAAAACACACTAAGATAGAGAAGCTGTTCCGGTAATTTTAATAACTGTCCAAATTTGAATAATTATTGTCAAATTACAAAGCACTTTTATTCAGTAGGTCATAACTCTTGGTCATATTTACTTTGTGAGACATTAATTATTATTATTCCCTTTTTACAACTTATTGATGAGATTAGTTCAGTCATTCTTTTATGAACATATTCACTCATCTACTTAAAAAAATCACTGAATATATAATAAGTACTCATAATTGAGCTAAATGGCATGAGGAATTTCCTCTTAAGATATACATTATATTCCGTATATTTATATATATTTTTATATATGTACACCAGCATAGTGATTCACAGCAATAATCTCAATTATGCATGAAGTAAATATCAGGAATATTGTGATTAGAGGCCAATCCAGGCACAAAGTTAACAAGACCCTGTCTAAACAAATAAACTGGTCATGGTGGTTTATATCTGTAACCACAGCGATGTGGAAAGTTATAGGTAGAATCTTAGTTTGAGGCTAGCTCCAGGCAGCAATACAAATCCCTACCAGATGAATGACATGAGAAAAGGGCTACAGGGTGTGGTTTAGTGGTAAAAAGTAACTACCTAGCAAGCTCAAGGCCTAGAGTTCAAACCCCAGTACGGCCAACCCCCCTTGTATATAATATAATAATTACATAATATTTTATATAATATATAATATAACATAATTACATTATATAATTATTGCATATAATTATGTAATATATTTTATATATAAAGCATTATATATGTATATATATACTTTTTTTTGCCAGTCATGAGGATTTGAATTCTGGGCCTGGGTACTGTCCCTGAGCTCTTCAGCTCAAGGCAAGTGCTCTACCCCTTAAGTCATGGCACCACTTCCATATTATATGTGTGTGTGTGTGTGTGTGTATATATATATATATATATATATATATATATATATATATATATATATATAATAAAAAATTAAAATCGCTAGGTAAAATGTCCTGTGAGGTCACACATAAAAAGGACAGTTAAATTTGGTGAGAATCATCTACATCATTTCCAGAGTAGGAAGGGCTCAAACCTGGTGTACCCAGGGTTTGCAGGAAATTGGTGATGAAGCTTGGAAGTTCTGAGAATCTGAGAGGTAAGAGTTTCAAATGCAATACAGAAATATGTATTACGTTTGATGGCAGTGGGGCATCTGAAAGACCTGTGATGGACAGTGAAGGTACAGATCCCTTGTGGTTGGTCCTACAAGGTTGCTCTTACAGGCAGTAGATGGTAGAGTAGTATTGAAGCCCAACCTCAAGCTTACCACTGAGGCAAACAGCCTCACTCTCAGGAAACACCTCACTTCAAAAGTAGGGGTGAAGGAAGCATACAATAGCCCAGAGATCCTTCACCCTGCTTGGAGCTGCAGCAGTGAGATATAGCTAGCTAGTTTTTTGGTCTTCATCATTCCCTGTCCTGAGTGCCAGTCACAGTGTTGATGGGCACAGATGTGCCTCAGAGAGGGCAGAGACTTCCCTCACTCAAGTGCTGGATTCAGAGCTGCTCCTCAGCTATTCTCTGAGCCTCTTCTCAGGGTGGTTGGTTGGAGAAAGACTGAGGAAACAAGTGATCAAATGACTTCTCTCTTGCTCCCAGTCCCCTCCCCTCAGCCCAGCCTTGGACATTGCCAGGGCCTTGGCCTACCTCAGGCACTGCAAAGCTCTCCAGGCTTGAAGAAAAACACTTGGGCTGATGTAAGGTGAGAATTCAGAGAAGCCACATTTTGAAGAATTGAATCTTGGAGTCTTAAGAGCGCAGTAGTCTACAGGCAGGCAGTTGGTATAAAGGTCTACAGCCCACAAATACACTTAACACTGTTAGGAAACAGGCCAGAGAGGAAAGAAAGAACAAAAACAAAACCAACAAACTAATTCAGCTCTAACAGGCTGGCTCTGATCTGTGATCCTCAAATCTCAGCCTCCTGAGTAGCTAGGATTACAGGTGTGAGCCACTGGTACTGGCACCTTTCCCAACTTTGAAGACAAGATGCCAGACCTTAAATGGACATACTCAGGTACCAGCAGAACTTTGCCACCTAGGGAAGATAGGACTTAACGTTCCATAGAGTGTATGCTTAAAGGCTACTGAGACTGGTGATTCAATCCATTTAGGGAGTTAATCAGTGCAGAATCAGAACATTCTCTATGTGCAAAGCTTTCCTAAGGCTATGATGTCTGCATTTCTCTGAAGCAGAGCCCTCCTGGCTCATCTTGAGCTAGGCATCTGCATTCAGTGAATGGCCTCTCTCACCTCCAGGCTTTTCAGCACTGGGTAGAGAATTCTATGCAAGCGGCATTAGGATGGCTTCAAGGAATTAGACTCAGTGTCCATACTTCAGTGCTGGAGAGAGCTGCTCTCATCCTCCTATCATGTCTTATGTCTTAGAGGCAACACCTTTGACTTCAGACTTCCTCCTTGGAGTCACTGTCACTCTGCAGATGATAATTTAAACATCAATAATTATAACTAGTGTGGGAGAGGCACCAGTAACCTGGCTCAGGAGTTCCAGATCTCAGAGCCTAATTAGAAAAGTCACTGACCCAGGGGTAAAAACCTGATCCCTGGCCACTGAGGTCTCTGAATGCCACTTTTTTCTCCACACAGGCCAGAGACTCAGAATGCCAGAGGCTTCCTTTGTGAAGCATTTCTGAGCTCAAACTCAGTAGGAGAAGGGTGAACCTTTGGGGAGCTTCCAGTCTAAAGAGAGAAAAAAGATAAATACAAATAACCAAGACTTCATAGGCAGTCAAAGAGCTCTACACTCTAGGAGCAAGGAGACAAACAGCACCTTCCACTCAACTGTATTCAAGCGAATTCCACCATCTGTGCTGAAAAAGCCCTGTGGGGAGATGGGCCAGAAGTGTGGAAGAGTAAAACCATCACAGACTATGGAATACAATATGGCCACTTTCTCTCCCTTCCCCCCACCCCCCCTCTCTGTCAGCTTTGGCTCTTCTTCATTCATTCAACAAGTATAGTGCTCTTACATACTCCTGGCTCTATGCTTCTCCCTTGGAACTGGAATGGTGAGCTGAACACAAACCCTGTCTTGTTTTCATGGAATTTACTGAAATGTATGAGGAAAGCAACTGCCCATCAGTAAGCATCCAAGTATGCAATGAGGAACTGTGTTCAGGAAAGCACATAGGGTTGTTAGTGATGTGAGGGGACAGGATGGTGAGCCCTGGGCATGTGGTACTACAGAACATTCTTTCATTAATTTATCTTTGAAGTCAGGGCCTTATTTTTGCTAGGTAGATACTCTAATGTTAATCCACCCTCCTAGGTTTTTTTTTGTTTGTTTTAGTTTTCCCCCTGGTCCTGGGGCTTGAACTCAGGGCTTGGGTACTGTTCCTGAGCTTCTTTTTACTCAAGACTAGCATTCTACCACTTGAGCCACAGTGCCACTTCTGGGTTTTTCTGAATAGTATTAGAGATAAGAGTTTCATGGGGTTTCCTGCCCAGGCTGGCTTTGAAACTTTATCCTCAGATCTCAGCTTCCTGAATACCTAGGGATTACAGGTGTGAGCCAATGCTTGGCCTAGCTTTTTAAAACACTGGTTATTTAGCGAGAGAGTCTTGATTTTTGCCCAGCCCATTCATGAACTATGATCTTACTTTCATACTCTGGACAAAGCTAAGATGACAGGTGTACACTTTCATGTCCAGATTCTTTTGTTAAGATAGTCTTACAAACTTTTACCTGAGTTGGCCTAGACCTGATATCCTTTTGATCTCAGCCTCCCACACAGATGGAATAACAGATGTATATTAGAACACTTGTTTGAGATGGAGACTTGTGAACTCTGTGCCTGAGCTGTCCTCAAATTGTGATTCTCTAGATTTCAGTCTCCTATGTAGCTAGGAATACAGGCATGCAGCACTACCCGCCCCCCATTCTCAGCAAATTCCTTATTATTTATGTGTGTATATATGTGCATATATATATATATTTATAATTGTAACCAACAGCATGTAATATCTGGTAAAGAGAATCAATTTGTTTTAAAAAATGGAACATCAACAAAAAACATAAACTCACTCCTAAGGATTTTATATGCTGAAAGAAGCCAGGAAATACTGGAAGAAATGTGGGTGGATATTTGTACAATGTTTAAGTGGATGAGGACTTCCAAAAGCATGAAGGAAAAGATTGACAATTGTAACTGCATAAAATGTTAAAGCTTTATAAAGCCATAAACAAAGTGGAAAGCTGAGTGGGAAACCAAAAGGCCTCAAAGTCATATATAGTATAGTGTTGGCATAGTACTCTGTGTGTCAGAATAATGAAAGTCTCCAAAGTGGTTGGTTGGTGAAGAGCTATCCCTGAGTCTCAGTGGCATCTATCCCATCACTGATTCCCCAGAGGTCCCACTCGTTACTATTGGAATTTACAAACTTATCAGGGCACTGCCTTTAGGATGTCTCTCCAATAATGCAGCTGATTTCTACTCTGATTGGTGCTCCTGCCAGACAATTGACAAAGTATTTGATTTAACCTTGCCCTTAACATGGCTTTACTAAATACTTCTAGGTGTCAAGCACACTTTTATATGGAAGGTAGAACAAGTTACACCCTGGGCAGTTTGAGCTGATACTGACCATTGAACACCACAGCATCTTCTCATTTATTGAGAAAATATCAAGAGCCACTCAACAGGAAAAATATCTGCACAGTCTGGAGCACGTTATCTGTATACATACATGTGTACACGCACACACACATACATGCACACAAGCACATGAACATATGATAGATTCACCACAAGTCTATGCAAAGATTTTCATTTTTGCCAACAACTAAGGAACTAAAAATAGCAACAATGAAATGTTTTACTGTTACCATACTGGAAAAAATTAAACTCTCATCTCTAAGATGAAAATTAAGATGATGTCATGACATTTGTGGGGACCAATATAAATATGTTTACCCTTTGAGTCAACTACTCCCCTTGTAGATTTACTATAAATAGAAAATTACTGTTGTAAAGAGAATGTTCATGAAATAATTGTTTATAACTACAAAACAAGAGACACAACCAGGTGCACATCAGTAGTGAATTGGAGAAAACGATGGCAGATCTTACAGTCTAACACTGTAACTCTCCAAAAACATGACTACAGGGAATGAAATAATGTCAGAGATCAGCTGAGACTGTTTTCTGAGGTTGTGTCTATTCTAGACTCAGATAACTATGAATGTGTATGTGTGCGAGAAGGTATTTAGGGATAGACACTGTAAGGAGAACAGTAAGAATCTCCAGGAGATAATTTTTTTTTTATTTTATGTGGGAAAATGTATCACTTGAATTGTTATACTGGAAATGTATCAATCAGGCTGGTGACAGTAGCTCATACCTACAATTCCAACTATGGAACAGGCATATGTAGAAGAATCATGATCTGAGTCTGGGGCCAGCCTTGGGCACAAATGTGAGTCTTTATTCAAAAAAGAACTAAAGTCTGTCTAGTAAGTACAAACCCCAGTGTAACCTTGCAGTGCGTTCAAGTCAGAAAAACCTCTAAGACATACTTAATCCCTAACTTCCTGACCTATACACTAAATATGTTGCTAGAAAGTTTAAGACAGCTAAACATCCCTCAGTTCTCGAATTTGGCAAGAAAATAATTCAGGAAAGGCATGAACATAACTAAAGATGCTAGAAAAGGTTCTTAGAAAAGAAATATGGCAGAGAAAAAGAGCATGTGGCATAGAGCAGCTCAGGCATCTTGTGCAGCCTTCTGGTTTACAGTGTGGCTCTGAGTTAAATAGGAACAATTGGAGTCCTTGAAAATGGTGTTCTGATTGGCAGGTCTCCTTTTGTAATGCCAAAGATTTACTCTCCTGCCCTTTTCCTCTCATTTTTGATCCTTCTTACTTCCTGATTCTTTTGTTGCCCCCTGCCCGTATTTCATTAGCAGACAAATTTTGGTTTATAGGATGAAATTCCATAATTGTCCGCTTTTGTTCTAATGTCACCACTAAGGAAAATGTTTTTAAAAGAAAATGACTAAAGACGTTTAACTTAAAATAAGACTATCATAAAACTATCAATAAGATAGAAGCTGTCACTAGAGAATGGATGAAGGGTTCCAGTTGAGCGTGCTGAAAGGCTCTGCAGTGGTCCAGAGCTGGAGTTTGCAAACTTCAGGATAATATCCTTTGTTGATATGCTGTCAGTTTGGTAGGTTTCATACAACATAAGACAATCTTTTCTTTGTATCCACAGGGGATTGGTTCCTGGGCTCTTGAGGATACTGAAATCTGAGGATGCTCAAGTCTTTTATGTAGAATGGTATGGTATTTGCCTGCAACCTATGCACTCGTCCTATAGGGGTTAAATCATCTCTATAATACCTAACACAATGTAATAGCATCCAGATGGTTATTGTATGGTGCAGTTTTGTTCAGGGTTTTTATAAAATGCATTTTAATTGTTATTGTAAAGGTGATGTACAGAGGGGTTACAGTTATGTAAGTCAGATAGAGCACACTCTCTCCCATTTTTCCCTCCTGTCTCTACTTATAAATTGTATAGTTCATTTTCAACATAGTGTCTAGTGAGTACCACTACTTCATTTGTTCACCTTTGACCCATCATTTCTGTGTCCCCCCCCTTACCCTACCAAAGACAGATAAATAAGCAAACAAGATAAAAGGAAAAGAAAACAAAAACATCAACAAAGAAAAAAAACCTCTTGTTTCCATTTCTTTGAGCTCGTTTTGATCAAGATTATTTTATATTATCAGTTGCACATAGGTATTGTGCTTTTGTGTTTTTCTTATGAATGCCTAGAGACTTGTATAATTTATCATGTGTACAGAATTGGAGAAGATTTTCTTCAGGGGTTTTGACAAGAAATATTCGAATGTGTTTAGTACACATGCAATTTTAAAAACATATTTGACTGATGGATGGTTGGTTGAATTAGCAGATGCTGAGCTGCTAGGTACAGAAGGCAGGCTGTGTGCATGTGATTTCTGGTTTCTGAGGGGAAGTGCTCTCTTTTTAAAGTCAAAAGCTCTTCCTTGGAGTGTGAGAAGGATGAGGCTCTGGTCCTCTAGAGTCTTGAGTTTCACATATAGAGAGAGCACTCCTTCAGTGCCTGAAGCCAAGAGAATGCAGGTCCCACAGAGAAGTGGGCTGGTTCCTCCTGATCTGTGCCACAGTACCATAGTGTAAAAACCTGTCCTAATGCTCTCACTCACATCTTCATCTGAGGCAGAATAAATACATGAGGAGACAGAGAAAATTTGTTTTTAAACAAATATAAAAACCAGTCTCAGAAGCTAAAACTGACAAGTCCCCTGAGAGAGAGCAGATAAACTCCCCCCACTCCCCACATATATATTTTTGCTGGTCCTGGGGCTTGAACTCTGGGCCTGGGCACTGCCCCTGAGCTTCTTTTGCTCAAGGTGTCTCACAGGCTTTCCTACCTGGGTTGAACCAAGATCTTCAGATCTCAGCCTCCTGAATAGCTTAGGATTACAAGTGTGAGCCACCAGCGCTCAGCCATATGTTCTTTTTAATGTTCAGTTACAAGATTAGGTGATATAGAAGAGGCTCTGTAAGTCTTTTCTCTTATTTGAAGTGATAAAAATCTGAATGAGTGGATGAATAAATGAATACACAGAGACAGAAAGAATGAGAGACATATCTGGCAAAGGGAAGTCTTGGAGGATACCTGGGTTTTGAGTGGGCTTCACCCATCTTACTCATCCAGAGCCATTGTTTAAGAACTGAGTTGCTAGACTGGCAAGACCACTTGTATTCTCCCAGCTCAGAAAGAAAAAAACAAAAGGCAACAATTGGGCTGGGAAGGTGGCTCAGCAGTAGAGCGCTTGCCTTGCATGCATGAGGCCCTGGGCTCGATTCCTCAGCACCACATAAGCAAAAAGAAAAAAGCCGGAAGTGGCGCTGTGGCTCAAGTGATAGAGCGCTAGCCTGAGCTGAATGCTGAGGGACAGCGCCCAGGCCCAGAGTTCAGGCCCCACGACTGGACCTCCCCCCCCAAAAAAGGCAACAAATAACAACTTTTGAGTCTATAACTGCCATTTTCTCTGAGGGGAGCAGGAGACATTTCCCTCTCTTCTCCATTTTTCTCTACTTCAACGTGTTATACTAAACACGTCCTTGCTGTAATTCACCTCGTGAGACTTTCATTTTGGGGCGATATCCTGAAATGCTTTTTGTGAGTTGATCTCAAGGATCTATGGTTATGCATGGAAACCGGGAAGCAAAGGGAAGCACTCATTCATGCTAGGTTGACACTTATTTTCCTAAGGCACTGAGTGAACTGTACTTGGGTTGATTGTGCTTCTTTTTAGTAGCTCAGATAATTCAGAGACACCATGGTACCACCAGCTTGCTTCTGGCTATGCAGCTCTCACCACAGAGCATGATGCTCCCTATGCAGAGCAGCACAGGACACCCAAAGAGAAGAAGATGTAGGTCTGGTGGTCTTGTAAAGCTTGCATCCTCTTGAAGTTTGGTTGATAAAGGACTCTACCAAAATAGTAATGAATAATACTGTTAGGTTTTTAAAAAGAGGTAACCGAGTAAGAACAGCACCAGCACGCACGTGGTATTCAGATAAGGGGTAGGTTTATTCAGTAGACCTGCTTGGACCAGGCAAGGGTGGCACTCCACGTGGCTGGGAAAGGCCTGGGAATGAGAGAGAGCTGGGAAGAGAGGAAAGAGAGAGAAAAGAGCAGAGAGAGGGGTAAGAACAGTAGCACTCACGTGGTATTCAGGTAAGGGGTAGATCTGCTGGGACCAGGCAAGGTTGGCACTCCACGTGGCTGGGAAAGAGAGAGAGCAAGAGAGCAAGAAAAGAGCAGCAAGAGCTAGAAACGAACAGAGAGAAAAAAGAGGGGGCAGCAAGAGAGCAAGAGAAGAGCAGCAAGAGCTAAAAAAGGGAGGGTCTGGGCCTGGGCTAGCCCTTATGTAGGGTATGGGTGGGGAAAGGTGTGGCCACATCAAATTCAGATGTGACCTCAGCAGATGCAGACGTGACCTCTTCCAGGTGTCCCAGTTGCCTAGGTAACGCAGGTACTGGGTGGAGACTTTGCTGCGAGGAGGGTGGAGTCTGCTCGCCATCCAGGAGAGGACCTTACATTCCAGCCTTTTAATAATCATGAAATAGGGCGAGGATTCTCTCTGGCTACTTCCTGCTGACAAGGGGCGTCGACAATAGGGGTAAAAGGCTGGAATTTGGTCTCCTCCCAGAGAAGGCAGTGAGCAGCAGCTGTCCCTTGGTGGCGTGAGTCCTTAGATGAAATCTGGAGAAGTCTCATGAGCATTGAGGGGCTGGAAAAAAAATACTAGAGAGCAAATAAATGGCAAGAGGAAGGACTTGGGGCTGAAAATGTTGGTAGAAATGTCCCTAGTTACTTCTGACATCTGGCGACTAGGTAGAGAATTCAGGTGACAAAGGCAAGAATATAAATCCCTGTTCAGTTAATAGGTAGACAGGTATAGACATTGGATGGGCAGGCTTCTTACTTCTACTGACCTCCCGGCTCAGGTTAATTTTGAAAGGGCAGGCACAAAGTAGCTGATGTGACATCATCTCCTCTTACTCCTTTCCACGTTCCCTTGTTCCCTAGACTGGCTGAGTCTAGGTGCTCGTTGCTGGGATGGCTTGTCCCAGTTGGTATTCAAGATTTGAACTCAAGGCCTGGGCACTGTCCCTGAGCACTTCTGCTCAAGGCTAGCACTCTACCACACTGAGTTATAGTACCACTTGCAGAGTTTAGCTGGGAGACGGAGTCTTAGGGATTTTTTAGCCCGAGCTGGCTTTGAACTGAAATCTTTGCCACAAAAGCCCTTTATTATTTTCAATTAAAGCAACAAGGAGATCAAGTAGAATAAGTAGAGCTTACCTGGTTCTTATCAAGAATTGCCAACAAATATTCTGAAATGACAAAACTCATTAGATGTGATGAAAACTTTAGCATAGATATGCCCAGTATTTTAGAACCATGTAGTCAGTAGTAGAATACACAACACAAAACAAAAAAGGCAAAACTCAAAACCTAAAATTTTGACAACATTTAGACATCTTTGCTAACAAAGCACATCAGATGGTTGGGCCTCAGTTACTAGGGCCTGTGAAAACAGCAACTTGTTAGCAAGGCACCTTAGAATAGATGGAGTAGTAAACTTAGTGGAAGGTTAAGGGTCAGATGGGGCCAAACCCTTAACCCACCACGTGGCCAAGATGGCGGATTCAAGATGGAGAATTTCTGAAAGAATGCAAAGAAAGCCTGAATAGATTTAAGCCTACATTGGCTAGCCTTTGAGAGGGAACCTAGAGGGGGGTCCCTGGGACCCAGCCTGCGTCACACTCTTCAAGGCACAAGCCAAAAAGTTGTAGAAAAAAAGGGTAGAAAGTTGCCCATGAATGGCAGAGAGAGAGCAAAGAGCCTGAAATTAAACTTCTGACCATTTACCATTGCAGTAGCAAAAACTGTGCTTCTGAGAATGGCATAAAAATGAGGCTCTCTGGCTTTCCAGGGAGCGCGGGAGACATTTCAAAGGGGTTTCACGGCTCAGGCGTGATTCGCAGCACCCCATTAAATGAGTAGGAGAGTCAGTCTGGTGAGTGAAGGAGAGCTGACCAGGCAGAAGCGGCGTCCCGACTTCCCCCAGAGCCCTCTAGAGAGAAATGGCCAAGCCCCCAAAGCCAAGCGTCCTCGGCTTCAGAGGTGACCGCCTTTCAGCTAAAGGCCGTAGGAGCTCTCTGGCGTGGCGCCACGTCTGGACAGAGACTGAGTGACAGAGAGCCGTAGAGTAGTTTCACTCACCAGAGTAGAGAAGTGTGGACGTGGATGTGAAGGCAGCAATGGTATCGATGCGTTGATTCCGCCGCAGACAGACTGGTTCGCAAAAGGCCGTCAGAACTGCGGGTATTCCTCAGAGCAAAAAGGGAAGAACAAAAAAAAAAAAAAAAAAAAAAGAGGAAAAAAACAGAGAAATCCCAGCTATCCTGACTTTAAGCCTTTATCCGAGTCACGGCACCATTTATGTTAGGGTTTTAAAAAGAGGTAACCGAGTAAGAACAGCACCAGCACGCACGTGGTATTCAGATAAGGGGTAGGTTTATTCAGTAGACCTGCTTGGACCAGGCAAGGGTGGCACTCCACGTGGCTGGGAAAGGCCTGGGAATGAGAGAGAGCTGGGAAGAGAGGAAAGAGAGAGAAAAGAGCAGAGAGAGGGGTAAGAACAGTAGCACTCACGTGGTATTCAGGTAAGGGGTAGATCTGCTGGGACCAGGCAAGGTTGGCACTCCACGTGGCTGGGAAAGAGAGAGAGCAAGAGAGCAAGAAAAGAGCAGCAAGAGCTAGAAACGAACAGAGAGAAAAAAGAGGGGGCAGCAAGAGAGCAAGAGAAGAGCAGCAAGAGCTAAAAAAGGGAGGGTCTGGGCCTGGGCTAGCCCTTATGTAGGGTATGGGTGGGGAAAGGTGTGGCCACATCAAATTCAGATGTGACCTCAGCAGATGCAGACGTGACCTCTTCCAGGTGTCCCAGTTGCCTAGGTAACGCAGGTACTGGGTGGAGACTTTGCTGCGAGGAGGGTGGAGTCTGCTCGCCATCCAGGAGAGGACCTTACAAATACCACTCATAAGACATAATTCAAATGCAAATATAGCCACTATACAGAGCTTTATTAACCCTGTGGGTTTTTTTTGCTATACCTTTTTTAAAAAAAATTGTGCCATTACAGAGTTAAACTCAGGGCTACATGTTTTTGCTAGGCTTTTTTGCTCTCTTGGCTGGCACTCCATCACTTGAGCTATGCCTCTAGTCCAGCATTTTTGCTGGTTAATTGGGGAAGGAGTCTCAAGGCCTTTTCTGCTTGGACTGGCTTTGAATGGAGATCTTCACATCTCCGTATCCTGAGTAGCTATGATTACAGATGTGAGGCACCAGTGTCCAGCTTATAGTTTTTGGTGCTTTGACTCCTTGGGGCGTAGTGGAGCAGGGAAGGTCTACCCCTCTCAGGATTAACTAATTCCTTGAGATATCAAACAACTTGTCCATGTAGGTCTTTGATATGCAGACCAACCAGTCCTAAGTCAAGCCTCCATTTTTTCTGGCTACTTCAATTTCTCCTGGTTCTAAATTATCCCAAAGTTAGTACTAGTGAGGAGATCATGTGTGTACTTTAGAACCTACTGATATAATGTGCTTTGGCCCCCACCCCCTGCTTTCTAGGACCAGTAACAAACTACTTTTTGAATAACAATAGTTTCCTGAGCTTTGGCCTCATTACTCTGACTTAAAAAAAAAAGAAAAAAGAAACCCTTGGATACATTTTAAAACAAGCCAAGAGTCAATCAACTCCAAACAATGCAAGCCCTCAAGCTTCCCAGAATTGTTGTAACTCTGGTACATGCAGTACTTGGCTGGGTTTCCAAACCTATCACCTCAATCAAAGGAAAGTTCCCAGATTGTTCAGAAACATTAATAGTGGGCACAAGTTCTGCATTGAAGACCATGCAGAAATTGTTCTATGAGCAGAGAAGCCACCTGCAAGGTTAAATAGCATTTCACATCAATTTCCTGAAGTCCAGGAAATGGCAGAGTCATGACCTTGAGGATTCCTATGACAGTTACCTGGAGAAGTCTACATTAAGAAGCTTTCAGTGGTGTGTGTTTGGAAGAGTATTCACCAGCCCTGCATGCATCAGGTCAGTTATGTGGAGGCAACTGAAGCGATGCCTTTCAGAATCTTTTCTCAAAGGTCTTTTGCTGAAGGTGTTCAGCCATCCATTGCCTTCCTGATTACAAGGAGCATGCACCTGTTAGCTGGGTTGAGTGAGTGAGCAGCAGCCCTGCTTCCTCTCTTCTCTCTCTCTCTCTCTCTCTCTCTCTCTCTCTCTCTCTCTCTCTCTCTGTATGTCTTCAACAGAAAACCTTTTCTTCCTTGCAAATGGAAGGTGTAAAAGCTTCTGGGCTAGTTTACACCAGGGAGATTCTATGCTGGGAGCATTCATGCTGTTAGAACAATTTGACAACAGAAAGTTGTCACTGATTTCTTAAGCTCCTGGGAGCTTCCAAGGGGAGACCAGAATCACTCCTTTTGGATTCACATATGACACCTATGCACTTGCAAAAGGAAAATGTTGGGAGAGTGAGAGTGAGGAGCCTAAACATGGAACCAGTCAAGGCAGGCTCAAAGTATCCCCATGTCAAGTGTGGTCTGCAGGTGCCTTGTAAAGTCTGGGGACATGGATTTATATTTGTTTCCCCCCATATTAAAGAATTAAAAGACAAGAAAGTGTTTAAAGCATAAAGTGCAAGTTTGAAAGTAAGCAAACTCAGGAAAGTAACAAGACTTCACGATCTGAAAGGAGCCCCCAAAAGGAGTCCAATAGAATCTTTTTGGTAGGCCAGTTATTATAGAGGGTGGTTTTTATAGTGTGGGGCTCCTCCTATACCTCTTCTCTTGGGTTTTATGCTGATTGCCTGAATGCTTGTGCATATGCCACCCCAGCTCTTTTCATTGGTTGAATGGACACTCAGGGCTTTATGGAAAGAAGTATTTGATCAGGAACTCAGGACATTATATGAAGGAACTTTTGAGCAGGAGCCTAAGGCACTATGGGAACAAGAAGCACCATGATGGACCACATGTTATCTGCCAAATACTATGCATGCTTTTTAATTTTTTTTCTTTTTTTTTTTGTCAGTCATGGAGCTTGAATAACAGGGCCTGGGCACTGTCCCTTAGCTTTTTATGGCTAGTACTCTACCATGTTGACCCACTGCTCCACTTCCAGTTTTCTGATGGTTAATTAGAGAAAAGAGGTCTCATGGTCTTTCTTGCCAGGACTGGCTTTGAATCTTGATCCTCTGAGCTCAGCTTCCTGAGTAGCAAGGCATGAGTCACCAGCAACTGGCATGCCTGCCATTTTTTTTTTTATCCCTATCTACCTAACAGTTCCTTTTTCTTTCCCTCAAAACCTTGCTGCAGTCCATTACTTGCTGTAGTTTTAGGGACAGAGAAGAGAAGGCTGGGGTAGAAGGTAAGAGAAGTTGCAGTATAAGACACTGCATATGTCTATGCCTAGCTACAAACTCTCTGTGTTAATTCCCTGTATTTAGGGAGATGGAACCATATTTTAATGTCTTGATAATTCTGAAATACCAGGTCAAGAACAAAGGCCCCAGGACAAAACCTCCTATTTAGCCTCTCTACTTTCAGAATTCTATTTGCTACATAACCACTTACAGGTGTGGCTTACTAGGGGCCATACTCCTCACATTCCTTGCTTCTTTTTCTCAAATCTGTAATGTGCTCTTTTTGCATCTTTCAGATGCGGCCTAGTGCAGTAGTTAAAGTCAGGATATAATTTGAGCCTGGTGTGTTAGAATGCAAGCTCTCAACCTAACTTCCCCAGTCCCAGTCCACCACATACTTATTCCCAAAGGTGACCAGGAGGTCAAGCCTTCTCTGAGCAATTCAATTGGAAACATATTTTCCTTTCCTCTGAGGCAAACTTGGTGGGTCAGTTTATTCCACCCTGGAGGTGAATTCACAGCCTCAGCTGTTTTCAGCAAAGTCAAGCAATAGTTGATTTCGAGTGTGGTGACTTTATGTGAAGAGCATAAAGCACTGAAATTAAATGCTTTGCCAGAAGTGCAAACTGGATGGGGGGTGTGTGGCTAGGGGAGGTGGGGGGTGAGGGGGGAGGGAGACTGCTTTATGGGAAGGCTGGAATCTTGACCTCCCTAATTTTGAAGTCACCTGTGGCCTTAGACTCCCTGTTCTCAGCTGGATCCAAGTGGAAGCAGGCAGTAAGAATATACAACACACTGGATGGGTGTGTGTGTGGTGGGGGAGAGTGGACCAGATGGGACCCTGTGATATGGAATCACACAGGCCTAGGTCTCACCAGTGAATTTCCAGACTACTTACCTTCCCTCCATTTCTGAAGCAGGATCTCATTCCCACTTGGAAGGATAGAATGAAATGGAATTGCCAGAGCCTCCATGGGCTCAACTCACATTTGGCTTCCAATACCTGCCATTTATTCCCACTGTCTTGCCTCCCCTTCTTTCTTTCCTCCTTCATTCTATTTATCCTTCCTGTTCCCTGCTTTGAGAATATGCTATCTGATGGCTTAGGACAGAGGCAAAGTGGACCCTTAGGCTGCACAAACCCCAGGAGGCAGGACAACAGCTCTGTTCTCACTTGGTCAGGACCACAGCACCATAGCATCTTTTGTTCTCAAGTTCAGGGGGGCAACAGTGGCTGAGGCTGTTCACAGCAAGGGTTCTGTTGTCCTTGCTTTTATCTTCCTGACAAAAATGGAAACAGTGAGACTAGAGAACAAAGCATCCCCAAGGTGGTAAAAGTGACTCTGCTGTGAGGTAGCAAAGAAGAAATAGGCTTCACATCAGCAAAGGACCATTCTTTCCCTTCATGTTTGAAACCAGAGGTCCTTACTGCTACAGCTAACTCATTTTGAGCATTAATTTTCTATTATGAATAAAATTAATGGGGTTAGCCAATTTCTGGTGCTCATAAACTTGTGCTTTTCATTACCAAGGTTAACAGCCTGCTGGTGAAACAGCCTTCTGGCAGAGTGCTCTTGGGGATCTGGGGCTGAGTAGATGCTGCGGAGAACGAGAGGAGAGGAGGGGTGCTCACAGCCAGCCGGCACCCTGTGTCTGGTGTTGAGCTCCCCCCTGTGTCTGGTGTTGGGCTCCCCAGGACCTAGTTAGTATATCTGGTATCCTTCCTCACTATCCCTTTCATCCTACTTCTGCCTTAAGATGTGCTTCTTCCAGTATCAACTCTGAATGTCCTGACCAATCAGTGCTTAGGCCCTCCTCTGATTTGGGCACGATTTGTGACAGATCCAAGTCTGAAAGAGAAGATGACGAGGTAGAGACAGTGCAGTGGGATGGGTCATGATGGTAAAGAGCAGGATACTGAAGAAGCTCCACCAGGGCTCCTTGCCCAGGCTTGGGGCAATGAGGTTTTCTGAAGGATGATGTTTCTGTGTGTAGGCTGAGAACTGCAGGCTGGATAGGAATGCCGGTGGGAAAGGGTGTGTTCCACAAAGAGGAGGCACAGTCTCCATCCTTAGTGGATATGACTTGTTTTAAGAGCCCCAGAATGAGCACAGTGTAGAAATGGTGAGGGGCAAGCAAGAACTGAGCACAGGGCTCTCTCTTTGTATCTTGCTTAAGCCATAGAGTCAGCTGGGTAATATAATTTAGGTCCCCTCCAGGTCTGGCCTTCTAGATCAGGAGTCAGCAAGCTAGGGCCTTTTGGATAAGGCAGGCCTGTTACTCATTTCTGTAAATAAAGTTTTATTGGAACATCATTGTGCATCTTCATTTACGTAGGGCTGATAGCTGCTTTTGTGCTTATAATAGCAATGTTGAGGAGCTACAAAGCCAAAATATTCATTGTATGTCCTTTATTGAAAGTTAACCAATACTATTCTGAGCTCTTTCTGCTGCTTGCAATAAACCCTTTTCATTCTTGGTTTCAAATATTCCTTGTCCTCTGTCCTGGTGGCTCAAGGCTTCCTATTGCTTATGGTATGATTATAAATGGCAAAGGCAGAGGCATGGCTGTCAAGATGCCTGATTACTGGCTTGAACTAGTCACTCAGACTTGTTTAACAATAAGAATGGTAGTCGCGACTATAAATGCAGTAACATTTGCATTTATTCTGTAATGATTGAGGGATAGGCTTTGATTTTAAATCCGTACAGGATGTTCATGTGCTAGGAATCTGCATTTTATAGATGCTGAAACTAAGACTAAGTGAAACTAAGTGATGAGCTTGAGTCAGTTACGAATTGTATTCTGCTTCTAGCAAAAGAAAAGACTCCATGAAACCAACAGCTTAACACTGTTAAACAATGTCTTCCTTCTTTCCCACAGAAACCTGGAAATGGGGCTGTGTGGTGGGTGATATTGTCTTAGGTACTTCACTTATATCACATCCTTTTCCAGTTTGCAGGTCTCCTCATGTACCAAAACAGTGGCTAGAACTCCACTGATCATGTGTACATTCTCGTTAGGACAGATAGGACAAGGGGCAAATGGCAAAGGGGCCTTTCTCTATAAAGAGAACCTAAAACTTTCTGCTAGCATCTCATTGGTCAGAATTAGTCACACAGCCCTGACTACCTGCAAGGGAGGCTAGAAATCGGTAGTTGACAGGGTGCAATGCTGCCCTGAGTACAATAGGGATATGATAATAAAAATGTGTACCAGGGAGGCTACCAACAATGTGTGCAGCATCTGCTTTTGATTCCCAACTTCCATGGATGTTGTCCCTTCCATGGGCAGGGAGAATATACACTGGAGTTTTGAGGCAACAACTCCCATCTTCTTCAGTTACTGCTTCTAGCTTGTCCTGGAGACAGAGCTCTCATTCAGTCCCAGACATGGATTCCTATTGTTTGGTGACTTATAAACTGAAAGACAGGCTTCTGATCCCAGACCTGCCCAATTTATCATTGTGGAGAAAAGAGAAAATAACCATAATTTAAAAAATCAATCATCCCTTTTGGGAAGAGAAATATAGTGATCACTGGTCATAGGGCTGGTCAAATTCTGTTTTGCAGGTGATGGAAAACATGTGCTGGCCAGACAGTGGACTGGGGTTCATGGCTGACCTGTATGGGTGACCTGTTGTCTTGGGGTATATATCCGCAAATTATCCTCACGGCTCTGGCACTATCTCAGAACAGGTCCTTTCTACTGGTCCTCCACCAGAGTCATTTCTGTTGTAGGTTCAGGAGCTGGTCATTCCTGGAGGTGTATAAAGTGGACACCCTGGGTTTGGAAGTATGGGGCCAGAAAATGAGAAGGTTTTAGGACTTTCAAAGGCTTAAGTTATAGTAGACTGAGGTTGAAGGCTCTTCAAAATTACATTTCCCTCAAAATTCAAGTTGGCTGCTAGTCTATTTGCTAGTGATCTTTTTCTTTCTTTCTTTTTAAATTTTATTTTCTTGTAAAGATGCTGTACAGAGAGCTTACAGTTACATCAATAAGGCAATGAGTACATTTCTCGTCGGGCATTGTGATCTTTTAATATGCAAATAACCACAGCTATATTTCTTTGTGTCCAGACATAGATTCTTTCTCTCCCTCCCTCCCTCCTTCCTTCCTTCCTTTCTCTCTCCCTCCTTCTCCCTTCTTCCTCTCTCTCCTCTCTCCCTCCCTCCCCTCTCCCTCCTTCCTGTTAGGTTTTTAAAGAGGTTGTCAAGTAAGAACAGCACCACACATGTGGTATTCAGGTAAGGGGTAGGTTTATTCATCTTTCTGGCTGGCACCAGGGTAAGTTAGCACTCCACATGGCTGGAAAAGAGCACTTTGGCCTCTGGCCATGCCTTTTTTTTTTTTAAATACTTTTTTATTGTAAAAATACTGTACAGAGGGGTTACAGTTACATAAGCAAGGTAATGAGTACATTTCCTATCAAGCATTGTTACCTCCTCCTTTGTTTTTCTCTTACCCTCCCTTTCCTCCCACCTCCACAACTACACTCCCTCCTCTCCCCTCCTCCCCCCACCACTTAAATTGTGAAGTTCGTTTTTCAATATAGTGTCTTGTACATCTCATTGTAACAATGGGTCAATCTATATCCCTATTTAAGTATTTTGTTTTTTCCCTTCCCCTCCCCAAGCTAGAGAAGTGTATATACAAGATGCAGGGCACTGACATCAAATACAGTGAAAACAGGGGTTATACAGTGGGAGAGGAACATACAAAGAAGCAAAAATATCACATGGTACATTATAAATACATTAGGAACAATATCAAGAAAGAAAAAAAACCACTTGTGTCCCTATCTTGGGGTTCATTTTGCTTAGCATCATCTTACCTGGTCGTATATACATAGAATTTGACCTTCCTTATCTAGGGTAGGGGCAGGGAAAGGTGTGGCTGGATAAAGGGAGGTGGGACCAGGTGAAAGAAAGGTGTGGCCACATTGAATTCAGATGTGGCCTCAGCGATGAGGATGTGACCTCTTCCAGGTATGCCAGTTGCCTAGGTAGTGCAAGTATTGGGCGGAGACTTGGCTGCAAGGAGGGCGGAGTCTGCTCACCATCCAGGAGAGGACCTTACACTTTCCTCCCTCCCTCCCTCCCTCCCTCCCTCCCTCCCTCCCTCCCTCCCTCCCTCCCTCCCTCCCTCCCCTCCTTCCTTCCTTCCTTCCTTCCTTCCTTCCTTCCTTCCTTCCTTCCTTCCTTCCTTCCTTCCTTCCTTCCTTGATTCCTCCCTCCCTCCCTCCCTCCCTCTCTCCCTCTCCCTCTCCCTCTCCCTCTCCCTCTCCCTCTCCCTTTCTCTCTCTCTCTCTCTCTCTCTTTTCTCTCTCTCTCTCTCTCTCTCTCCCTCTCCCTCCCTCTTTCCTTCTCCCTCCCTCCCCCTCCTCTCTTCTCTGGTACTAGAGCTTAAACTCAGGGCTTTGAGCTCTCAGCCTTTTAGCTCAGGCTGGGTCTCTGCCACTTGAATCACATCTCCACTTCTGACTTTTTGTTGGTTAATTGGAGATAAGAGGCTCCAATTTGTCTGTAAGAGTTAGCTTTAGACCATGATCCTCAGAGCTCAGCCTCCTGATTAGCGAGGATTACAGGTGTGAACCACTGGTTCCTGGCTCAGGTAGAGTTTTGTGTCAGCAATG
Organism: Dipodomys merriami; assembly: GCF_024711535.1. Classification (NCBI taxonomy): domain Eukaryota; kingdom Metazoa; phylum Chordata; class Mammalia; order Rodentia; family Heteromyidae; genus Dipodomys; species Dipodomys merriami. Next base: position 13,526,195 of record NW_027204381.1, read on the forward strand.
TTTGTCTATTTCGCTTGCTGGCCTCTGGAGCTTTGTCTATCCTCTTCTTAAATTAGTGGGGGTTATGACACTCTTAATCCAATGTTTTCTGGTGACAATCCACTCCCATATTCTGCTGGGAACTAACTCCTAAAACACGGCAACTGATAAAGTCTTGGGGTCAGTTTTATTTCCCACTAGTGTTACTACTTCACAGTCCCCATTTATAACAGTTTTAGTTTGTGGTATAGCTGCACTGGGCTCTTTTTTAAGGTTTATTTAAAACAACAACCCCAAACCCTTCAATTCACACAGGGATAATTTAGAAAATGTAGCATTTCTTCCCCTGTCTGCCTGCATGGCAGCTAATGCTAGTTGAAACCAATCTCTCTTTCATGGGATTTCATGGAAAGTGACACAAATAATTCAAACTGCACCAAAGTTCTGTTTTATTTCTACTGTTCTCCAAAGCTATAACCTCAGGAAACATATAATCTGACTTTCAGAGGACAGGCAAAGACTGGACCAAACATTCCCTTCAGGGGCAGCAGACTTTCCAGGTTAAGGTGTCTTCCTGTTCCCTGAGCTGTCCAATTTTTCTCACCCCGGGCTCAAGTGCATTTAGTTCTTTGTAACGTGTTTTGGCTCCTGTGCCCAACAGCAAATCTTTTATCAGTTAGAAATTGCAGCTTTCTGCAAATAGAAATCTGACTTGAGGTGGCTGAAGCATATAATGGTTGAGTTGACAGAGTGCCAGTGCAGTCTGTAATTAAAGCCAGATCTTAAACTGGGCTCTGCTCCTTGGTCTGTGTACACAAGTGCCCCAACCAGCTCTCTGCAGCCGTGGTGGTCACCGTCTGAACAGAGACATCCGTATTTGCTTGCCTCATGGTGTTGCTTCAAGAATGGAATGAGATATAAAGTGTTATATGACTGTTTGGCATTAATATTAATGTGTTTTCCTATCTGGAAAACAGATTTGCATTTTAAGCAGAATTTTCTATATCCAGATCCAACAGAGTAATGTTAATGGAGACAATTCAAGTACTGTGTAGATAAATATTAGAAGTGCTAATTAAAAATGAAAGATAGGCTGAGTGCCAGTGGCTCATATCTATAATCCTAGCTACTCAGGAAGCTGAGATTGAGAATCACACTTTGTAGTTAGCCTAGACAGGAAAGTCAGTGAGACTCTTATCTCCAATTAACCACCAAAAAGTCAGAGAGAGAGAGAGGTGTAGCTCAAGTGGACAATGCTAGCCTTGAGGGGAAAAAAGGGACAGTACTCAGGTCCTGAGTTCAAGCCCCTCCCCACCATAGACATATAGACACACAAACACATGAGGAGGAGGGGGAGATAGGTAATGATTTCCAGCCTCTTCCCTATCATGATTTATAATTTTCTATTTCTTGTGTTGCTTTGCCTTTTCATTGGTGATAAGCAGGTAGTCAACCTGATATTGCCGGCCCTTTTTATATGGAGTCCTATTTTGAGATGATCCAGAGGTCAGAAAGAAGCCTCCAGCCCCAGTGTCACAGACATGAGACAACTTTCTTAGTGGGGCAATCCCCAGAAGAAGCTCATTGCTAGAATAAGGATGGTACAGCCCTGGAGGGGGTGTGTGGGGTGGGACACAGGCTTCCTCCCAACTAGTTTCTTCACAGGAATCCTCTGTGGCTGAGCTCTGGCCAGCCTGGCAGGTGCAGAAAGAGCTCAGACATACCATATTTGGGGGAGCATTTTTGCAGAAGTCTTTAATGGGCTTAGAATGTCACCATTCTGGTTCTTTATGGTGAAGGAAGCTGGAAATCCTGAAGGTTGGGGCAGAGCTACAGAGACAGCCAAGTAGGAGGAAGACTCTAGCTCTCCTGTGTGGTTGTTTGTCCTTATGAGGGACTGTAGAGGGCTGTCCTTAGAACAGGAATCCTCAAGCCTAGGCCTAGGAAACACTTGTAGGTAAAAAAAAAAAGGTTAAAATAAACCCAAAGCACTATTTTGTGAGCCTATCCTTTATAGTATTACTTTCTATGAAGATCTTTTATTTTTCCAAATGGTTATAAAAGAAAATGCCAAAAGCACAAAGGGAAAATTAATGCCAGGGGATATTAGTACTGACAGGTGGTTATTGTTATCCACAGGCTCTGTGGCCTTTCTGACCTCTCTCTGTGGATGCCCATACAGAGGGAGAGGTGGGTCATTTTACAGAGTAAAATGTTCTGTTTTCTTTTCTGTTCCTCTTCCTCTTTCAGGGATGCCTATGCTCATCTGCTAATATAGTCACATGTAAATCTCAGTTCTAGAATATTCTGTAACTGAATAGAATAGCTTGTAGGCAGTAGGTGGGGATGTTAGTATGAATTTCGCCTGCTTGGCCAAACTTTCCCAAGGCCTCTGCCTGACCTGGACATCCTAAAGTAAGTCTCTGGTCCCAGAGGGATTCAGCAGGCATCTCACCTGAGATTCCAAGTGGCTTGCTGGAGAGCTTAGGTCCTGCCTCACCTGCAGGAGGACAGGAATGAAGAATAACCTCATGCATTCATCCATCCAATCTCCATGTTTATGGCGTAGTGCAGCTACTGGTGAAACAGACCACTGGGTCTCAGCTCAAGTGGGCTCTGGAGGGGCTCTATCAGGCCATCTCAAATGCTTAGGGATCTGACTTTTGCCTTTCATCTGGCATGTTGCCCATATGTTGCAGGGCCAAAGCCTTGTGACACTGAGCTTGAAGCCAAAACTTTTTACTTCTTTTCCTGCTGGCATTCACTGCATCCCTCTGGCCTGTCGACCCAATCAATCAGCAGTGCATCTTCCTATTGCCAAAGCAATTAGCTAAAGTGCAGACCTAACTTGGTCACTTCCTTGCTTAAATGCTTCAGTAGCTCCTTATCGCCTACAGACATAAGTCCCTATTCTCAATAAAAGGCCTGCAATGGCCTCATGGCCTGGCTATCTGACCTCCTAAAGTTCACAGCCTGTTCATACACATCCAACAAAAGAGAGCATCCTTTGCCGAATTCCTCATACCAGGTTACTTCTTGCCTATTTGATTTCCTTCCATTTTGGATGCCATGCCCATCCTCTCCTTCTGGTTGACCCCTGGCTATCCTTGAAGACTTGGTCCAGATACCTCCTTCTTCATCCCAGTTACAGAACATAGTACTCACATCTCTGCTGCAAGCCTGCAGCTTCCTACTGACTCTACACAGCTGGCCATGCATCCATGTTTCCCAGTAGATTGCATCCTCTTTACAGTGTCTATAGGCCCCACAGCAGGCAGTGTATGGAGCTGACACATCATACACTTGCCTTGAAGGAATGAGTGATAGGACCTTTGTTCCTCTAACTTTTGCCTTGGAAGAGAGTTAGGGAAATGAAGATGATGAGAGAGAAAGAGAACTTATAGGTTCTACCTAGACCCACCCAGAGAAGGTGGACCTGGGGGTACATTTTTGCCCTCTGCCTCCCCTCAATAGAGAAGACACTAGCACAGGTTTTTGGACTTCTACTCTTTAGAACTATGTGCTAAATAAGCTTCTTGGGGAGGGTGGGTATGGAGGCTTGTACTCAGGGCCTCATGTTGTCCCTTATTGTTTTCCACTCAAGGCTGGTACTTTGCCACTTGAACCACAACTCCATTTTTGGCTTCTTGCTGATTAAGAAGCTAGCCAGGCACTGGTGATTCATGTCTTTAATCCTAGCTATTAAGGAGACTGAGATCTGAGGATTATGGGTCAAATCCAACCCAAGCAGGAAAGCCCATGTGACTCTTATTTCCAATAAACCACCAGAAAACTGGAAGTGACACAGTGGCTCAAGTGGCATAGCATTAGCCTTGAACTGAAGAGCTGAGGGACAGTGCTCAGGCCCAGAATTCAAGCCCCATGACTGACAAAAAGAAAAAAAAAGAGGCTCTTGGATTTTCCTGCCTGGGCTAGCTTTGAACCATGATCCTCAGAACTTAGCCTCTTGAGCAGCTAGGATTATAGGCATGAACCACTGGAACCAGGTCAATAAACCTCTTTTCTTTATCAATTACTTGGACAGAGATATTTTGTTATAGCACTAGGCATGATCTAAGACAGATGGAGTGACTCACACCATGAACCACACAACTCTTTGTCCTTTGTTAGTATGTTTTTCAGATAGTATCTCATGCTATCTTTGTTAGGGTGGATCTTAGACTAAGATCTTCCTGTTTCCACCTCTCCTATAGCTGGGATTACAGACATGCACCACTGCAGCAGGCCCTATTCTGCTGCTTGAATACAGTGATGCATTTGCCTTTTGGGGGAAGGGGGTGGGGACAAAGTCTCCTAAGTCAAGCAGTTCAATGTGTGTTGGGTCTGGCTCTTAGGCAGCAGGAAGTGTTTATGGAAAGTTCCACCACTTTGCAGGTCTTGTTGAGAGGATGTTTTCTGCTATGGTGTTCCCCATAATAGTTCTCTGGACTTTTCAAAGTGTGGATTTACCAAGTCGGAGAGGTCCTGAACTCTCTAAAGATTAGACAATAAAACTCAGCACTTATACCAAACAGAGGAATGACCCACCCTGGAAAAGAGGGCTGACTGGAGCACAACATGTTCTGTCCATTTACCGGACACATCTAGTGTGCACGAAAAAGAGTGTGCATGAAGAAGAGTGTTGTTACACTCAGGCACTCACTGAGCACAACAGAAGCCTTGTCTTACAGAGATAGAGGAGTTACAAAACTTTTCTGTATATAGGAAAATAAATGCAATATTTGCAACATATACATTAGTGTTAGAGTGTTCAGTAAAGTACTACCACTGCTGATGATGAGAAAGAAACATGAAATTAAGAATATCAGCAAGTAATGTGTTTCTAACGCATTTATAAGATTATTTCTTTGTTGCTTTGTATGTCCCTCCCCCACAGTGTAACCCCCGCTTTCACTTTATTTGATGTCAGTATAACATGTGGAGGAGATGGGGACAAACAAGTCGTTTAAGGATTCAGGTGGACCTGTTGCAACAAGGAGAATTACAAAATGTCATGTCAAAGCAAGCTTTACAATGTCGGTGTGGGGGGGGGAGGGGAGTATGATTGGGTGGGGGGAGGGGGGAGGCTGGGAAGGGAGGTGAAGGGTAAACAAAGGAGGAGGCTGCAATGCTTGGTAAGAAATGTATGCATTATCCTGCCCATGTAATTGTAACCCCTCTGTACAGTATGTTCTCAAATAAAATAAAATAAAATTTAAATTAAAAAAAAAAAGAATATCAGCAAGTAGAAATCTGGGTGCTCATGGGTTATGTCTATAATCCTAGCTATTCAGGAAGAAGAAATCAGTGGATACGGGTTCAAAGCCATCCTGGGCAGAAGTCTGTGAGATGCTTTTCTCTAATTAACCAGCAAAAAGCCAGAAGTAAAGGTATGGGTCAAATGATAGAGCACCATCCTTTAGTGAAAGAACTTAGAGTTAAAAATGCTGAATTCAAGCACCAGTACAGACACAGGCACAGGCACAGGCACAGGCACAGGCACAGGCACAGGCATAGGCACACACACACACACACACACTCACAGAGAGAGAGAGAGAGAGAGAGAGAGAGAGAGAGAGAGAGAGAGAGAGAGAGAGAGAGAGAGAGAGAGAGAGAGAGAGAGAGAGAGAGAGAAACAGAGATAGAGACAAACACAGAGAAAGAGACACACACATTGAGAGAAAGAGACAGAGACACAGAAAGACATGGAAAGAAAGAGAGACTATCCTTAGAGGAGCAGAGACAGGTACCCAGGTAAAGGGTTAGGCTGGTCAAGACCCAAAGGTAGGGAAGAGTGTGAGAGTGTGGGGGTATGGTCCCTGGATCAAAGTTCTAAGCTTTGAATGTGTGAAGCAGCTGGAGATAAGTGATGGAAATAAACCTGGGACAGAATTGCAGAGGTCCTGACTGTTAGCTAAGGCTGTAAGGTTGTTTTATTTCTGAAACAGGGAGTTATGGCAGAGCCCCACTCAGTGCTTTGTCTTAGTTTTGGTTTGGTGCTGAGGAAGAGGAGGGAAGGGATCAGAAAGTAGGGCAGATTGTCTAGTTCCCATTCTCTGGCCCTTGAATGCCCTCTGTTTTTGTCCAGGCAGAATGGGAAACCTTAGAGAATCAGGGATAAGAGGTGACTTGGGCCCTAGTTAGAGCCCCCTTCTCAGTATTTCTCTGCAAGAGGACTTGAGCAAGAAGCGAATGAAGTGCCAACAACTTGCCCTCCACTTACTCTGTTAGCTTGGGTCAGGGAAGTTGGTCTGGAAAGTGCTCCTTGGGGGCCAGTTTGCAGTAAGCTGCAGAAGCCTGGAGCCAGCAGGGAAATAACCACGGAGCAGGAGCTGGCTCAGCTAAAAGAAAGGAGGACTAATGCATGCTGAGTGTCTGCTTGCAGCCAGGCACTGGGCTGAGCTGCTTGAAATAAGCTATTTCACTGTAATGCTTTAAAGAAACTTTGTGAGTTGCCCCTATATTAAAGATGCTGCAACTTAGGCTCAGAGCAGTTAAGTGCCTTGTCCTAAATCACATAGTAAGTAGAGGAGCTGGTATTTGAACCTACTTACCTGCAACAAGATTGGTTTCTTCCTGTCCACTCATTTATGACCCTTTGGCAACCATTTTGGCCTGAAATATCAGAGTCTCATTTTGAATCAAGAGGGAATTGGAAGATTTCCCCAGGGCATGATGTAAGCTCTGCCACTTTTTTTTTTTTTTCAATGGAGGGTCCATCATGGGGCTTGAACTTGGGGCCCTGGTGCTGTCCTTGAGCTCTTTTGCTCAAGGCTAGCATTCTACCCTTTGAGCCATAGCTCCACTTCCAGTTTTCCCTGGTTAATTGGAGATAAGAGTCGTATGGACTTTCCTGCCTGGGATGACTTTAAACTGTTATCATTGGATTTCAGCCTCCTGAGCAGCTGGGATCACAGGTGTGAGCCACCATTGCCTGGCTTCTATGCCATTCTTTTACTTTGCCTCCATGGCCACTGGCTACTGCTTCATACTGATTTTGATTTGAGAAGATTTTTAAATTTTTATTGTAAAGGTGATATATAGAAGAGTTACAGTTATGCAAGTCAGGAAATGAGTACTTTTCTTTTTGAACAGTGTCACTCCTTCCCTCATTTTCTTCTAGTTTCTCCCCTCCCAAGTTGTACAGTTCATTTCCAACATAGTGTCTAGTGACTATCACCCTTTGTCTCACTTTCTGTGTTTCCTCTCCTCCTCCCCAAATCAGATAAACTTATGTACAAGACAAAAGGCACAGAGATAAAAACAGTGACAAAAGGGAATAAACCAAAGAAAAAGAAAAAGAAAAAAAAAAGACAAACAGTAAAGTAAAAAAACCTCTAGTTTCTATTTCTTGGAGTTCATTTTGATAAGCATCATTTTATATGATCATATGGATATAACTGTTGAGCCCTCGTGGTCCTTGAGAACAGTTGTTTTTTTTTTTTTTTTAAATCAAACCATCCAGGAGTATAGGCTACTTCTCTTTCTCTTTCTCCTTTTTCCTGGCTGCCACACCAAGAGGCAAGTGGCTTGTATGGGAGATTCCAGGTGCCTCTGCTTACGTGTTAAGCTTGACTGGTGTCTCTCTCAACCCAGATGAGTGACGACAACCGGAGGAAGTTTTCAGTGTGACAATGAGATCTGTAGGGCTTTAGGGGAAAAGGGAGAACATATAGGAGCCAGTGCTTCACACCTGTAATCCTAGCTACTCAGGAGATTGGGAACTGAAGATTGAGACTCAAAGCTAGACCAGATGGACAAATCCTAGATACTCTAGTTAACCAGCAAAAAACTGGAAATAGAGAAATAGCTCAAAAGTGGCAGAGCACCATTCTTGAGTGAAAAAGCTAAGCAAGAGCCAGGGGTCCTGGTTTCAAGCCCTAGTACTGGCTCAGAAGAAAAAGAAAGAAAAGAAGGAAGGAAGGAAGGAAGGAAGGAAGGAAGGAAGGAAGGAAGGAAGGAAGGGAGGAAGGAAGGAAGGAAGGGAGGAAGGAAGGGAGTAAGGAAGGAAGAAGAGAAAGAAGAGAAAAGAAAGATGGAAAGAAAGCAAAGAAGGAAGGAAGGAAAGAGGAGTAGAGAAGAGACTATTGCAAGTCTTGGGTAAGATTGGATAGCTCCCTCTCTCTGAGGACTAAGCTCTGGGGACAAGTTCTGACTATTTAGTGAGTTCTATGATGAGGGAGCCTTCCCCCTTATAGCCTTAAGACAGCTTCTAGGCGTTGTCTCTTGGGAGGAGGACAGGAATACAAATGTGGTATCAGATAACAATTATCCTTATGATGGCTACAGGCTGAGTTGGGAGGAGAGCCTGTGGTGCCTTCACTCCTTTGGGGCCTTCTTGCTGAGAAAGGCCTAGGCTGCATCCCCTCAGCTGCCTCTGGGGTGTCTTAATGCACAAATGTGTTTGCAGAAGCCTTCTTGCCAATGAGACCACTCCATATGAGCCTTATGTCCCTCAGTATGATTACTACCAGCAATCCTCATCTCAAGTCACTGGAGAAAGAGGTAGTGGCTCCTCTGTACCATTAACTGTACTGTGATTAAATGGATTCTAATGAAACTCTTACTCAGAGCATCTCCTTCTAGGACAGCTGCCAAGAGTTTGAATCACAGCACAGTGATGTGTGCTGTTGGTTAAGTATCAGTCCTCATTAGAACCCAAGTGTACGGAGAAGGGGCCACTATAAGCAGCTTGCTATTCAGTAACATGCTGCTGACAATGAAGAGATTTGGGACTTACTCAGCAGTTGTGATTTGAGAGTAAACAGTATGGAGTACAGGGAAACTCCCAATGGTGCACACCCCAGGGGATGTGTGCCCCAGAGGTCAATGCAGGTTTGGTTTGTGCATGGCTGTAACAACTCTAACCAACCACAGGGTATTTGATCTTGGGTCAAACACTTCAGTGAACCTCATTGGGGGATGAAAGGATCCCTAAAGATTTTACCAGTTCTGAAATTTGCCTTCCCGGAAGCCATTAGGGACAAAGGTTCTTAGCATTGATCACATTTGGTCTCTTGATCATTTTTGGTTGGAAGAGATACTAGGAGAATCAGTGTAAATACTGGTGGGAAAACAAGTTTAATGGATCCACCATGATGCTTAGAGCCCAGAGAGAGACTTTCATTTGAGTCTTTTTGATTATACAGCTGTTCTCTGAGGATAAAAAGAGCTAATAATGACTGTGCACTTCTAAGGGAGTTTTCCCAGAGACAAAATTGGCAAGAGGGGCCCGGAGCTGTCCAGCAGAGGCAGCTGCTGAAGCCCATCAAGAAACATTCCACTGGGATGCCTGTTCACAGAGCACTCTGCAGCCTATGGAATGCCAAGGAGGGAGCTAGCAGATATCAATCTTGTCTTTCAGGATCTTACCCTCAATGAGAGAGATTGTATACAGTATTAGACTTACCAGTATCCTGCTATGGAAAAAAAACTATTTGTAGTGGGTGGATTTAGACTACAGAGAGGAAAGAATGCTTGAAAGACTAGAGAAAGACTGGGCTTTGAGGTGGGATTTTAGTATGGCCAGATACTCTTTAGTGGTATATTGGTGAGACAATCTTTGTTGAGAGAAGGGGGAGGGATAAAGATAAAGAGGAGAGGAGAAGAGGAGGAGGAAGCTGGAGAAGAAGGGGAAGGGTGAGAAAGAGAATAAAAAGACATGGAAGAAGACTCTGAAGATAAGCCAGGGTGAAGTTCACACACCTCTGCTGCTGCTTCCAAGTATGAGCTAGAAGTTCAGTCTTAGAGGAGAGGGCTAAAATCAGAGGGAGAAAGAATAAAGAATGGAGTGAGGAGAAAAGAGGAAGGAACTTCTTGGGGGAAACCTCTGACTAAGCAATTATAGGACTGATTTTTTAAGCAATTATAGGACTGACTTTGCTCTTAGATGGAATTGTTCTTAAATGGATAGGACTGACTTTGTAACTGTGTCACAATTCCTGGATTCAGAAGTTGGAGACCTTCAGAGCCACTGAGGTGCTAAGCTTGCTTTCTCTTGTTCCAATCTTAGTCTTTCCGGCATTGTCCTCCCACTTACCCTGAGACTGTCTACCCTATTGTTCCAAACACTTCTGCTTTCATGGTTTGAGGCCTAAAGACTGACATTAGACAGCAGGAATTTTGCTTGCTTTTTCAATTAACAGTAATTTTAAAATTTAAGTTAATCTTCGCTTTGTAGCCCTAAAGTTTCAACTCAGGACTAAGGTTTGATAAGCAGTGCTCTACCTTTTGGGTCATGTCCCCAGCCCTTTTTGCTTTAGTTTATTTTTCAGTCAGGATCTGAAGGGCTTTTTGTTTTTTTGTTATTGTTTTTGTTTTTTTGCCTAAGGCTGGCCTTGGGATTTCTAGTCATATGCTACTGTGCCCAGTCCCTGGATTGCATGAGAGTTTGACCTATCCCCATGGGAACTGTTTTTCTCTTTAGGAAGAAATCAAAGCATCAGCATCACAGTATACTCATTCCACTGCCTGGCTTGTCTTCCTTCCTAACTTCTATGGGGAATGTCCTTAGTGTTCACTTGTTTCAGGAAGTGATTTGCCCAATTTTCTATTCTAGCCAGCATCATCATCCCTCAAAGCTTAACTACGGCAGTTTTCTCTCCACTGTTAAGAATTGATTTGTTCTTGTGTTTCTCAATGCACTGAAGTAGGTGTGCATCTGAAGTACAGTTTCCTGTACTCCATACTTTTTACTCTCAAATCACAGAGTCTTGGACTCTTGAGCTGGTTTAAAAGAAGGAGGTTGGGCAATAATGAGTTCTTGTTAATCTCTTCATCAGTAAAATCAGGCACTTTCTGTGTGAGGTTTTCTGCCCCACAATGACCTCTTCATTCCCCTCCTACCTAAAGTGGAGGGGGCAGGTTGACAGGAGATTGGGTTCTTTGAAAGATAGTCTGTAGAGAAGACAAAGGCCCTTAGAGCAGTTTTGACCATGGAATGTTTTCTCTTTGTTATTTATTGCTTGGGCTTTCACAGAAGAGCTCAGCCCACACATGTTCTGAGTTTTCAGCATCACATAACAGTTGAGGCCAACTCCCTCCTGCTGACTCTCAAGAATAATAATCTTTCATGGTGAGGGATTCAGGTTATGTTTTGTAAAAAAAAAAAAAAAAACAACGAACACCCAAGGATTAAAACTTCTCGCCACTGGTACATTTTATTGGGTAGAACGGATGGTGAACAGCCTTCAGGGGAGAGGATGGTGGATCTGTTTGGAATAGATTCCAGACATTGTTGGCTGAAGGCAGTGGTGACCTGGACTAAAAGGCTCCTCAAGCTGATTTGATGACTTTTCAATCTGTGGCTGAATACACACTATCCCTGTTTATTCCACATTGTCCTGGGGATCTGGACTATTTTCTTCTTGTGAAAAACAGTGGATGAATCAGGAGAACTGAGAGATGTAATTTAGACTTGCATACAATTAAAAATGAAATTAAGCAGGTGCATAAGAATCTAACCTCCTCATTGAACAAGCTTGCTCTTAGACATGCCATTCAGAACACTCTAGCTGGGGCTGGGGCTGGGGCACAGGGTGAGGCAGAGCTGTTGAGGGAACAGTAGAAATGAAGTCTTGAAATCCTTTCTACTTCAATCCTGGTGTGCACCCTGCATGGTGAACAGAGACATTGCATTGTTAAAGAAATTTCCTTTCTTATCACACACCTACCAGGAGGCTGTGGGCTTATCTGATGGCATCTCTAAAGCCAGTGCCCTGTGTTGAAAATGGAGCCACAGCTCCAGAAGCTCTTGCCCAATAGCCACAGCTTGACCTTGACTCTCCTGCCCACTGTCTACCCTGCATTACTGCTAAGGCCCTGAGAAAATGACCAAAGATGATATACTGAGTATGTACTTCAGTTGGAGGCTCTGTTCTTCATCCTTTGCTTGTATATCTTAAAGGAAAAAAGTTTTGAAGAGGGAAATCCACATTGACTTCTCTTCCCAGGAGTGGAAGGAGGTTGACTGGAAGCTCATAGTCATCCCTCAAGATCCTATGCAAGCTTGGGATCTTGTCTGCCACAGGTACCAAAGTCTGTAGATGATCAAATCTCTTATAGGAAGTGGCTTAGTATTTGTGTATCACCTAAACAATTCTCCCATATACTTTAACCATCTCAGATTATTTAAAAATTCTTAATGCAAAGTAAATTCTATAAAAATAGTTGCTACACTGTATTATTTTAGGGAATGGTAGTAAGAGAAAGACATCTGTACATGCTCAGTACAGAGGCAATATTTTTCCTGGGTATTTTTTATTGCAAGTTACTCCACAGATGGAGAATTCACGGATATGGAGAGCTGAGTGTATGGATTTTTCAAGTATGTACACTTAGCCAATTTAAAAAGATTTGAAGAGGCTGACAGAATGAAGCTTAAGGAAGAAAACCCTCACGCTTGAGGAAAATTGTCATTTGTGTGTTTATGGCCAAACAAACCCAAAGTGATTTCGGAACAGACAGGACTGGCAATGCTGTCTCTTTAATTAGAGTAAATGAAAACTAACCCAGGGAAGTGATGGGAAATCTGGCTGAGTTATTTTGGCACTGCATTATGACAAGCCAGAGGATATGTGAGCCAATAAAGACTAGGAATGAATTTGAAAGGAAAGCTCTTTACAGTCCTGTAAATAGAAATTTGGTTAATTTACCACAAAGAACAAAAATTGAAAATTGGTATGATTTGTATGTAAGGAGTTGTGTCTAAATACAGCTATATGTTTATACTATTTTAAATAGTTCTTTAAACTGTATCTCTTATATAAATGGAGCTTTCTTTATTTGTATACTAGTTAACTGCTTTGTCATAGAATAAATAGCTCCTATATGGCATTCTTTACTAATTTACTTAGTTGTAAGGAAGTGTTGTGCATTTATAAGGCAGGAGGATTCAAACAGAAGAATTTTTCTGGAGTGTTTGGATCATATCATCATGGTTCAGGGAAGCTTAGCTGTTTATATTATGAAGTTACAGTGAAGACACTAAACATGCCAAGCTCTCTGTGAATGTGTGTATGGTCACTAAGCTAGTGGCTCACAGTGACCTTGGTTCCCAGTGACCTATTACTTTCTTCCTGTTTTAGTTAGAGGTGTGCTGTCTTCTGTGTAATCATGTGCTTCAAGGAATGTTGACCATGACCTTACTCATGCTCACAGTTCTCTAATCAGTCTCTGGCTTACATTAAGTAAGTGGAAGTTAGAGCCTGGACACATCTTTTTTTATTTTTTATCTTTTGTCAGTTGTGGGGCTTAAATTCTGGGCCTGGGCATTATCCCTGAGCTCTTCAACTCAAAGCTAGTGTTCTACCACTTGATCCACAGCACCATTTCACGTTTTCTGGTGGTTAACTGGAGATAAGACTGTCCTACTTGGGTTGGCTTTGAGCTGTGATCCTCAGATCTCAGCCTCCTGAGTAGCTAGGATTACAGGCGTGAACCCCTGGCACCCAGCTCTGAGACATAATTTTGACCAATGAGGTGAAGGAAGAGATGAATTGGGAATTGTGTGAGTGATTTCTTGAAAGGGGTCAAAAGGAAGAGATTGCCTTTCCTTGCCTCTGGATTTATTATACTGAGTTGTAAGCCCAGACCATACTCTATTATGCCCATAGAGAGTGAAGCACCAGGACAGATCCTACATAAGGAAGAAAGGGACTGAGAAGAAATTACTGATATTCCTCATGCTGTTTTTGAGTCATTCAATTAAAAAAACCCCGGAATTTTCCTCCAGGGATAATACTGGTTGTTTTGTGCGTTAATACTGCTTTATTGGAGTTGGCTTGTTACTGGGGGTATTTTATACTCTAAACAACATATATTTATTGTCTAAACAGGTGATTTGGTAGATATAATCATTATTTCCACTATGCTGATGAAGAACTTAATGCTTATAGATCTTATAATGACTCTAATTTATTGTTTATGTCTTTTACACTACCCAATAAAGTTTCTGGAGACCACATAGGTGAGGAGGACACTAGCCAGACAAACTGACCCCTACTACCATAGCCAACGTCCCTCACAACATAGCCGGCATCTGCCCTCTTCGTTTTCTTCTCCCAGCTAGAGAGTAAGTGTTATACTGACAGCATCTTTGATTGCAAAGTGTGACAATTTATATCTCTCACTTCATCACACTATCTATCAGCAGCAAGTCAGGCTCTAAAAATCAATCCCATGCTGACTCAGTCCCTAGCAAAGATACATGGACAACTTCTAGCTGCAGGCTGGATGTGGGCCATGACTTCCCCAAGGGCCTGTGACCTTTTTATTCCTGTAGTTATTTTGAGACTCAGCCAAATTTGTCTTTGCCTCCATTCTTGGCCACTTGTCTTTGTGTCTGTGTGTGTGTGAGGGGGGAGGAGGTGTAAGCTCATGTGGTCTGCTTATTCCCATAGCCTCTAGGTAGTTTGGGCTTCCCTGAATGGCCTCAATGATTGCTTAATTCTACCCAGACCCAGTGGTAATCAGGACACCGCTGGTTTATAGGTCATTTTGTCAAAATGTTCTATCTTCTGCTGTCTCCATCCCTGCAATCTGGAAGACAAAGGTGTTAGGGGCATCTAGAGGGCACTAAAGACTTATAACTCTGGGCTGCAGCCAAGGGAGGACTCCCAGTAGACAGGAGACAGGAGACAGTGCAGAGCTGTGGGGGTGTCTAAGAAAGAGGGTCTTTAGACTACAGGAAGTGTGAGACACAGCCATTTCTCCCCTCTGTGTCTTCAGAGCACTAATTAGAAAATCCCAGTATCCCACAGCATGGATGGAGAAGATGTAATCACAAACATGTGATAGATAGCAATGGCAATATCTTTCTTTCTTTGGAATACTTATCTATTGTGCCATCACGTTATTAATTACTTTGCACAGATCTCTTTGATCATCATAACAATCCTGTAAACTAGATATTATTTTTGTTCCTATTTCTCAGATAAAGAAAACTGAGGCCTACAGGAGTTAAATGAGCTTTGCAAGTTGGGGATAGGACCCAGGTCTTCAATTCCTAAGCTTAACTGGCTTCCAGCTGGCCCAGAGAGATGGCCCAGCCTTTAGCTGGACATCAGGTTGAATTTGCCTTTCTCATCTAGAAGATGTGGTAATACCATAAAGTTGTACCCTTCACATAGAAAGAGAGAGAAGGGGCTCCTTACAGGGTTTGCTTGTGGAGCTGTTTATTACCTACTGGGCATTTTGCTGAGGGTGTAATTTGCAGAGCTGTTAATGGTAATGAAGCTGTAGTAAGTGTCAAAAGACACCTGGGATGTAGAGAAGAGAGAGGAGGCTGCAGCTATTCCAGTGGCCTTTGCCAGGGTTAATGAAGCCTGTGCCCTATCTTCATCATGACAACTCCCGGAAATGGAAATGTTAGATACCACCCAGATGGCCTTGTGACCTTGTCAGCCTCCTTCCCACCAACACCACTCATTGGAGAAGAGAATGCCATGATGGGATACCTCCTTGTTTCCTCCTGAGAGTAAATCTGGTCTCCAAGAGTTATTCAGACACATAATTTGTAATTCTGGAACCAATTTTGTATTCAATTGCTGTGCCATGCTTTAATAATCCATGTTACTTTGTCCAATAAACTTAGAAAGTACCTCAATTCCCTAATGAGAAATAATTTGGTTTGAGTAATTTAATCTAAGGCCATCACAAACTATTTATTGGCATTTTAAAAATGTGTCTCTGTGTGTGTACACACCAGTACTGGGGATTGAACTCAGGGCTTAGATGCTTGCTTCCCCTTACCTTATTTTGCTCAAAGCTGGTGCTCTACTACTTGAACCACAGCTCCACTTCCAACATTTTTTCTGGTTAGTTGGGAATAAGAGTTTCAAGGACTTTCATGCCTAGGCTGACTTCTAACCATCATCCTCAGATCTCACCAGGCCAATCCATCTCATGTACAGAAAGCAAGGCTGAAGATCAAGACCTGAGTGCAACTCCAACTGATAGCAATGATGGGCACATGAACCGTGGAAAGGGGTCCAACTGAAGTAGGCAACTTAAAAGATGCTTTTGCTGGTTTCTGTGAATTAAGTAAAAGCCCCTCCCCTCCACAATTTTGTATCTGTGCCTTTTGAGCTGAACTATTCTCTGCTTCAGTCCCTTTGCAATCACTTGGTCTCCAGGGGGAAAGAGAAGATTCATAGATGAACATCTTATGTGGAATACAAACTTCCTCCTCAAACAGGCAATACCTTCTTACCATTTTAAAATAAAAAAAACCCAAAAAACTAGGAGATCACCCACCAACCTATATTTTTTCCTTCTTTTTTTTTGGCAATAGAGTGAAAACTTCTCTGGAATTCCTCTAAGAACAAAGACTGAGCTAATGGTCAAGTAGGCTATAACTATTTCATTCTCTAATTCTCCATATTTAACCAATGGTGTACCTCTGAGGATAGCTAAAGATGTACTGAAGTGCTGCTTTCCCATGGGTACCATGTAATAAATCTCTCCTTAACCATGTTGCTTTATTTGGCATATAGGATTTAGTGGTTGACACACAGAACTCCTGGACTTTGGACCTGTGGTCTAAAAACCCAGTTTCACAATCAGAAAGGAAAGGAAACAGCAAGGTGGGGGAGGGGGCACTAGGGAAGCACATGGAGGGATCTACAAGGTCTTGATAGAGGGGAAAGACTCAGAGAATGGGATTATCCAGGGAGTGGGGAGGGCAACAGTGTGGTGGAAAAGGGGGGGTGCTTTGCAGTTTAGAGCTGGTTCTAATCTTGACTCTAAAAAGAACTTGGTTGCTGTGAGACCTTGAGTGTGCTAATGAACGGCCCTAAGCCTCCATTTTCTCATCAATGAAATAAGGATAATGACACCCATTTTACATAATTGTGGTCGGGATAGAATGTGAATGAGGAGTCCATCAATGTGAGAAGATTTCTTTGAAAGTTGGTTTCTCCTCTAAATAATGAAGGGAGGTGGGGAGGAAGGGCAGAGTGATTAGTAGAGAAGAGCCAGAGTGAAACATCACTGGGAAAGGCTATACAATGTTTCTGCCCAGGCAGGGAGTGTGTGGAGAGCCAAGGCTGCCATTCCTTACCCTCTACCCCAAAGCACTCTACCTCTCATCCAAGCATTTGCAAAAATATTGATAATGATCAGTTGATGTATACTGGGACTTACTGAGTTGGAATTATACCAGAAAAATAAAGAATCACCTAAGCTGGCCAGATGGAGATATCGAAAACAAACATAACAAACCCAAGAAGCAAATGCTCAAAATTTATTACACATTATAGCAACAAAGGCAGGGGCCCTGGTCTCTGAGACTGTCCACTCAGCTCCAGGTGCTTAGTGAGCTTGTCAATCAAAGAGACTAAAGTGATTTTGGACCCATCCCAAGGGTAGGTGCACAACTCCTGACAGGGCTTGGGAACCAGAGAATTCTGAGGTAACAAGGTGCAGTCCATACTCAGAACTTCCTGGCTGGCGGGGGGTGGGGGTTGGGGGGATGGAGGGTGGGGGGGAGAAGAATGGTAGAGGGGGGAAGCGGGGGAGGGGCAAGAGACTGTCCTGCACCTTGAATCTAGTGCCCAAAGCTTCCTCACAAGAGAGAAAAAGTGGGACTATTAGGGATACAAATTGGCATAATACATGGTAGACGACGTGTCATGACACATGATAATTAATTATCATGGCATTTTTTGTTACCATTGTGCCTCAGGCTCCTGTTCAAATGCTTCTTCTTCTCATAATGCTGACTTCCTCTGTCAAATGCCACTTCTTCCCATTGTGCCCTGGGTGCCCACTCAACTAATGAAAAGGCCAACGAAAATGGCATAAGCCATCAAGCAATTAGAGGAAAGCCTAGAGGAGGAGATATGGGAGAAGCCACATAAAACTGCCCTTTGAAGTGGACTCCATTGGATTCCTCTTTGCGCCTCTTTCCTGAAGGAGTGTCTCCAAGTATCTCTTTCACTTATAAATAAACTTACTCTGTTTACTTTAAATAATTTCTTATTGTTTAATTCTTTAATGGGTGGAGAAAATGAATCTGTTCCCTAGATGGCATCATTTGGGGGATTGTCTGGGACCCTAGACAGAATCATTCACTCCAGTCAAAGTCCTGGGTAGGGCTAGACACAGAAACAAAAGTGCAGAAAGATCTTATTTGATAGGTTATGCTGTCCACAGGTAACACTCCAATGTCCTTCCCTGTGGACCCTTGGGATGGATGGACATCCTAAGGAGCTACTGAAGAAGCTGCTTCTTCATCAGTATGTAAAAGCTAGGCCAGTCCTTCCTGAAGGTGGATCTTAGGGGAGTGGTGCCCATAGAGGTCATTATGTGAGTGTGCTTCTAGAATGGTCTTCCTTACTTGAAGCTCTGTCTCCTTATGTTGGCTTAACCTTTAATAGGCAACATATTACTTGGAGGGCAAATCTGCACCTAGCCTTAAAATGGAAGGTTCTGAACAGGAGGGAACCAGAGGTTGGAAACAAAGTCAGGACATGTAGCGAAGACATATTAGATTCTGTTGAATCATGAGGAGATTTGTCTCGGTTGAGTATGAGAGTCAAATTAACTTGATGAATTTAAGCCATTATTTATTTGATTCTGAAATTGTTCTGTGGAAAGACAGTCCCTATACTCCTACTCACAGCACCCAATTAATAGTACTGTGAGAATCAAATACATGTCAAAAATGAGGGCCTGACCACCAGCTAAGGTCTTGCTGGCACAGGTGAGACACTCATGTGTGATACATGGGAGGCAGTGCTGAACGTGGCCTAGGAAACTTAGTGAAGGATTATTATAGAAGGGATAAGCTTAGGAACCTTGAATACTGACCTGGGAGGTAGCCTGTCCTTGGAGCTGAAAGGGGTGGTGTGTGGAGAGCCTCTGAGCAGGACAGGGATCTGTGATTTGCAAAATAGATCTGCATGGCCAGACAATGACGCCACAGGAAAAAATCTTGAGACACTTATAGTTGTCTAGACACAGCAAAGCCTGCATCTGTGAGTGGACTTTGGAGCAGAAAGACTTCCAACAAGTACTTGCTGAATGCCATCCAGCTCAGGCATTACAGACATTACATTTTTGGTTGAGCTTAGTAGTTAGTCAATAGGGGGAAGATTACTGGATCCTTTCCTCTCTCAAATGATGATGTTGATTCTGCAACCCATTTGGGAAAGACCAGAGCTCTAAACACACTATTTTCAAATAGGGAAAAGAAGAGATGGAGAGGGTAGGCACTAGTGGCTCACACCTATAATCCTAGCTACTTAGGAGGCTGAGATCTGAGGACTGTGGTTGGAAGCCAGCCTGGGCAGGAAAGTCTGTGAGACTCTTGTCTCCAATTAACCACCCCCAAACTGGAAGTGGAGCCATGGCTAAAAGTGATGGAGCACTAGCTTTGAGCAGAGAAGCTCAGGGATTGTGCCCAGGCCCTGAGTTCAAGCCTCATGACAGACAAACACATACTCATATCTCTCTCTCTCTCTCTCTCTCTCTCACACACACACACACACACACACACACACACACACACACACACACACACTCGGCACCTTGTCCTAAGATACAAGCTAGGAAGTGGCAGGCCTTGGTTGCATGCTTTTGTCTTCTTGGCTGGAAATAACCTGATATCATTCACTGACATTTCTTGATCATGCTGCAGGGCTGGACTGGAGAGTGTGTGTGTATGTGTGTGTGTGGGGGGATGTTAGTGCTTTATCATGTAAGAGCTGTCATGTGATCATGGTAATAGCCCTAAGGAGGGAAGTATTAATTAGAGCTTCATTTGTAACAATCAAAGTGAAATTTGGAGAGGTAAAGCCACATAAGTCATACAGAAAGGAAAAAGATCCTGACCACATGATCTCATTCTGCTGCACTATAATCTCCCAAGCTGTTAACTTCCTCCTTTTTCCTCAGAGAAGAATTCTATATGGCTATGGCAACTATCTGTAGTGTGGTGATGGTGGTGATGAGGAGGATTAAGCAGAGTTTCACTATGCTGGGCTCCTCCCAATGAAGCCAGAAGAGGAGCCCAGTAAGTGGTCAGGACAGTGGGACAGCAGGGAGCTAAGGGATGGATTCTTGGCAGGACTGGAAGAAGAGACACAGAGATAGAAGCTCTGGCCAACACACCATTCTCATTGTTACCTGTGTTCTGACTGCACAAAATTGAGATCCTGACAGGAGAAGACGTTGTCCAAGTTCCCTAAACTGGACAAACTCATTGTGATTCTGGTAAATGGAGTAAGTCTTGATAGGCTTGATCTGACCAGGGGTAGTTGCAAATTCTTGTGTCTAGTTGTTCTACAACAGGAATGGCATCTCTGAAGGTGTAGCCCCTTTCTTAACACAGTTACTGTAAGGTCCATTCCTGGACTACGAACAGACCTCGCCCAGTACCTGCGTTACCTAGGCAACTGGGACACCTGGAAGAGGTCACATCCGCATCCGCTGAGGTCACATCCTAACCTGATGTGGCCACACCTTTCTCCCACCTGATCCCACTTCCCTTTACCTGGACACACCCTTCCCCGCCCCCTACCCTATATAAGGCCTAAACCGCCGCCAGACCGCCCTCTTTTTTTCCTTTGCCAGCCGCGTGGAGTGCCAACCTTGCCTGGTCCCAGCAGGTCTACTGAATAAACCCCTTACCTGAATACCACATACGTGGTGCAGTTCTTACTCGGCTACCTCCTTTTTAAAAACCTAACAGTTACCATATGCCAGCAACCAACCTAGAAACTGTGGCCAGCCAGTTCTGTGTGCCTGTCCTCCATTGGAATCAGAGCTTCTGACTATTAGCAACTGTCTCTGAAGAGTTTGAAATTTTACATGTTCAATAGTTGCACTTGGATGATATTTTATAAATATTTATGGAAAGAAAGGAATGGAGAGAGAGAGAAAGAGAGAAGAAGGAAAAAGAGAAAGGAGAGAGAAGAGTATAGGGAAGGAGAGAGGAGGGAAAGGAAGAGGAGAGAGGAGTAGATGAAAGGAGAAGAAAGGACAGGAGAGAAGAAGAAAGGAGAGAAGTGAAAGCAGAAAAATAGTTCTAAGCTATTGCTGATACTTGGACTCCTGAGGACAGGCTCTGGGCACTTTGGGTGTGTCTGAGCAGTCTCTGTTGACACACTTTCAGGCTCACTAGTTACTAGTTAGATGGCTATCCTTGGTCATCTGAATATTTTTCTCTTGGCCTCTATGGAGCAGCCCTGGTTTGTTTTCTGGGGCCCTACTTGGACATCTGTCTTCTTTTGCTGGGGTACCCAGTGAGCAGATTCCTGGGTAGCTTTTCCTGGCCTTACGTCAGTTCACAGACTAATCACTGTGATGATCCTTTCATTGGTGGCCATATAGGGCTAGGTTCCCCAGTGGATTTGCTCCCCCTCTCCATTTTAGATGGGGGTCCAACCAGCTTCCCCGGGACCTAGCCTGAGATCCTACACTCTGATCACCAGAGGACCAACAAGGTAACTTTCTCCTGACTGAGTGCTCTACCTGCTGCCCAACACTGGCTAATTAAGTTCTACCTCAGGTCAGTGACCAGTTCACTGGAGTTCTGGGTTTCCGATTTCTACTCCCCTGTGGGACCCCTCCTCTGCCTTTGTAGTGGGAGTGAAATCTGAAGCTTCAGTTGTGCCAGAAGCAATGCACCCTCACTGTCAAAATCTTTAGCTGTCTCTAGCATTGACCATGTGGTGGGTACACCGTCTTGGCATCGTGGGAGCTCAGCTGCTATTTTGTGCCAAATTGATTTCATGCCAACTCTATTTCGCACCAACTCAACTTGATTCTGGGACCCCTCCCCCCCACCTGACCAGCAGCACCATTATATCATGTCACATGTCTGTTCGTTTCTTGTTGTTGGCAAAGTTTTGTGTTTTAAACTGACCAAGTTGTTCCAGGTAATTCCAAAGTAATTCCAAAAAACCCTAAATGGCCGATTTTAAAATCTAGCGCGCTTTATAATCTGTGCACAAACATGTCTGTCTATTTATCTATATGTAAACGATTATGATTTCAAGGTTACCAAGTACTCTGCTAACTAAAAATCTTTGTCAATGGAAGTTGTGATGTAATCTAAATTGATTTAAAACTTTGTGACCTGACTATAAGCCAAGAAACTAAGGCTAAAGTTTTAATTCTCCATCTTCTCCCCTGTGTACCAATCAACTCCCTTTAAGATTAAGGGACCAGAGTAAAACCAGTGGTACCTGCAAAAACCAGTGTGAACCAGGTCTTAACCAATATCTGTAGAAATTTTGCAGGTAATCAGCGACAGATGCCATAGACTCGCCCAGATTCCGGCCTTGCTCCTTCACGCACGACCAAAAGCCTGCTAATTCCGGATAAAACACAAGCCATCTTAGATGTTTGTTTCCATAATGTTAATCCCCGCAAGTTAGACCATAGGGGTGTAGGACCTAATGATAAATCTTTGGCCTAGAGGTAAAGGGTGTAGCCCAGTGTTTCAATGAAGCATTTAAATGCAAGTTAAAGTACCTTTAGAAAAAAGGATTAAAAATGGCATCCCCTTTGAGAAAATCTGGGAAGTTGTAGGGAGTGGGTCGCTTCCCAGACAAAAAAGTTCAAAAGATAAAATTGTCCTAAAGGTTCATTTCAAGGTTAAAAAAAAAAAAAAGATAAATTAGGATTAGCAGAGACCTGAGATTGTGTCCCTGTTGAGATCTGCCTAAATCAGGTTCCTCAGCCAGCCAGAAAAATGCTTTTATAGCCCCTGTAAAGGGCTGTAATTGGGCTTTATACTCCAAATAGAACTTTTCTGGCCTATGGCCAGTGTGTGTTCTCCTATGTCATTCATGTTAACTGAGCTTTTCACCTTATCAACTTTTTGCCAGATTTTTCCAAAAGTCTCTTTCAACAGGATAACATCCTCTACCCAGAATACCACCAGGGAACAAGTCAAGGCCATCCTGTTCCTTCAGGCAACTGGAGACATCACTTGCACTGCCCACCTTGCCCAGTGCAGACCCTAAAGACCCCAGCTCCAGGGATTCCTTGATGGTCCCAGGCCAGCAGGAAGTAGCCAAAAGAGCCCATGACACCCATTGGCTCTGGTACCTTTAAATATCTCTGCTACCTCCTCCTCAGGTTTCTGTGAAAAGTCTTACTCCCCTCCTCCAGGATGTTGCAGTCAGGTACCATGCTTTGTCTCTAATCCGAGACAGAAATTTCAGGTCTTTGATAACTCCTTCTGGGAATCAGTCCCTCCACAGCATATTCCTCTCTTGGGGTATTAATGACAGTTTTTTGCCTTTTAGATAACTATTGCCATGGAAAAAGGAGAACCTTTACCAACCACTGTCAAGCAGATGCTTCTTGGACAGTACCCGGCCAAGCAACAAAACAGGGACCCCTGACTACTTCGCCCCTTTACAGCAGGAAGTAGCTCCAGAAGAAACAACCTCCGCCCATATCCCCCAGTCTGTACTCCTTATTTTTATTAAACAACAGAGCGGGGGAGGGGGGGAATGTAAGCATTATGCCCACCTTTGGTTCTCAGCTTCACCCAGATCTGAGCTCTTTCCTGCCCTAGAGTTCCTGCCATACAGCTGTCCCCTTCCTCTCTCTGCCTAGATCCACCTGAAGTCCCATCTACCTCACTTCCTACTCCCAGACCCTGGTACTACCTATAGCGAGGTTGCCATGTGCTCTCTCTCAAGGGTAAATATGGCTCCTCTAATAAACCTTGTAATAATTTTTCTCCTGTGCCTGCCTGCCTCCATGTGGTCCCCTGGCATGGATGTGATAAATCCTTTCATGGATCCGTTCATTCACAACTATGTTGCTGTTCTTATCTTGGGGGAAGGAGAGTTTGGCTACTTGTTTCTATAATGAAGAGTTTCAGAGAAATGACAGCTTTCATCCCTTTATGGCTGGCTCTGGGTTCAAAAGAACTGTCTGCTTCTGTGGAGTCCATCCAGACAACCCAAAATGCCCCCTTGGATCCTGAGCCCACTTTGGATGAGGAATTGTCCTCCCAGCCCTCTTGGCCCTGTTCTGGGGCAGACATCTTGGGCAGGGGTTGAAATGGCATTGTATGAGAAGTGTCCTAGTTTGTCTTTTTGTTCCTGTTTATGTTACTGTTCTTCAGGCTGTTCCTTCTCTGTTGCCTTCACTTGGTAAATGATTAATGCTCTTCTTCCAGTTGTTCGAACTGAACACAGGCTCTTGGCTTCTCTTTGTCTCTCATCTTTCAGTCATTTCTAGTACTATCACCTTCAACATGTTTCTGGAAGCCAATGCATGTCTCCTTCACCACCCTCTCCTTTTGCCTGCCCTGAGCCTCTTCAGCCTCTCACCCAGGTGCTTCCCAAATGTATCTTTCCTGCTGCTCTTGTTCTGTCCTCTGGCAGTAAAAAGGTTCTTTGAAAATACTTCAGGCCAGAATGGCTGTCATCAACAAAACAAAACAAAACAAAGAAACAAATGGGGGCAAAGATGGGGAAACTTCTAAACAGCTGGTAAGGATATAAATTAGTCCAACCAATATGGAAATTAGTATGGTGATTCCTTTTTTTATTTTATTTTATTTTATTTTATTTTATTTGTGAACATACTGTACAGAGGAGTTACAATTACATGGGCAGGATAATGCGTACATTACTTACCAAGCATTGCAGCCTCCTCCTTTGTTTACCCTTCACATCCCTTCCTAGCCTCCCCCCTCCCCCCCAATCCCACTCCTTCTCCTTCCCCCCCTCCTCCCCCCCCCCCCCCCCCGCACCGACATTGTAAAGCTCATTTTGGACATGACAACTTGTACTTCTCATTGTTGCAACAGGTCCACCTGTATCCTTAAACAACTGGTTTTTCCCCATCTCCTCCACAAGTTATACTGACATCAAATATAGTGAAAGCAGGGGTTATACTGTGGGGGAGGGACATACAAAGCAACAAAGAGATAATCTTATAAATGCATTAGAAACACATGCATGAAAGAAAAAAACATTAAAATACATATCTAAGGGTTCATTTTCCTGACATCACATTATCTGACCTTTTCCGCTTGACTCATACATCTACTAGATATTACAAATAAGGGAAACCATGGGACCTATGTTTCTTTGGGCCTGGCTTACTTCACTTAATATAATTTTTTCCAAGTTTTTCCATTTCCTAACAAATGGGGCAATGTCATTCTTTCTGATGGAGGCATAGAATTCCATTGTGTATATATACCTCATTTTCTTGATCCATTCATCTACTGAGGGGCATCTGGGTTGGTTCCATATCTTAGCTATGGTAAATAATGCTGCAATAAACATAGTTGTGCTGGTAGCTTTAGTGTGGTCTTGCTTGTAAACATTTGGGTAAATGCCCAAAAGTGGGATTGCTGGGTCATAGGGGAGTTCTATGTGAAGTCTTTTGAGGAACCTCCATACTGCTTTCCAAAGTGGTTGAACAAGTTTACATTCCCACCAACAATGAGGTAAGGTTCTTTTCTGTCCACATCCCCTCCAGCATCTGTTGTTGTTAGAGTTCTTGATTTTTGCCGTTCTAACTGGAGTGAGGTGATATCTCAATGTTGTTTTGATTTGCATTTCTTTTATGGCTAGGGATGTTGAACATTTCTTCATGTGTCTATTGGCCATCCTTCTTTCTTCTTCAGAGAAGCTTTCGCCCACTTATTTATTGGGCAGTTGTTTCTTTGAGGATTTGTTGTTGGGTGGTTTAATTTTTTGAGTTCCAAGTATATTTTAGATATGAGACCCTTGTCTGTTGTATGGCTAGTAAAGATCTTCTCCCAATCGGTGGGCTTTCTATTGATCTTGCTAGCTATGTCATTTGCCCTGCAGAAGCTCTGCAACCTTATGCAATCCCATTTGTCCAATCTTTCTTTGATTTGTTGTGTTTCCGGGTCTCTATTCAGAAAATTTCGGCCTGAGCCAAGGAGACCTAGGGTTTCTCCTATTCCATCCTGTGTTTTCAGAGTGTCTGCTTTGAGTTCAAGGTCTTTGATCCATTTGGAGTTGATTCTGGTACAGGGTGATATATAAGGATCTAGCTTTAGTTTTCTACATGTAGTTAACCAATTTTGCCAGCACCATTTACTGAAGAGGCTGTCTTTCTTCCATTCTATTGTTTTAGCTCCCTTATCGAAGATTAGATGGCTATAGGTCTGTAGGTTCATTTCTGGGTTTTCAATTCTATTCCATTGGTCCTGAGGTCTGTTCTTATGCCAATACCAAGCTGTTTTGATTACTATGGCTTTAGAGTTTGAAATTTGGTATTGATATTCCTCCAGCAGTGTTCTTTCCGTTGAGGAGCATTTTTGCTATTCGGGGTCTTTTATTGTTAGTATGGTGATTCCTTAAATGGCTAAAAATAGAACTACCATATGACCCTACTATACAACTTCTGAGCATATACCAGAAGTAAATGCAACAGACACCTGCACATGTAGGCAGGCTTACCAAGGCACTAGTGACACTAACTAAGATACAGAATCAGCCTAAAGTGGCAAGCAATGTGAAACCAGATGGTAATGACCTACATTTTCCTGGTATAGTTGGACAGAATTTAGAATAGTTAGAGCATTTTTGACTATTGTTAAAATACTGTTACTAATAAGCTTTTTGTTGTATGTTCCCGTGTGTGTGTGTGTGTGTGTGTGCGTGTGTGTGTGTGTGTGTGTGTGTGTGTGTGTCTAGGTAGGTAGGTACAGAGCTTGAACTTAGAGCCTTGTACCCTTACTAAGCTTTCTTGCTCATGGCTGATGTTTTAGCACTTGAGTTATGCCTCTAGTCCAGCATTTTTCTGGTCAATCGGAGAAGGAGTTATCACCATCTTTTCTCCTTGGGCTGGCTTTGAACCATGGTGCGCTAGATCTCAGTCTCCCAAGTAGCTAGAATTAAGATATGAGCCACTTGTGTCCTGTTTAAGTTTCCTTTTGAAGATTTAAATTTTTTCTTTTCAAATATGCCTAGATATTGGGGCTAGAGAAACTTAACTCCCTCGTTGATATCTTCTAGACCTTTCTCTAGATATGGCTGCCTTAAGCAAAGGTCTGACAACAAGTCAGCTGGATGGCCTTCATACCAACACCTAAAGCATAAACTCCAGCTGCAGAGATACTACCTCAACCCAAGAGAAGACCTTAGATTGGTACAAATACAATCTTTCATATGCATGGGACTGTACCTTGAATGGTGCAACTATGAGAAGCACTATTGTGATTGGTGTAGCCACTCTTGTTCCCTCCCCTTTTCTGGCTATATAAATAGTAGGTTGTTTAACTCATTTTGTGAAAAACTCAGAGATAACTCTTCTTGCTGTCCCCAGGCTGGAAGCTTGAATGTTATAAAATAGTTTGCAATAAAGGCTTTCTCTCTAGTGGTTTTTTTCTACCTTTGCTGAACTGGTAACAGGAAGAAAAAGAAAGGAAGAAACAGCAGTGGCAGGGAGGAATGTGCGTTGGTAGCAGGGCAGCAGTGAGGCAAGGCAGATGACTCTGGCAATGTAGAAAGTAAAACTAAGAGCAGCTGATTAGAACTGCATGACAGAGAGTCTGTCCTGCCATAAGAGGCACTTAAGTCCTTGAACCCTGTGCTACCATCCTAGCTGTCAAAGGCAGAGGGCTGACTGTTGAAGCTCACTTTCATCTATTCTGCTGTCTATAAATACCACAAGGGCCTGGAATAACTAGATGGCCTTCTCTATGCCTACCCACAGTTTCTGAATAGAGCAGAAGGACTCTAGCCAGCTGGTTTGTAACTAACAGATGAATGGACAAAGAAACTATGATTCACAGACAGACTGGAATATTATTCAGCCATAAAGGCAAATGATATTGTCACACAGGAAAATGAGTGGAATTAGAGATCATCCTGTCAAATGAAGTAAACCAGGCTTACAAAAAAGCATTATATGATTTCCCTCATAGGTGTAATAAAAAATGTCACAAAATACAAAGGGGACTTTAAGAAAGAGGAAGGTAATTGCGGGGGTGGGGAAAAGAGAAGAGAAGAAGGATAAAGGTGGTAAGCTACAATAAAAGTGTATTAGATGCATCATGAAAATATCACAGTGAAACCCTTATTCTGTATGTGCTAATATTTTAGATGACATTTTAAAGTGATTTTTAAGTGACGTGAGTATGCTTAAAACTCTCTAGTGTCTTCCATGTCACTTGATGTTAAGAGCCAACTTAGTCATAGCCTCAGGACCTCCCTCTCCCTTTCTTCCCCATACTTCTCCACTCATCTGGGCTTTTATTTCCATGAATATTCCCCTCATGTCTCTGTCCCACTGTCCTCTCTGTCTGCAATCTACTCTCCCATGTCTAGGTGGAGAGTATATTCTATGAAGAGAGTATACTTTTCTCATGTCTCACTTTCTTTAGCTCTGTGTGAGTCATGAGAGGCAGAGACAGATGTTATAGTAAAAAACACCCCCACATTCCCTTACATGATGTGTCCTCCTCAGGCCAACAAAGTTCTCTGATCTATGTAGTTCTAAGTTGGTCTGCCATTTGCAAATGAGCTGTCTGTGAGTTTATAGGATCTAGTGCTTTCCATTTATACATCATGGGCCAATGTATGCTCCATGCTCAATATAACCACAACTGGGAAGGGAAGAGTCTGTCCACTTCTACCTTACAAGAAGAGGACAAAATTGGAATATTTAGATGCCATATTACATTTACCTGTTAGAGTTTATATCCCTGACAATTCCAGATGCCACAACCATCCCTGCTGACAATACTGAGACCTAAACAGTCTCTCTCTGATGATATGGCAATCCTTCCTTAGTAACTTTGTGTAACATAGCTACTCTTCCCTGACAACCATGGACACCAAGACAACCCTTTCTCTATGACCCCAGATAACATGGCAAACCCTTTCTGATGACCCCAGGTAACATGACGATAACCTCAGGTGACACAGAAACCACTTCCTGATGACCTCAGGTGACAGAGCGCTCCCTCCCTAACAGCCCTCTGTGATATAGCAATCCCTCTCTGACAACTCCTTGTGATATAGCAATCGCTCCCTGATGGCTCCAGGTGATAAGAGCAACCCCTTCCTAACCATTGATATGATATATCAATGCTTCTTTGACAATGGCCTGAGAAATAGAAACCATTCCCTGACAACCCTGTGTGATCCTTCATGACATGGCAACTGCTCCCTGACAACCCTAGGTGGCATAAAAA
Source organism: Dipodomys merriami (assembly GCF_024711535.1). NCBI lineage: Eukaryota > Metazoa > Chordata > Mammalia > Rodentia > Heteromyidae > Dipodomys > Dipodomys merriami. The sequence goes on from NW_027204381.1 coordinate 13,555,329, forward strand.
ACTATTCCTGATAACCCTGTGACAGAGCAACATCTTCCTGACAGCTGTGTGACAGTGTGACCCCTCCCTGACAACACCAGGTAACATGGCAACCTCTCCTAGAATGTGACAGAGCAACATCCTCACATCCCCTGGGAACCCCAGGGGACATGGCAACTCCTCTCTGACACCCTTCGCTGACAACTCTGACAACTCCAAGTAGCACAGTAATCCACTTCCTGACAACCCTTATGTCTTAGCAACACCTCTCTGATGACTCTGGATGACAGAGCAACCACACCCTGAGAACTCCAGATGACATAGCAAGCCTTTTCTGACAGCCTTGTGTGACACAGGAACCTCTCTCTGATAACCCCTTTAACACGGCAACCCCTCCCTGATAAATAACCCTTTTTGGCATGTCAATCCTTCCTTGACACTTCCAGGTGACATGAAAACCTCTCCTTGACAATTCTATGTAGGGTAGTAATCTTCACTCATAAACCTGTGTGAAAGAGAGATCATTCCCTTTTCTGACAACCCTAGTGACAGCATCCCTTCCATGACAACTCCATGTGACATAGATACCCCTCCCTGGAAGCCCTCCCAACAATCCTAGATGGGAGGACAACCCTTCCTTAACAGCCCTGCATGAAAGAGCAACCATGTCCTGACAATTCCAAGTGACATAACAACTGCTCTCCAACAACCCTCTGTAACATAGCTACCCTCTCTGACAACCGTGTGTGCCATGGGAAGATCTCAGGTGACAGAGCAACTCTTTTGTGGCCACCTTCTGTGACCCAGCAGCCACTTCCTGAGAACTCCAGGTAACATAGCAGTCCCTCCTTGTCAACCCCAGGTGACAGTAACCACTTCCTCATGGCCCTAAATGACAGAGCTCTCTTTACATGACTACCTTGTATAAAAGAGCAAACACTCCCTGACAACCCTAGGTGAAATAACATTCCTTTCCTGATGACCCCAAGAGACAGAGCAACCATTCACCCCATATGACGTGTTATTACCTCACTGACAAGATGTTGTGACATAGAAACCACTTCCTGACAACTCTGTGTGACAAAGCAACTCCTTTCTGACAATACAGTGACATGACAACTCGCTGACAACCACCAAGTAATCATTCCCTGGTGACCTTATATGACATGGTGACCTCTCCTTGGCAAATCTGACAGAGCAACCATTCCTTGACAATTTCAAGTGACATAGCAACCCTTCTTGACAGTCCTAGGTGACACAGCAGCTATTTCCTGACAAGCCGGTGTGACAGAGCAACCTCTCTCTGTTGACCCCATTTTATATAGCAACATCGTCTTGAAACCCATGTGGCACAGCAACTTTTCTCTTAAAACAGTTTGACATAGCAGCTCCTCCCTGATGATCCCAGGTGACAGAACAACCCCCTCAAAGCCCAATATTACATAGGAATCCCTCCCTGTTTCCTGTGACATAGCAACCCCTCCTTGACAACAGCAGGTAGTATAGCAATCTTTCCCTGGTGACCCCAGTTGACCCAGCAGTGGCTCCCTAACCACTCAGGGGAAGTGTAGTAAACCCTTTCCTGGCAATTGTAGACGGCATAGTAACTCTTTGCCAACAACTCAACAAGATGTAGAAATCCCTTCTCTTCTCTATCAACCCAGGTCACATAACGATCCCTTCCTGACAATTCCACACAATGTATCAACACCTTCTCTGACAGTCCCATACCACGAAGTGATTGCTCTTTTCTGGAAAATTGTATATTATATAACAAGTCATCCCCTGACAACTTATAAAACGACTTCTGATGACCCCATGAAATATCCTGACATCTTTTCTGATAACCCCCAGGTGACATACCAGTTCTTCCCCATAACCCACCCAACACAGCAAGCCCTCTCTTCTGAACTTCAAGACTCCAGTTTTCCTGAAATGTTCTTAAGAGGACTTAGCACTCTGAAATATAATATACTGTTTTACTTACTCCAGTTAGCTTGGGCTTTCAGAACAGTACCACAAAGACTGGGTGTACTAAATAACAATTCAATTTTTTTCTTATTGCTCTGGAGTTCTGAGGTCAAATTCAAGGCACTGACAGATTGTGGTGCCTGACAAAGACTGGCTTTGCATATGGCCCCTTTCGCTGTTCTCAGTTGTCTGATGGTAGATAGAGAGATGCTATGTCTTTTCCTCTTTTTCATCATGGGGTCCTAGTTTCATGACCTACTACTATGAAGATCTCATTTCCAAATATCATAATATAGGGGATTATATTCCTACATTAGTTTTGGAGGATATAAGGCTCAGTCACAGCACCCATTTGGGGACTGTGCCCTGATTAGAATGAAATTTCTATGAGGTAAGAACTTCTGTGTTATTTATTGTTAAATCTCAGTGCCTAGAACAATGACCCATATTGTTGGTGTCCAATAATTATTTGTCCAGTTAATATTATAGACTAAGTGATGTTAAGTGAAATGGACCCCAAGATAGGGACACAAGTAGTTTTTTTATTTCTTGCTATTGTTTTTAATGTACTTATAATGTACTATGTTATTTTTTTTGTTTCTTTTGTATGTTCTTTCTCCCACAGTATAACCCCCGTCTTCACTGTATTTGATTCCAGTGCCCTGTATCTTGTACATACATTTTTATAATTTGGTGAGGGGAAGGGAAATAACAAAATGCTTCATTAAGGATACAGGTTGACCCATTGTAACAATGAGATATACAAGACACTATGATGAAAATGAACTTTTCAACTTGGGGAGGGGGAAGGAGTTGGGGAGGTGCGGAGGAGGGGAAGGAAGGGATGGTAGGGGAAAAACAAAGGAGGAGGTAACAATGCTTGATAGGAAATGTACTCATTACTTTATTCATGTGACTGTAACTGTAACAGTATTTTTACAATAAAAAAACAGATTAAAAAAGAAATGACATTCATATTATCCAAAAAAATATTATAGACTAAGTTTTGTTCCCCCAAATTCATGTGCTAAAACCTTAACATCAATTGGACTGTAATTGAAGATGAGGCCCCTGGGCTGATGTAGTTGAAGATAAGGAGCTGTGTGTGTGTGTGTGTGTGTGTGTGTGTGTGTGTGTGTGTGTGTGTGTGTGTGTGTGTGTGTGAGAGAGAGAGAGAGAGAGAGAGAGAGAGAGAGAGAGAGAGAGAGAGAGAGAGAGAGAGAGAGGGGAGAGTCTGCTTGTGTGATGAGTTTGTGGGAGGAAAGTGGCACTCCCTACATTTCATCTTATATTCCCAGGGATTCCACAGAAGGTGGGTTCATTTTGTATTCCGCATTGGGCTAGGAGGGAGCTTAGTTATCTAGGACAGAGTCCTGGGCCTAGGAGGATGAGGCTCCCTGTGTCAGCTTCCAGGGACCTTGCTTTAGCCACAGGTGCTTGGCTCTGCTGGCCAACATGAAGCACCCCACCTGGTAGGAGTGTGTATATCTGTGTGCTTTGGTGCAAACAGATCTCTGCACACACAGGGCCCTTCCTCTTTAGTTGATAGCCTGGGGCTTTGGGAACCTCTTTCTGGCTGCAGCTGTGGCAGTGGTACTATCCATGTTCAAGGACAACTAACTCATGAACTCCTGGCTGGAGCTACCTCCTGACTCACTTTCCAAACAGCAAGGTGATGACAAAGGCTGCTTATACTGTCTCTGCTTCTAGGCTGGGCTGTGAACCCTGGATGTTTAAACCTATTTCACTCTAGCCAGAAAGCTTGAGGGGCTCTGGAGAACTGTATATTCCCACCAGGTAAGGTGCTTCATTCTAGCGGGCACAGCCAGGCTCCAAGCTGGGTGTGATTTTTTATTATTGCTGCCTATCTATTGCCCTCTAGGTCCAGGGTATCATATCCCAGCAGAGCTTAGGACCTCCTCCCCAGATCATCTGTATAGCTTACTCTAGGCTGTGGCTGGGGAAAATGTTAGCCTCTGTGAAGACACAGTTTCTGAGTAGCACAAGGCAGCCTGGGGGCCACATGTGTGTGGGTCCTATTCCATGCCTGTCCACATGTCCCCTCCCAGATGACTGCTTCTGTGTATACCAGTGGTTATTGGAGATCTGCTACTGCTGGACACTGCCGGTGCTCAGGGACAACCCAGGCTTTCTCTGCTTTGTGGTCCTTCCAAATCTGGTAGGGAAAACCAATGAAGCAAGCAAATACCAGACTATGTGGACACTGAAGGCTATGCGCCATGCTACTGTATGTTTGTGTACACTGTTTTTGTGCATTTGCATACCTAGGAGCATGTCTGTTTTTGGGTATGCCAGTGTTAGCTCTAGCAGGTACCTTGTCTTTAGAGGAAGATAGAGAAGAAAGGTTGACGTGCACAATGCACAAGAGCTAAGGGTCTGGGAAGATGGAGCACTGTGAGAGGGACAGTATATGAGGATTCTACTGACATGCACTTGGAGACAGAGCCATAATTAGGGATTCAGGTCCCTTAAAGACACAGATCAGCAACATGGGCTGGTAGAATAGCTTGGAGTATATCATTGGTCCTCACTTTGTCTTTGACTAGTGGTGTGTTATTAGGTTTTGTTTTTCCTCATTTGCAAAATAAAGATGATAGATTAGTTCTCAACTTGCCTTGAACCTTGACGTTGATGGATCTCAGCATGATCTCTGACCCTAAGGAACAGATTTTGCAAATAAGAGGAAAGATTCTGAAGTGCACAATACATACATTCATGTGTGCATGAGTCCAAAGGCTCCCAACTATGTCACTAGAGGAGAAAGAAGAGGAGGAAGAAGGAGGGGGAGAAGAAGTGAAGAGATTGAACAAAAAATGGACAAGATTGTTAGGCACTTAGGCCAGTAATCCCAGCTATTCAGGAGGCTGAGATCTGAGGATCATGGTTTGAAGCAGGCCTGGGGAGAAAAGTTTGTGAGACTTTTATTTCCAACTAACTAGCAAAATGCCAGAAATGGAGTTGTGACTCAAGTAGTAGAGCACCAGTCTTGGGTGAAAAATCTAAGCACAGAGCCCAGGCCTTGAGTTAAAGCTCTAGTATTGGCCCAAAAAGTTGGTGAGATTTATAACAGTGAAAAGGAAAGGGAAGTGGCAAAGATGAAGGGTAAGGGAGCAGCAATCATGGTGGCTCCACTGGCCCTGGTTCTAGAGTGCAGACTGGAGTTGTCTGATCCTAATGGGGCTGCCATAACAAAATGACAGAAATGGGGTCAGATTAAACAGTAGAAATAGATTCTTCCATCATTCTGGGAGCTGCAAGTCCCAGATTTAGGGTTTGGTAGGGTTGGATTCTCCTGCGACCTCCATTCTGGCTTGCAGATGGCTGCCTTCTCCTCTGTGTCCTCATAGGGTCACCTCTCTATAATGACTATGTTTTAGTAGTCCCTTGATATGAGTCAGCTGTAATCCTAGCACTCTGGATGCTGAGGCAGGAGGACCATGAGCTCCAAGCTAGCTTATTTTTTAAAACCCAAATAAAAAAGTAAAATAACAAGAACAGAACTTGTGCTACATCAGGTTGCATCCGAATGATCACCTTTTACCTTAATCCCCTCTTTAAATGTCTGGTCTTCAAGTATGATCATGTTATGAGGCACAAGATGGATGCTGTGTATGGGGGAATTAGGATTCATTATATGAATGTGGAGAACTTGATTAAGTGGCAGAAACTTCTTCCATTAAGACTAGACACAGGGAGAATAGCAGACACAGATACCAGCAGTCCCTCTTCTGGCTGAGCACACAGACTACTGCAGGGTGAGGCACCAGTGAGCTGCCTTGCTTAGACCTATGTGGAAGACCCTGGTCAAAGACAAGCCAGTCCCTTTGAATGTTGGTGAATGAGGCTGAGCACACTAGCCCGACACATAATTAGGAGAAGGCAGGGCTAGGTCAGGTGTGACAGTTTGTGCCTGTAATCCCAGCTTTGTGGGGAGTATAGAAAGGATCCATCACAGCTAATTTCAGGCAAAAAGTGCAAGCCTCTATCTGAAAAATAACGAAAGTAAGAAAGGCTGAGGTGTGACAGGCATGGCTCCAGTGGTAGAGTGCCTGCCTAGCAAACACAAATCCCTGAGTTCAAATCCAGGGCTGCCAAAAGGCCCCCTAAAAACAGAAAAAAATTGTTTACAGGGCTAAGCCAAGATAAAGACAGTGCTGTAGCTGTACCAGTCATCTGTTGAATGGGGACAACATGGTAGATATTATGCTGAGAGATGTGACATGTTCTAGGCTAGATTTGTAGACCCTTACTCTGACATGTGGACTGGTAACTAGATGCTAACCTATGGTATGAATAAGCACTTCTAGGCTGGAAGAGAGACTTGTACTCCTTCAACAAGAATGATAAAGCTGGTTATGGGGATGAAGATGAAGAAGGAGAAGGAAAAAGACCATGGACAGTGAATAATATGGAAATACATTGTGAATCCCAATGAAAGTTGTTCATGAATAAGGAGTTAGGGGGACAAGTAAAGAAAGTAAGACAGAAGGTTCTGATTAAAATATAATATATGCAAGCCTGAAATACCATGGTGAACCTTTGGGTATAATTAAGACATATGTATATGTATATATGTGTGTGTGTGTGTGTGTGTGTGTGTGTGTGTGTGTGTGAATGATAAAAAGTAAGACAGGTTCTTTAGGAGGGAAGACAAGTATCACAGAGAGGGGAGGGCAAAAGGAGAGAGTGGATGAGGATGAATATGGTCAAAACACTTCCTTTGCCTATATGAACATTGAACAGTGAAGCGTGTTGGATTTGAGAAAGGGGAAAGGGATAAAGGAGCGTGATAGAAGGGCTGAGTTTGATAGGAATACATTATAAGCATGTATGGAAATGTCATAATAAAACTTGCTCCTGGTACAACTAATAAAAGTCTGTAAAAAAATTGATCTGGATGTTTGAAGTCAGTCTCTGGCTATTTGCCCAGTTAGTATTTAATTTTGAAATTTCACATATTCTCCCAGAGTTGGTGTGGCTATTTACAAGATGCATTTATTTTTCCTGTTGGTGGACTGCATTTTCTTTCCTAGGCAGGTGAGAGGAGGATAGGAGAATTGGACATGGGCAAGGTTGTGGGTTTGGGATAAAGTCTAACCATGGTGATTTATTTCCTTTGCCAACAGTGCATTTGTGCAAGGACAAATCCTTAATGATGAAATCCTGGACATTGAGGTCCATTTTAAGGCAGAGAAATTTGGAGCAGATTGAGTGTCTGCCTTTCCACAAGTGATCATAACACATATGGTATGTAAGCTTGGAGTTGTTTTTCTGCTTGGAGTGTTAAGGATGTGGCTCCATTCCCAGCCCCCATGCCAGGTTCTGGGCAATCTGGACAATCTGTGGAACCGAAGAAGTTCTGCTCTTCTTTGCCTCTTCTTCCTCCTCAGCCCAAGCAGCTTCCAGCTAACTTTGCTCAGGAAGTAGGGCGGTTGCTTTCCTGCCTACAAATACAAAGAGCTGATTTTTCCTGTGGATAAGACTTTAATGCAGAGCTGTTTTAAGCAACCTTCACAGCATGCTTTAACAGCTTGTTGCATGAAATCATTCACTTGAATGGCTTTCAATGCAGGCTGATGCTGTGCCCTCCAAACCAATCCTTCTTCCTTTCACTCTCCACAGCTATGGCATCCCCAAGTCCAACAACCCTATACACCTGCCTGCCCTATAAGCTGGCCAGAACCTTACTACTTTACAGGCAATGGAGAGCACATGGTCAATAGCTATGGGAGGGGGCCAAGGTAGTAGAAAGCACACTCACAACATGGTGAGGGACAGAGCCTGGTAGGAGGCGGCAGGTGGCGAGAGGTGTGGCTGTAATTTCTCTCAAAACCAGGATGGACGTAGGAGTTACAGCTTGCAGCTAGACAACCCCATAACAGAAAATAGACTTGGAGCCAAGGCAGGTCCAAACAGTTCATCCTCCCAATGCCACATGGTGGCTAAGTGCAAAGATTTTTAAACCTCTGTAGGCCTGGTTGCTATCTTGGCTGTGTTGCTAACTAGCTGTCTGAACTCAAGCAAGGTGCCTCATTTTCCCCTGTCTGTAAAAGGGGTAGTACTGTACAGAGAGATTGTTGTGAAGGTTGGCAAAATGGTGTATGCACAAGGCTAGATTGCCGGCTGTTATAATTATTCTTTTCTTTTCTTTTTTGTGCCATTGTTAGGGTTTGAACTCAAGGCCTGGTGCTCTTGTTTAGCTTTTTCACTCAAAGGTGGTGCTCTATCACTTGAACCATACCTCTACATCTGGCTATTTGTTGGTTAATTGGAAATAAGAGTCTCCAAGACCACTAGGTAGGCTTTTAAAACGTAGTTCTTAGATCTCAGTCTCCTGAGTAGCTAGGACATTTGGATTACAGGAGTGAGCCATCAGTGCCTGCCTTTTCCCACTAGTAGTGATGTTGATCTCAGGCTTTGTACTTGCTAGGAAAATGCCCTATCACTTGATTCACACCTCTAATCCTTTTCCACTTTGGTTACTTTTGAGGTAGGGTCTGATTTTGTGCCCAGTCCAGCCTGGGCTGTCATTCTCCTACTTGTGATTTCTCATGTTACTGAGAAGAAATGTTTGTACACAATGCCCAACCATTATTTGAGCTGGAATCTCACGAACATTAATACATGGACTAGCCTTGGACCTCAATCCCCCAATCTCCTCCCTTCCAAGTAGCTAGGATTACAGGCTTGAGTTACCACATCTAGTCAGTTAGTTGTTTCCATGGTGCTTGTTTGTGAGTGTGGTTCAGAAAGGTCATCAGGCCTTCAAAGAGCCCAGAATCCTACTCAAGATGATGAAGTAGGAATTTTGATTTTTGGCCTCTTGGTTTCTGTAGCTTTTCTCACAAATCTGTATCCTTCTTTCTCCTTCCATCACTCTCTTCCCACCTCTACTCCTGCTTCTTTGTTTCCTCCAATTAGATCTCCCATTCAGTCTCTGTAGCCACCCCTGCTCCTGGCTCTAGCCAGTGCTGGCATGTGGAGGACCTCTGTGCTGGGTCCTGTACCAGCATGGCATCCTTATTTCCTTACAAGTCCAAAGACCCTTTCACAATGCCCTCCCCAGACTCAAAGGTCCCACCCACCTGCCCACCAGTACTTCTCAAAGGAAACAACTTTAGGGAAAAAGATGCTGTTTTAAATATAAAAGGCTAAGGCACAGTAAGACCTTATTAAAATACGAAGATATTAACAAGGTCTCCTTCCCCTCAATTATTAACAATGTACTTGTTCTTCAGAAAAGTACCCATGAAAATTTAAAACAGATGAAAATGGTTGTTCACTTAAAACTGCTCCGTTAATCTGTGAGTAATGTTTTATTCAGTGCATTAAATGAACACTGAAGTTGGACACCTGCTGATCAGTCTCCCCAGGGCACCACAGGCATATGGATGGAGAGTGATGGAGAAGGAGAGACCGTGGGACAGCTGAGGGCCAAACCAGGAGGAATTTTCTGTCGAATTCACTCTGTAGTCCCAAATCAATGGATACATAAGAGCTCCAATGGCTGGATTCTGACTGACAACATGGTGGCAGGGAACCCTTTGCCTAGGTGGAAGAAGAGAGGAGTCAAGATGGGGAAGAGGTGGTAGGGTCTTTGTCTTTTGCTGGTGCTATCCATTGGTGGCTCTACCTCATCATACCACATCATTATCTCATTTACTTCTCATTATAGCATGGTATGAAGGGAAGCTGAAGCATTTCAGATCCAGATCCAAGCAGGGCAGAGGAGGGGAAAATGGCTAGCAGTTCTGATTCTAATGGAAGGCAAGCCAAATGGGTCCAGCCCAAAGTAGGTGGGATTGTGTCTTCAGCACATATACAAAAAGCTGGACTCTGGGGTAGTGGACACCAGGGTACCAGGCAGACATGTTAGCCAGACTGCATAGATTAACTGTGGGTTTTTTTTCTTTTCCTATTTTTTTTTTTTTTGGTGCATGATGCTTGTATTCTCTTACCTTGGCATGAAACTAGCCTATTAAGTAAATTAATGGAGAAATAAATCAAGCTTTTTTTTCCTCAGGAGGCTCACAGAGGCCTCACCCTTCCTTCTCTCAGAGCCTGAGGTGTGATGCTTCATGTATTGAGTTACAGCAGGTAATGCAACCAAGGAAGACAGTCCTGAAACACTCACTGAGCATCAATGTCTACAGACCTTGGGGTCTCCTCTCTCTGGAGGACTGAAAAGTTCTGAGGAATCCTAGCACTCGAATCTTGGGTGTCACAGAATGGGTTTTCCCACTCATTAGTCAAACATGTTTGTCAACTGGATCTCTGCTCTGGGGCAGTACTGAGGAAACCCTGGGCTGAGTCTTCTGCATAGCAGCTATCTCCTTAGCCAGTGCTGTTTCTCTCCAAATAGCCTTTAAAACTGGGCCAGGGGTGAATATATGTAGGCAAGGTTTTGGAAGAATGGAGTGGCTTGAGAAGAGGCTGGCCAATGGGGGAACCCAGTTTTTTACCTTACTTATGGGGTCATGTATGTCAAGTATGTTGCCAAGTGTGGGCTGCTTGAGGAAGGAGCCAGCGCCACCAATGGCTACCAGTGAAGAAAATGTAGTTGAGAAAGAAAAATAGGGTAAGGAAGAGGTGTGACTCCTGAGGAAGAGTGAACAATGAGACTCATGGGGAGTCAACTTGAAAGCACACAATTTTAGACTTGGCAGAAGCTGTGAGATTTCTAGTAAGCACTCAGTTGTTTATGTAGTCAGTGATGCTTGCTGTAGATGAGCATGTTAATAGTGGAAGGGTTGGGAAGAAAGTGATAGGAAACCTATAAGATGCATTCTTTTTTTTTTTTTTTGCCAGACCTGGAGTTTGAACTCAGGGCCTAGACACTGTCCCTGAGCCTCTTTTGCTCAAGGCTAGCACTGTAGCACTTGAGCCACAGTGCCACTTCTGGCTTTTTCTGTGTATGTAGTACCGAGAAGTTGAACCCAGGGTTCATGCTAGGCAAGTACTCTACTACTAAGCCACATTCTCATCCCAAAAGATGCATTCTTAATAAACAAAGGGTTTAGGGAAAATTCAAACAATGGCTGCTGAAATGGCCTCGTTGAGATGTACATGTTGAAGGAGAACATACACATACAGGTCTGTGGAGTAACAGGAGTCTATCCAACCCTTGTTCAGGAACAGCGATGTGTTGGTGGTACCTGAGTTACAGAGGGGCAGACTCCTGAAAGGGTTAGGGAAGACTGGGATAATACTGTGAAGGACAGCTCCAGGATGACTGGCCCACAGTAAATATGATTTTACTCATGTTTTGAAAAAGCCCAAGGAAAACAAACACAAGTTCTTTTTTATTTATTTATTTTTTATTTTTTTATTTTTTGTCCGGTTGTGGGGCCTGAACTCTGGGCCTGGGTGCTGTCCCTCAGCTCTTCAGCTCAAGGCTAGCGCTCTACCACTTGAGCCACAACGCCACTTCTGGCTTTTTTCTTTTTGCTTATGTGGTGCTGGGGAATCGAACCCAGGGCCTCATGCATTGCAAGGCAAGCGCTCTACCACTGAGCCACCTTCCCAGCCCAACAAACACAAGTTCTATGTGGGATAAAATAGTAGTCCAAAAGCAGGAGCAGCAAAAGAACTCAGGAAGCACTGGAATGGGTTTGATGGCAACTTGGTAGTATGACAGCACGCTGATAGCTAAGAAATGGTCAGACCAGCATTGGGAGATCACTGGATTCCTGAATTCAAGTCACACAGAATTACAATCAGAGTATTGCAGAGATTGGTTCAGTTTCCCTGTAGAGAAGGTACCCTGTAATATGATATGATACAGTTTGTGTCCTCTGCCCACCTCCAGGAAAGAGATGGGGGGCTTCCCTATCCCTAATGTATGTGATCAAGTCTGTGAATTTTGCCAATATATATATTATGTTAATGACCATCAGTCAAGATATCCTCTGAAGTTTTCTTCTCTGACTTTAAAGTTACTCTTCTTGCCACTTTCTTAGAAGCTCGAGATTACTGTTTTGCTTTTCTTCTTACAGTTTCACCTATGCACTTGCCTCACAAATGGCATTTGACAGTTGGGGTCACAGAGTGCATGGTGGATGGTGTCCAGCTCCCTTCACTTAGTGTAATTGATTTGAACAAATGCAAGTTGCAGGCATTTCTTTCCATGGTTGAGTAGGACTAGTTCATTAGATGGACATAGTAGCATGTCCATTTGTCTGTTTTTTAGAATTTTTCTCCATATATTTTTTTAATAAAGAAAGCGTCTATAAATAATAACCTAGAAATGTTAGCCAGCTCTTGTGTCTCACACCTGTAAACCTAGCTGATATCTGAGAATTATGGTTCAAAGCCAGCTCATGTAGCAAAGTCCCTAAGTTTTTTTTTTTTTTGGTCAGTCATGGGGCTTGAACTCAGGACTTAGGCACTGACCCTGAGCTTTTTCACTCAAAGCTAGAACTCTGTCACTTTGAGCCGTAGCATCACTTCTGGTTTTCTGGTGGTTAATTGGTGATAAGAGTCTCACAGTCTTTACTGCCCAGGCTTTAAACTGTGATCCTCAGATCTCAGCCTCCTAAGTAGGCTAAAGGTGTGAGTCACCTGTGCCCAGTTCCGAGATTCTTATCTCCAAGTAGCCACTGAAAAGACAGAAGTGAAGGTGAAGATATGCCTCAACTGACATGTCTAGGCTCTGAGTTCAAGCCTCAGTACCAGCACAACAACAACAACAACAACAACAACAACAAGAGAAATTCTATGTGGACACATATTTTCATTTCTGTTAAACAAAAAGCAAGGCATGGGATTTGGGGTTCACAAGGTTGTATGTATAATTTTACATGAAACTAACAGGCTGTTTCCAAAGTATTTGCCTCATTTACATTCTCACAGTATGTAAGTTTTAGGTGTTGAAAGAGTTAACCTGAGGTGAGAGTTCCATCTATTTAACCACTTAGATAGGTGTGTATATCTGGGCATTTAAATTTTAGGCATATTGGTAGGTGTGTACAACTATGTCTTTTACACATAGACATGGGATTGGAAATGGTATTCATCAGTTTCACATCACCTAACACAATACCAGACCAACTAGCTTATTAAGAGAAAAGGCATATTTAGTTTGCAATATTGAAGATTTGAGGATATGGTGGCCTACCTTAACTAGGTTCTGGTAGTGGCACATCATAATAGAAGTGTGTATATAAACCAGATGTTCACATCTCAATCTGAAGCAGGAGGGAGGGAGAGAAGAAGAAGAAGAAGAAGAAGAAGAAGAAGAAGAAGAAGAAGAAGAAGAAGAAGAAGAAGAAGAAGAAGAAGAAGAAGAAGAAGAAGAAGAAGAAGAAGAAGAAGAGGAAGGAGGAGGAGGAAGAGGAGGAGGAAGGGGAGGGGGAGGGGGAGAGGAAAGAGAGGGGGAGGAGGGGAAGGGGAGGAGGAGGGGGAGGGGGAGGGAGAGGAGTGGAAGGAAGGGGGAGAGGCAGGGGAAAGGAAGGGGGAGAAGGAAGAGAGAGGAGAGAGAGAGGGAGGGAGAGAGGGAGGGAGAGAGGGAGGGAGAGAGGGAGGGAGAGAGGGAGGGAGGGACAGAAAGAGAGAGAGGAGAGAGAAAGAGAGAGAGAGAGAGAGAGAGAGAGAGAGAGAGAGAGAGAGAGAGAGAGAGAGAGAGAGAGAGAGAGAGAGAGAGAGAGAGAGAGAGAGCGAACCAGGGTCTCACAATCCCCTTTTAAAGTATCCTTTAAGTCTTCAAGTGCCCTAAAGTGATCTCACAAAGATCAATTTCCTAACATTTCCTCTACCTTCCAATGATGGCATCCTGGCTACCAAGCCTCTAATGTATGGGCCTTTGGATGGTACCCAAGATCCTTCTATAGAGTGGAATCTAGAGGTTGCTTTGTAGTGCTATCTGTAGTAGTGGCCCAGGCCCAGATGACTTGTGTGGACTTGGACACATCCACCTCATGATCCTGGATGGAGTGGTAGAGTATGCAGGCAGCTTCTTCAGTCTTCTCCTCTATCCTTAGTAGTAATAGAAATCTAATTCTATTTGGGAGAGTATTATGCCCAGTTTAATGGACAAACCCGGTTCTCTGAAGAAACTGCACTTTAGTGTGCTTGTGATACTTGTTGAGTGGACTTCTAAGAAATTCCTTACAGGGAAAGGGAGGACAGGGGATTGGCCAGAGCCCAATTTACTTTTTCATTGTCTTCCTTGATGGAACAGGAAATACAGTTTAGCAGTCCTGAGGCTTCCCTAAGAGAGGGTGATTTAGATGACTGAGGCCAGCTTCATTATAGACGAGACAGAGCAGAAGCTATTTAGATCCCACATGGCCCTTTGAGCTGCCAAGCTAGTTCAGCCTGCTACTGTAGGCTGCTGCTCTTTAAACCTATGCATGGGAGGGCCAAGACAGGTAAGGTGATTCACTATTGTGTATCCCCTACGCATTATATAGCCTCAATACAGAATACTAGTTCTTTCTAAATAATCTATTTGATCTCTGAGTAAACAATACAGTAGACCAATTGAGGTTTAGATAAACTTAAGATTCATATAGAAACAAAATGAGCAGAGATAGTTTAGCAAATTCCAAAACCCAGGTGTATCAACAAGTGACAAGGATTATAATTCCATTTTAAAGCTGCAACAACTACAATGGTATTCTAGTACATAGATAGGAAGTCTGATAAATGGAACAGAAAACAACATCCAAAAATAGAGCCAGGAACCATAAGGAAGTTTAGAGTAGTGTGAAGAAACTTCATGTATTCTTAAATTAGTGGGGGAAAAGATAAGCTATTCAGCACAATATGTGACATTGGCACAATAATGTAAATATTTGAGAAAATAACTGTTGAATCGACCAGGATATTAATGGGCGTCCTAAACTCAGATGTATTCCAAACAGATTATATGAAAGCATATAATTGGCAGGCAATTTGGTTATGGTCTCAGCATGGGAAAGAACTTTCTAAACATGACAGTAAACAAAGAAGGAAAACCTAGAAATCATAAAATGAAGATTTGATAAATTTGACCACATAAGAAATAAGAACAAAATTCTTCTTGCAAAACTCAAAATAAACAAAACCAAACAACAGAAACCTGGAGGAAATATTTAGAACAGTCAGCAGGAGAAATGCAAATTAGGAATTCATTGAAATGCCATTTTTCCTAGCTGATTGTTAAGGATGCTGAGCTGGGAATGTGCCTTTTGAGGGTTGGCACAAACAGACCTGTCATACTTTGCTGATGAGTTTAGTTTGGTGGAACATGGGAACTTTTCAGGAAATTCCCTTATTTCAACATGAGTAAACTGAGGTTTGGATAATCTGGAATTGATTAACAGGTCTCATTCCAGGAACGAACTCAGCTGCCTTTTCTTTTAATATTACTTTTTAATTTTATTACTACTGTTATTTACAAGGTCAAAACAGAAATTTCTTTGATTTTTTAAAAAATCTTTTTATTATTAGATATTTTTAATCTTTAAGCTGTTATACAAAGTTGCCATTCAACAAAGCAACCTGTGAATGCAATGTGTGTTGATCATTGTCATGTCTTTCAACACTCAGCCTTCTTATCCACAACCTAGCTCCTCCCCTTCAGCCTGTCTTCTTCCCTGTCCTTGTCTCCCTCTATCCCTGCCTTCCTTCCAGCACCATGTACTGAAATGTTCAGGGAAGTGTGAATAAATCCTGGTCCTTAGGTTTTCCATTGGTTTCCTGCAGAGATGGACATCAGAGGGAACCAGGCCAGTGTGTATCGGGTCCTGTGATCAGGAATATAAGGATAATCCAGCATTTTTGATTATGCTCAGTCCTTGGGTGTTTCTGAGAGTTAGGCTGCCTCTCATTTAAGTGGGAAGACTGTACTGAGAAGCAAATTCACTAATGGTGGTATTGAGAAACACTGGATCCCAAGAAGCTACTTGTAAGCCATTCCACATGCAGATGATAGGGAGGCTGTGGTGCTGTTTGATGCTGATGCATGGCATGCCATGCTTTTTTGGCCTTACATAGTCTAGAGAAGAAGTTTCTCTCTCAGAGAAAGTAAGACAGAGTCAACGCTTTGAGAAAGAAGAGGCAGACCTTGACAAACTGTCATCAAAAGCAAGTCCTGGAGGGTATAGGGATTAGAAATAGGATAAAGGGAGAAAGACCAGTGAGGCCCAGAAAAGTCACCTCAGCTCTCCCGGTGAGAGCATCAGGCTGGAGAAGGCTGACAGAGAAGGGATGGAGAGCATACTGGGAAGGGTGTGGTGTATGCTGGGTATACCCTTGGATGTGGGAGTCAGGAGCATGTGCAACAAGTGGTAAGAAGAATAGATAGCAGCCACCAGTCTCTTGGTAGGTATTGAGTCCCGCATCAGGGACTTTTCCATTGTCCTTTAAGAACCATAGCCTCCTTCAACTTTTCTAATCTTAGGCATATTTATGGTCCCAAGGCTGTGCTTTCTACAAAGGGCAGCCACCCATTCAGTAGCCACCAGCCAGATTTCAAGGGCTTAAACTCCTACCATGTCTCTTTCACTGAAACATGTTCCTAGAAACATGTACTTGTTTATTTGTCTATGCAGTGATCGGTAAAAAAATTGTATATATGTGTATGCCTGTGTTAGGGTGGGTGTGAGGGAGAGTGTAGAAGAATTCTGCTCTGGAGAAACTCAGAGGTCAAATATCTCACTATGGCTTGAATGTGTTCTCCAAAGTTCATAGTTTCAAACTTAATCCTCAATGCAGCAGCACTGGGAGTTGGGACCTCTACAGGGGATTAGATTATCATCGCTCTGCCCTCATGAATACTATTATTCAAGACTAGGTAACTTGAGAAATGATGTGTTTGGCCTCCCCCATACTTTCCTTCACTTTGTTTCCCTCTCCTCCCCTCCAATTTCCTTCTATCATTTCTCCTGTCCTCTCCTGTCCTCTCCTCTCTTCTCCCTTGTCTCCCCTGGTGAACCTTACAATTGCATCACTGCTTTTCATCTCATGAGGGAGGCTACCAAGTCAATCTCCAGGGCATAATGCTCAAACCCACACCTTGTCTGCCTGGTATCTTCATGCATTCTTGACAATACCAACAACCTCCTTCCCCTTTCTATCTTCTTCTTTTATTGGCTGTTTCCAGAATCTGATGGGTAAAGTCTACAGGGCACTGGGAAGACTTTCATGTTGTGGGGCTTCCTGTCTACTGACTGAAGAATAGATGTGAATCTCATTCTCCAGGGCTTCTGAGAAACACATAGACCTGCGTTCTCAAGAACGCAGCTTGCTGAGAACAAAATGAGCCAAGGAGTCTGTGCCAAGCATATGGCACCTCCTCCATCCCTTCTGGCATAGGGCCTCTCAAATTGGCACCCTGCTCTGTTGTCTGTAGTTCGCCCACCTCTGTCTTAAAAGAAACACGGTCTCCTAGGCAGGGCAGTGAGGCTGAGGCTCAAGGGTATGTAAAAGGACAATGGTGACCCTTTCTGAACTTCCCTTTCAAGATGAGGTCTGGACAACCCTTCCTCATAGGTTAACCCTGAGAAGTCAGGAGGAGGTGTCTTGGCAGAAGGCACATGACCACTCCCTAGCTGCTCCTCTGAGCCCTCAGTCAGCCTCCTGCTTGAGTTTCCTTTCATTCCTACCCTGCCCCCCTCCTCTCCAGAAAAGAAAAGCCTGCCCAAGGCTGCATGCATATTCATGCCACAGAGGATACCATAGCAACCAAAGGCAACAAAAATAGTTTTGTGGCAGGTGCTGTGAGCAGCAGTCCTGCCCCTGAGAAGTGTGCATGAGCCCTGGAGACAGAGCCTGCTGAGCCCAGGCAAGAGCCTCATAGGGTCTGTCCCAAAGGATACTCTATTTTGGGTAAAATGAGGGCCTTGACCAACATGGACGCCAGAGTATGTATTTCAATCTTGCTTCTGAGTTGTTATGTGCATTAGAAAATATAGCCTGTCCCCTGAGTTCACAGGCAAAGAAAGTGTTGTTTTGGTCTGTTTTCCACTGCTGTAGCAGAGTTGTTTGTAAGGTCAAGAAATTTTAGCCAGATGCCAGTGGCATATGCTTATAATTCTAGACACCCAGGAAGCTGAGGATCTGAGGATCCTAGTTCAAAATCAGCCTGGGAAGACAATTCTGAGAGATTCTTATCTCCAATTAATCAACAAAAACCTGAAAGTAACTGAGGTGGTAGAGTGCTAGTCTTGAGCAGAAAAAGCTAAACAAGAGTGCAAGGCCCTGAGATCAAGCCCAACCACCCACTCGCTCATACACATACACATACACACACACACATACACACACACACATACACACACACAAATAAAAATAAATAAACAAATATCTCTCAGTTCTGGAGATCAGGAAGCCTAAGATCAGAGTGTCAGTGAGGTTCTTCTTGATGTGTTATAACCTGGTAGTGGGCATCACCTGACAAGACAGAGCATGGATTTCTCCTCTTCTTATAAATCCATTAATTCTTCCTTAGGGTCCCATCCTCATGACATCATCTACCCCTAATTATCTTCCAAGGGTCCTAGATCAAAACACCATTATGGAATCCATTTGGGGATCAGGTTCCTATCACATGCACATGGGGGGTTCACATTCAAGTCATAGAAGGTTTGGTAATGGCAGGCAGCTCTAAGATCAACCATATAACTTGCATTTTTTTGTTCCAGTTTTGGGGCCTGAACTCAGGGTCTTTTTTGCTCATGGCTATTGCCATTCCACTTATAGCCACAGCTCCATTTTTGGCTTTTTTGGTGATTAATTGAGAAAAGAGTCTCATGGACTTTCCTTACGGGGCTGGCTTTGCTGTGATCTTCAGATCTCAGCCTCCTGAGTAGTTAGGATTGTAGGCATGAGCCATTGGTGCCTAGCTTGCTTTACATTTCTAATAAGGATTCTGGTAAGATGATATAATCTCTAAAAGTGGCTTTAGAGTTTGAAGCAGGTGATCTGATGATCTTGTTTTTGGATACATATCAGCTTAGCAGCCCAGAGGCCTGGGTTATGACTATACTGTATCACAGGAGATATGGGAATTAAGATCATGGGCCACTTTGTGTTTGCTTTCACTTGCTGCCTTCACTTTCTGTATAGTCTCAATGATCCCTTCTGAGCCATCAGTAAAATGCAAGGTAATCACTTCTGTTTGAGGAGGCTGGATGGGACACAGGCTTCCTGATCTAGTTGAGAGATCTTGTTGTGATATTGTGTGACTTTTGGGCAAAGTCACGCAGGTGTCAAGAATGGAATTAATTTCATGGGGCAATTGTGAGGATTAAGTAAGATACACAGTGCAGGTGAGTGTCTGGCAGGGGGGCAGAGGGAGAGAGAAAGATAAGTTGTAGTTATGATGCACAGCTGGAGGGATTTATGGGGATTTAGTGATTCCTCCATGTGTGCAATAGCACAAATGAGCGTTCTCCAGGGGAATTATTATTGCTAATAGTGGTGCTGCTATAGCTGTTCCACCTGGGTTTTCTCTGACCTTTCAACCCCACATATACAAGGGAGCATTAACTCCCATTCTTGCATTGTCTCTCTCAAGAATAACCTAAACGTTATCCACCCCAAATGTGCTTGGTTATGGAGAATGGAATTGCAGCAACGTAAGACAGTGCCACAAATATACAACCTGCCCTTCATCGTCAGCAATGAGTCTCCCACACATTCAAAACCCGACAGTCATCACCGTGTCTCCATCAGAGGAGTGAAAAGGAAGGGAGAGGAAGACAGTTTTCATCTTGCAATGAGTACAGGGCCATCTGGAAGGAATGAAACCTTAATTAAGAACAAGGATGGGAGGGCAGGAGAGGGAGCCAGTGTTGAAGTGGAGGGAGCTCATGGAGTTTCTATGCTTTGAGAACACTGTATCCAGACCGCAGCAGGTGATGTAGCCAGTCTTCTGGTGATTCACTAAAACTTTTGGTGGCAACTTCACTGAATAGCCCTTATACTCCTTGCTCTGCACCAATCTCTGGCATCAGGACTTGGCGCCTGTATTTGTGGTTCTTGGGGTACAGTCCTTGGACTTACAACATCAGTGCCACCCAGTGTGTGTTGGAGCCATGGTCTCCATTTGAGACCTACCAGAGGAGAAACGCCTGAGGTAGGCAGTGCTCTGAATAGAGGTACAGCACTGTCTTAAGTCCACCAAAACATCCAGGAGAGTGCTAGCATTTGAGAACTCTTCATCCAGAGTAGCTTGCAAATCTGCCCTCTTGCATGAGTGTGCAAAGGGCTGTAGCTTCGGTGCTAGACAAGCCCAAAGTTAGCCAGTCGAGGCCCAAGGATTTGGGATTTTGAGAAGCTTGGTTTTTCTAACATAGCACCTATCCTGAAGAACATTTTAGACACCAGAAGTAATATTGGTGATTGTTGCCACAAGTTCCTACTTCCAAGTGAGAAAAGAAGAAAGGAAGCCTTCCACCATCCTCGTTTCTTCTTCCCATTTCCCCCAGATATTGCCATGATGCCTCCTCATATTAGGCAATTAGTAAATATAACATTAATTATAGTCTTCTCAGTACTTGTCTCTGTACAGCTCCTTCTAGCACATTGTCCATTGTCCCTTCACCAGCAGATATAGCACTGAAAGAAGCTGGGGTAGGTGTGTATAGTGTGTTTGAACCAATAAAACAAGAACAACCTCTGAGGCATCCTGATTTTCCTATCTATTTGCATTTCCCTATCCTAATATAGATTTGCCAAAAAGCTTCTTTAAGATCTTTCAATCCATTGGGTGCCTGTGGCTTACACCTGTAATTCTAGCTATTCAGGAAGCTGAGGTCTGAGGATTTGCAGTTTGATGCCAGCCCAGGTAGAAAAGTTCCTGTGAGATCAGTTGATGTTAGGGAAATGAACCCTAAGATATGTATTCAAATATTTTCTTTATTTCAGATGATTGTTTCTAACACATTTATAAGATTTCTTTGTTGCTTTGTATGTCCCTCCCTCACGGTATAAACCCTGCTTTCACTGTATTTGAGGTTGGTATAATTTGTGGAGGGGAAGGGAAAAAACAAATTGTTTAAATAGGGATACAGGTGGATCTATTGCAACAATGAGATGTACAAGTTGTTATGTGGAAAAATGAACTTTACAACTTTGGTGTTGGAGGGGGAGGATTGGGTGGGGAGGTGGGAGGATGGAAAGGGATGGGAAGGGGATACAAAGGAGGAGGCTACAATGCTTGATAAGAAATGTACTCATTATCTTGCCCATGTAATTGTAACCCCTCTGTACAGTATTTTCACAATAAAAAATAAAAATAAAAAAATAAAGAAATAAAGAAAAGTTCCTGTGAGACTCTTATCTCTAATTAACTGTTCAAAAGCCAAGTGGCACTATGGCTTAAGTGGTAGAGCACTAGCCTTGTGCAAAAAGAGACTCAGAGGCAGTGTCCAGGCCCTGAGTTCAAGCCCCACAGCGTGCATGCACGCTTGCACACACACACACACACACACACACACACACACACACACACACACACACAGATCTTTTAATCCAAGCAGCTAATTCCTAGCATAGCCCTAAGCTAAACCCAACCAGAAACCCTCCCTGCCACCACACACACTTGTGCATGCATTCACGTCCATATATGAAAGACAATACTTGTTCTTTCTCTCTTGGTCCAGTGGCCTTCTCTAGACAATTGTCTTGTCGATGTCTGTGAGAGGAATGGCTGCCAGAGGGAATGGTGACCTGGTACCAAGGGCAGGAGGGAAGTGTACTCTGTCTACCCTGGAGTCAAAAGATTCCCAAGAGCTGAGGGCAATTTTATTCCTGTTTTCTGCTTCACATTGAGTGTGAAACACCAAGTGGACAAATGACTATCAATACATGCCTGGCTGTGAGAGAGCATACGGCTCACTTAGCTGCCTTGATATTGATTTTCACCTGCTTTTGTTGATGAAGCTGCATTCATAAGTAGTGATGAATCCATTAGACAAACATGGAACTCCATTATTTAGACTGTTTAGTAGCTAGACATGATGTGGGAGGCTCTGCCTGAGGTAAGGGTGGATGAATAGACACAGACTGAAAGTGGTAGGGCCTGGAGAAAGAAAGTCCCGGGATGTCTAGTTACCCAGAGAACATTACTTGGGGTGGCTAATGGATATTACCACTTTTCAGACCTCTAGGTTCTATATCTCCCTGAGGTCCTGAAGATGAAGGTTAGAGGGAGATCAAACCAAAGAGTTGATTTTCTCAAGATCTCCCTCCTTAAGCTACTTTGTAGGGGAGGTGGGCTTTGATTCCCTCTCATCAAATACTCAGAAATGTGAAATGACTGTTTGGGCCCTCACAAAAGCTTCAGAGCTCAGACATGAACCTAGGAACCCAATGTCCAATCCAATTCTTGGACTGTATTTTAGGGGATGAAGACTCTCTGTTCCTTGTGTTGTGGGAACTACACTGACTTTTGCTTGTAAATTGGAATGAAAGCCCCAGGGTATGACAAAAGTCAGAGATTTGGATTCTCATGTTCTGGATTGGAGGCAAGGACTGAGAACATGGGATCAGGGCCCATGCAGGCACAAGTCTCCATGAAGTGATGTTGTACTTATACCTAGGAAGGAAACACAGGATGGTGACATATTGACAGGGCTGGGAGGGGCCAGTGTCTCCAGGCCTGGCCCTGATTGAACAGATAGAATGAAAGGGAAGAAGACTCCACCATATCAGGGTTGCTTAGTGCTACCCTGGTGGCTACCTTTGCAAAACTGTCAATGTCTTCAAAGTAAGCACAAAAGTATAGATGGCAGCAGTGGAGCATGAACTCTGCACTCTCCAAATAATTGCCCCTAACCACTTGCTGTGCTCTGCAATGACAGAGGGAATGGAGGCTGGGCTGGTAATTTCCCCTCCTTTCCCTAGGGCCCTACTGGAAGGATCTATGGTGGGGACAGGTCGACTGCTACCTCTCCTGTATTCAAGATTTAGAAATAAAGGATAGAGGCGATTTAGAGCAAGCAGGCACTGGAAGCTGAGGACACCAGGCTTGCTCTGCAGACCCTCACCTCCTGTAAGTTCTTCCATTTGCTTCACAGCTTGTATTCATTGCACAACACTGACTGGAACCTTCTGTAATGGTTTCCCCTCTGCTGGAATGTTAGCCTTGAGGGCAGAGACAGAGAACCTGCACATTTTGTCTTCCCCGTGTGTCTGCCCCTATGTCTGCCCAGAGGGATCCTCTGCTTAAAATGCTAATGTCTGACTTCTCACTCATCGGCACTTTGAATCCTATAGCCAGGAACTTGACTCTACAAGGAACTGCACATGCAGCTCACCACAAAGATATCAGCACTAAGAGAAATCTACATGTCCTTGTGGCAAGGCAGTGTCATATTCAGATCTGTTAGCTCCTAGTGATGCTGGTGGGTGAGTGTTTGGCATACTCCTCCAAAGACTCCCAGGGTCATCCTGGAGGTAGGGAGGCCTCCTTAGCCTGTTCAGGGCTCTGAGTTCACTGAGGGCCCTAAGGACGGTCCCTGAATGCAGGTAGTCCTGCCTGAAGTCTGGACATGAAGGCTCAGAAAGATGTCCATGCTCCTATGTGCCTAGTAACTAGGGTGAGGTTCACCTGGCCAGGTCCTGTTCTACACAGTAATTATGCCCTCCAAAGCTGGCCTGCTAATTGCTTTTGCTATTTCTGGGCTCTGCCCCTCCTGATCTGTCCTCCTGCTGGAGACAGAAATAACCCAGTACTTGGCGGGTAATTATCGCACTGCACCTCCAGTGTCAGCAGACACCGAGCAGCAGATACGGATACCTGACTCAGCATGTGGGGCTTGACCAGAATCACAGGGAGATGCCCATCTCTGGCTAGGGCAGCAAGCCATAGCTCCACAGCCCCCATCCCTCAAAGAACATGCTCCCCTTTCTCCTGTACTGAATCTGTGCTTGAGAAGTGTTTTCTTTCTTGGTAATCTTTACCTCATTTGTACCTCACCCTCCTTTATCATGTCTCTCTTTCCCCTCTCCAGTTGTGGAAAAGGGACATGATGAAGGGAATAGGGAGCCCATGAAGATTGTGTGTTTCTGGGTTGATGTTCCCCAATATCACAACTAGTTCCTAGTTATAGTTTCCCTCCTTTCTATTAGTTTGTGGATGAGACAGAAATTCAAGTACTGTGGTTAATATTGGCGCACACTCCCTTAACTTCAGGAATGGCTGAATATGAGAAGGCCAGCCAGTGAGCACCAGGTATTCATTCTCTGGGTGGCCCTGGGCTTGCTGGAAGAGGTAAGGCCTGAGCTACTACCTAAGTAGACAACAACATCCATCTAAGAGCACAGAGCAAGTACAAAAGTTGGGGGAGCCAGGTCTGCAGGCTCTTTCTGAATAGTGCATTTGATAGAGGCAGAGACCTCATCTTTTCCAAAAGATGGCTCAGTTAAGTCCTTTCCCTCCTATAGTCTCAACTTCACAAGCGATAGCTGCAAGGATGGGGAGGAGCAAAGATTTTTCTACCACTCAGGTTAGGGCCTTGATTCAATAATGCTGAGGTGTTTTCGCATCTGAGTCTGAACACTGCCTAACCTCACTGCTTCCTTCGGCTGCCCATTGCTGAGCAGGGGACATGAGTTTACCCCTTTGCTTCAACAAATATGGGCTCTGAATAAATCACCATCCTAATTCTTGAGGCCAAAGGGCACTTAGCCTATAGCTCAACAGCTCTTAGGTTTACACTGGTCAGTGTGGTATTCTGTGATGTTACTGGCTGAGCCATTTCTTGGGCATGTGGCAGCTGCTGCCTAAGCTTTGAGCCATCTTTCTTTCTGTCTGAGTTCTGGTTGTTCCTATTGCTGCAGTGAGGCAGGATCTCCATTTCAGGGCCTCAGTCAGCTGGCACAGTGCTAGATATTGCTCTAGATAATTGGTGCTCCATTTGTTCCTTGTCATTTATTTAGCACCTACAGTATGCTAGCACTGTGTTATGAAGTAAGATTAAGGGTTGAAGGACATAATTCATATTTGCAGGAATCTCAGTAGAGAGAGAACAAAAGATCTAAGCCCATGGACTTCAGAGAGTCACCTTCAGCTTAGGTTGGACTAAGGGCTCATCAATGTGTAGAGAACTGATGTTGTAAGGTGAGAAAATAGGCCTCATTTTGAGAGGTCCAATCTTAGAGTCTTTATTAAAAGGCTGGAAACTGCATAGTGGACTCCCATCTCAAGGAGCAGCAGCCAGCAAATACACTTAACACTGAGCCTGGAAGGTGAGAGAGGAAAGAAAGAACAAAAACAATACCGACAAACCAATTCAGGAGAGCTGACTTGGGATGCTATGGTGATCGGAGAAGAGCCAGGAGCCAGGAGCCAGGAACACAGAGACACGTGGCAGGGTGTAATGGCACCTGAGCTGGTCCTGGCCTAAATAGGGCCAGGTCAGGGGGTAGGGTCTCAGGAAACTCCCAGTCCCAGGCACTAGACTGACAGGTTTAGTAGCCTATCATCCAAATCCCTGTCCTTGACTCCAGGGATTCAGGCATGCCTATCACCTGGGAGGTAGGGACTTCACCATCTCCTACCATGAAGACAAGATGCCATACCCTACCATCCACCATGTGACCGAGATGGCACTGGCCAGAGCTGATTGCCCTATTTCACTTAGAGGTAGGGAATTTGATCCAGTTTAGAGGAAGAAATACTCAGGGGAGGCTAGGG
The DNA here is from genome assembly GCF_024711535.1 of Dipodomys merriami. Classification (NCBI taxonomy): domain Eukaryota; kingdom Metazoa; phylum Chordata; class Mammalia; order Rodentia; family Heteromyidae; genus Dipodomys; species Dipodomys merriami. The sequence continues at coordinate 13,580,926 of NW_027204381.1, forward strand.
AGGTTCTAGCCATACTTCCTGTTCTCTTGGATAAGGTTTCCCTTGAGAAAATTGAGACCAGGCAGGATTCGGGACTAGTCAAGGCCACATCTGAATATTGTGAGCTTCAAGATAAGACTATTTTGATACTGTAGATCTGGCATGGATTAAAGTGGAACCAATTCAACAGTGATACCCACTAGACACTAGGTTGGAAATGAGCTTTACAACTTTGGGGGGAAGGGGCTCAGCCGGTAAAGTGTGAGGAAAATGAGGGAGGGGGTAACACTGTTCACAAAGAAATGTACTCATTACCTTACTTATGTAACTGTAACACCTCTGTACATTACCTTTATAATAAAATTTAATTAAAAAAGTGGAATTCATTATTTCTTCTGATGAGAATACAGGGTAGGAAAAGTACAGCTCTGGGATTCTGGACATCTGAACATAAGTTTGCAAAAGACTTTTCAGTGCAAATGAAACTTGACTCAGTGCAGCAGGAGGTGATGGAGGAAGCTCAATACTTCATTCTGTTCTCTCTTGTTGACATACGTTGACATAAATTGAGCTCAGATGCAAACAACTAAAGCAAAACCTACATATGGGCCTATCCAGGACTGTCTAGAGCTGCTAGAAAGCCATCATGGGATTTCACTTTTATTCTAGTCCTTCTTCCAAACTGTTCCTATGCACCTCAAAGCAAGTCTGAGACTAGGTAGGGACAGAGAAATTGAGCTACTTCCCAGATCCACCCTCATAAAGAAAGGCTATCCATTTTATTCTCCCTTTTATCCACACCCCAGCTTCCCAGCCTCCTTACAAATCTGAATCCCCATTGGAAGGATGCTAGTCAGCCACTCCTCATCTGAAAAAGACAAGAAAAAATAGTCTTCCATTCATGCCCAGGGTCCTCTTCTAGGTGCTGAAGTCACTCTCCTCTTTAGGAGAGACAGGTGCTGCCTCCCAGACCTATATAAATCAGTCCAGACTGTGGGATCCATTGCTGGGAGATGATAGGATGTTTTTCTTCAGAGGAAGACTGTAATTGTGAATTTGTCACCAGCAGTGACATGGCAATGAGCAATTAATTCTGGGGGACTTCCTGCCTGTCACCATGCATTGCTCCTGCCCTGAACAGTCCCTCTTGCTTAAAAAGCTCCTAACCCCCTTTGAGTAGATAGGCTAATTTGTTTTAGATCCAATTCCGTGGAGACAAGGGCGGTTCTCCCTGGCAGAGAGCTGCTGTTGAGGTAAGGAGAGGTAAGGAGATGGCAGTGTCAGCATTCCCCCAAACCAGTCAGCATGTACTATATCCAAGCACACCTGCTTTGTGGGGGCAGGCATCATTAAGATTCCTACTTTAGAGGTGGGAAAACTGAGGCACAGGAGGGTCAATCACAAGGCCCTTGGACAGTGGCAGAATGAGATTCAAATCTAGCCGGTGTTCCCCTGGAATGTGTGGCTGTCACCATAGTCTTCCTCCTGGGAAGACAGACAGGCTCATCCTGGAACTAGACAGACTGATCCAAAGCCAGAATAATCCTCATAGGGTATGCATCTTTGGGAAAATTATTTCTTATTTCTTAAGCCCAAGTTTTCCATTGGGAAACAGGAACAGTGTTATCTATTTCCAATGATAGTCACGAAGGTTAGGTGTCACTGCATGCATTTCCCATTCTCCATCCCACTCCACTCCTCCAGGACCTCAGTCTCCTTCTTCCTTGGATGGCATGACACAGCATCACCAGCACTCCACTGGGTAATTGCTGTGCACTCAGTTGTTGTCAAGAATAACAATGAAGCTGGGTGCCTGTGGTTCACACCTGTAGTCCTAGCTACCCAGGAAGCTGAGGTCTGAGGACCACAGTTCACTGCCAGCCTGAGCAGATTCTTATTTCCAATTAACCACTCAAAAGCCAGAAGTGGAGCTGTGGCTCAAAGTGGTAGAGTGCTAGCCTCAAGCAAAAGAGTAGTGCCTAGGCCCTGAGTTCAAGCCCTAGGACCAGAAAAAAAAAAAAAAAAGAATCCCACTGATTTCCTATACCAATGTTTACCTCTTGGTGGGTGCAAAGTCAACAAACACAACCAGAAGGTCATGGAGTAATGAGAAGCTTATTGCTTACAGCAAGTGCAAGCGAGGAGAGCACTGGGATTAATTCCCAAACACAGGAGGCAAGGGGTTTTGGGGAAACTTATGCATCGTCATAATGGGAAGACTTCTCATTACATGTGTGTGTGGGGCATTCCTGAGCATGAATCAGTTAGCCATCATGCTTTATACATTCTATGTTCAAAAACAGTGGGTAAAAAGCACTCTTGGAGCAGGGAATTTAGTATTACAATGAGCAAAGTTCACTCCAGGTCACTCAAAAGTTTGACTCAGAGATTTGGGCTGGTTTAAACTGGTTCTATGTGATTTACTCTAGAGGGCTCTATCTGACACAAACAAATAACCAACTATAGGGGATGCTGGCACTCATTAAACAGGTAGCATCTTTTTACCTTGAAGCACAGGTGCTTGTCCTTAAAAGCTCCTGCTTGGCAGCTACCAAAATGACAAAATCCAGTTCTGAGCACCCTGAGAATTTGGAACTCAAATTAATTTTTTTCTAGCAGCCATAAAAAAAGCTCACACTAGTGGCACCAGCTGCTGTGCATCCTGCAGGTACCTTGAGGTCTGAGCATTCAGTTCAGCTGGCTCATCACAAAGAGCATCCCAGGGAAGGCTTAGAGTACAAAGGCAACCTAGCTCCATAACCTGCAACTTCCGCCTGGGTTTGGAGTGTGGACGATCCATAGGGAAGCAAGAAAATGCTTCATGTGTGGAATGTGAGGAAGGTTTACTGCACTCATTATGGTTTTTCAAAGCTCATATTAAAGTAAGTTATGAGCCTCAGGTGGGAACCCTGGGTATTCTTGGGCAAGTGTCACATTTTTTAATTTAATTTTTAAAAATTATCTCCAAGTAGTTGTACAAAGAGAATCTAATAAAATAAAATTTATTTTTTTCCATCGTAGCAAAGTTATTTCATATATATATATATATATATATATACACACATATATATATAGTAAAGATACTGTACAGAGGGGTTACAGTTACATGAGAAAATATAACAATTTATGAGCGCAATGCATTTTGATGAATGCATCCCTTATTGATAATCACACTAGCATTTTTGCACTCTCCAAGTCCACAAACATTGTTAATATTTAAAATTCTGTCTAGGTTTATTTCCTCCTGATTATCTAAAAATTTTTTATTTTTTTTATTTTTGTCAATCATGGGGCTTGACTGCCCCTCAGCTCTTCAGCTCAAGGATATTGCCCTACTACTTTGAGCCACAGCAACACTTCTTATTTTCTGATGGTTAATTGGAGATAAGTGTATCACTGACTTTACTGCCCGGGCTGGCTTTGAACTACAATCCTCAGGTCTCAGCCTCCTGAGTAGTTAGGATTAGAGGTGTAAGCCATTGGTGCCTAGCAAATTTTTTTACATGGGCTGAAGGAATGGCTCAAGCAGTAGAGCACCCACTTAGAGAGCTTAAAGCCATGACTTCAAAACCTAGTACTGCCAAAAAAAACCCCTATCTTTTTAAAGTTAGGATGATTAAGTCAGAATCTAAACACAGTCCCTTCACAGCATGTGAATGATCTGTGTCCCAGATCTCTCTGCATCTGTGTCACTTCATATCTTCTCTCCATTCTTTTTTTTTTTTTGGTCCAGTCGTGGGGACTGAACTCTGGGCCTGGACACTGTCCCTCAGCTTTTTCAGCTCAAGGCTAGCGCTCTACCACCTGAGCCACAGCACCACTTCCGGCTTTTTACTTTTTGCTTATGTGGGGCTGAGGAATCGAACCCAGGGCCTCATGTATGCAAGGCAAGCGCTCTACCACTGAGCCACCTTCCCAGCCCCTTCTCTCCATTCTTATTCAACCCAACTTTTTATTAGGAAACTGACATGCCTTGTAGAACTCCCGAAGTTTGGGTTTGGCTGATTTTACGCTAATCATGCTCTTTTTTAATTAATATAATTTTATTGTTATTAAAATTACATAATTTTTATTATTATTAAATTATTGTTATTAAAATTATATAATTTTATTGTTAAGATGTTGTACAGAGGGTTTACAATTCCATGTCAGATAATGAATGTAATTCTTCTTGGACAATTCCTTTGTTTTCCCCAGTTTCCCCCTTGCGTCCCTGCCCATAAGTTGCATAGTTCATTTTTTACATAGTATATGTTGAATACCATGACTACATTTGTTCACCCTTCCTTTTCCATTTCTGGAGGATTCCATTTTTTATCCACAATGCATTATTTGAGTGGGTTGTCTTAGACAAGTCACTGAGGCTGGGCCTGTTTCTGTACTTACCCACCTAGAATTCTAACTCCTATGATTTGTGGATCTATAATAATTTCTGCTGAGATTTCATGACTAGTAAACACCTTTGGACAGGAGGAAGAAGAAGTCATTTGTACTTGAAAGGTCCTGGCAACCTTTTAAGACCAGAATTCTACTGAGAGGAAGGTAGAAAGATGATTTGGCCTCCTCAGGCCTTTTCTAGACAGCTGCAGCTTAGACCAGAGTAGAGAAGACATTTTCTGTTCCAAGACTGACTGCTGTTTTCATGCTGCCTCTCCAGGACATCTTCTTGAGGTTGATATGAGAGGCTAGCTGATGGGCAGCCCCAAGGATACTTCCCTGCCAACTGTGTGATGCCTGCATTCCCTGTCTCTGGCATTGCCTGTAAACTGCATCTCAACTAGCCTTTTCCTCCACACTCAGAGAGTTGGAGGAGGTTTTCTCCAAGCAGGCAGTGAGTAGAACTGCTGGGAGAGGAGAATCATTTTGGTTAGACGTCCTTGAAAGTTTTGGGGATCTCTGCCTTTCTGGCTTTGCGTAGGAGTTTCTGTTGCTACATGAGGTTTGGAAGGTTTCTATGGAGTCTGTGGGTTAGGAGGACTGAAACAAGAAGGAAGGTCCAGAGCCATATCAGTTGTATAATTTTCCCATGTTTGAATACCTGATTCTGCACTAGGGCACAGCAACAGGGTCAAGTCTTTGAATTTTCATTCATATAGCCAGAGCTCAGACCCTTTCTCTTCTTTTCACAGGTTGTGTGAAGAAATTACTTGCCCTCTCTGTGCCTCTCAGTTTCTTCAGTTCAGAAATGAGAGGAGAATCCTCCATCATGAGCTTGTCAAATTGACTGATAATGGGACACAGGAATGCCACATTAGAGGCACCCAGGAAGTGAGATTGGCACCATCCATCCACAGTTAAGCAGGTCGGCTATCTGCTGCCAGTTTGCCACCAACAACTGGTTATTCTCACTGACTTAAAAATATCTGTTCTGTTTGTTTTTGGCAATGCTGGAGTTTGAAGTCCAAACCTCAAAGTTGCTACAAAAATGTTCAGCTAGGGCTGGGAAGGTAGCTCAGTGGTAGAGCGCTTGCCTTGCATGCCTGAGGCCCTGGGTTCGATTCCTCAGCACCACATAAGCAAAAAGAAAAAAGCCAGAAGTGGCGCTGTGGCTCAACTGGTAGAGCGCTAGCCTTGAGCTGAAGAGCTGAGGGATAGCGCCCAGGCCCAGAGTTCAGGCCCCACGACTGGACCCAAAAAAAAAATTAAAAAAAAAAAAAGTTCAGCTACTTGAGCCACACCTCCTTTTCTTTTCTACTTTAGTTAATTTTCAAATAGGGTCTTGAATTTTACCTGGGGCCAGCTTTGAAATGCAATCCTCCTACATATACCCCAGTAGCTGGGATCACAGGTGCCATGCTATGGGATCTCACTAACATTTTACATAGGTTGACCTCAAACCTTGATCTTCTATTTTTCTATTTCTTGAGTAAATAAGATTATAGGAGTGAGCTACCAGGCCTGCTGGCTGTTTTTTGTGTTCATCTTCTTGTTTATTTTAACTTTTTCATTCATTTTTCAAATTGTTGTTGATCTTATTATTTTTAGTCTAGCTATTTTCCCTTGATTAAGATATTCTCCAAAATCAATGATCAGGCAAATATCTATCATTTTACTTATTAATTCTACATTGATTATCTATCATCTATGCCTCATCTATCATTTTTTAATCTATTTCTCATGCATCTATTTCTAATCAATCTATATACACCTCTTTGTCAATTATATATCTTTTATCTATGCATCGATTTCTCATCTATCTATGTATTTCTTTCTATCTATCTATCTATCTATCTATCTATCTATCTATCTATCTATCTATCTATCTATCTATCTATCTTCTACATATTACCACCAGGTTCATCTGTAGGAGAATATATATATATGTATATATATATATACATATATATATATATCAAGTAGACTTATTTGTCTTACATGGCAATAAAACCTCATTTTCTTTTTTTAAAGTATTTATTTATTCATTTCCCAGGAAAACAAAGGGAAGGAAGAGTCAGCATGTGTTACAAAAAATGATTAGAAAAGGGGAAAGGAAGTACTTGGGTACAGAAAAATCAATCATGAAATAAAACACCCCAGGGCTGAGATAATCAAAGCCCAAGGGAGCTTTAGAGAAAGAACAGACAGGTACACACTTTCCCACCCTCCCTCCCCATAAATTAAAGATTTCTCACAAAGCTTTGATTTCATTAATTCATCTGTCTCCTATTAAACAATCTTGTGGCCACTTTGACATAACTTTTCTTGTACCTATGTACAAGTTCCTGAGTGACTTGAACATACATTCATATTCCCTTTCCTGGTCTCCTGACCCTACTTTCTACATGGAAAGCCCCAGGTGATATTCTCTAGTATTACAGAACAAGTAGCTTTGGTCATAAATGCTATATTTGGTGAGAATTACATAAAACCTCATTTTCAAAGTATCAATTCTAGTATTGTTATGGTGTGAAGGTTAATCAGCTGGTGATGACCAATGGAAGTACATGTCTTTCTGAGTTAAAAAGACACAATCAAGTGCAAACTGAGTCCCTGAGGCAGGTGTTCAGAATTGTGATGGAACTGGAGCCTTATACTCAATGCTTGTCCTATACTGTGAACGCTTTGAACTACAGGCTCTTCCGTGACAAGTGACATTCATTTTTACAGGCTTTCCCATCTTGCTGAGGTGACTTGAGTTGCGATATCTGTTTAATCAGTGAATTTGTTGTTGTTCATGGGGCATGAAATGGCCTGGGCACTGTCCCTAAGTTCTTTTGCTGAAGGTTAGCGCTCTACCACTTTGGGCCACAGCTCCACTCTGGCTTTTTTGGTGTTTATTTGGAGATAAGAGTCTCATGGACTTTCCTGGTGGGTTGCTTTGAACTGTGATCATCAGATCTCAGCTTCCTGAGTAGCTACCATTACAGGCATGAGCCACTAGCACCTGGCAGGCACAGTGATTTTTGTTTCACAGTTACCCATTTGTCTTTTTAACAAAGCTTTCTTTCTATGTTTGCCAGCCCAAGTCATGGTCCACTGCCCCAATCTTATACTACCTGTAATCATTAATTCTTCCCACTGCACTCCTGTGGCTTCGGGAATGGGAGAATGAGGTGCACAGACCCTTCATCTCTGTGACTGCCTCTCTGGTCCAGGTGCTGTCCTTTTCTTGAGCATCCCCTTGGGCCTAACCCTCTCTATTCCATTTTCTGTTGAATGTGCCTCTAGGATGAGATAGAGTCTAGCTCTCTCCCACATGGTATCTGCCTTGCTGCCTCCATGGAGCTCAGAGTAAGGGAGACCCAGGGCTGCACAGGCCGAGCCCAGATCTCCATAGGAGGTGTTATACTCTGTGGTCCAGATGCTGGAAGCACTCAGGAGGCCTGGCATCTGGGCTGCACTAGCTGTGGTGATCATCAGCTGCTTCATCTTTCTGGATTTAGTTGTCCAGATCTGTGACACATCTGAACAAAGCTAGCTAACTTCTTCTCAAGAAGGGATTCCAGAAATGTCTACCTTTATAAGAACTTAACAGTAGCTACAGATAGATAGGTAGCATCTATCTAACAGTGTCTATAGATAGATTCTTTTTTTTTAAAATTTTACAAACAATTAGCAGTTGGGTGATGGGTGAAAGATACTGTTAAATTTACTGAATAAAGGTCCTGTTACCTCTGTCTCTCTATTTTTTGGTGCTGTTGAGTGGAGACATATTGGAGGAGAGTAAATGTTGGGTATAGTCCAAAAGTGAACGAGAATGGGATGGACACTAGCACTTCCCCTCCCCCTCCTTGCCTTCTTCTAGCAGGTGAGGCCAGTGACAGATGAAGCTGGGTAAATAGCAGATTGGTTTGGGGTTGAACGAATGAGGTCTCTTATGTTACCTGAAATTGTCAGACACAGGAAATAACTATTGTCAAAAGCTATAGAATTGTCCTTAGAGCAGTCTTGACTAGTTGTCTTATTTACTGTTGGAAGGGGAGAAACAACTGCTTGCCATTCTCCATTCTGGAATGTTTGGCTCTGTTGGAAAGGCATGCTAGGACAGCAAAGGAGGCCAGGTTATGGGAAGGATGATCCTCAAAGGGTCAGCTTGTTGCCTGACCAAACCTTACTCCTTAGGATCTGTGCGAATCTGACATCCCCTTTGCTTGGTTCCCAATGCTCTCATATGAAGATATGAGGACCATGTTTCTTCTTGCATTTTGTCTCCTATTCTCTTCCCAGACCACTTTTCCTCTGCTTAGATGTCTTTACATTGCTTTCAGCCCACAGGAGGCCCACTGTGTAATGTGAGGGCTTTGGAATTAGACGTGAGCTCAAATCTGAGCTGCCCTACTTACTTAGCAGTGTGGTCATTGGTAAGTAGTATATCTATTCAGGCTTCAATTTTCTAACTACAGAATATGTCTTTAGACCTATTTCAAAGGGTTATATGAGGATTCAATAAAATGATATGTAAAAGATTTAGGTCATGGCTCAATATATTATTGCTATTTTAAAATGTTCCCTCTCATCTCTAATAATACTTGCCCATTTTTCAATTGGTTCCTCCTTTCTTATTTTTCCAGGTCTAGCTCACGTCCACTTTTTTCTAGAAAGCTATTTTATTAGCTTTACATTACTATGACAAAAATACCTGAGATGATTAACTTATAAAGAGAAATGATTAGTTAATAGTTTGAGTTCTGGGAAGAGTAGTATATGATAGGGAAACACTTAACCATGAAGCAAAGAGAATGACCTCTAAGACTTTCCACAAGGTCCATCTCTTAATAGTTCTGCCACCTCTGAAGGCCAAGCTTTACCATGTGGCCTTTGGGGACATTCAAGATCCAAACTGTAGTATCAACTATGACTAATGTCATGAATGATATTCCTTTCCTTTCCTTGAGAACCCCATAGAGTTTGAGCCTATTGTCCCATATAACTAATCCTATAAATTAATCCAACTGTACACAGTTACTGAGCACCAATGGTGTGTCAGAAATCCCTAGGGTTTCTTCCATTGAAGGTCAGTTCCTGAGATGAGGGTCTGTGTAGAATTATGATGAGGTGGAAATGGTAATATGTATGTGCTCAGGTTTTTGAAGTACATAACATATTTGCAGTGATACAGCTCAAAGGTAAGGACATAAGTGAATATTTCCTTTCAATTTTGTAATTGTGAAAAGAAATATGTAACACCAAATCTACCAGTTTAGCCATTTTAAGTGCATAGTCACCAGCTCTAAGAGCATTTGTGTTTAGCCCTCCCCACTATTCATCTCTAGAACTCTTTCATATTGTAAAATCAAAATTTGTGCTCACTAAATCACTACCCACGTTACTATATCCCAGCCCCAGAAATTGCTGTTCTAGTTTCTATCTCTGAATTAGTGTTCCAGATACGTCATATCAGTGCAACCCCACACTATTTGCCTGGCTTCTTTCACCTAACATAATGCCCTCAAGGTTGATCTGTGTAGTGGCAGCTGTCAGACTTTTCCTTCCTTTCTTGGGCTGAATAACACTTTATTGTGTATACACACACATGCACGCACATACGCACACACACACACATACACACTCAGGTTTTGGCTTACTGTGAGTAATGCTGCTATGGACATAGGTGTGAAAATGTGTATTTGATTACTTGTTTTCATTTTTTTTTCTTGAAAGACAGAGAGACATAAAAACAGAAAAATAGAGATACAAACTAGGAAAGAAAGAGAGATAAATCCCCCCGCCCCTACCCTTGGGCCAGAGCTATTCTAAGAACTAAATTCTCCCTTGGATTGTGTTGCAATGTGGTCATTAATTGCAGAAACAATTATCTGTTTTCTGTCTGTGACCATGCCAAGTGAACCATCACCATTTTCAGTGCATCTGAAAGGCTAGGAAGAAGATGCCCAGAGTGTCCCCAGCAGGCTGGAGGGCCACCTCCAGAGTAGCATGTGCTGCAGAAAGGCTGGAAGATACAGTTTCTCAGGTCATGGTAGATGTACTTGTTAAATGGATATTTAGATCTGAGTCCCTGGATAATTTCTTCTGGGCTCTGATATGTGCATGTGTTTGTTTTTAGAAACCAGAGACCCAACTCCTATAAGGTGATGCCTCACAGATGCACAAGTGGTGATTTTGGGGAGGCAATGCCAAAACGTCGTGCTGGCTGTGATTTCACACTGCACATTGTTCAGCGGATTGTGGATGAGAGGTAACACACAGAGCATGTCATGTAATGCCAAGAACTCAGTCTTGCGTGTCAATATCAGAAAACCACTTATTATCCACCATCAGTCACCTGTGCTTCCAGACTTTATGTCCACTTTGGAGCTTAAGATCCTGTTCCTTCAAATGCCAGTTTCCAAATCTCAGGTCCTGAGGCCAGGTTCCACGTGGAATGTCGTGGATGAGACAAATGCTTTGCTGGCAGTAGCAATGGGTCTAAAAGATGTTTTATCTTTATCTCTTGCTAGAGCAATGCCTTCTGGCATTGGGGAATCTCAGTGCAGCATTTTTTTTAATCTAGAAAAATAGTGCTAATTACTTAGTACCATTGTCCTAACACTGCACAGAGAATAGATGCCGAAGTGTTTTAAGCAGGGCTTAGAAGCAAGGCCACACTACTCAGGGCCTGTTGTTCCTGATTGGGGCAAGCAGAACCCCTCCCCCTAGGGCAGCTCTGGGTGGGAGGAGGAGCCCCAGCACCCTGCAGCAGCTTCCCAAGCTCTCAGTGGCTTTCTTGTTGGGATCACCCTGCACTGTGTCAACCTCACAGTGCTAGAGTCCCATTCTGCTGTCTGGTCCCTCTAGCTCCTTTGGGTATAAACACCTGGTTGTCTCATTCTTAGTGTCCCTCTCAGGGGCTCTCAGGAATACAGTTGAACACATGGAGCACCCTCCTGAGACCCTAAATACTTACTGTGGGCCAAAGTATTCAGTGAAGAGGTTTGGAATTAAATTATCCCCAAAGGCCATGTGTTAAAGGCTTGATTATAAGCTTCAAGGAAATGACTGGTTCCTGAGGACTTTGACCTCACCAATAGTTTAATAATCTAGTAGGTTCATAGTTTGATGGGCTATTGGGAAATGATGGAAGCCCAGTGGGTAGGACCTCATTTAAGAGTGTGGTTCCTTGGAGCTAAATCTTGTCCTTGACTTCTTCACCTCTCTCTGCTTCCTGTCCACTGGGTCTGCTCACTGTTACTTTGCTCTGTTTCATAATCCCCACTGTGATGTTCTGCCTCACACTGACCAGAAACAATAGAGCTAGTGGCCCTGGGCTGAACTCTGAAACCATGAACCAGAAGAAATATTTACTCATTTAAGTTGCTTTCCTCAGGTATTTTATTACAGCATTGGGAAGCTGATAATATAAGATGCATCATACTAATAAATTGGTATGCTGAATTGAAACCCCTTTGTACAACTACTTAAAAATGGAAAGCTGGTAATTCATTGTTGGAGATGAAGCTGATGTAGGTTTGCAGAGAAGCAGAAGGCCAAGGCTAAAGTCAAGGAGAGAAAGCCATGAGGAACAGGAAGTGAGTGACAACTGACAGCGATAGAACACATCTCAGATAAAAGATCTCTGTGCTAAAGGGAGCCATGTGGAAAAGGGCTACTGGGGTTAGAATAGAAGCCCAGCTTGACTTGCTTCAGAGTGAGATGTGTTACTCACAGAGCAATTTGTCAGGATCGTGTAGAAGGGTGAGTATGGATGGTGGTGTCAGAGAAACCTGGATTTAAACAGCTTCAGATTTTCGGTCCTAAGGCTCTGTATAGCTCTCAAAGCTTCAGTGTCTTCTATTATTATTATTGTTACTATTATTATGATCATCATCATTATTAAGTTATCTTTAAGTAGTTATACAAAGGAGTTTCGATTCAATATACCAGTTTATGAGGATAATGCATCTAGATCAATGTCACTCTTTTTATCATTCTCTTCCTTCTCCTCCATCTCTCCCAGCCCCATCCACTTCCTCAATTTTCCTAGTTCCATTTTCACACACACACACATATATATATTAAACATTTAGACTTCACTTTCTTACCTTTCCTCTCTTCATTCATCTATCCACTCCCTTTAACCACCACATCCCCCTGACACCTTAAGTACCAGCTTCCTGATGTTCATTGTTAGATTCAGTTATTTTGTTCAAAGGAGTACACCATTGGAATGCTCCCTTGCACATGCCATACTTTAGTTAATAAGTTTGTGTACATACGTATCTGACTCCATATGTGTTACATATGCATTTGTAAATTAGATCTAACTCCCATAAATGACCAAAAACATACATGCTTGTCTCTCTGGATCTGATGTACCTCACTCATCTTTTTTCCAGGCCCATCCATTTCTTTTCAAATGATGTGAATACCATTGTTCCTGATGGATGCATTTTATGTATTTAACTCATATATATTCACTATGGTGAATAGTGAAACAATGAGCATGGGTGTGTTGGTGGCTTTACTGCTCCTGATTTGTAAACTTTTGGATAAATGCCCAAGAATGGTGTTGCTTCCTCCAAGGTAGTTCTGTGTTTAGTTTTCTGAGGAATCTCCAAACTGCTTTCCACAGTAGTTGTGCCTGTTTATAGTCCACCAGCAGTGTGTTAGGGTTCCTTTCTCTCCTATCTATACTAGCATCTGTTGTTTGTATTCTTATTAAAGTGATACTAGTGCACCTTCTTCACAGGGACATGAGGATCAGGTGGAATTAATATACACTAAGTGCTGCCTTCCTATTCCTCACTCCCTCTGCTTATCTCCTCCCCTTAGTACTCCTTCCCTCCATCTCCCTTCCCCTCCCCTTCTTTCCCTTCTCCTCCTTTCACCTCTCCACTCTTTCCCTCAGTAAGTCTGGCAAGGCATTTCTCAATGCCTAGGGATCAGTGTCTGTCTTTCCTTCCTCTGGGGGAGGGGAGTTTTTCAGCTGATAGCCCCACTCCTCCACTTACTGGAAAAGAACATCTCCATAGCAACCAGTCTGCAGCTCTGTCCTTCCTTCTTCTCCCAGGCTAGGACCTCAGGCCCCTCAATAGCCAGTCTGCTTCACGGGAGTAGCCAGTCTTTCTTCCCAGTGGTGCCTAGCAGAAGTGCATGTTTGTCTTGACTCCAGGTGGTCCAGCCAAAGCAACTCAGATCTCCAGCGTGGATTTCTCCTCAAGTGAGTGTGTATGCTCTCTGTGAGCTGGGGAAGTTAAGAGAGGGGAATGGTCACTGCATCTGGCAGTTGGGGGAAGTGAAATATGTCAGCAGATCTAAACCTCAGCTTGATGTCTGTGTCTTTTCTAAGGAAAAGGGAAGCTGCCACAGGAAAAAGGGGCTAACCATCAACAAGAGATACAACTCTTTATCTGGGGCCAAATTCAAGCCAGTTTTAAATAATGCAATTGGCTTTTCAAGAGTGCCAGAGTCCCTGATGGGAGTTAATAATGGATGAGTCTTCTTCCTGTATTCCTACTCCCTTCCTGGGATTGCAGCACAGTTAGTGCAGCACAGAGCTTGTTTTGTCCTGTCCTGTCATCACACCCTTGTTTTGGCAAAGGATCATACAGGAAGGAAAAAGAGGAGAAAGATGGGCAAGAGAAGGAGGGAGGCAGAAGGAAAGAAGAAGGCAGGCAGATAGGAGGGCAGGCAGGCAGGCAGGTTCTCTTCCTCTCCTGGAGCTAGTGACAGACGTGGTCTGTGCTGTGCACTGACTGGAAGCTCCCATGGATCCTGTGGGCTGGCAGGTGGAGATGTGAAGGGAAGATTGATCAGGTCAGCCCCAGGCACATTCAGGGATGATCCAGACTAGTAAAAGGTTCTTTTCTCCCACCTTTTAACTCTTCCCAGCCCTATTGTACCCCAAGAAATTGGTGTAAGAGGTAGCTTCCTTATGCCATTCTAGGGATGCCTCTACAGAGGGCCAAGAAAAGAAAGGCCAGGACATCAGCCTCTCCTCAGTGTCAGGGTGGAGGAGGTGAGCCTCCCCTAGGTTTGACTAGAATGTGCCTGGAGCCTGTTGGGTTAATACACAAGCAAGAGATGAGACAAACATAGAAGGTGACCGTCCCTCTGAATCAAATTGAATTCTTTTCTGGCCACAGGAGAGAAGAAAAGAGTTGGGATCACAATGATCAAGGGCTTAGCTCCCATGATTGTTTAGTAGGCACACACTGGCTCTACTATTGCCATCTACCTGGCTGGTGGGGCACAGGGAGCCTTTGTTTAAAGATGATCTGCTCAGACTCTAGCACTCTGTTTTTCCCTAGCACTCTTAAATTCTCAGTTTGGGTCAGGGCTGGGGTTCCCAATGTTTCCCTTTTCTTGGCATTTAGCATGAGTTCTAGTTACTAATCAGCATTCTAGGGTGCCATGCCTGACAGAGGGACTCCCAGTTTTGGTTATAAGGAGTGTCACTGGGCTCCAACAGGCAAGGTTGCCATTGTCTGAACAGGCTTGTGCACCATATCTCACCATTTGCCATCACAGTGGGAGATTTAGGCACAAGTATACCCTCAGTGTGTGTGTGTGTTGTGTGTGTGTGTGTGTGTGTGTGTGTGTGTGTGTGTGTAACAACAAAAAAGAGGCCTGGGAAATATGGACACCATTGCCCTGCTGTGACCTTCTGAAGGGATGCCAAGCACATCCTACCCTTTGGGCACAGTGTTACTTCTGCTATCAGGATCCTGGAGGATGGTGGCAAAGAACAATTGTTAGCATGGGGTAATTCTCCATACAAAGTGGCAGATTAGTTGAGTAGAAGTTGATCAAATATAATATGCTTTGAAGACAAAAAAAATAAATGAAAATCTCCAGTGGCTGGTGGTGGCAAGGCATTAAAACCAGCATTGTAGGACTATGAGATAACACTTCAGTGGCTGTATGTGTTCTGAATGTGTATATGTGTACACTTATGCATATATGTGTAGATTTGTGCCTATATGCATGTGAATGCATGTATACTTAAGCATGTATGCATGAGTATAGATGTATGTATGCATGCACATATATAAATGTGTGAGGACTTGACAAGGAACCACTAGGATAAAGGACCCCCTTCCAGGTCAGCACTGCCATTTAAAAGAGGAGTAGAAAAGTCTGCCAATGCCTAGTGAGCAGGGAAGAGACTATCTCTGTCTGATTTTGAGTGGGAAAACATCTCTTGGGAGTAATGGGGATCCCGAGGACTCTATACCTTATTGGTTTATGGATGAAACTGGCTGTTCCTATGTGAGACAAGAGTCTCAAGATGAGCAATGGACATAAAATCAATCCAAGGTGTGGGATGCTCTAAGGTGCCAGGAAGAAAGACTCCCATCGAGACAAAAATGTCCTGGCTGATTATGAGTTCACAGTAACCACATAAAATACATTCTATGTATCCTTCTATGACTATACTTACCAGCATGAGAAGTAGATATTCTGGAACTCTAGGCACTGGGGACAGTACCACAATGTGGGAGATTTAATGACAATTATTGAAGTGCTACAAGGCATTCAAACTTAAGGAGAATAAGGAAATATGACACAAAAGGGAAGAGGTTTGTTGAAAATTAATACAGGCAATGCTAAAGTGAGAGTCTTGTCAAGTTGAACAGCTGACTAAATACAGTGAAGACCACACACACACTTACAGAGAGGGAGAAAAAGAGACAGAGAATGAGAGAGAGAGAAAGAGAGAGAGATTAGAAGCCTTGGAGTAAAATTAATTTGGCAAATGCGGGCTGGTAAAGAGATGGAAAGAGGCAGTTTTTTATGCTGTCATAACTATAAAGTTAACAGTACACAAGGAAGACATTGCTATTCAGACAGAAGACATATAAACACAACAATCAAAGAAATGTATTTGTTCAGGTACCAAATATTCTTCAATTTTACTTTCCACAGTTGCAGTTACCCATGGCAAACCATGATCCAAAAATATTAAGTAGAAATTTCCAGAAATAAATGATTCATCAGTTTTAAATAACTTTTATTAAGGTGTGTTTTTAGAATTACGCTATTATTGTTGTTATTAATATCTTACTCTGTGTAATTCATAAAGGAAACTTCATCTTAGGAAAAGGCAGTATGCACTGGATTTATTCAGTACAACCCATGGGTTGAGACAGCCACTGGTGGTCTTGAACATATGTATCATGGATAAGAACACAGTGTATCATGTTACTACTTAATCCATGCATGGATTTTGGGCTTTGATGTAGCTCTGAAGAGCATTTCATCTGCTGATCTCATGTGGGTCAGCTCAGGTCTGCTCCCCGTGGCTCTGCTTACTCTGTCATCCTCTCCCTGAAGACCTGGAGGATGGCATCAGACTGCAGAAGGGTGCAGACTCTGCTTCCCAGCATCTGCTCCCAAGACAGCCACTTGTCTCTTTTGGCCTTTCTCTATTTCTAGCAGATGTCTAGCTCTAAGCTTAGGAACTAGTTATATCCCAGAAGGCCCAGAATTTTGAGGGTCCCTGGCTATGCTCTGTGGGGCCTTGTTTGCTCTTATCTGTTGGGGGTTCTCTGAAGGTTTCAAGGCCCTGCCCCATAGGCAGACCTGACTGTCAGCATCTGCTTATCCTGCAAGCATTGGGCAGTGTAGGCCTTGTGCATGGAGGGATGCCAGGTGATATACAAGATTCACATTACAAATGCATCTCAGATAACACTATTTTTGGTTTGAGTATGGCCTTAGCCCTGCAAGGCATAAGGGCTTGGGCATATCGCTGAGGCAGGCAGAACCTGGCCAGTGCCTAGTCAACAATCAGTATTAGTGGCTGTGGCAGAGAGAAGAGAGATGCAGGCTGGCCCCAGGGAAGAGAGAGGCAGGCTTCTGGGAGTCCATGCCGGAGCACAGCCTCACTGGGTTCCCTAATTCCTGTTTCTGGATCTCCCTCTTGCATTAGTGATCTGACTGCCCTCCAGAGTTCTCATGATTTCACATGGAAAGCTCTGGTCATGTAGAATGACAGGGTTGCTGGCTTGAGTTCTAGATCAGGAACACCACAACCTCCTGCCAGTATCTTCTTCTCTGAATGGAGCTCTGCTTAACTGCAGAAGCAGATATTTGCACCAAAGCTTCCTACCAGTCCTGACAGTACATGCTTTCTCACAATGAGGCTGGCAAAGCCCAGGGGAGAGGTTTCCTCTGCAAAACTTCTCTCTGGAAAGCAGAAATTCCATCCATCAACCTCGGTGAAGGCTCTGTGACAAGTGGTCATGGCTCCCAGATGGGCTGGCTGCCCATTTTTCAAGAAGAGGAAGAGAGAACCTTTGCCAGAGTGAGATAAGGGAATGCTTCCCTAAATGGCCTCGGTCATCTGTTACCTGTGTGGTCAGGACAGGAGCACATCCATCACAGGAGTCATGACTGCAGGGTGGGTGACATTCTCTTTGCAGGGCCCTCAGTGTCCCAGGAATCACAACATAGGCAGACCAATGGGGAAGGGGGATGAAGAGAAATCAGTAAAGCCCAAGGTGGATGGAATGGGAGGAGGTCTGAGGATGGGCCTAGCACCCTGGACAGAGGCAGCGTACCACAGCCCTAAAGCCCAAGCAGGCAGACACAGGATTTATTCTGATTCACAGACTAGATGCTACTCTGGCAACTATTGTAGGTATAGCTCATTGAATCTCCACAAAAGCTCTATAAGTGCCATTATTATTATTATTCGAACATCAATATTGTTTATTGTCCAAATTGATACCCTTTGAGGTGAAATGTGACTAATAACTTGATATTGGCATGCTAGATGTCTACAATAATGGTTTCTATGATGGTCTCAGCTGGGCTTAGATGTGTTCTTTAATTTTGCCTGAGGTCAAGGTCATTGTCAAATCTGGGGACTTCAGTGCTAAGATTTTAAATGTTCTAATTCCCTTTAACACTTGGTTTCCAAGGATTCCAGTTGGTCAGCTAAAGAACCAGTGGACTTTAACCTAGAAAGTGCCTAATACTTGACTGAGACCTCAAAAGGGCAGCTCAGGCCTGGGTAGCCCAGGCATCTACAGTCAGGAAGTGGATCAAACCTGGATCACTACCTACATTAAACCTAACTGGCATGGGGAGAATATAGTGTGCCTTGTTGTAGATTTCAGAGCTAGGCTTGCTAGACACCCAGAAAGCTCTTATCCAACTTCAACTCCACTTAGTTCAGTTGCTCTGCATTCAGATATCAGTTCTGAAGTGCTGGACACGATTCATTTGCACATTCTTTGAAGGTCAAGTTGTCTTAAAGTCTGCCTTCTCCCAGCATGTGGCATCTTGTGTGTGTGTGTGTGTGTGTGTGTGTGTGTGTGTGTGTGTGTGTGTGTGTATGTCCTGAAATGTGGCTTTCTGAATAAAAATGATAGGATACCCATGCTGGGGTTTTCCCTCCCCGCATGTCACACACATGTGTGTATATATGTTTAGATGTATATGTGTACATGTTTGTATGTTTCTGATCTGTTTTACTGTAGACACATTAAAAAAGAAAGGAGAGCAGCATTTTATCCTAGTCCTTTCTTTTGTTCCACATCTATTTATTGTTCTTGACACTGTTATAGGTCCTGGAGATACAGCTTTAAAAAAGATTTTTTAAAAACCTATAACCCAAGTCTGATATTTTGTTGGAAGACATGGGCAATAGCAAATTCAGTCATGTACTGTGTAATGATGGATGTCTCAGTCTATGATGGACTGCAAATGATGGTAGTTTTGTAAGATTATAAACAGAACTGAAAATTTCCTGTCACTCAGTGACATTGTAGCTGTCTTAACATTGTAAGGTTGTAGCTTACTGCATTATTCATGTGCTTGTGGAGATGCTGGTATAAATAAGCCAACTGCTCTACCAATTGTAAAAAAATACAGCACAATTATGCATAGCACAGAATACTTGATAATAAAGGATTATGGGATTATTGGTTTATGTATTTACTTTGCTACACTCTTTCATCATTATTTTAGAGTGTACTCCTTCTCATATAAAAATGTGAGCTGTAACACAGTCCCCAAGTACTTTAGCAAGGATTGGAGAAGAAAGTCTCATTGAGGGCTTCCAGTAGGCAGGAGATGAAGAAGATGGAGGAAGGAGTTTGGGTCTTAGTTTTGTCAACTCTTTGTCACCTAAGAGTAACAAAAGGGTCTAGACACTTGGGGTCAGGAGCAATTCTTCTATTCTTCTCTCTCTCTCTCTCTCTCTCTCTCTCTCTCTCTCTCTCTCTCTCTCTCTCTCTCTCTCTCTCTTTCTCTCTCTCTCTCTCTCTCTCTCTCCCGTTTGATTGCTCACTAGCTCTCTCTCCCCCTTCTCTGTTCCTGTTCTCTGAGAAGATATTGGCCAGAATAGCCAGGTGCCATGCTGGTTTGTGAGCTCAGGCACTAAACTAAGCCTGGGCTTATTCTTCCAGCCCTGATCATTTGATAGGGGCCATCCTAAAGGAAGACTACCCTCCTGGGACACCTTATCTATAACACCCAGGAAAGCAGGAGCTGGCCTAGCCTTTGCAATGCTCCAAGGATGGAATGATCCAACATAGTATTGGAAGTACAGTGAATGTCTTTAAATAGGAGCTAGGTCCATTTTTAAAAAAATTATTAATGGCATGGTAACTTTATTTGACTTAAAAGCTGGAACTGTGGCACCAGCTTAGCAAGTACAAAGTTTTGGGTCCAACCTTAGTACCATATTCTAACAAAAAGATTTCTGGAAGAATCTTTACAAATTCTAAAAAGGTGTATATATTACTATATTTTATAAAGGAAGCTGAGGCTCAGAGAGGGTGGACAAATGCGATAGGTCACACAATTATGATGAAGAAGTTTACATTACCAGTATGAACTCTTTTCTGTCCAGCTGCAGAAGCCAATAGGAAGGTAAGGGACACCAAGAGTCCCACCAGCTCCTCAGGTAGAGCTGTGTCATCCATTGTGACTTCCTTTCTGCTGGTTCCTCTTCCTGGAAGCTGGGAAGCGCATGCTGCGGGAGGGGGGGCGATGGTGTCACATTTCACAGTGAGTTATGGAATTATGCCCGACAGCAAACAGCACTCACAGAGTACAGTGGATGCAATGAAATGGAGTTTGTGTTGGAATCTATTATGGTCCCAACATCAATTAATTATAACCCTTCTGCTGGAGGGAAAACTTCATGCATAATTAATGTTTGCTGGAGGAGAACAGAACAAGGAAGAGTAAAAGAGCTGCCATCTCTTTATAAGAAGGGCCAGGCAAGGGGAAGACTAGAATGTTCCTCTCTATTGGGGTTCAGAGAGACCCCAACAACCAGTCTCTGTGGCAGCTGGAGTCACTAGTGCCATTGACGACATCCCTTCCAGGCACATCAGTCACAGTGCCTAGAGCTATCACTAGCCCCGTTTATAGATGAAGAAACTGAGATAGTGATCTTGCTTAAAATAATAGTCAGCAAAGCCCCTTTGTCTCCCAAGCTAAACCATGAAAGCTCTACTTTCCACTGCCCAGCCTGAAACTTGCAGACTGGATTTTTTTCAGCTACATTTTGAACTTTCCCAGCTCTCTTCTCTATATATGGAGAAGAATACCAGGGTCTGCCTACTTGTGGCAAGGCTGGGGGAACCTGAGGGGCTAGGCACTGTGGAGGCACCCCTCCATTTACTGTGCACCTATCCTCAAAAGCAAGAAGGCTACCCAGAAGGGTGTGTCTGCCGTGCAGCTGGGGACGGCGGGACTGGCAGTTCAAGGATGGGTGAGTCAGAACTAGCTGCCCACCTCAGTTGGACAGGCACTAGGGGCTGGCACCATCTGAACCTGAATTGCTCAGAAAGCTCCTTCTTCCACAGCTGGGTAACTGAAATAATAACCATGAGAGCCTGGGGAACTGCCCATGGTGCTCCTCCTGGGGTTAGAGGAAGTACTGGGTAACTGTAATAATAACCATGGGAGCCAACACTGCCAAGCACTACATTAAGCACTATATAAATATAAAGTCTTCCAACTCTCTTGAGAACCCTGGGAATGGGTGACATGAATCCCTCTGTGGTTGAGGAATGGAAACATAGGTTCCACAGGGTAGTTTGGATGTGGTTTGTCTGTTGAAGGCTCTTAGGCTGGCAGTGTGGTCCTCAGCAGTAGTGCTGAGGTGATTGACATTTTAAGAAGGTTGGGACTTCCTGCTAGGTACTTAGTTCATGGAGGACTGTCCTTTGTGAAGAGTTAATGCAGTTCTCTTAGTGCACTGGCTTAATTCCCGCGAAAATAGATTGTTACCAGGATTTTGGCACCTCCCTTGCATCTGTCTTTGTGATGCCATCCACCGCTGGCCCTCTGCAGAGCAGAGCAGAGCAGAGCAGAGCAGAGGAGAGCAGAGCAGAGCACATACTGATGCCATGCTCTGATCTGCCAGAGTGGAAGTCAAATAATTCCTTTATAAATTACCTAGTACTAAGAGTTTGGATCTGGAATGCCCCTGGAGGGAATATGTGGTGAAGGCTTGGTCCCCATTAAGCACTACTGGGTGTTGGTAGAATCATTAGAGGCTGGGCTTAGCTGGAGGGGGCAGGTCCACTGGGGCATATTTTTGAAAGGGATAGTCCCCCAAACCCTTTGTTCTTTCTGTGTTCTGTTGTGCACAGAGCTCTTTCTCACTCTCTTTTGCTTCCTCTCTTGTTTTTTCTCTGTTTTTCCCCCATCTCTTACTCTTTCTCTTTCCTGCTTACTCTCTGCCTTCTTACAGCTATAAGCAGCTTTTTTTTAATGCCACAGGCGTCTGATTACAGGATCAGAGACAACACAGCCAAGTGATCTTCAAATGAAACTTCTGCAGCAGTGAGCCCAAACAAATACTTCTTCTTTTCTCAAGTATTTTGTTACAGCCTCCGAAAGCTGACTGACACCCAGACTTGGGAATTTTGTTACAGAAATGCAAAACAGAATAATATGAGAAACTTACTTGAGGCACACAGAAGATAGGTGGCAGAACACAGATCTGAGTGCAGGCTGCTCTCGGCTGGGGATTTTCCAAGCTTGGGTCAAATCATGATATTGTGACCTCCATAGGTATCCATCCATCGTGGCTCTTGGTGAGATGTCATGGTATTTTCAGAGAGTGACCAGTGTGAATGGAGAGGGTCTTTCCTCTGAAGACGTATCTATGTTTCCTCTCAATGTACCTGAACATAGTGGAAAGATACGGCTTCAGGAACTGGGTCAACCTGATCTACATCCTCATCCTTCCTCATCCTTTCCATCTGTGATGGAAACAGTTTCATAACACAGGATTCGCAGGACTATCACACAAGAGCCAGGCCATCAATGGCAGCTGCTTAGGCTGTGGAGTTGAGTGTGTGCACGTGGATATATGAGCATGCCTATGTACCTGAGCACACGTGTGCATATATGTCTATGTGCAGGCCGGTGCATGGGTCTGAGGGCCCAGAGATAAGGGGTACAGAAAGCACTTGAAGCCCCTGGGAGTGAGGTGGGTTAGCCCAAGCCCCAGTTATAGAGACCGTGGGTGCTAAATGTTCTTTTCCCACCTCCTCCCTTCCCTTTATTGCTGCCCTTAAATTGGAGCTGGTGGTCTGCACACCTTGGTTCTTAGCTGGAGAGAAGTTACCTTAGTACAGGAAGCTCAGCTTCTGGAAATGCAGCCCTCCATCCTTCCTCTCCTCCTCTGGCCAGCATAGATCTCTGTCCCACATCTATCTGAGAGTCAGGTCTGCAGATGCAGACAGAGGCAGTTAGAGGTTTGCATCAAGCAGATGCAAAGACTTTGTTCGTGGAAGCTAAGCCTAACCAGATAACATCCACTTGCCCTTTACTCAATGGATTTATCAAGTTCTCTTGAGGTGAGACCATGGGCTCAGAGATCTGAAATCTGACCTACTTCTCTCACAGCATCTTCCCATCTGCTTCTGCCTGCCCAGCAACCGGCTTGTTTTATCTGCCCATGGGCAGGACAGGTGCTGCATCTTGCTGACTATAGCTACCTTTGCTCTCTAGCTGCCAGGCCCTCCATTCTCTCAGCAACCCCCTCTCCCCCCCACTAAACACAACCTTTTTAAAGATTCAGAAACTCAGGCCCATGGGATTGTTTGATGGCTCCAAACAAACTGCACAAATCTCCATGATAGTTCTAATTCTGTCAGTCAACCTATATTAAATAGAATGCATAGGGCAAAGTGTGGGGTCTGACCTTGAATAGGACAAAATCTGATGCAAGACAATCAGTGAAGATTGATGGAAAGTTAGAATCACCTGGCCTCAGGCCTTTGCACATGCTGCACCTCCACCCAGCTCCAGCTCTCCTGGGGCCAGGGCCTACCTTCTCCAGGATGTTGATGTCTCTGGCATACATTGATTGCAGTCACACTATCCCATCTCAGTGCTGTTTTACACATGCTGTTTTCTTCCTTATAACCTTGTGACAAATGTGATTAGGTTTGCATTGTGCTTGCTTGTTACATCTGTCTTCCTATTAGACTGTGAGCTACCCGAGGGCAAATCCCCACCAGGCCCTCCCTGGGGCCAAGTCCCTGGTGGACATTATAAGCATTCATGGAGTGAAGGGTAAGCTGATGAGAGCATTTGAACTATTAATCTCTAGCTTCCTTTGGGGAAATGGGATGGCAATCAAGCATAATGGTTCAAAATAGTAATAGTTACAAATTCATTTGATAATTAGAGCTAAGAGTAGGTGAAATGGATAATAGTAATATAATAAGGGATAGGAAGAGGAGGGAATTGGGAATTCTCTGTTGTAAGGTTCTCATGAGGCATAGGGCATTTTAGAGACAGCTAGGATTAGCTGCAAGTATATATTAGAAACATTTTAAAAATATAAAAAGTGTATAAAGCCACTATAAAAGTGAAAGAAGTATAATTAATACACTAAGAAAAAACCCAAAGATATTAGTTAGAAAAGAAAAATGAATAGGGTAGATCTGGGCTTTGCTGAGGATAGTCTTGCTATATAGCTCAAACTGTCCTTGAACTCAACATCCTCCTACCTCAACCTCGTACAGTTGTCTTCCACCATTCTCAGTAGATACTAGTAAAAATATACCACTAATTATTTTTAAAATTAATGCTTAAAATTTTTTGAAAATAATTTTAAGCATTGATTAAAAGATAGAGACTGTTTGAGTAGATAAAAACAAGGCCTGCTATATATTATCCACATGATCTGTTTTAAATATGAAGACACAGATTAAAAGCAAAAGCATGGATATATGTATATCTATAACTATATATAATATATCAAAATAGATATGTAAATCTATATGTATAAATCAATATATAGAGACAAGAGGTATATGAATATATGTATGTATATATATATATATATATATATATATATATATATATAATCAAAAGAAAGCTCTTAGTTAGCTATCTTATTTTTAGACAAAACAGACTTTAGAGCAAGAAAAGTTACCAGGGATAGAGAAGTGATTATATAATAAAAGAGCTGGTTCTCTAAGGAGACAAAGAAATATGTATGACTAGTAACAGTTTTAAAGCATAGGAGAAGAAACTGACAGATAGAAGTATAAAAAGAAATAATTGAATACACTGAGGCAGCTGGAGATGTCAACACCTCTGGATCAGGAGTGGACATGTCCAGCAGGAAATTTATCTTATCCACCTGACATCAGCAGAACATGCCATCCGCTACAGCAGAACATAAAACATTCTCAAGTTTACATAGGACAATTACAAAGTAGAAAACACCAAGGGAAAAGTGGAGGCATGGTTCAAGTGGCAGAGCATCAGCCTTGAGTGAAAAAGGTAAGCAAGAACTTGAGGCCTTGAGCTTAAGCCCAGTGCTTGTGATTCACATCTGTAATCCGAACTACTCAGGAGGCTGAGATCTGAGGATCACGCTTCAAAACCAGCCCTGGCAGAAAAGTCCGTAAGACTCTTATCTCTAATTAACCACCAGAAAACTGGAAGTGGTGTTATGGCTCAAGTGGTAGAGTGCTTGTCTTGAGCTGAAGAGCTGAAGGACAGTGCCCAGGCCCAGAAAGAAAACACCAAAAGCCTTAAAACACCTTGCCAAATTTTAAGCACTAGAAATTATATAAAGTGTTATCTCAGTGCTAGAATTAAACTAGAAAACAACAAAAAGATAGCTGGAAAATTCATAAATAATTGGGATACTAAATAATACATCTCTAAAGAATACATGAATCAGCAAAAAAGTTTTATAAATATATCAGAAATTAAAATCAACACCTCAAAATCTCTGGTATATGGTAAAGTCAGTGCTTAGAGAGATATTTTTAGCAATTCATGCATAGATCAGAAAAGGAAAGGCTTAACATCAATAATCAAAGCTTCTGCCTTAGGAAGCTACAGTAGGAAGAGAAAATTAAACTCAAAATAAACAGAAGTAAAGAAATAAAAAGCAAAGCACAAAGCAGTACCATTCAAAACAAAATCAACAGAGAGAGTCAAGAAGACCAAAAGATGGTTCTTTAAAAAAATCAATGAAATTGAAAAACAAACCTAAATTAACTAAAAACAAAAAGAGAAGACACAAATTACTCATATCAGAAATGAATGAGAGGGCTAGGAAGGTGGCTCAGTGGTAGAGCACTTGCCTTGCATGCATGAGGCCCTGGGTTCGATTCCTCAGCACCACTATAAGGAGAAAAAAAAAGCCAGAAGTTGTGCTATGGCTCAAGTGGTAGAGCACTAGCCTTGAGCTGAAGTGCTGAGGGACAGCGCCCAGGCTCAGAGTTCAGGCCCCACAACCGGACCCCCCCCAAAAAAAACCCCAAAAAACAAAGAAATGAATGAGAAAGCACTTGTACAGATTATATAACATTGAAATAAAAATAAAGTTTATTAATGGAGAAAAACCTATGCCACTGACAACTGATGTAAAATGGGCCAATTCACTGACAAATTACCTACATTTAAATATGCTATTTACCTGTTAAAATTAAATTATTAATTAATAATCTCCCAAATAGAGACCACAAAATCCAAATCAAATCTTTGGTAAATTGTGTAAAATGTTTGAGACATATTATTAAAATGTCTGCATGTTGGGTGCTGGTGGTTCACACCTGTAATCTGAACTACTCAGGAGGCTGAGATCTGAGGATCATGCTTCAAAACCAGCCCTACTGCAATGCTTGGTAAGAAATGTACGCATTATCCTGCCCATGTAATTGTAACCCCTCTGTACAGTATGTTCACAAATAAAATAAAATTAAATTAAAAAAAACCCCAGCCCTAGCAGAAAAGTCCGTGAGACTCTTATCTCCAATTAACCATCAGAAAACCGGAAGTGGTGCTATGGCTCAAGTGGTAGAGCGCTTGCCTTGAGCTGAAGAGCTGAGGGACAGCTCCCAGGCCCAGAGTTCAAGCCCACAAATGGAAAAAAAAAAGTCTACAATCTCTTCCAGAAAATAAAAGTGGAGAAAAAACTGTTGCCCTGGGCATTTGTGAAGGAATTAATTCTATTATCACTCACAAATACTGACATCTGTAGATGCTTGAGTCCTTAGTTAAAGTTATGCAGTATTTGCATGCAACCGGACATAACTCCTGTACCCTTTAAGACATTTCAGTATTGTATTCCTAATGAAACTCATTTTTTCCCCTTCATTTTCTGTTATTATAATGAAATGCCTGAGACCAGATGGTTTACAAGGCTAAGAGATACATTTAGCAGACAGGGTTGGAGTAGAAAGTCCACATAGCATGGCTGTAGCTCTAGTGAGGACTTGGCTATCTATCATCATAGCAGAGTGCACCATGATGATTGCTCAGGGTAAGATGGCAAGACTGGGAGTGGAGACTGACCCTCTTTATCATGAAAACTACCCAGTGTCTTCCAAGGACAGTGCCCCTAGGCCTACCCACCTTTCAGGTTCATCACCTTTCAATATTACCATACTCAGGGCCATGATAGCAACATATGAGCCTTTGAGGAATGAACCAGAGCAAGATGTTGTCTAAATAATCGTACTGTTTTACCTAGGAATCATTAGAAAAATATCTGCATGTATTCAATGTGAATGTAATTTTGAAAAATATTTTTGATACAAGATTAGTTAAAATCACAGAATTGGAGCCTGAAGATACGAAAGCCAATTATATTTCTTAGGTATTATGCTAATCCCTAAGTCACATATAAAAATGTTTGATTGTGTGCAATATGGATGCATTTTTTTTCAAATTTGGGGCTGGGAAGGTGGCTCAGTGGTAGAGTGCTTGCCTTGTATGCATGAGGCTTTGGGTTCAATTCCTCAGTACCACATAAGCAGAAAAAGCTGGAAGTGGCATTGTGACTCAAGTGGTAGAGTGCTAGCTTTGAGGTGAAGAGCTGAGGGGCAGCACCCAGGCCCAGAGTTTAGGCCCATGACTGGCCTGAGATTATGCTCAAGGCTAATGCTCTAGCACTTGAACCACAGCTCCACTTCTGGCTTTTTGGTGGTTAATTGAAGGTAAGTTTCACAGACTTTCCTGTCTGGCCTGGCTTTGAACTGTTATCCTCAAATCTCAGCCTCCTGAGTAGCTAGGATTACAGATAAAAATCACCAGTGCCTCATTTCAAATATTTTTGATACAAGATTGGTTGAAACCACAGAATTGTAATCTGAAGATATGTAGGCCAATTACATTTCTTAAGTATTATGATGATACCCAAACCACATAAAGACATTACAAGAAAGGAATAAAACCACAAACCAATCTCATAAACATACTTGTGCAAGTTCTCAACAAAGTATTAGAAAATTAACACAATACATTAAATGCCATGCTCAAGTTTGGCGTATTCTAGGCATGTAAGCATTTGATGATAAATAATGTAATTCATCACATCAATCCAACAGAAGGAAGATCGTGTTTATGCCAATAAATGTAGAAAAATGTTTGGCAAAATCTACCATCTTTTCTTAGCAAACAAAAAGTACAGAGTGAACTTTCAAAATCTGATAAAGAACATTAAAAAAAATCTACAGCTAACATTATACTTAAGGATGAGAAACGTGAAATTTCTAAATAACATCAGAAGGTAAAAATGCCCTTTCTCACTACTGTTTCTGAACATCACACACACACATGTATGTACCTATACATGTTTATATGAAAGAAATAAAATCATCTTTGGTTTTATTGTCTCTGTAGAAAATCTCAGCAGGAAACCAGTGGCTAACACACATAATCCTCACTACCCAGGAGTCTGAGATCTGGAGGACTGCAGTTCAAAGTCAGCCTGGGGAAAAAAGTCAGAGAAACTTCATCAACAATTAAAACAATAAGATGCATGACTGGAAGTATGGCTCAAGTGAGACAGCTCTAGCCTTGATTAGGCAAGCCAAGTTGATGGCCACGCTCCTGAATTTAAGACTCACTAAGAAAAAAATCTCAAAGAATCAACAAAATCCTCAAAGTAAGAAGTGATTATAGCACACATTCAGGACAATTATATATAAAAGCCACATACTTTTTTATACAACAATAGCAATTAGAATTGTAAATTACAAATGCAATGCTGCCTTGAGGTGCAGCCATCCTGGGAGGAGAGTTCTTTTCTGCTCTGGGATCTGAGATAAGAGATCTGAGATCAAGGATCTGAGATCTGGGATCAGAGCTGGACTTGTATGCTAGAATAAATGTTTCCTCTCAGAAAAATGAAACAAAGAAATAAAAAGTAAATTGATGTCCAAGCATCTCAGTCCACTCTGAAATATGCAAATAAGTACCCCAGGGACCAGAGAAAAGACTTAGGCACTTGTACTGCAGTTGGAGAAATACCAGACCTTACAGCCTTCTACTCATTTTCAACCTGGTTTATTTCTTGCCCCATAACCCTGACTTGCAATTTAATTGTAAATTTAATGAGCATCACAGATTGTTCTTAAAGAATAGGAAGAAATGATACAGCCCACTAAATTTGTTATAGCCCTTACATTTTACTCTTGTGCTTGCTTGTTTGGAGGGTTACATATATTACAGTACCAGCCAGATCCTTTGCTAAATGCTAGGGCTGGAATGTCTAATAGTTAGCAAAGAAGGCAGTGGCATCGGGTGATACTGGCAAAATCATCCATGGCATTGGAGTGATCTCATCACTGTGTGACTGATTAAAACAATTTGTGTGCAAAATATTGATGTGATGTGCTTTTTAGGCTTCATGCTGTTTTCTATGATCATTATTAAACCAATCTGAGAGATGTTTTTACCCAATGTATTTGAGAATGAACAATTCCATCTGAGACTGGTGGAAGAGCTCTGAACCTGTCTTCTGCTCCTTACCCTGGCAAGCAGGTGCTTGGTGAGCTCAGAAAATAACTGTTATAGAGAGAAAGTCCAAGGAAAGAGGAAAAAATATTGTCAGGGGCTGATGAATGTGTTCATTTATTTAGTGTAGCTATAATAAAATATCCCAGGCTGGATAACTTAGAAAGCAAAGATGATTATTTGACTTGTATTTCTGGTGACTGTAAGTCACTGCTTTGGTAAGAGCCATTTGCTTGTGTGGTAACGTGGCAGCAAAGTGGAAAGGTAGCATCTCTGTGCAGAAGAGACCTGTAGATTCTCTTCATAACAAACTGCTTTCTGAAGAAGTGAGTCACTCCTAAATAATCCTATGCTCCCTATGAGCTGGCATTGACCTATTGACAAGGGGGCACCCTGCGAATAACAAGGGGGAATCCCATATCCTGATCACCTTCCACTCATCCCCATCTTTTGATGGCTCTAGCACTTCTACATCTTCACACTGGGACCAAACTTCCTGCACAGGAAACTTTAGAGGGGGACAATCTGGATAGCAGCAATAGCCTAGCTGAAGAAAGAAAAGAAAAGAGAGGAGGGGAATTACAAAATACTAAGGGAAATGGAAGAAGACAAAAGCACAAGAAAAATATGAGATGACAGGTGCTCAGAAAGGCCATGTATGGGAACATCCTCGACATTCCAGGTGGCTGTTAGAAGTCAGGCTGTTTCCAGCACTCTAAGAAGCAGCTGGAGTTGGACCAAGACAGGCAGTATGTCTTGGTGGGGTGGAAGGAGGGCCTACGGGGCTGTCAGCAAAACTTGAAGGTCCCTTATGTAAAGTATGTAGGCATTCTGTATAAACCCTGACCATGTAGATGGGACTCAAGCCTGTGGAGCACGGGAGGCCCAGGTCTCCGGGCACCATGATTTCTATAGTGGAACAGAGCTGTTGCTCTGATGGTGGCATCATTCTCAGGTCAATGTAACTGAAGAAGCCCTGGCCCTCAGAACTGCCTGTGACAGGAGGGTCTTTCTTGGAAGGCAGTGGGAGAGGCTGGACAAGCAGGTACCTGGAAGGTGGAGTGAGATGTTCAAATTTCAGATGGGTGGAGGGTGGGAATAAAGGAGGTTAGGAGCTTTGCTTCTGGTGCTAGGGACCTTTGCCTTGGAAAAACATCATGGCAGGCAGGGAGGCATGAAAGCTGGGACCTTCCGATGCCAAGTGAAGTATATTTGGCTCACCTGGATACCTACATGAAGGTAAGGAAGAAAAGGGAATGCGAAATCACATGAAGGAATGCACAGAAGAGGAGCAAAGGACTCAAAAGTAGACTAATGTAAGGGAGAGGTGAGGCAGGCAAGAAGAAAGGAGGGTCCTGCACTCCGCACCTGTCTGTCCCTGGCCATTCTCACTCCAACCCTGCCCAGCTCCACCCATTCATGCCAGCCCCACCCACCCATACCATCTATGCTCATCCATACCATCCAGCCACACCAATATGACCCTTTCTACTATTAAGATATTTTAAAGTATCTGTTCTTAAAATTAAATGTGCTATGCTTCATTGGCTAGGAAGTTCCATCTGTAGAGGTTTATTCCTTCAGGCAGTATCAGTCTATCAGAATATTCTAGCTAAAATACCCATATCTCTGGAAGAACTAACACACAGGATATAATATGAAGCTTCTGTCCTTGCAAGGGGAAATGGAAGAGACAGGAAGTGTGGGGCAGGGAGGCAGTAGGTACAGTAACAGGGCAGATAGCCTGTGCCATTTCTAATTACTATTTTATGTGAAAACCAAGGACTGTTTGTGTTGTTCTGACACATTAAAGCACGTCTTCTAGAATCTTTGGTCTGCAGCTTTGGTGAGACTAGCTGAGGATCCATTCGAGAGTTTCTGAGGGGCTCAGGGTCAGGAGAGTGAATGGCCGTCCCTCTAAAGAGAAGCTGTAGAGGAAGCAAGAGCCCTCTCTCAGTGCCTGAATGATTGCTCTACAAAGAGAATGATGCAGATTCCACTTCAAGCAATGGAAAAAGGACCTGGGCCCCTCCTCTTACCCATACTGTTCTTGCAATGCTGAGGCTCTATTATGGGTCTCCAAAGAGCAGGGGACCAGCCTGCTTGGCTTCTTGCTTCCTTGTTCCCAACCCCCACCTTCCCCCGCCCACACCTGTTGCCATCTTTATCACTTTGCAAGTAGCTTTGGTCAGGGTTCCACCTGCTGCTCCAGAGCACACTTTTGCCCAGCCCTGGCCTTCTTCCCCGAGTGTGGCAAGAGAGGGAAATAAAGCACCATGACCCTGGGAAGGAAAGTGGTCCAGGGAGCCTTCATCTTCACCCCTCTTCCCACACCCTAGACTACTTGCCCTCACCAGGAGGCCCTGAGTCTCCCTTCCCCTCTGCTGAAGAAGATGGGAAAGAGAAAGGTGAACAGCCATAGCTACTGGCCTCCTTAGCTACATTTTGGCACTCAGGGGTGTATAACAATAAAAAGAAATAAATAAAAGACTAACCTTCTGTCCAATCGCTGTTCAGCTACCCTGCAATTAAACAAATCCACAAACCCGCAACACATATTTACATCTCATTAGCAGAAGCCAAATGCAACAACGGCATTAAAATTAAGAAATTAGACACAATTATCCTGTCGGCAGCAGTTGGGGGAAGTTGTCAAGGGCTGCTTTATTCATTAGTTTGCTCAGAAGTTCAGCAGCTC
The DNA here is from genome assembly GCF_024711535.1 of Dipodomys merriami. Lineage (NCBI taxonomy): Eukaryota > Metazoa > Chordata > Mammalia > Rodentia > Heteromyidae > Dipodomys > Dipodomys merriami. The sequence goes on from NW_027204381.1 coordinate 13,613,231, forward strand.
CCTAATTGTGTGCTGCTATTTTTCCCCCCTCCTCCTCTTGCTTAGAAAAAACTAAGGGAGATCATTGGCAGTTTCCTTTCTCCGCCGCAGTGCAGCAGCAGGCGAGTTGGAGAGGCCCTGGGGAGACCTGGGAAGGGCTCTGCTCTTCTCTGCTCTCAGTGCTCTGACCCTGGCCTGACCCTGGTTGAGCTGCGGTGACTGGTGGTTAGAAAGGCCTGGGGACTGTTCTATGGCTGTGCATCCTCAGGTCCCCTCAGGATGCCAAGAGAGGGCTCTTCATCACCCAGCACACTCTCACATACTCACTGGCTCTCCTGCCAGCCCACAGGGCTGGGGGCCAGTTGCATTGTGGGAACTTGGCACTATTTTGTGGAGCAGGAAACTGTTACTACCTATAACTCTCAGGCATTTCAGGCATGTTTGTTGGTGGGGGAATGAGAATCTTCTTGTCAAGTCCTTTACTGCAGGGAGAGGGTTCATTGGGTCAGGCTGTACACAAGCGTGAAATATGAGTTCCCAGGGTGGCACCCTCTAGATGGTTTCCTTCTGTCTAAGGTAATTGAGGTAAAAATTGCTCAAGAACCTCTTCTCAATCTTGGCCTAAAAGATCCAAAAAATTGACATGCTAAATATTTTTATTTAGTTAATATTTATGGCTAATAAATACAAACAAATTTAGAAACAAATAGGAATAAATTAAGATATTAATGGACTTCTAGGAACTGTAAGTAGGACTGTAACTCCCTAAGCACTGTGACCATACTGGATCCATGCTGCCATTTTGAATATCTAATGAAGCTCCATCAGCATTTTGTGTTGTAAGCCCATCTCTCATATTACCCTGAAATTTACTTCTTCATTCACTTTTTAACCACCTAATATTTACTGTGCACAAACTATTTTCCTGGTCCTATGATTATAGCTGTCTGGCAGGGACATACAATCTCTCTGTCACATTATTCTGAGGAAACCGCAGAATAATGATATGGTGTAAAAGGTGCTAAGATGAAACTTAGTCCAAAGGTTTCTGCCAGGTAATATAAGGGGTCAGATCTTTAGAGAGTCAGGAGTACTTCCAGGGGTAGAGGCATCAGAGCTGGGACTTGCTTATTTGCCACCCTCCAGAGAGGTATAACTACTCAACGGTGCCATTCAGCAGATGTCATGATGGATGTAATTCTCTGGCTTAGAGTGGCCATTTCCTTTCTCACCTGAGGAGAGAAAAGAGGACTGAAGGCCACAGGATTTTTTGAGTTTGATGGAGTATGGATGAAAAGGCTTTGAAAGGAACTGGCACCATTCTGTAGAATAAAAAATACAGAAATGAGCTGGGGTCATTCCTGGAGATTTGGCGATCATGGTTCAAAGCCAGCCCGGGCAGGAAAAGTCCGTGAGACGCTTATCTCCAATAAACCACTCAGAAAACTGAAAGTAGTGCTGTGGCTCAAGTGGTAGACTGCTAGCCTTGAGTTGAAGAGCTGAGGGATAGTGCCCAGGCCCAGAGTTCAAGTCCCACAACTGACAAAAAAAAAAATTCAGAAATGCACCATAAAGATTTCCTTCCCTCCCCCTCTACCTCTCTCTCCTCCCTCTCTCTCTCTCCCTCTCTCTCCCTCCCTCTCTCCCTCCCTCCCTCTCTCTCTCTCTCTCTGTCCCTTCTGACTTGTAACCACACTGCCTGATGGCTCCAGGGTTCCTACCAAAGCTAAAGTGTGTGTGAGGTGTGAGGTGGCTGCTACTTTAGTGGTCTTTGATATAGTTTTGAGAGTATATAATTTACATAATTTACATATAACAACTCTTTAATAACACTTCTCCTCCAAATACACTATGAGAAAGATGTTATTATTACAACATCTATTTTAGAAAAGCCAAAAGGAAGCTCAGAGCAGTTGTTTATCTTGTTCAAGGGAGCAATGGCAGGGATTTAAAGCCAGATAGTCTTCTCTAGAGCTTCCAAGTTCACTTGTAGCTTACAGAACAGAGGACAGAGTCTACTTGCTCACAGGCATACTATGCTTTGGGCATGTGCTGGGGTAGCTGGGAGATCTCACAACCCTTCTGCAGGAGGAAAAGACTATTTCAGCAACTCAGGCCTTAGACTCTTCTCACTGTTTCTCCTCTCAACTCCCCCCCCCCACCCCTGCAGGGAAACTCTACTCTTAGAAACTCAAAATATAGCTCCCCTGTGCCCAGCTATAGCCCAGCCTATATCTTCTCACCAGAGGACCTGGTGACTTGCATTGACTGTTAGCATCTCTAGATACTTTGGCACCTTCTGTTCACTTGATCCATTTGGAGTTGATTCGGGTACAGGGTGATGTATAAGGATCTAATTTTTGTTTTCTACACGTGTTTAGCCAATTCTGCCAGCACCATTTATTGAAGAGGTTGGCTTTGTTCCATCCTACTTTTTTTGCTACCTTATCAAAGATTAGGTGGCCATAGGTCTGTGGGGTCATTTCTGCATCTTTGGATCTATTCTATTGGTCCTCAGGCCTGCTCTTGTGCCAGTACCAAGCTGTTTTGAGTACTCTGGCTTTGTAATAGAGTTTGAAGTTTGGTATTGCTATTCCTCCAGCAGTGTTCTTTTTGCTAAGGATTGTTTTTGCTATTTGGGGTCTTTTGTTGTTCTATATGAATTTTTGGATTGCTTCTTCTATTTCATTAAAGAAAGAAGTTAGGGTATTGATGGGTATTGCATTGAATTTGTATATAGTCTTTGGCAATATTGCCATTTCCATGATGTTAATCCTCCCAAACCAGGAACATGGAAGGTTTTCCCACTTCTTAAGATCTGCTTTAATTTCCTTTTTCAGACTTTTGAAGTTTTTATTGTAGAGGTCCTTTACTTCTTTGGTTAAGTTGCTTCCTAGATGTTTTTTTCAGGTTATTGCAAATGGAGTTGCTTTCCTGATTTCAGCCTCTCTCATCTCATTGTTGGCACAGAGAAACACTACTGATTTTTTGTGGATTGATTTTATACCCTGTTACTTTGCCCAAGTTTTGGATCTGCTGAAGTATCTCAGGAGTGGAACCTATGGAATTCTCTAGATATAGAATCATGTCATCTACAAAGAGGGAGAGTTGTACTTCTTTCCCCATTTGGATTCTCTTTATGTTTGCCTCTTGCCTTATTGTGCTAGCTAAAAATTCTAATACTACGTTGTGGACAGCCTTATCTCATTTCTGATTTTAGAGGGAATGGACCAGCTCATTTCTATTGAGACTGTGTCTAAATTGTAGGTGATACATGCTCTCGAAGACAGAGACCCTCTTTGCTCTTTTCCATGTCCTCAGTACTAAATACTTTTAATATTCACAGTGGAACATCTCCAGTGGTATATTTAAAAGGGAGTGGAGACCCATGATACACACATAAACCTATTCACTTGCCCATAATGAGCCCATTGGCTCATTATGTTGCCTTTATAACTTCTCATCCCAGTGCCACCCATCCCTTCCTCCAGCAGAATGGATGCATTAGATGGAGACAGTCTGATGTTAAAGAGGAGCTTTAAAGGGATGAAAAACTTTTGAACCAGATTTGGGTTAAAATGTCAGTGGTGCCTGCATTTATATGAACCTCTGGCTCAGATATTTAATTTAAGGCTCATCTTTTTTTTTTTTTTGTCAGTAAAATGGGGCTGACCACATCACCTGTCTTCTAGGACTGTGGTGGGCAGTCAATTAGGTGAGCTGCTTGAGGCAGTAACCATAGGAGTTTACAGGTAGTGAGTGCTTGAAGAATGAGCTATGCAATGTAGATGTGAGGCAGGATGGGTTAGAGAAAAGGCGACATAGGACCCAAAATGAAGTCAAATGTTGTGTTAATGAATAACTTGATTGGAGCATGTATATCTTTTTGTTTTGTTTTGTTTTTTCTTTTTGGTCTCACATTCTTTTAATAAACTGTAACATATAGCAGGGAAAAAGCAGTTGCCTACATCCAACCTTTCCTACTTGGCTAGATGGTTTCTACACTTTGTAAACTGAACAAGAACCACTTAATGACACTTAACATTTGGTAAAATTGTGCCTTTTTTTATTTGGTCGGTCATAGGGTTTGAACTCTGGGCCTGGGTGCTGTCCCTCAGATCTTCAGCTCAAAGCTAGTGCTCTACCACTTTATTTATTTATTTTTTTAATATTTTTTTTGGGTCCGGTCGTGGAGCCTGAACTCTGGGCCTGGGCGCTGTCCCTCAGCTCTTCAGCTCAAGGCTAGCGCTCTACCACTTTAGCCACAGTGCCACTTCTGGCTTTTTTCTGCTTATGTGGTGCTGAGGAATCTAACCCAGGGCCTCATTCATACAAGGCAAGCACCCTACCACTGAGCCATCTTCTCAGCCCAGTAAAATGACTCTTGATCACAAAATGTTTGCATATAGAATATATTTATCTTGGCCAGGCCTGGTGGCTTATAGGACTATGTAACCAGTTTCTTAGAAGGTAGACATTGGGAGAACTGTTATTTTCAAGGCCAACTTGGGCCAAAGTTAGCTGAGACCCCCATCTCAACAAATAATCTGGGCAGAGAGGCACACATCTATGACCCCTGTAGTCAGGGCTAGCTCTCTACCACTTGAGCCATAGCTTTACTTTGGGTCTTTTACTGATTAATGTCTTTTACTGATTAATTGGAGATAAGAGCTTCTCCAATTTGTCTGCCTGTAGCTAGTTTCAAACCTCAATCCTTAGATCTCAATCTCCTAGGTAGTTAGGATTACAGATATGAGCTACTAGTACCTGCATCATTGATTTTTTTTAATGCTTATTTCATGTATATTTATTATAAGTAAACAAAATATATTTAATATACGTTAGTAACTGTGCAAAGTCCATACTTCATTATGAAAGTATTAGAAAATACTGATAAGGGTCCAAATGTCTTCATAAGATATTTCCCACCCCTGACATTGTAGTGTCTAGCTGATCCTCCATATCTATGGGTTCTGCATCTGCAGATTCAACCAACTGTGGTCCAAGTATTTTTTTCTTCAATTTTGTCTGTTCTAAACATAGACACTTTTTCCATGCTATTTTCCCTAAATAATACAGCAGAAACAACTATTTACCTAACACTTACCTTGCGTTGCTATTATAAGTAACTTAGAGATGATTTAAAGAAAGTAGGAGGATGCATAAGGGGTGTCTGCAAATGCTAGCTGTTGTGTATACTGGGGATTTTCTTATCAGTGGGAAATGTGGGAACTGTGGGGTGACTTTTTTTTTTTACACAGTTTTACAGAGACAGAGCTGGGAAGTTGGCTCAGTGGTAGAGCACTTGCCTTGCATGCCTGAGGCCCTGGGTTCAATTCCTCAGCACCACATAAGCAAAAAGAAAAAAGCTGGAAGTGGCGCTGTGACTCAAGTGGTAGAGCACTAGCCTTGAGCTGAAGAGCTGAGGGACAGTGCCCAGGCCCAGAGTACAAGCCCCATGACTGGACCAAAAAAAAAAAATGTGGATACAGAGTGCAAGACTGTTTAGAAAGCTTAAAGTAGATTTTTACCATATTTAGTGTAGTACTGGAGTTAGAGCTCAGATTCTCTTTCCACTTGCAATTTTTTTGGGGGGAGCGGTATTACTGGGGTTTAGAATCTGGTCCTTGCCCTTGCTAGGAAGGTGCTTTAATTATTGAGTCACGCTTCTAACCCTATTTTCTGCTGTATATTTTTGAGCTGGAATCCAGAACTCAGCCTTAAAGTGCTATATATGAAATAGGATATGTGATACTACATATGTGTATATACATACATATATGTATGTATATACACCCAGGTGCTTTGAGTTCATGTTTTTAATCTTAATAACTCAGGAGACTGATATTTGAGAATTATAGTTTGAAGCCAGTGTGGTCAGTAAAGTCCAGAAAACTGTTAACTCCAACTAATTACCAAAATTCTAAAAGTGGAGTTGTGGCTCATGTGGTAGAGTGCTTGCCTTGAATCATAAAGCTAAGGGACAGTGCTCAGGCCCTTAGTTCAAGCTGTAGTACAGGCAACACACACACACACACACACACACACACACACACACACACACACACACACACACACACACACTAACAGAAAAGTGAACAAACCTTAATAAGTTAATATGTAAAGACAGCTTTCAAAAGGACTGATACCTGAGTAATGAGACTTCTAATCAACAAAGAGACTATCACTTCATGTATGTTAAATGTTCTTGGGAGGGTTTATAGAGACTTTTATTTCCTATGTGAACTCCCAGACTTGTATTCATTTCCCCCTCTTTTCCTGAATTCCTTTAAATTAGTCTACATGTATTTGAGTTTCATTCCATATTTCCATTAGCATGTTGTATATACTTTATTTTGTTGTTTTTCACAGTAACTGGACAGTACACTGTACATCTTTGACTTTATACCATCTTATAACTGATGTTTTCAATAAAATTCTCTGATAGTGTTACAGTTTTGGAAACATTCAGCCCCATGGACCACTGCTGCCTGATGCTTCCTGGCACTGTCCATTTTAATGTCATCTTTGTCTGAAACTCTATAAGACATTTATACTGTTCTAACCCATAGTTGATGGTTATTTTTACTTACATAGCTTCTCTGGAACCATAACTGTCATTCATGCATGCAATTCTGTGCTTCCTACTATACATTCTCTTTCAGGTGTATTTACTCCCTGTAATATTTGTTAGAATTTGCTGGGCTACGGTTTGCTTACCTTTTGTTAATCAAAGCTTTAGTTGAAAGTTTTATCTTCACTTTTAAAATAAGATTTGCGTTTAAAAAGATCTCTTTTCACTTTAAAAACATTTCCTTATCTTTTGGTTTTAATCCTTGCCCTTGAGAACTATGCTCTCCTTACTGTTTCTTTGAAGGTAATTTTCTTAACACCCTGGTTGTTTAAAAGATTATTTAAAAAAAAAAACAGTTTTAAACTGGTAGCAGTGTCTCATGCCTAGCTACTTAGGAAAAATACTGAGAGCTGGAGGATCAAGGTTTGAGGCTAGTCCAGTTAGAAAATTTCACAATATTCCATTTCCAAAGACAAGCCTGGAAGCCTGGCTCAGGTGTACAGTGTTAGCCTAGCAAGCACGAATTCTAACCCTATTACTACCAAGACAACAACAACAACAACAATTATTACAATGTGGTCTTTGGAAAATTTATCCTTCTTTATAGTTATTGAGGGCTGTGTGTGTGTGTGTGTGTGTGTGTGTGTGTGTGTGTGTGTGTGTGTGCTGGTTCTGGGGCTTGAATTCAGGGTCTGGCACTGTCCTTGAGCTGTTTTTTGCCCAAGGATAGTACTCTACCATTTGAGTCACATCTCCATTTCCAGATTTTCTATCAGTTAATTGGAGATAAGAGTGTCACAGAATTTCTTGCCTGGGCTGGCTTTGAACCTTAATCTTCAGATCATAGCCTCCTGGGTAGCTAGGATTACAGATTACTGCTCTACTATTCATTGAGATTCTTAAATTTCTGTATTGTTGTTTTTGACCAGTTTTCAATTATTGTCTGCCTTTTGCCAGTCTTTTCATCCTGAAAACACACACACACACACACACACACACACACACACACACACACACACACACACATACATAAAAGACCTATTGAACGTGTCCTTCAAGGCTCTTGACCTTTGGATGGACTTGTTCTCTTTTCCCCACTGTGTATTTTAAATCTTTCATTTGTCTATAACTAATATATCCTAAAGTAATTGATCATTACTCAGATATTGCATTTTTATTTTTTCATAAATTACATTTATATATGTCAAAATTTCCATATTTTCACCTATGCTGTCAATCTTTTCACCTATTGATAACATTATGGGTCAGCATTCTAAAAGTTTTTGCTGCTAATTTCAATGTCTTAATTGTTGTTTGCCTTGCTCTTGTCATTAAGCACTTTGAAAAATAAAATCCTGATTAAGACAGTGCACTTATGATTGAGTTAGTAAGCAGAATATTATTCCAATTATTACTTCTAGTTCTCAGAGGAACATAATAGATCCAGAATTTCTATAATATGTGATCAAAATGTCAAACATACAATAAAACATTACTGGAGAAAGAAAAACCTAATCCATCATCAAACAACAACAACAATGTAATCTTACTTTGAGAAAATTCAGATAATGGTTTCAGTGAATGTGAAAAGATAAAGTAGTTATTGTTAATATGTTACAGGATCTTTCAAAATTAATTTTAGCAATTAAGCAGATAGGACTGTCAACAAAGTATATAAGAGTAGTAGCAAAGACTCTTACAAATAAGAATCAAGACAAACTCAGGATTGAAAGTTTTAATACTTTAAGTGGAAGGTTTATTATAGATAGGAAATGAAAGGAAAAAGATAACAATGGGTTAGAAGACAGATAGTAAGAATTATGCAGCCTGAATACAGAGGAAAATGAGTGAATTTTTGTTTACGAAAAGGAAGGTTCTAACCTGTGAGATAATATAGCATAATATCATTGAATCCCAGAAGTAGATAATAGTGTGGCAGGTAATATTCTTTGAAGAAACAATGGTCAAATGTTTCCTGAATGTGAAGAAAGTATTAGTGTATAAAGCAGAGAGTTCAGTTGTCCCTCAGAAGGATGAATCGAAAGAAACCATACCTAGGAAGGTTTGGGTTAAACTTCTGAAAATCAGATGAAGACCAAGCTTTGGAAACAGCTTGAAGAAATAGATCTGCCACTCACAAGAGGGGCAGCCACCTGCAGGCTGCATCTTATCAGAAACAATGGAGGTCAGAAGACTATTCAACGATAAAGAACTAAAAGGAAAAACAAGAATGATCTCAATCCTGAATTTTATACACCAATCAAAATATCCCTCAAATAAGGTTACAAACTACACACCTGTGTGGATGTACACGTGCATGTGTGCATGTGTGTGTGTGTGTGTGTGTGTGTGTGTGTGTGTGTGTGTGTGTTTGTGTGCATGCGCCAGTCCTGGAACTTGAACTCAGGGCATAGCTGCTGTCTCTGAGCTTTTGTGCTCAAGGGTAGTAGTGTTCTACAACTTGAGCCACAGCTTTGTTTCTGGCTTTTTAGGAGATGAGTCTCACAGAATTTCCTGTCCAGACTGATTTTGAACCACAATCTTTAGATCTCAGACTCCTGAGTAGCTAGAATTTCAGGTGTGAGCCACCAGAGCCTGGTCCTAAACAGTTTTTTCTTTTGGTGATGGTGGAGGGGAGGTCCGGTCGTGGGACCTGAACTCTGAGCCTGGGTGCTGTCCCTCAGCTCTTCAGCTCAAGGCTAGTGCTCTACCACTTGAACCACAGCGCCACTTCCAGCTTTTTTCTTTTTGCTTATGTGGTGCTGAGGAATTGAACCCAGAGCCTCAGGCATGCAAGGCAAGCACTCTACCACTGAGCCACCTTCCCAGCTCTCCCCCTCCAAACAGTTTTGATAAACAAAAGTTTTAAGAATTTTGTTGTCAGTAGACCTGCACTGAAAAAATAAGAAGCAATTTCTCCAGGCTGAATGGAAATTATACTGGACAAAAATTGGAACCTATAAAGAAAGATGAAGAGAAATAGATATATTAAATGCATGGTTCAGTATAAAAAGTATTTTCTTCACAAGATACATGACTAATTCAAAACAAAAGCAATATAATTTCAAGGTAGGAATTTAACATGTATAAGTTAAAGATGTGGAACAATAACACAAATATTTAACTGTCTGAATGAAACAATATGCATGGAAATATGAAGTCGAAAGGGTGAAGTGGCTCATTATCAAGTTGAATTCAACTGTGACATGAATAAATGTGTAGTATTGAGTATACCGCTTATTGAAATGCTTGCAACCAGAAGTGTTTTGGATTTCATTTGGTTAGGGGGATTTTTAGATTTTTATATGTATAATGTTATCTCCTGGAGATGGGACCCAAGGGTAAACTTGAAATTTTCAATTGTTTCCATATGCTATATACATTTGGCCTGAAAATAATTTATATGTAGTTTTTGTGTGCCTCTATTTTAACTGTGACCTGTCATTCACTCATGGTCAGATGTGGAATTTTCCACTTGTAATATCATGTTGGTGCTAAAAATAACTTTGCCTTTTGTAGCATTGTGGATGGTGGATTTTTGGATTAAGGATGTGCAATGTGTGGTAATATTAATAAAGTAACTAACTAAAGCCTAGCATAACAAAATCAGCAGCAGAAGAAAAATAGAATGCTGGAAAATATTCAATGGACTCAAAAGAAGACAGAAAAATTATCACAGAAGATCTAACAGCACAGGGCCAGATAGTAGATTTAAACCTGACTATATGATGACTGTCCATTGTTAGTGGACTATTGCAATCAGGAAGAAGAAAAGTCAGGACAGATAAAGAGGCAAAACTCACTTCCATATTACCTAGATAACATGAATTTTAAACACACAGAGGCAGATAGGAAAAGGAAGGGAAATAAAAGGCTGAGTTTCTCCATTTTCCCACAGTTACATCTTTGGCCCTGAAGACCAAGATGCCTGGCGTTGCTCTCCAGAGTTCCCCAGCAAGAACTGGTTACAGGAAGGCTAAAGTCTGAAGAGAGTCTTCTTACGTCTTATGAAGAGAGTGCAGTGCTTGTAGGCGGCATTCTTCCTCTGGGAAGCATTTTGTTGCTGAGTACAAAATGAACCAAGAGGTCCCACCCTGGCTCTTAGAAGCTTTAGGCCCAGCTCTAGCTACTAATGCTGTTCTGGGCACCGCCCTGAGTCTGGCTTGTGCCCCCGTGATGGATGCTAGCTGCTACCTTAAGCATGAAGCTTTTGTTCTCCCCTACTCAGTGGATTCAAGCTTTGGTGGCAGTTTTGGCTTTAGTGGGGCTGTGCCCAGCACTGCTGTGATTCCAAGCCCAGACTCAACAAAGGACAAGCAGAAGAGGTCAAAAGCTATGTACATATGGCCATATAACTGATGCTAAGCGAAATGAACCCCAAGATAGGGACACAAGTGATTTTTATCTTTCTAGCTGTTTGTTTTAATGTACTTACAATGTACTATGATTTTTTTTTGTTTCTTTATATGTTCTTCCCCCATGATATAATCCCTGTTGTTACTGTATTTGATTCTAGTGTCCTGCATCTTGTATACACATTTTTCTAATTTGGGGAGGAGATGGGAAATAACAAAATGCTGAAATAAGGATACAGGATGACCCACTGTAACAACGAGATGTATAAGACACTATGTTGAAAATGAACTTTACAACTTGGGGGGGGGAGGGGGGCACTGGGGAGGTGGGGAGGGAAGGGATGATAGGGGAAAAACAAAGGAGGGGGTAGCAATGCTTGATAATAAATGGACTCATTACTTTGCTCATGTAACTGTAACCCCTCTGTACAGTATCTTTACAATAAAAAAATATATATATAAAAACAAATGACTGTGAGCCTCAGCTCACCTGGGCATGGCTTTTTTTTCCTGTGATTGTAGTGCCCTTATAAATCTTAAGTTTTCTAATTTGTCCTGCTTGTTTCTTAGGTAAAAAGTGTTTTCCTGTCATGATGACTACTTTCTACTCAAGGGGAAGTCTGTAACGTTTGCCTGCTGTGCACCTTGCTGAGTGGACAGTTTGCCTTTTGCCTCTTGGTAAAGATGAAGGGACCATGGGCTGAGTAGCCAGAGGGTAAGGTTCTTCTGATAAATCACCCTCTAGTGTTCACCATGGGGCTGAGGGGGCAGGGAGCTGGTAGAGATAGGTGAGCACAGGGTCAAGAATTTCACCTATGACCTTATGTGAGAGCAAGTCCCTGAAGTCCTTCCAGAGCTTTCCAGTATAAGGGACAGGAAGATAATAGAGCTTCCACTTTCTCTTCTTTGTGCTTTCTCCACAGTGCTAGGCTGTCTGTGCATTGGCTCAACTACTAGAAAAGTCACAGGACTGGAGAGAAATTTCTTCTGCTCACAGCCAGTATGGGATTTCCAAGTAGGGGAATTGGATCCCATTTGCAACTTTGCCATTTGTTTATTGCAGTGTGTATGGGAATAAATACATAATTTGATTTGTTAAGTTAGGGAAAAGAGAATGATCAAGTTCCAGGCTGTGGTGTGGATCAAACAGAATAGTTTGCAGGTCTTTATGATTCTGGTGCTAAGTGTTCTGCTTGTGTCTAAAGCACAGATGCTTCGCTTACTTAGCCTAGTGAGCACAGAAGACATACTGAGAAACCAACAACAAAGCATCTCTCATTTTTATTCTGCATTAGCCATCAATTTCAGTAGTCATTTATTCAAATGAACCAACTCTTGGATCACAACAGCATTTGGCCTGGCACTGGTGGCTCATGCCTACAATTCTAGCCCCCTCAAGAGGCTGAGATCTGAGGATCAGGGTTCAAAGCCAGCCCCGTCAGAAAAATCAGTGAGACTTTTCTCCAATGAACCAGCAAAAGTCAGATATGAAGTTGTGCCTGAAGTAGTAGAGTGCCCACCTTTAGGTGGGCGGAGGGACAGAGTCCAGGTCCCTGAGTTCAAGCCTCAGTACCAGTACACAAACCAAAGCCAAAACAAACAAACAAACAAAAAAACCATTCAGAATCTAGGCCTTTGAGATCTAACTATGTTCAAGAAAATAGACAAGGTTCTAAAGTTCCTCTAAGATTTGTGAAGGGCAGGGCTTCAAAGATCTGAAACCACTGGGAAAGAGTCTGAGAAGTAGGACTATTCTAGGGCTAATCTGGCCACAAGGGCATCTGCCAGGGCTGCCCAATGTCCTGTGATTTTCTCACCCTGAGGAGGAGGGAAGAGAGGGGCCTTTGGGTTGCAGGCTGGACTCAGGATACAGTAAGTGATTTAGTAGCTACTGAAGCATTGTCCAATTTCTGCAGCTTTTAGAAGTTGTTTTCAGCTGAGTCTCCACCTGGATTTCTTTTTTTCTAAAATAGTGTTGTGCAGATCATGACTGAAATGTCCTGAAAGGCATCCTGGGCAGTTCCCTCCTCTGGCAGAGATTGTCCATCCTCCCCAGAGGAATAAGGTGAAGCTGCACAACATACAGGCAGCTGGGGGTGGCTAGATGGAGGCTGAGCCAGCGTTAGCAGCCAACGGGGCTTTGCCAGACATTTCCCTGCCTAGCTCAGTAGAGTGAGGCCCGGAAACTGCTGATAGGGCTATGGCCAAGGCATCCTTGTTCCCTGCTTCAGTCTCCGAAGTCAATAGACTTGGCAGCCAAATGCTTCTTGCTCATCATTCCTCTGTTTCTCTCTGCCTTTACACCTTGATGGTATAATATCTGTTTTTCTATTCAGTCCTCAGATCCCACCATTTCCTTTCTGCTATGTAAGTAGCCCCTACCATACCTACTTCTCTCCCCACTGTAACTCATGCCATACAGGCTTTCCTTAGACCCTTAATCCAGGCCCCAGGCCTCTGTTGGGAGTGGTAGAGGGTATCACACCAGTGGCTTCAGTCCCCAAGCTACAGACAGATCAGCAGAGGCAGGATGGAGCCCAGCTCTTGTAGCAGGCTCTCTCTGAGACAGAGCAGCCTCTCCTAAAAAGAGCTGCTTAACAAATATTTTACCCTTATGGACTGGTGTAGTCTCCTTTACAGTTACATTCTGGATATCTGCTAGGGACCAGGATCCTGAGGCTCTGGTATACAAAGCTCTGTGGATGTTTAAGTCCTGTATTTAAAACTGGTGTATAACCTACATACATTCTCTTGTATATAACTCATCCTCTAGATTTACTTATAATACCCAGTACATTGTAAATGCTACATATATACTTGTTACCCTGAAATCTTTAGGAAATAATGACAGGAAGAAATGATACAGATCCAGTTGGTTTCCCTGCATGGCTAGTTGGTCCCACAATATGGAGTCCAAAGATACAAAGGGCTGGCTATTGTAATAAACACCTAACAGCTGCTTGCAGCTGGGGCAACAAAACAATCACAGTCTGTCTCTAAAGGCATGAGCTTGGCTGCATGCCCCGATTCCATTTACAAACACAAGTGGTGGACTAGCTTTGGTTGGAGGTCATTGTGAACTCTGCTGTCCTCATCAGTGCCCTCAAGGTGAAGGGTTCAGGGAGGTAGGAGGGTAACCAGTCCACACTGCAAGCCCAATGTCATCACGGGCACATAGGAACTGCAGCTGTTCTCAGAACAGTGAGAATCCATTTTTTCTGTATCTGACATTGTGCCTTGTTAGGGCCTGCAACTGTAATATACATACCTCCTGGGAACACATGGCCTTAGACCCACGAGGGGCTGTGGGATGAAGTCCTTATCAACAATCCTCTTGCTCTTTGCCTGCTTGTCTGACATCAACCCTTCTCCCTGTTCACATCCAAGGAACGATTTCTTTTACATTCCGTTTCTTGTTCATGGTTTACAACATTTAAGTTGGCACAATATGTATGTAATAAACATCTATTTCGTGTTATGCAGGGAGCTGTGCATTGCGGGTACTAAGTAGCTGTACTAAATAGCTGGGTGAAGACAGCAGTAAAGCATGACTAGAGGCAGATGAGTCAGCCCCAAGAAGAAGGCAGAATGTGGGGTGAGGGTTGGTCCAAATCCCTTTCCACTGAGCCCCAGTCACATGGCTTCTGTTCAGCTCACCAGAGCAAAGTAAGATATCTGCAGCAGATCACAGGGCAACCACCTGTGATGTGCCCAAACCCCACAAAGTCTGGCAAGAACTTTTCATTTGTAACTGCTTTCCTACTTGTCTCCTTAACTTTTTATTGGCTTGACTGTCTTACTTCCCAGCTATAGGATCTTGGACAAGCAATGCATGCACTCTGTGGCTTGATCTCCTCATCTGAACATAGAGAGAGTAATATGTCTTTGGAGATGCTCTGAGGATGGAGAGAAACAATGAATGTGGGGATCTTGTATGTATGGTACATTCCTGGCATGTGGGAATTATTCAGCCTATTGACCATGGCTCTATACTGGCTTCATGCAGCCAGCTGTGGAGTGAATGTTCATGCCCCTCCTTTCAAACATCTCTGTTGAAACTTGAGGCTCAATGGGATTCTTTCAGGAGGCAGGGTCTTTGGGTAGTGTTAAGTCACAAGAATGGAGCCAAGTGAATGGCTGCAGAGGACTCCCTTGTCTCTTCTACCAGGTGACGTCACATTAAGAACACACCCCTGTTGGTACCTGGAAAAGGCCTTCTTCAGACACCACAGCTGTTGATGTTCCCCTCACTTTGGACTCCCTCCCTCCCCTATGAGAGAGAAATCAACTTGGACTGTTTATGAGCCAACCAATAGACAGCTCAGTTTTTTTAAATAGTTGCCCAAATGGACTAAGACGGCTTGACAAGTGTCCTGTGAAGTAGGTGAAGCAAGTATCATCTTCTCCCCTGTACAAAACAGTTAATTGAGACTCAAGAATAAAGTGACTTGTCCAAATTAATAAGAGGCTGAGATCTGACCACAACCTGTTTCATTAAAGGAGATAAATCAGTTGTGTCACACCCACAGAAGAGCCATGCTTTACAGCTACCAAAAGGAACTCAGTAAAGCCTGTGTCCATGCTGACAGAGTGAGGACAGGACAGCATTCTCAGTATGTTGTCCACCGCCACCAGTGCCCAGCAGGCCCACAACCTCCCCATGGGCCTGGCTTAGCGCCATTTTAGGGGCTGTACCTCCTGAAGGAGATAATGGGCAGCTGCTTTGCTGGGAAGGAGGAGACCAATCTTGAGGACAACAAATTAAACCTAATTCAATCTATGGAAATATTTGATTACACCAATGCAATTTATTATGCAAAGTTGCCCTTTCTGACAAATGGAAGCTGCTTTGATAAGTGGGATTATAACAGAAGGGGTTTCAGCAGGCAAACAAACCCAGCTGGGTGCCTGCCCACAGCTCCTGGTTCCCTGCTCCTCTCAGCAGGATCAACCATCAATCAGACCAAGAGACATGCCCAATATCCCATATCCATCAGGCCCAGGTGTGGATGTGACCTCAAACATGTCCTTTCTCTGTGGCAGTCTTTCCTGGTTTTCCTGAGTAACAAGGAAGCTTATTTTTGCTTAGAATTATTGTTGCTGTTGTTTACTAGTCGTACAAAGGGTTATAATTCCATAAGTGAAGTTACAATACTTTTGGTCAATATCACCTCTTCTTTGATTTTCCCTATTTCCTTCCTTTCATCCCTACCTTCAAGTTACATAGTTCATCTTTTACGTTATATACCTTGAATACAATGTCTACATTTGCTTCCCCTTCCTCCTTCCATTCCTGTGTCCCCATTTATTGCCCCTCCCATGTTTTTACTTCCTGGTATTTATTTTAATAAACAGTACTTCAGTTGTTCAGAGGAGTTACATTCCTCCTATAGGTATACCTTCCTCCTAGAATTTTTTTTGGGGGGGATTGGTCATGGGGCTTGAACTCAGGGCCTGGGCACTGTCCCTCAGCTCTTCAGCTCAAGGCTAGCACTCTACCCCTTGAGCCACAGTGCCACTTTCAGTTTTCTAAGGTTGGCTTGGAACCTCGATCCTCAATCTCAGCCTCCTGACTAGCTAGGATTACAGGCGTGAGCCACTGGCCCCAGGCTTTCCTCTTAGAATTTTAACCTTCATAAAAACCCTTTACATCTCATTATGGAATATATTCTTTTGACTTAGATCACAGCACATTTAGAAAACTTCAAGATTTGTATGTTTTAAAAACTTTTCATGTCTAATTTCTTAAGGGACCTCACACAATCCCTGTGACATCAACCAGATCTTTTGACTAACAGATGGGGTCAAGTTAAGCATCTTTTCAAGTTACCCAATGGAGTTGAGACTTGAACCCAGGTCTTCAGCCCCTGACTTTCTTCTTGGCTCAGTTTTAAGTCATTGTCCTTTAGCCAGCATGAACTTCTTCCCATGTCCGCTGCTGCAATAACCACAGGGTGAGAAGAGGATGTCAGGTTTTTGTTTGTTTGTTTGTCTTGTTTTGTTTTTTGTCTCAGATTATAGGTCTCAGAATCAGAAAATACAGAGTCTAGTTTTAAGCCTGCCATGTGTTAATTGTATAACAGGAGATATTATAAATATCCATTGATTTCAAATACCTACTACTAGTTGAGTATTTTATATTTCTCAGAAAACACTTGAAGTTGTTGCTTGTACAACTTTACAGATAAGAACACCTAGTCTCTGAATGGGAGGGGATTTGTATAATGCACCATTCTAGCAAATGTGAAAGTTGGGATGTATGCAAGCTTCTTTTGTTAATTTCTAACATCCTGAGCTCCTAGTCTTTCCCTCCCCAAGGAAACTGAATGGTGATCCTGAGGGCCGCAATTTGTGCTTCAGGTAGAAGGCACCAGTGAGAAAGGCAGGAGTGAGGACCAACTTTAGGGGAAAACTGAATCATACTGGGCCTCATGGGTTTGTTAAGTCCTCTGGACTTGCTACATGCATCCTGAGAAAGGCAGTCTTTCTTCTACTGGATCAAATCAAGCTGGGTTTCATTCACTGGGCTAATAAAAGTTCCTCCTTAGCAGATGAAAGTTCTGCTTTTAGAGAAAGACATGTCTTCCCATAGTACCTGAGAGAAATCCTTATGTTATTGATGAGAAAGCTTAGGCTCACACAGGTTAGTTAATTTGACCAGGATCCCACAATAGGTTAACCAGATTGGTTTCCTCCTTCCTAAGTTCAGACTAAAGTGACCTGGTATCTGTTCAGTAGATGTTCCTGTTATCCCAAATTCTAGACATTCTTGGAGGGAGGAGAAGGGATCTTGAAAGTAATAGAACAATTCCATTTAAATAGGACTTCACAAATTTTTATTAGCTTAATTAGGGATTTCATTGTGATATTTATAGCATGCATGAATGAACTTAGATCAAATTTGCCCACCTATATTGCTCTTTCTTAACTCTTCTTTCTCCTCTATCCTTTTAAACAATTTTGGTGGGTTTCCTTGGTTATTTCCATACATATATTTAATGTACTTCTATACTGTTCAACCCTATTACCTCCTTCTCTCTCCGCCTCCACATTCCCCTTTTACAATCATGTTATATTATTATTATTATTTTGGTCTAGATTCTGTATATAAGTGAAAATATGTAACATTTGTCTTTCTGAACTTAGCTTATCTTGCTTAACACAATGACTTTCAGTTCAATCCATTGTTTTTTTACAGATGCCATAATTGACATCATTTCTTTCAGATGGATAAGTAATACTCCATTGCATGTGTATACTGTATTTTATAGGCTAAACAGAGGTTTCGGCCTGAAGCTTTTGGAGAATTTCAGAGGTAACGGTCTCTAAAGCAGGCATCAATGTGTGTTCAGTGCCCTCAAAGCAACACAGGAGCCCCTCCCTCTGAGATCCTCAGACTGCTTCAGAGTCTCAAAAAGCCTGCAAGCAAGGACAAGCTCCACTCCCACAATCCCCCGTTCCCCTTGGGATAGCAATAACCCCTCTGTGGTACTGCCAAGGGCAAACTCAGGGGAGAGATAGCCGCTCCCTTGCGAACTGGGCCCTCCAACAGCTTCCATAAAGGGAGGGGGAGGGGGTGCACAAGGCACCTCTAGACAAGTTGAAAAACCTGTTATAATCCACAGACCTAATTGTTTTCCTTTATCGCCACGTGGGGATGCTTATTGTTTGGCTTGTTATCTGATGTTATTTAATCTATATTTTGTAATTACTTCCCTTCTCTCTCTCACTTCAGTGGTCATGCTTTTTTTTTTTTTCCTCTCTATGCTTGAAGCGCTGACCTACATTTTCACAGCAGTCAATTATTTCAAGCCCAGCTTGGTGTTATGGTCTGGGAGCCTTGGCCCCTCTGGTTGGAGGCTTTCAACTCCGAGACACACTTTGTTCACTGGGACTTGGAAGTCTAAGAAAGCAGGGGAAGAGGAAGATCCTCCCCAAGAGGCCTTTGCTTCCTAGGGGATAGGCTACAGTGGATGGGAGCTGCAGCCTGGCAGACTGGGGACTGTGGGGATGGGGATAGGAACTCTAGCACTATGGTTTTTAGGACTGGATGCACAGTGGTCAGAGCCTGAATAAGTAGACCATGGAGATCATCTTCTCCAAATTGGATTTGTGCAAGTTCCAGTGCCCCTACAGGCTAACTGGGAAAATCTAGGCTGTGCTATTGCTATTCTTAGACAGTCTCTTGGCTTTCTTCAGAGAACACAAAAGAAGAGAGAGTCCTATGGCTGAGTTCCCAGCCCCATTTCACCAGTCCTAGGCTGTGCATCTTTTTGTGAATCATTCAACTTCTCTGAACATCACCAACATTCGTCCTGGGACATTAATACCTTGGAGACTACCTGAAGTTCAAATGAATTAAAGTACTGATGATGAGCATCCCTCTCAGTTAGCAATTTAGTATTTGAAATGAGCACTCAAAAGATCAACTGAATGGGGAAAAAATTTACACCCTCAGTTGCTTGCTGTCTACTACACAGGAACTAAGTGGCTGAGATGATACTATTCCTCCATTCTGAAGCTAATGGTCTGATAAAACTGGGGTATGAAGAACCCTTTGCATGAAAGTGTCTGAGGACACCAGTGTGGCAAATGCTCAGGGTCAATCTCCCAGAGAAGAGATTGGCTGGCAGGCAATTGCAGGCATATGAATGTCTCCAAAGCACACAATTCATTTATTTACACATTCATTCATGAGTTTATCTAAAATCTACTTCCTCAGACCTTCTGTGTCCCAGATGCTGGTGATGGGGTGGGGTAATAGGAGGGGAACTACTTTTGTACCAGGGGGCTTAAATCTTCTGTGACATCTCTACCCTCACAGAACTGCTTGGATTGGAGGAGAGTAGTTATTCAAGTCAGGCTAGGGGTAACACATATAAACTCAAAAGGCTTAGAGCAGTATAAATTCATTTCTTTTTCATGTGAAGTCCAGAGTGAGTTCCTGAAGTGATAGAAAGGGAAAGAAAGCCAAGAGGATGTAATGTGTCAGATGTATCTCTGGAGATAACAGTCCCTTGGGAAACTACAGGTGAGCCAGGAGGCAAAGCCCTGACCTGAAGTGCATTGTGTACAGATGGAATAGAGCTGGCTGGTAGTGTGGTCCCCAGGGAAGACAGGGAGGGGAGGGATCCAGGCAACAGGGTCTTCCATTTCATCTGATGAACATTTGTCTTAGTCAGAAATGTACTTTCCACTTTCTGTATCTCAAACCTATGTCTGTGGTACCTATTTCTCAATGCTAGCTTCATCCAGGTCCTGAGAAATCCTTCTTACAGTTAGGAGGCCACAGTCAGGCATCTGGAAGAGAAAAAGAAACAAGAAATGTTGCTGCTGGGTCTTCCCTTCCCTTTCTTCCAGTGATAGCTCCATCCTGCCTGTCATTCCTGGGCTGTTCTCCTTCTATTCAATACTACCCAGACATTTGTGTGTCTCAGTAAGACCACTCATTCTGGAGCCCAGTACTAATAGGTTATGCCTATGATCCTAGCTACTTGGGAGGGCTGAGGTTCCAAAATAGCTCGAGCAGGAAAGTCCTTATCCCCCATGTCTGGTATGATGGCCAAGGTCTATAATCCTTGAAAAGACAGGAAGCCTAAAGTAGGAGGATTCAAGCTCAGCCTAACAAGACCCTATTTTGAAAATAACCAGTATGAGCAGGGCTGGAGGTATGGTTTAAGTGATAGAGTACTGGCCTAGTAAGCATGAGATCCTGAGCTCAAACTTCAATACTAACCATAGCCATAAGCTGATGGTTTATATTTGTAATTCTAGCTACTCAGGAGGCTGAGATTAGAAGATTGTGGTTTAAAACTAGAGTGGGCAGGAACCTGTGAGCCTCTTATCTCCAGTTGATCAGCAAAAAACCAGAAGTGGAGGTGAAAAACCTCTACTTCTCCTCTTGAGCAGAAGACTTGAAGAAACAATGCTCAGGTTCTGAGTTCAAGCCCCATGCACATTCACAGACACAGACAAACACAGATACACACACACATGCACACACACGTGCACATATATATGTGCATACACACAAGAAAGCAGAACAGAAAAAACCCAAAACAAACAAAATCCAGTAATGCTGAAATAAAAAAATAATTCCTCCTTCTGAATGTAGGAGATAAACAACATTTGATAAGGTGAGATGGGCCAGCACCAAATCAAAGCTGTTTTCGCTGGGCACTGTAGATTTAAGTCCTAGGAATAAGAACAAGCAAGGTGCATTCAGGATGCTGAGGTACTGATGCTCATGGAGAGGTGTCTCGAGTCTTAATGATGACAAATCAATGATCTAGAAGACAAATTCCTTTTCCTATTCAGCAGACCTCAGAAGGTGCTCCATCCTTTCTATTTTCTTTTAGTATTTCACATCCCACTGCCTTGTAATTAGGACCAGTTAGGTATGAAAACAACATGCTATGCACAACTGCCTGGCAGGGGATTTACATCCTGCAGCCACCTTAGCACTGAGTACCTCACTGTAGACCTGTGTCCTGAAGCAGAGGTCTAGGGGAAGAGCATTCCACTCAGCAGGATGGACACAGTTGAATGGTGCCTTTGTTCAGCCCTGGTTGGCAGATGTGGATGAAGTTGCCAGTGCTGCTCAGGCCTATGAGACCTAGGGAGGACAGTCATTCTCCCCTCTGCACAGCAGTATAGCTGTCTCCAGGGCAGACTTTGTCCTTCTGTGATGATACTTGCCCTCTGATACGTAATGTCAGGGAGAATGCTGGGATCATAGGGATTTGGTGCCTGCAGATTTGATTCCTGGCCAGGCACTGTTTCATCAGTCTAATGCCAAGAGTCCATCATGGAATGGACAGAGCATAGCATCCTTCCTTCCTTTTCTGGAGGGACTTAAGGCTTCACCTGAAACTAAGCACATGGCACACTTTGTACATACCGCATTAGTATACTCAGAGAGGTCTCTTTAAAGATGGCCTGAGTTGAAGTTGCACATGTACAACCCAGTATATACTGGATCTCAGTTTCCCAGGCCTAATCTTCCCTATATCTCATTTTCCCACACACCATGGGCATTGAGATTTTCTCATTCTAAATCTTACCTGCACCTCAGGTAAAAAAAGAGGCTTTGTGAACAAGGTTAGGGGATAGGTGGGGAGATGAGTGTGGATTGTTTCTGAAGAGCCAGTCAAATCATATAAGTCTTTACAATGAGAGAAGTGTTCCAGCTGTGGTCAGGGAGTTCATGGGACAATGGAAGAAGAATCTCAGATGCTTCATTTGAAAGATCATTGCCAACTTAGAAGATGGAGGAAGAAATACTGATAAGCCTCTAGAAAGGGATGCTGTCTGTAGCAGCTTGCAACTGATGTTGACTCCTCACCTACTGAACCATGAGACAAATGAATAATTAAGCTACTTCATACTCTGGCAATTTGTTACAGTTGCATTGGGAGACTGACTCCTACAGTGGAGACTAACACTTCCCCGAGGGCACTGCATTTCATTAATGTATTTATTTATTTTATTAGGCAGCGTGTCTCAGGCACATTGCAAACTGAGCAGAAGGTAGGAAGGTTTTCCATCATTCCCTGTTCTCATATATGAACAGCTTCTCCCATTGTTCACTACTCTCTAAGAGTGATGCATTTGTTTGAATCTATGAGCCTCTAGTGATCCATGATTATCACCCAGAGTCCACAGTTTATATCAAAGTTCACTGTGGTATAGTCCATGAGTCTGACAAATGTATAAAGACATGCATGGATGGTCTTGTACTGAATTTTCAGAACCACATGTTCTAGATGTAGAAAGTTATGCTAGACATGCTAAACATGGTCAACCAGTGAGCAAGAGCAGCCATATGGCACTGAGGGACAGCAGCTGTCACATGATTCTTCTCTGAACAGAAAGAACTTTCGACCAGGGAGCCGTTATTGTCCTGTTGGCCTAGAGAGGCTCAGGCCACTTGTTTCTGTCCTCAGGTGCCCCGAGGACCCTATGAGCCCTACGCATGGTGTGGGCTGTATTTTAACCTGCTCCACAGTATGCTTGCTCATCCATTCCCCAGAGCTGATTTGGCACACTTGGAATGGAAGAGAATTGGCTCCGTGTAGGCTGAGGTGGGTGCATACAATCAGAGATTGCCTCAGAAATTAAAGAGTTCATATTCTGGTAACAGACAGGGAAGCTAGCAAAATGGGTCTCGCAGCTTGGATCTAATTAAGCAAATCTCCATGTAGGAGAGTTGAGGGAGTGAAATTCTAGAACAAGTAGGAGTTTGCCAAGAAAAGGAAGGGTAGGGTGGGGCCAGCCTGTGCACAGAGGAGACAGAGATTTTCTCTGTTCATATGTAGCCACCAACACAGAAACTTTCCTGTTTTCTCAGTTATTCTTCTACTCACCATAAAGAAAATGCTAGATTTTTCATGTGTCTAGCTTCTTTCCTGACCAGGTCTTGTGCTAATGACTCAGATAAAGGAAATCATAGAAAAGTCAGATTTGGGGCTTAAGGAAGTTTCTCCGTCTGGTAAAGGCTGTTGGAAAGTTAATCCTCCCTTTTGTATTCTTAGACAGGGGCAGGCCTACATTCCAGTTGGAAATAGCTTCAGCAAGCATGAAGGAAGCTGATCCCATCCCCACTGTGGCAGAGTTGAGATGGAGTTGGCAGTCCTGGATGCCACAGTTCAGCTGATCCACCTGTGTGAACTGTGCCGGGCATCCTGCTCCCAGCTGGAACCAGAGACAGTGACTTTCCTTAGAGCTGATTTAACTGTTGTTGGGTTTTCTGCTACATTCAGCATGGCTGTGGGAATACATGACAATTGTGGGGGTGGGGGGAAGGAGAGAGACAGGAGAGGACTCCACGCTGTATTTGTGAGTCATTGTCAGGTCCCCCCACTTGCCCTTATATGCCAAATAAAGAGACATGATGATGGGCTGAGAAAGGTCTATTATGTGGCATGGGTAGTGCTTTAACTCATCTTTAGAATTTATACATGAACCTAGTTTAAATAGAAAAAAAATAGGAGCAAGGAGATTAAGGTATTCATAAACAGTCTCAGTTAGAGGTATGACCTGGTTGGTCATGATCTCAATTCTGGTTCTCCAGGGTTTGGGGATGGTTGTTATTGATGTGATCACTTGAGAGGAGCTATTTAGTCCCTACAAGATAATTATTCCTGTCCAGGACAAAGCCTTATCATTATAGGCGATTCTCCTCATTTGGGAAGTAGTCTGTTCTAAAAAGCTCTGTTACTATTCAGGGATAGTTTGGTTCCTTGTCATAAAAATATTACATAGATCAATCCTTTCTTTCCTGGAATCCAAAGTGATTGCAAAGTGACTGAGACTGGCTTAGAGAAAAGACAAATACAAAATGGAGGTAAGAATGCCAACCTTTATCTTACTTTTAGTTATTTATGGGCCCAAGTAAGGAGTTAGTGTCTCATAGCAGAAAGCAGATTTTAAGCATGTTACATCATTATTTGATCGCACGGGGATGTTGTATAGCTAAAGT
This sequence comes from Dipodomys merriami, assembly GCF_024711535.1. Lineage (NCBI taxonomy): Eukaryota > Metazoa > Chordata > Mammalia > Rodentia > Heteromyidae > Dipodomys > Dipodomys merriami. Next base: position 13,637,619 of record NW_027204381.1, read on the forward strand.
CCATGAGGAACTCAGATCCCTTCCCATGGCCTCTTGATATCATCTCCTACCAATGCCTTGTTCCTCTCTGTTCCTCTCCTCTCCTCTCCTCTCCTCTCCTCTCCTCTCCTCTCCTCTCCTCTCCTCTCCTCTCCTCTCCTCTCCTCTCCTCTCCTCACCTCTCCTCTCCTCTCCTCTTCTTGATACCTCATCCCCCACCAAATGCTCTGCTCCTCTCTTCTCCTCTTCTCTCCTCTCTTTTTCTACTCTCCCCTCTCCTCCTCTAGTCTCCTCTCCCCTCTTCTCTTATCCCCTCCCCTCCCCTGTCATGCCCTCCCTTCCCCTCTCCTCTCCTCTTACATGGTAGATCACCCCTTCATTTTTACCAGCTTCTGAAGCTCCTTGCTCCTCTCCTCTCCTGCTCTTCTTTCTCTTCTCTTCCCTTTCCTTCCATTCTTTTCTTCCTTTCTTCCTTCCTTCCTTCTTTTCTTTCTCTCTTTCCCTCCTTCCTTTCCTCTCTCCTTCCCTTCCTTCCTTCCTTCCTTCCTTCCTTCCTTCCTTCCTTCCTTCCTTCCTTCCTTCCTTCCTTCCTTCCTTCCCTCCCTCTTTCTCTTAGTTTTGGTGGTAACTGAGATTGAACTCAAGACTTTACACTTGCTAACCAGATGCTCTAAAGCTCCAACCTGTTTTGGTGTTGGTTATTTCTGAAGCAGTGGTTTTATTTCATGTCTGAGCCTAGGCTGTGATCCTCCTACTTGTCACTGGGGATGACAGGCATGTTGCTGAACTTACCTTATAGCTGGGATAAGGGGCTTGTACCACTAAGGTTGAGACGAAGTCTCATGAACAGTTTTGCTTAGGCTCATTTCTATCCTTGATCCCCAATCATCATTTCTCAAGTCTTGAGCCATTGTGCCAGACTCTTGCTGTTCTATTTCTATTGGTAGATTTTACAAAAAAGCTTCATGTGCCTGTTCTTGAGGCTGAATGAAGGTTTCTCCTGCTTCAGCTCCTCACCACTGCCTCCTAATATGAGGAGAGGAGCCAGCAGGACCAGCTCCAAACAAGCAAGAGCGACCATTCATCAAAGCCCAGGAGATACAAACTCATTCCCATCGCTACACAGAGAGGGGGAGGGGAGAGGGAGAGAGAGAGAGAAAGGGAGAGGGAGAGGGACAGAGAGAGAGAGAGAGAGAGAGAGAGAGAGAGAGAGAGAGAGAGAGAGAGAGAGAGAGAGAGAGAGAACAGAGAATTAGATTCCCTTTTTGCTTCTTTTCTTGGATCCTTTAATTAAGATCAGAGAAACACCTGGATAGAAATTTGGTCTTGACCAGTGACTAGAAATATGGTTTGGGGACTATATCTAAGATATGGAACCAACCCAGATGCCCCTCAGTAGATGAATGGATCAAGAAAATGTGGTATATATACACAATGGAATTCTATGCCTCTACCAGAAAGAATGACATTGCCCCATTTGTTAGGAAATGGAAAGACTTGGAAAAAATTATATTAAGTGAAGTAAGCCAAGCCCAAAGAAACATAGGTCCCATGGTTTCCCTTATTTGCAATATCTAGTATATGTATGAGTCAAGCAGAAAAGGTCAGATAAGATGATGTTAGGAAAATGAACCCTAAGATATGTATTCAAATGTTCTTTTTCTTTCCTGCATTTGTTTCTAATGCATTTATAAGATTATTTCTTTGTTGCTTTGTATGTCCCTCCCCCACAGTATAACCCCTGTTTTCACTGTATTTGATGTCGGTATATTTTGTGGAGGGGAAGGAGAAAAACAAGTCGTTTAAATAATGATACAGGTTGACCTGTTGCAACAATGAGAAGTACAAATTGTCATGTTGAAAACGAACTTTACAACTTTGGTGGGGGGGGGAGAGGATTGGGTGGGGGGGTGGGGGGAGGCTGGGAAGGGATGGGAAGGGGAAACAAAGGAGGAGGCTACAATGTTTGATAAGAAATGTACTCATTATCTTGCCCATCTAATTGTAACCCCTCTGTACAGTATTTTCACAATGAAAAATAAATAAAAATTAAAAAAAAGAAATATGGTTTGGGGGAATTCTGTAAGCTTGCATGCAGAACAATCCTAACAAGAAATCCCACCAGCAGGTGACTTATAGCTCTCTCCTGGGTCTCTAGCTGCAGATTTTGGACTTGCCATTCCACTGAATCACAGTCCTTCCTTCCTATATGTTTACATATATTGAGCCTGTTTTTCTGGAGACCCCTGACTGACAAAGCAAGTCATCCTTTTATCTCTAACAGTTTATGTCATTTATAGTGGGGAGTTCAGGAGAACCTAACTCAGGCAGGGTTAGGAATCCTGGATGGAGCTGTTGCTGTCCACAGTGAGAGGTAATGTGCTGGTAGCCCTTTGTGCCTTCCACTCTTGGAGCTTTTTGAATCTTTCAGCTAGCTCCCTGACACCCTTTAGAATGGCCTTTCCATAGGCCAGCAAGCACACAGAAAACCAACCTCCATTATTTTCCCCTCTGGGTATTGGCTTCACTTACCCGTAGATAGAACTAGATGCTTCTGGTCTTTTTTCATGGGGAAGACAGAAATTAAATAAAGAAATATGCCATTGTGGTGTTCTCCATTCAGCTCTCAGAGCAACACTGATGTCATGAGGGGCCCAAGATGAGGAAGAGAGGATGAAGCATATGTGTACATATATATATATATATATATATATATATATATATGCATGGGCATATACATATGGGTATACTATATAAATGTATGGGTATACTATATAAATACATATGGGTATACTATATAAATGTGTGTGCATATATATGCATGTTCACATGTGTACATTTATGCATGAATGAGTATATGTGTGGTTATCTAAAGGTATGAGTGTGTGTTCACATGTGCATGTGAATGCATGGGTGTGTATGTATGTGGGTATATAAATGTATGAGAGTAAATACATGATATGCACATCTGTATGCTTGTATATATACACATACTTTCTATGCCTCTGAGATCAAACAAAGTAACTGCTGTTATTGGCTTAAACATCTGTCATCACTGGATTGCCAGCTGCAGAGGAAGTGGAAAGGAAGTTGTCATTATTCTTCAGACATGTTTGTGAGAGACCTCTCTGTGTTTGAAACATTTGAATTAAGACTTGGAAGATGAGAAGAAGGTGGCCATTTGCAGAGAAAAGTAGAGAGTAACAGAGAAAAGCCTGAGGCAGGGAGAGGTTTGGCCTCTCTGAGGCCCAGAATGAAGGCTGATTTGACTGGAACCGTATGTGTGGTTGGAAGTGAGGTAGGTGGGCAACCTGTCAGGCCAGATGGCTCTGTATGGAGCAGACAATGGGATTTTCCCAGGTGAATCCACTTGTGCAATCCAAACCATGCTTCCCTGGCAGCAGAGGACCAGGGAGGGCTCAGGGGAGGCAGCAATGCTCTGCTAGTCTGTTTGCAGAAACTTTGAAATGTGAGCAGGTTCTGCAAGGAACAAGGAGGAGTTTGGAGCAGAGTGGAGAGACTGTAGGCTATGAGAGCCATGGTTGGTTCTGGGGTAAGAATCTGCTCACTGAGCCACCAGTGTGAGGAGGGCTGAGGGAGGCTGAGGGAGGCTGAGAAGGGTGGAGGCCACTCCTGCCTCACCATATACAGGTTGGACATGATTCTGAAAGAAATGGATGTCATTAGCAGGCCATGGGAAGAGATGTGGGGGAATATGGTGATTACTGGCAGGACAGCTGTGAAGTATGGAGTGTCATGGCATTCAGCTTTCCAGAAGTGGGGATACTGTACAAAATTGAAGTACCAGGAGTTGGTCAGGGGCTGGGAGAGCTGGGGTCTAGCTATCTGTGCACCGGCCTCTGAGCATGATAAGAAGACATGGAGAGGCCTTATTTGTAAAGACAGGGGCCCTTGAGACCACAAGGTACCATGGATCCTGGCCAGATGTGTTCCTGTACCTGTGAGTATCTGCTGTGGATCACAGAGCATCTGAGCACATATTGAGGAACCATGGCTGTGTTCGTAAACCTCACAGAAGAATCAAAGTGACTACCCAGTAGGACTGGGTATTGTCTCCAGGAGGAACATACAGAGACTTATTCATGCGAGGCTGGCGAACAATGCATACAGCTGACTGTGACATTGTTTTGGAGATGCAGAAATCAAGTGACAAGGAAGTAATGAAACATGCCTTACTTTGGTTGTGAAGCAATTAGTGCTGGAGGGAGAGTTTTTGATGGCTGTGTTGTGTTGATGGCTGTGTTGTGTTATTGTGTGGATACATGTATGTGCACTCATGTAGTAGGAAGAAAGGTAAAAAACAGAGTTATATTTATTTTTTAAAGCTTTTCACAAATAAGTTAACTTTCTCTATCCACTTTCTCTAGCCATAGCAGGCTAGATAGTCTCTACCCAAAACACATCTGGCTTTGGTGGCTATCTTATTTTCATTTTCATTTTTTTATTGTTATAATAAAGGTGATACACAGAGGGGTTACTATTATGAAAGTTAGGTATAGAGTACATTTCTTTTTTTCTTTCTTTCTTTTTTTCTTTCTGTCAGTCATGGGATTTGAACTCAGGGCTTCGTGCTGTCCCTGAGCTCTTTTGCTCAAGATAAGCCCACCACCACGTTAAGCCACACCTCACTTCTGGTTTTCTTGTGGTTAATTGGATATAAGAGTCTCGCAGGGACTTTTCAGCTCTGTCTGGCTTCTCACTCTGATCCTCAGATCTCAGCCTCCTGAGCAGCTAAGATTATAAATATGAGCTTCCAGCACCTGGCCAGAGAGTACATTTCTTTTGGAACCATGTTGCCCCTTTCCTAGCTCTCTCCCAGTTTTTCCCTCCATCGTATCAACATAGTATCTAATTAATGAGTATCCTGTTGGATTTATTCACCCTTTGTCCCTCCATTTCTGTGCCCCCTTGCCATCTTAAAGACATCACTTTATTTTTGAAAAGAATATTTTTTACTAAATATATACACCAACCCAGAATATTGCAGGACCCTTAACATGGCCTGTCTAAAACATGGAGGAGTTGAGCTAGTCGCTTTATGAGGAGGAGCTATTTCCTTGTCTTGAGACTCTGTAAAACAACTTATCTTGACACTTCCAATAATTCAGCTTGACCTGACCAGAACAAGTCCTGGCTTGGGAATCAAACTGTGGATCTGTTAATTGAGAGCCAGAAGCTAGAAGCTTTAAAATATACCCCTGAGGTGAGGGGGCTCTTCCCTGCCTCCTTACACCTTCTAGGCCTGGCATCTTCTCTTCATTTCACATTTCTTTTAACCACTGAAAGAATTTCTCATTATCTGGCCACTGCAGAGAGCAGTCTTCCATGTGTTGGGAAAAGTAAGGAACAAGCCTTCACTGGCTGCAGTAAGCCAGAAAGTGGCATTTATCAAAAGATAAAAGACACCTCACAAGAGAAGTGTAAATAGATTTTCTCTAGAAAATAGTAGTGAAATAACACAATATAGCACTCAGCTGTATACACACACATGTTACTTAGCTGCTACTGCAGAATTTAGAAGCTATAATGATAATTTAGTGCAGTCACACTAGAGAGACCATTCTCCACTGGGTAGGGCTGTGCTCTAAGTAAAAGCCATCACACCAAGTTGTGCCCCAGCCAGAAGAAGGTCTGTTACCCTGAACCAGGGTATACATTTCCAATGTTAGTATTAGAAAGAGGATAATTGTAGTTCTTTTAAATCTAACTGCAATACTGCATTTTGTTGTTGTTGCTGTTGTAGTTGGGGAGAGGGGAGAGGTAGGGTCTTTCTATGTAGCCCACGCTGGCCTCAAATTCATGATTTTTGGCCAGTGCAAGGCCTTGAATTCAAGGCCTTAAGCCACACTTAAGCCACACCTCCACTTCTGGCTTTTTGCTGATTAATTGGAGGTAAGAGTTTCGAGTACTATTCTGTATGAGTTGGCTTTGACTGTGATCCTCAGATCTCAGCCTCCTAAATAGGTAGGATTATAGGATGTGCTACTAGCTCCTGGCTGGCCTCAAATTATTGATCCTCTTCTTCAGCTCTCAGAGCACTGAGATTCCTGGTTTGGCCATCAGGCCATCAGGTTCTACTTTACTGCAGTTCTTTCTGTGGCTATTTATACTCATTGTCTTATCTCAGAGCTTGGTGAATGAAAGGCCACAAGGTTTAATTTTGCCCAAGCACATCTCAAATTTCCCTTTCAAGGAACTCCTTGACTATGACTACAGCAGTTTACTTGTCACTGTTGCTATTTTTATCCAATTTTTAAGTGTGTAATTAGCTTTTGGCAAATATATGCCACAATCAATATGTAGAAGATGTCCTGAATACTCCATGTCAACCATCCTCCATCTGATCCCAGGTCCTTGGTAATATTGATTCATCTTTGCCATTTAATTCCTTTTTTTCTTAGAGTTCTTTGAAATGTTTCATGCCTTATGCATTCCTCGTGTATCTTAAATTTAACAGAATGCTTTTGGGACTCATCCAGGTCACATTCATCTGTCATTCATTCTGTAGTTAGCTTTGTGGAGACACATTTGAAATTCACACACCCAGATACTCAAATCTCGGGGTATTGCATGCTGATTTCTAGAGTTCTTTGTGTCCTAGATGAATCCTCTTCTCTAAACTAGAAATTTCAGTTGCAATCCAAAGATTGTACTTCAAACTATCCCAGGTAGGCAGAGGCAGACAGGCACAGGAGAAAGATAAGGGGGGGGGGGGGAGAGAGAGAGGGAGAGTGTTACCTGCCTGAGTGTTCACAGAAGTGGAGTTTTAAATTTGGGGCCAAATTTGATTCTGATGGGGACCCAGCAGCCCTCAAGGCCCAGGTGGCCTTAATGTAAAGAACTTTAGTATCCTTCCCATGGTATAGTGACCAAGAGCCAAGTGCTTGCCACAGAGTGTCCCCTGTGGTGCTATTTGGCTTGAAATGGGGTAGCAGGGGGGGCCCAACAGTGAGAAATGTCATCAAGTTTTCTCCATGGGGGCTCTGGACCATGGTAGGCCCTAGTGGCCAGTTCTGAGCACTTGGCCAAGATTTTGGTTAGGCAGCGGGGGTGAGGTTCGGTTAACCCACGAAGGTCCTGGTGGCCTTACAGACAGAATTACAAAAATCGGAAACCCAGAACTCCACTTACTGGTTACTAACCTGGGTAGGGCTTAAATAGCGGTATTGGATGGGCAGGTAGAGCACTCTGTCAGGAGAAAGTTACCTTGGTGGTCTTCTGGAGGCCCGAGTGTAGCATCCCAGGATAGGTCCCGGGGCAGCTGGTTGAACCCCCTTCGAAGTGGAGGGGAGAGCAAATCCACTGGGGAGCCTATCCCTGTACGGGCCACCACACATCCATCCCAGGGGACCATGCAGAGGCAGGCAGGCACAGAAAAAGATTATTATAAGGTTTATTAAAAGAGCCATATTTCCCCCAAGAGGGAGACCACATGGCTTCCGTCACCATCCAGGTAGCAGGAGGGTCTGAGGGATAGGAAATGAGGTAGATGGGAGTTCAGGTGGGTCTGGGAGGAGAGAGGAAGGGGACAGCTGTATGGAGGGAGGACCAAAGGAGAGCATAATACTAACAAAGTCTGTGAGAGTCTTATCTCTAAGTAATCACCGAAAGCTGGAAGTGGAGCTGTGGCTCAAATAGTAGTATGTCAGTCTTGAGTGAAAAAGCTAAGAGGCAGTAATCAAGCCCTGAGTTCAAGCCCCAGTATTAGAACTAACTATACTGACTTTTTCTTTTCAATTTAGTGCAGAGTTAAGGCTTCATTTGTGTTCTCTCTCCCTCATTGGATCTTGAAGTTCCTCATAGGCAGAATAGAAAAGCAATAAGAAGCCTCTTCAGGTACATGTCCACCCTCCTAGGGACATCATTTTTTTTTTTAGCCTGTTTCAAAACTGATGTTTATCTAGTTGCTTATAATGAAAGCTCAGCCTGTTCTTCCTTCATCAAGGCCAAAGCCCAGACTGTGATGCTATTTCCTTAGCTGTTGTCCTTGTCAACAATAATGAAGAGGCAGCCTTGGAAGTAAAAATGATTCTTCTGAACACCTTGATATTTCAGGCCCAGCACGGTTGTTACTGAGGATGGAAGTGGATTTAACAAGCAAGTAATTAATTTCTATATGATATTTCTCCATATCTTTTTCTTAGGAAATCAACTACTGATTTGGGTAGCTAAATGATATGTGTAACAGATGAGAGAGCAATGAAGACAGAAGCTTGTTGTGGTGTCAAGAACACTGAAGTTGCTGCTTTTATTCCTTCACTGGTAGTATGCTCCACTCATATTCAGTGAATGAATGAACAAACAAATAACAGAATGAAAAACACCTATAATTAGGTGTTTTTCTTACTCTAGAAATGTACAGCTCTTATTATGGACAAGTGGTTTAGGATTGGGACTTTGTTACAAATGGAACACTAAGCAATTCATTTTGTCTATTCTGACTGTTCTTTCTTTCTTTCTTTCTTTCTCTCTCTCTCTCTCTCTTTCTTTCTTTCTTTCTTTCTTTCTTTCTTTCTTTCTTTCTTTCTTTCTTTCTTTCTTTCTTTCTTTCTTTCTTTCTTTCTTTCTTTCTTTCTTTCTTTCTTTCTTTCTAAATAACTAGGTTAAGCAACTTGCTGAAGACCACATGCTAACTAGTGAAGAATCAAGACCCAACCCAGGTTTCCGTTGGAATGTTCTTTCTTTTGGGGGGGGGGTCCGGTCATGGGGCCTGAACTCTGGGCCTGGGCGCTGTCCCTCAGCTCTTCAGCTCAAGGCTAGTGCTCTACCACTTGAGCCACAGCGCCACTTCCGGCTTTTTTCTTTTTGCTTATGTGGTGCTGAGGAATCGAGGGCTTCATGCATGCAAGGCAAGCGCTCTACCACTGAGCCACCTTCCCAGCCCCTCCGTTGGAATGTTCTATTCAGTACATTAACTCTATAAGGCTACTAAGATCACACCCTCTTCTTAAGAGTTTCAGGGAAGAACACAAAGCTGGAGATCGGCGTGCTAAAGACCCAGGGGCTGATCTATCTTGGGAAAGCAGTCTCTGCTCCACAGGAAATATTTCTCTCCCTCACACTCCTCTTCACTGATAAAGTCAAGTCATCCTTATAAACAAGAGGTCTTTTGCAATGGTCCCTTTTATTTTTCATGTGAGCCCTTGCCCTGTCTTGATATTTTTATTTCTAGTTCTGTAATAAAGATTTATTATCTTCCTGTTGAACCCAAAAAAAGGAAGAAAAGAAAAGAAAGAACAAAGAAAAGAAAAAGAAAAAGAAAGACTCATTGATGCTCCAAACTCCTCCCTTCCCTTTGGCCCTACAAGGGCCCCTATGTACCGTGTCTTGGGATAATTTACTCTCCATGGATAAAGGAGTAAACTGCATGCTAGACAAGTCTTATGGGAGTCAGGATCTATCTCATTCAGGGAGCTGGACAACCAAAATGTATTGCCCACACAAACATTTTATTCTCATTGAAATTGTCTTTTTTAGAGTGGGGATGCTGAGGATTGAATTCAGGGTTTTATGTGTGGTAAGCACATGTTCTACTGAAGAGTTATACCTTAGAAATTTAGAGGCATCTTGACTCTTGTTTCCATTCAGTATTTCTAAAAGCAAGAGAGAACTAGAAAGGTTTGTAACTAAGGGTAAAAATTTGTAGGTCTCACTTAAAGCACAAATTTCAGGTCCTCTTGCTTGCTAGGCATGTGCTTCACCCCTTGAGCTACCCCTTGATTCCCTTTTGCATTTAGTTAGTTTTTAGATAGTGTATTAAATTTTGTCTGGGCTGGCTTCAGACTATGATCTTCCTGTGCCTAGAGGTTGTCAGGATTAAAGACATGAGCCACCCTGTCTTGCTTATTTGTAAGATGTGATCTCATTAACTGTTTTGACTAGGTTGGCCTTGAATCACTGTCCTTAACTTTGTTTCCCAAGTCTCTGAGGTGTGTGCTATCATTCCCAGACCCCTACAGTAATTTTCTAGACAATTCAATTTGTGCTTTCTATATTGTTGGTTTCAACCACATACCCAACATTACACGAAACCTTCTTCAAATAATTCAGATTTTTCCAGAGTGTCTTGTGCTAGTGGCTAATAGCTTTTCACCTCTGAGAGTTTATATTTATATATTTGTCTGTTAATTACTACTGCAAATGGCCAGAGGTACAACTTTGGGAATGCTATACAACTTTCTTGTACATGCTGGTATTTAAATTCTGTGATGCTCACTGCATGTCTCATTTGTCTGTTGGGTACACTACAACCAGCAGGGCATAGTCAAACTAAGAGTGAATTTCTGGCCACAGCAAAGCACCTGGGAAGCCATGGACACAGTATCCTCATTCCTCCTCCAGTAAAGGGTCGGTCAGGCTGTACAAGTATCTGAGGAGCAGAGCTGCCATTTGCCTGTTAGATATTCTGTCTGCACTCTGTATGCTATATGCCTGCATCTACCTGGCTGGAAGTTCTTTATCTGCCTTGTATCAACAGGCCCACTTACTCTATGGCTGTAGTTGGGCTCCCCAGTGGGAAGAAACAGCCATAGAGCAGAGGGGAAGGCAGGAGGGAGTGGTGCAGCGGTGTGGGGTATGGGGTGGGGATTGGTTCTCTCAATCTTGCAGGACTGTTTCCAGAGGTCTCACCACAGCCTTGATGATAGGTGGCAATAGTCATTGGCAAGTCCTTGTACTTGGTTCAGTGCCACATAGAAAGCAAAAAAGTACTTGTTTGTGATATTCTTTGAGGTACTTTCCCATATACTTGATACTTGTCCTTTCTGTCTCAAGACTCATGCCTTACTCTCTAGTCCATGTGAACTAGGCCCTGAGAGGAGACTGGAGCTGGAACAGCTTCTTTACAGGTTTTGTTTTTGTTTTAGGGATTATAGAAAAAAAAAAACAACCTTGGCTCCAACCAGCCCAATGAAAAGAATGCTTCTAGGTCCCCCTCCCCTTAACTTAACCCACCTTCATTGTTTTGTTAAAGACTGACCAATTAAACAGGTAGCCAGTAATCTGGCTCATGCTGGCATGCTGGCTGGCATGCTGGCTGACATCCTGAGTTTACTATAAACTCTACCTTTTTCACATGTATATGTTAAACTCCTTTGTGTATGTTTACCTTAAGCTCCACTTTACCATTGAATTCGCAAATCATTTAAACCAAAAGTGATAGGCTGGTTTAAACAGCCATTATGTGACAAAGTGCAACCTCACTGGCCACCTGCGTGTGGTCTGGTATGACTGTGCAATCTTTTGGGTGTGTGAAAATCTCATTGGTCGCCTACGTGACCAGGCTTCACCTTGTGATTTTTGCTTTTAAAAACCTGGGCCGCTCGGGGTCACAGTATCAGCTCCCGAGCCTGTGCTGCGGCCCTGGCTGGTCAGTGTAGGAACCTTCTCAATAAAGTTGCTTCTTTAATACCAACTTTGTTGCGGTGGGCTCTGTCACTCCGGACGACTAGGTGGGCTTGCCTGCCTGAGTAGGGGTCTTCCTACTACACATGCAGGTCTTGGCTCTCAGGATACTTACTATCTTAAAGAACTTTGCATTCCATTACTGTTATAAGGGTTTTTTTACCCTGACCTCCCTAGAACCTTCCTTTCCTATTTGTTGTTACCTTGTGTTTGCTGTTCTCTCTCCATTTCCCACAAGAACACAAATTCCTGTTTCCTGACAAGTCTTCCTGAAGCAGGGCATTGAGACCAGATTTCCATTCCACCCCCATTTAACCTCTGTGATCCTTGTATTCCATGAGAATTATGTAAAGTACATTTTCTGTTATTGCCATTGACCTTCAGCAAGGGAGCTGGGGGCAGCTACTTTCTCCAGCCTATCCATTGTGTAATGTGTCAGGAGCAGCAGAGCAAGTAGTGAACCTATCAGTGACAAGAATGGTAAGGAGAAAAAGGTCTGTATGCATGAGGCTGCAGAGCCAGAAAATATTTTATGAGCAGGGAATTAGTGTCAGTCTTGTATTATCTGCCCATTAGTCAGTCTGGGAAACATCTCTCACCAACCTATGAAAACCAATCCTAGTCAACTTTCTGGCCAGGCAAGGTAAACTTTGATAAGAGTCTTCTCATCTATCTAGGTTTTGAGTGGAGTCTTTTCCCTGGCCTCCATACCTTGTTTCTGGACTTTATTGCCTTAAAATATATATGTGTGTATATATATATATATATATATATATATATATATATATATATATATATATATATTATTGTAAAGGTGATGTACAGGGGATTACAGTTACACAAATAAGGAAATTAGTACAATTCTCTTGTTGAACATTGCTCCCCCTCCCTCATTTTCTCCCGCTATCCTTCCCCCAACTACCCTCCTCCTAAAGTTCTCAAGTTCATTTCCAACATAGTGTCTTGTATCATTGTTGCATTGATTCACCTCTTGTCTTCTGTCTTACGATTTCTGTGATTCCCCTTCCTATCCCCAAATTAAAATTATATATAATACAAAGGGTACCAAAATCAAAAACAGTGACAACAGGGGTAAACCAAAGGAAAAGTCAAAATGAAAGAAAAAAGAAATAACTGCATTGTAAGGTCCACTCCTGGATGTCTAGCAGACTCCACCCTCCTCGCAGCAAAATCTCCACCCAGTACCTGCGTTACCTAGGCAACGGGGACACCTGGAAGAGGTCACATCTGCATCCGCTGAGGTCACATCTGAATTTGATGTGGCCACACCTTTCCCCGCCCATACCCTACATAAGGCCTAGCCCAGGCCCAGAGGCTCTCTTGCTGCTCGTTTCTTGCTCTCTCTCTGTTCTATTCTAGCTCACTCTGTTCTATTCTAGCTCTCTCTCTGTTCGTTTCTAGCTCTCTCTCTCTCTGTTCTATTCTAGCTCTCTCTCTGTGTTCTTACCTCTCTCTCTCTGTTCTTTTCTAGCTCTCTCTGCACTATTCTCTGCTCTCTCTCTGCACTAGCTCTTTCCTCTCTTTTCCAGCTCTCTCTCATTCCCAGCCACGTGGAGTGCCAACCTTGCCTGGTCCCAGCAGGACAACTGAATAAACCTACCCCTTACCTGAATACCACATGAGTGCTGGTGTTCTTACCTCTCTTTGTGCTCTTTTCTAGCTCTTTCCTCTCTTTCCCAGCTCTCTCTCATTCCCAGGCCTTTCCCAGCCACGTGGAGTGCCACCCTTGCCTGGTCCCAGCAGGTCTACTGAATAAACCTACCCCTTACCTGAATACCATGTGCGTGCTGGTGCAGTTCTTACTCGGCTACCTCTTTTTAAAAACCTAACATGCATATAGCACTGTAAGGAAAAAACCCTCTTGTTTTCTCATAGTTCATTTCACATCATTTTATAAGGTCATATGTACAGAGCTATTGAGCTATTGTCATCCTCTTCTAGAATTATCCTATATGTATACTAATTATTATAAATGAGGAAAACCAGGCAGCCTATGTTTCTTTGGGTCTGGCCTACTTAACTTAATTCACTCTTGGGCATTTACCCAAATGACCACAAACAAGGCCATACGAAAGCTACCAGCACAACTATTTTTATTGCAGCATTATTTACCTTAGCCAAGACATGGAATCAATCCAGATGCCCCTCAGTGAATGAATGGATCAAGAAAATGTGGCATATATGTACAATGGAATTCTATGCTTCCATCAGAAAGAATGACATTGCCCCATTCACTGGCTTTGCATATGATGACATTCCATGTGTCCAGAGATTTGAGAGATACCCATTAACCTTTCTGCAGGCTCTGTCTTCTCATTCCCTTCAGCTGTCTGTGGCAAGAGGTTAAGCTATTCAAATGCAATGGTAAAGACTCCTGACTTTGAGTTTCTGGTAGCTCCAAGAGGATTTGTGTAAGAAGATTATAGACTGGGAGCAGGGTAGATCAGGGTCTTTGGTCCTAATCATGCCCCCTTCAACCTAACAGAATTGTGGCTCCCTTGCACATGGTAGCTCTAGTGATCACAAAGTCACATTGATTTCCCTGTTTATAAATGCCTACTCATTGTAAATATCTCATTATATGACTAATCATACTGTCCTTTTGTTTCTTGATTGAATCTGACTGATCTTAGTACCTGCTTTTGGCATTTGTCAGTGGCCTAGGAAATAGTTATTGAAATTTCCCTGATGATTATACTAATTAAAATAGGACTTGTCCCAGGATGCTAAAAAGGAGTAGCTTCTTAAATAAAGAAAGGTTATGGTGATGCCTATAAATGCACTGATAGAAATGAATCCCCCGAGCATCTCAGAATTAGAAAATAAAAGATTTCTAAGTAATTATGTTTTTTTTGTATTTTTAATCAATCAGAATGGAGAATGCATTTATAAATGAGGCTTATCCAAAAAAATCTATAAACTCAAGGGCTCAGTGCTAGAGAAATTACCTAGCAAGCTCAAAGTTCTAGCAATCTGTAGCAGTGCCAATAAACTACTCTAAACTAAAATACCCATGAACTCTAAGTCCTTTTTGGTGTTTCAAATACTAGTTCTGATGACTTCCTTCCTTCCTTCCTTCCTTCCTTCCTTCCTTCCTTCCTTCCTTCCTTCCTCTCTCCCTGTCTGTCTGTCTGTCTGTCTCTCTCTCATTCTCTTTCTCTCTTTCTCTCTTTCTTTCTAGAAAGTACTTGAGTTTGAACTCCAGGCCTTTACTTGTTCTGCTTGGCTGGATGGTGCTCTACCATGTGAGCCACACCTCCTGCCTTGCTTTTTCCTTGTTGTTTGGAAGATGAAGTGTCACATTTTCTTGTTCAGCTGGCTTCTACTCCAAACTCTGGATCTCAGACTCCTGAATAACTAGCATTATCGGTATGTGCCACTGGCAGCCAGCTATTTTTCTCATGTTTATTTTGTCTTCTGTAATCCTAAAGGCCTTGGATTCAGAAGTCCCCATCTGGATTCTTCAGAGCTGAATTAAGACATTTTTTTTCTCACATCTTAAACAGAGTCAAAGTAACCAAAGGCAAACATAGGCCACTTTGACTGAGCAGCTGACACAGCCTGTGCTTTCTCTGCTCTGCCGATCATAGGAGAGAGGCTGGCCTTCTATATAGCTTAGGGCCCTAAGCAATCTTGGTCCTGTGATCTGAAGAATTAGCTGACAGGAAGGAACAGCCAAGATAAAGCAAAAGCACAGATGCTGTAACCTGATGAGGAGGGCCCAGGCCATGGAGAGCAGGGCAAGCAAGGTAAAGTTGAAGAACCAGAGAGGGGACAGAGCCATTGCTGTGCTTCTACAACAACAGAATGAGCATCTAAAAATGAAAGGAAGTAATTCCATACATAAATGACTAGAAAGAATGATGATGGCTTATTTTATTTTTTGTTTATTTGTTGGTTGGTTGATTGATACTGAGGCTTGAAGTCAAGGCCTCATGCTTTTGCTTGGCTTTTTTACTCAAGTCTGGCACTCACTTGAATTACATCTCCACTTCCTTTTGCCTTATTTTAAGTTAGTTTTTTTATTGTATAGAGTTAATATACATCAAATGTCTTGGTTTCCTTACACACAGTGAAATGATTAATACAGTTTAGGCAAATTAACATATTCCTCCACAGTTAGCTTTTATGTTAAGACCACCTGAATCTATTCTCTGCACAGTTTTTATATATAGTAAAGCAATATTAGCAGTGATGCTTAGGCTGTGTCTTGCAGCTTTTAGCTTTTCATCTTAATTTCAAGTGTGGGCTCTGATGGGCTTCTTTCCCTCCCCTGCCCTTGTCTCTGGATCTACTGTCTATTTATTTGACTTAATTGACTTTTATTTCTGGAGCTATCTTTGTTTCCATGTTTCCTGCTGCACGATTCACCCTAGGCAAGATATGAAAACAGCCCAAGTGTCCATCAACAAATAAATAGGTAAAGAAACTATAGTATAATAAAGAAATGTAATTCAGCCTTCAAGAAGAGGATTGTGCCACGTGCAAACAGCTCAGAAGAACCTGGAGGAGATTTTTAAGTTAAGCGAAACAGACACAAAAAGAAAACTATGTCATATACCTCACAGAAAGAGACCACAGAATGAGTTTAGAAGGTGAATGAGAGAAGGGACAGGTAAAGAAAGAATGCCAGAAATGAATGCCTACAACACAGAAACTCTAGCCTTGTATTTGAAAACAAACCTCAAATACTTTAGAAAATAACATTAAGATATGAAAATCAGAACAAAAAAGAACCAGAAAAGTTCAGAAAAGAGGAAATGTAGCTGAGGAAAAGAATAAGAATGTAAGAAATATAAATTTTTTAAATGAAGTCCAAACTAGAGATCAATTAAGAGCAAATAAACCCAATAAATTATTCCTTAAGAGAAATAGAAGGTGCAGAGGAGAAATTAATCTTAACTTTTATGTCACTCAACAAACAAAAGAGACTTCTAAGATTGGATATTTAGATGTGAAAATTAAAGGTGCTAGCACACAATTGTGAAATAAGAGGAAAACAAATCACAAAGCAACATAAAATAGCTTTCAAATCTAGAGTCAGGAGGCCATTGAGATGCAGGCTGTTATGGGGATGCAGACATACCTTGGGATGCAGATGGATAGGATTTCTCTGTTGCTGCCTGGGATGTTAATTTTGGTCACCTTTACCATTGGCTCAAGCATAGGAAACAACCAGAACAATGGATCAGATAGTTCTCTAAGGCAGAAGATGCTTACATAGAGGATATAGGACTCTTGATTTATAGGTTATTTGTATATGCATACATTCTTTTATCTTCAGTCAGGTAAGTCATTCCTGATTTTTTTCATCCTTTAAGCTCTTACTTCATTCTGCCTTCATTGAAATACCTACTTGAGAGGTACCTGAATTTGTGTCTCCTGAATTTTAATACCTAAGCCTCCAACTAAAACTCTTTTTTTCCCCATACAAGTTCTGAGTTGAATTGTTCAACAGAATACAGGGAATGTTTTGATGAACATAGATGCAAGACATATAACATGAAGCAAAAACCTGTTAGATTACATAAAAATGCAGTGGTTCATTTAAAAGCCTATATGAAAGCAAACAACAATAACACAATAATGCAATTCTCCAAACAAACAAAAACAGCCCAGAGTGTTATAGGGAAAAGAAATATCTTCCTTCTCCCCTTGAGGATTCTTTTGAATGATCTGTGAGTTACTCATTAGCTCAACATAATTCATACATCTCCTTTTCTCTAGAGAAGTGGAGATAATGGAGACAGTCATATGACAAAGTCCATTGACTATCACAGGGACAAGTTTGTAAATGATGTTCTATGGAACTGAAATATAGGACAATGGTGTTTGACAGATGTCTGTCAAGATGTGTTGGCTGACTCCAGTTTTTCTTCCTATCATACTGCTTATATATCATATAAGCATCATCTTCCTATCATACTGCCTATATACTTCATATAGGCTTTTAAATGAACCACTGTATATTTATGTAATCTAACAGGTTTTTTTGCTTTATGTTATATGTCTTGCCATCTAAGTTCATCAAAACATTCTCTGTATTCTATTGAACAATTCAACTCAGAACCCGTATGGGGAAAAAGAGTTTTAGTTGGAGGCTTAGGTATTAAAATTCAGGAGATACAGGTTCAGGTACTTCTAATGTAGGTTTTTCAATGGAGGCAGAACGAAGTAAGAGCTTAAAGGTTGAAAAAAAGTAGGAATGACTTACCTGACTGAAGATAAAAGAATATACGCATATACAAATGCCTACAAATCAAGAATTTAGTTGTGATGACCACCCCCCACCACAAAAGAAAGAATATAAAATGTGAAATTGTTAGGAGCAGGTAAAAATTAAGCAGGTAGGGTATTGATTAGACCAAGGAAGAAGGAAATTTAACTGGGATGAACAAGTCTCAGATAACCTCAGAAACATAGATACAGACCCTGGGAATAGAACAAATGGTTAAGTTACTGAAACTTGACCATTTGTATTGATTGAAAATAGGGCCAAATGTTAAATTTCAAAGATAAAGGCCTGGGTAGAGTTAAGCACCAGGATGGCTACTCTAGGCATCCGCATTTCTAAAGATGGCTTATCTCACTCATCTCTAGGCTGTTTGGGGAGCTATCAATGCTTTCTGCCCTTTGGGGAGGTAATGTTTTCCTAGGGTTATGACATCTGCATTCCTCTAAATCAGAGCCCTCTAGCTCACACCCCACTGAGCCAGATATCTGTATTTCAAAGGAAGGCTTGCTGGGTGCACAGTCCCCATCTCCTGCCTAGGCACCAGGAAGTCTGCAGGAAATTGCAGGAAATTGTTAGGGCTTAGCCACCTTACTTTGCTTTGATGCCATTTGTAACTTACTTCTTTGTCAATTATGAAACTGCCACTGACCATCTACGAGTGCCCCCGCCCCCCCCCCCCCAATGGATTTGCCTTTAAATACCCTGAGCTGTTTGACTTCATGGCTGGTCTTCACTGTCTCCATAGTGGAGGTCAGACACCATGGCTAATAAAATGATTCCTTGTCCTATTGACTGTTGGTGATGCCTTTCACTGGTGGGCTATTTTAAGTCATCCTGGAACCAGAGTTTTAGGCTTTAGGCCCAAACTTCAGGATTTCCATATGTCAAGTCAGACCGCTTATTCAGAATGCCAAATAAATAATAGTAAAGATAAGAGAAAAGATGTCCATTATTGACCATGGAAAGCTGTGCGAAGAAAGGACTTCAGTCCATCTTCAGGGTACAGCCATGAGTTTTAGGTTTAAATAGAAGAATTGGGGCAAGGGTAAAAAAGGTATCAATCCTTAATCTTTAGTTAAACAACCCTAACTATAGATGCAATTTGGTTGGTCATTATATCAGTCCTGATTTGAGATGAGAAGTTGCTATCCTTGTCATCATTGGAGAGGAGCAATCTGTTCAGGACAAAAACGTCATTGTTACCTGGTAGGTGGTCTGTCCAAGGAGGCTCTATTTCATTCTTGGAAGCAGTTTGTTCCATCTTTCTTTGTAAAGATGTCATTGATTAGTTCTGTCCTTCAAGGATTCCAAAATGAACAAAAAGTGAATGGCTCACAACAAAGGCAGATACAAAAATGGAGGCAGGGATGCCAAGTTTTTCTCCTGCTTTTAATTAATTCATGGGTCCAAGTAAAAAGTCAATGCTTTTCAGCAAAAGCAATGTAGGTCCTGAAAAGATCCATCACATCCTTCCCAAGGGAACCACACAGAGGCAGGCAGGCACAGGAGAAAGATTATTACAAGGTTTATTAGAGGACCCATATTTGCTCTGGAGAGAGAGAGCGCATGGCAGCCTCCACTGTCTAGGTAGCAGCAGGGTCTAGGGGTAGGAAGTAAGGTAGATCAGACCTCAGATGGGTCTGGGCAGAGAGAAGGAGGGGCCAGCTGTATGGTGGGAACTCCAGGACTGGGAGGAACTCAGGTCTGGGTGGAGCTGAGGACCAAAGGTGGGCATAATGCTTACAGGTACCTGTAAATATTTTCTGGTTAATAAAGTTCCAGTAAGAAAACTGAGCATAATTGCATTTCTCTTTTGACAGTTCTGGTTAGATAGATAAAAAGAAGGTCTCTTCCTAAACTGGTAGAAAAGAAACTTTGATTCTGAGGTTGATTTTGAGTACGTTACAGCATTAAATGGGGTAATATTTTCTGAGATCAATTTATATGAGAAAATAATTACATTATTTTTTGTTGTACAAAGATCTTTAATTAGAACAGAACTTTTTCAAATCAATAAAACAGAATAAAGAACAAAGTACTTGACACATCATAGCATAGAATATTGAAATAGACCACAAATAAATGAAAAAGTGCTCAAGGGAGTTGGACAAAGGAAAATACAAATTAAAGGTAAAATTTTGCACACACTGGAATGGATAAAATTTAACAAAAAAAATTGTCTTGCTCCTGTAATCTTAGCTACTTTAGGAAACAGCTCTGAGGGTAGAGGTTTGAAGCCAGCCCAGGCAAGAAAATTCACGAGACTAATCTCCAATTAACCACTGTTAGGTTTTTTAAAGAGGAGGCTGCAGAGTAAGAACACCACCACACATGTGGTATTCAGGTAAGGGGTAGGTTTATTAATCGTTCCTGTAGTAGGAAGACCCCTACTCAGGCAGGCAAGCCCACCTAGTCATCTGGAGTGAAGAGTCCACCGCAACAAAGTTGTTAACAAAGGAGCAACTTTATTGAGAAGGTTCCTACACTGATCTGTCAGGGTCACAGCACAGGCTCAGGAGCTGATACTGTGACCCCGAACAGCCCCCATTCTTTGGTTTTTAAAGGCAAAATCCATGAGATCAAGCCTGGTCACACACAAGTGACCAATGGGATCGTAACACACACAAAGGATTGTACAGTCATACCAGACCACACACAGGTGGCCAATAGGCAGAGTTTACCATAAGCATGGGCAAAAGGCAAGGTTTACCGTAAGCACATGGTGTTGCCAGTTGGAGCCAGATTACAACCTGTCTGTTTTATGGGTCAGTGTTTAACTCAACAATCAAGGGTGGTTTAGGTTGTTAAGGGGAGGGGGACCAGATGTATTTTTTTCACTCTGGGAATTAGGCTCATCAAGATTAAAATCCCTAAAACAAAGGCAAAGCTCAAAATGGAATCATGCCAGCTTGGGCCCCATCTCAGGGTCCACTTCAGTTCCAGCTGTAAGAACAACACCACACACGTGATATTCAGGTAAGGGGTAGGTTCATTCATCTTTCCGGCTGGTGCCCGGCCAGGTTAACACTTCACGGGGCTAGCCAAAGAGGGGGTCTTATACCCCCACACTCCCCTCCTCCCATTCCCCCCTCCATGCCTTATGTAGGGTAGGGGTGGGGGAAGGTATGACCAGGTAAAGGGAAGTGAGACCAGGTGGGAGAAAGGTGTGGCCACATCAGATGTAGATGTGACCTCAGCGGATGCAGCTGTGACCTCTTCCAGGTGTGCCAGTTGTCTAGGTAACGCAGGTACTGGGCAGAGACTTGGAGTTTGCTCGCCATCCAGGAGCAGACCTTACAACCACCAAAAAGCCAGAAGTGAAACTGGGTGCTGGGCTCATCCTTGTATTCCTACCTACTCAGAAGAACTGAGGATCATGATTCGAAGTCAGTGGGCCACAGGAAAGTCCTTCAGACTTTATCTCCAATTAACCACCCAAAGTAGAAGAGGAGCTGTGGCTCAAGTGATAGAGCATTAGTTTTGAGCAAAAATTTTGCTTAGGAACAATGCCCAGGCCCTGAGTTTAAGACCCAGTACCAACACACACACACACACACACACACACACACACACACACACACACACACACACACACACACACACACACACACACACACACACACACACACACACACACACACACACACACACACACACCCCACCATCAGTAACAGAGAACATATAAAACATGTCTTCACTCTAGATGACTGGGAAGATTTGTTTAAACCATTTGGAAAACTGGCTGGGGGTATCTCCTTAAATGTAAAGGTATGTGTATACTGCCATGATCTAGACGTTCTACATCATGAAGTCGACTCACCAGAAACATACGATGCTGCTACAGATCTGTGGCAACATTTGAAGTCTGGACTTGTAATACCTCTGGCACTGCTTTTCTTTTGGCACAGGATTGCTTTGGCAATTTGGGGCCTTTGTGGGGGGTGTGACATATGAATTTTTGGATTGTTTTCTCTAACTTTATGAAGAATGAAATTGGAGTTTTGATGAGTATTGCATTGAATTTGTGGATTGCCTTTGGGAATATGGCCATTTTCATGATATAAATTCTGTTGATCCAAAAACATTGGAGGTCTTTCCTTTTCCTGGTGTCTTCAATTTCTTTCTTCAAAGTTTTACAGTTTTCATTGTAGAAGTTCTACACTTCCTTGGTTAGGTTTTTTCCTAGGCTTTTTAAAAAATTAGGCCATTGTAAATGCAATTGTTTTCCTGATTTCCCTTTCTGTTCATTATTGGTATACAGAAATGCTATGGATTTTTTTTGTGTGGGTTAATTTTATATCCTGCTACTTTGTGAAAGTTATCAGCTCTAGGAGTGGAGTCTCTAGGACCCTAGGATCATGTCACCTGCAAATAGAGATAATTTGACTTTTTCCTTTTACTCTTGCCTTAGTGCTCTGGCTAGGAATTGCAGTGAGTATGTAAAAATGGAATTTGAGGAGATAGATGTTGTTGAGAGAGAGAGATGGGGGAAAACACTAGAAGGAGTGACATTAATCAAGATGCATTGTACTCTAAATTAACATGTTGGACTGAAACTCTTTTGTACAACTACTTAAAGATAATACAAATTATACAGATGGAGATAGAGAGAGGAAGAGCAAAAGAAAGAGAAAAAACAATGCATAAACACTTTAAAACATAATATGGCAGAACTAGCCTCAAATGAGGAGCAATGCTAGTTCCCATCAATGTGACTTGTTGTTCAAATGACATAAACTCCTGCTACATGCAACAGCACAGGTGTGTTTGTCAAGCAAATATCACAACATTTTACTTTAATATCTAAAGCCGTTGGAAATAATTTGGGGTGTCACTTTACAGAGGATGTGGCTGGAGCAGGAGGTTGAGGTGGTGGTGATTATGTGGTGACATTTCCTCTGGGAAATTCACCACATTGCCATGCATATTTAAATACTTTCATAGAAGTATGTGCAGTAGTCATACTAAATACCTGGCGCAAACAGGGATTCAGTAAGGAGAAACATTTATTTGGGCTCACAGTTCTGGAACTTTCAGTTTATGATCGTTGGTGCTGTTGCCCTGGACCTGTGGTTGGCCAACAACTGGTGGGAGTGTGTAGTGAAACAAAGCTACTGCTCCCCCTGGCACCAGTGGCTCATGCCAGGATCTCAGGAGGCTGAGATCTGAGGATCACAGTTTGAAGCCAGCCTGGGCAGAAAAGTCCCCATAAGACTCATCTCCAATTAATCACTCAAAAAACCGGAAGTAAAATGCTACTGCAAAGTTGTAGAGCACTAGCATTGAGTGCCCAAAATGGTAGAACTCAGGGACAGCCCTGAGTTCAAAGAAAGAAAGAAAGAAGAAAGGAAGAAAGAAAGAAAGAAAGAAAGAAAGAAAGAAAGAAAGAAAGAAAGAAAGAAAGAAAGAAAGAAAGAGAGAAAGAAAGAGAGAAAGAAAGAGAGAAAGAGGAAGGAAGGAAGGAAGAAAGAAAGAAAGAAAGAAAGAAAGAGAAAGAGAGGAAGGAAGGAAGGAAGGAAGGAAGGAAGGAAGGAAGGAAGAAAGAAAGAAAGAAAGAAAGAAAGAAAGAAAGAAAGAAAGAGCGAGCTGCTGACCCCTGGCTGGAAGGAAGAGGCCAGAGTCCTGCAATCCCTTTTAGACATACCTCCAATGTTCAGACGATCTTCCACTAAGCCCCAGCCCTTAAAGGTTCTACCATCTCCCAGTAGCACCATTCTGGGGATAAAGCTAGACTGGGGGGATCTTTGGGGAGGGGGACATTTAACATTCAAACTATAGCTGTTATGCTATTAAGTCAACTTAAAAGTTTATTTCAGGGCTAAGTATGATGGTATGCATCTATAATCTTGGCATTTGGAGGCCAAGTCAAAAAGATCATGAATTTGAGACCAGCTTGGGCTACAAAGGAAAACTGTTTTAAGAAAAAAAGTTTACTTAAAATCCACGAATATATTGAGGGAGAATAAAATGTCCTACTTCAAATAGGTTTCTTTTGCCTATTTCAAGCTGATTATTCATTCAGAGAAGTTATAGATTTTTGCTGCCATGGGGATAGCTCTTCTTTCCTAAAATACATGTTCTACATAGATAGACATGCTTATCTTTTTCATAACATCAGAAACTTAAATAATAACAAGTTCGCCAGCTACCTCCATTTCCTTATAGTTCACCAAGTACTATTGAGGTTACTTGATAGTGTAGGTTCTTTATTCTAATATTAATTACTTATATAACCTTTAAGATCATGCCTCATAATAATATAGAGGTTATAGGAAAGAGTTCAAAGAAGGCTTGCTTAAGAGCAAAGATAGACAGCTGATACAGAAGGAATGAATGCCACTGAAGGTGGGTGGATAAGACAACCAATGACAATCCAGTCACAAAGCTCTTGAGGCCCAGTGATGTCAAAATGCAGAGTCTCCCCAGGTACCATGCTGGCTCCAAGTACAGATCAGGATTCAGCTGAGTCCACATGCGGATTTGATTCTCAGGCTTACTGGACCTAGATGGATGGGAATTTGAATGGGTCCAATCAAGCAGGGGATATTGCTGAGCTTAAGTCCCAGGAACAGAACCAAGAATTTATCACCTGTCAGTCCTGATAGTCTTGACTATCAAGTCACTGTGTGCAGCCTTGTCCCAGTGTTTGGAGACTCTGTGCTTTTATGTGATTTAGTTAAGGGGTTGCTTTAATCCTGGGTCTGGTGTGTTCATGGGCCTGGCATTTCTGAAATGGGTTTGATACAGCCATCTGTTTTCAAATTCAATTACTATTAGTCTATCCAGACAGTATTGTTTACTTGCATAAAACAAGATGTAAAATCATTCTGGTTTTGGCACATATACTCAAAGTGGAAGGGCTTAGGTCAAAACTATTGTTTTATAAAATGGAGTGAGTCAAGGCTCAGCACAGCCTCAAAGCTGCAGTTCTCCATATCTAGAGAACCCAGAACAGACCCAGATCTTTAGTCAGTTACATAATTCTTCTTTTTCATGGGGCCTGAACTCTGGGCCTGGGCGCTGTCCATCAGCTCTTCAGCTCAAGGCTAGTGCTCTACCAGGTGAGCCACAATGCCACTTCCGGCTTTTTTCTTTTTTGCTTATGTGGTGCTGAAGAATCGAACCCAGGGCCTCATGTGTGCAAGGCAAGTGCTCTACCACTGAGCCACTATAATTCTTTTTTTTTTTTTCCCAGCTTTACTTTATGTGTCCACTATTAGCAAATCCTCTGGCATTTTTTTTTAAAATTTTATTTGAGAACATACTGTACAGAGGGGCTACAATTACATGGGCAGGATAATGCATACATTTCTTACCAAGCATTGCAGCCTCCTCCTTTGTTTACCCTTCACCTCCCTTCCCAGCCTCCCCCCTCCCCCCACCCAATTATACCCCCCTCCCCCCCCACACACCGACATTGTAAAGTTGGTTTTGACATGACATTTTGTACTTCTCATTGTTGCAACAGGTCCACCTGAATCCTTAAACGACTTGTTTGTCCCCATCTCCTCCACATGTTATACTGACATCAAATATAGTGAAAGCGGGGGTTACACTGTGGGGGAGGGACATACAAAGCAACAAAGAAATAATCTTATAAATGCGTTAGAAACACATGCATGAAAGAAACGAAAACATTAAAATACATATTTAAGGATTCGTTTTCCTACCACTATAATTCTTATAGCCAGAGACTTTCCTTTTCTGATTCCATCCCTTTCTCCAAGAATAGTTTGGGAATCTGACTTGTGGTCCAGAAAGAGGTAAGCACAGGCTGTTACCTGGGGGATTTCCTATGGATGAAAAGGCAGCCCTTTTTTTTCTTTATGTATAGTGTATTCATGGTATATCTTTGGGAGGATGGTAAGGGTCAGGGGGCATGAACAGAACTCGAGAGAAAAAGAGTGAAAAAGTGCATCAGTGGAGCTCACTGGACACTGATGAAAGTAAGCTATACAACTAGTGGGTGGAGGGAGGGACTGGGAGAGAGGAAGGGAATAGAAGACACTGAACTTAAGGAAAATGTACTCATTACTTGACTCTTGTAATTGTAATCCCCCTGTACATCTCCTTTATAATTACAGGAGAGTAATTAAAAATAAATAAATATAAATTGAAAGCAACAGCTAACATGTATTGAAACCTTACTGTACTAACACTAACTCTGTTGTGTCTTATATATGTATTCTTGCATAAGTCTCACCTTTAACTTATGAATTATATACTATTTGCAACCCCATTTTACAAGGAAAAATAGACTTGGTGATGTTAAATGGATTACATTTGTACATTACATTAAGTAGTAATACAAAGAAGTTCTGTTAATGAGAAATACAAGAAAATTTCTGGAAGCCTTCCAGAGATATAAAGATATGATTTCAAGGTAGTTACAGAAAGGACCATTTGTAGTTCAAAGCCTTGGTTCCCAGTGACCATTTTCTTATCCTTAATTGAATGTCTTTCTTTCATTATAGTCTGAAATCCCCTGATTTTTTCTATTAAAAAAAAAAGACATTCCTGCATACTATTCATCTCTCTCCCCCACCAAAAAGAATTTCACTTGCTAGACCATCTTTCTTGGCTATAAGCCTAAGCACCTCTAACTATAGGTCTTTATGTAAATAATAGCTGGCTAATGGCAGCTCTATGAGGCAAAATACTCCAATGTCTCCAGCATGTACTAAAATTGGTAATTTCCCCCCTATTGTTAGTTTACTTTATAGACCAAAGTTCTTTTCCCTTCAGAGAGGGAAAAGAGTTAATTTAAAATTATCTTATGATATTTATACCTGGCATACTTATATATAACATACACAACTACTTTGTTTAAAATTATTCTCACTATCTTCTATTCCATGCAGACTAGCACATAGTAACTCCATTTAAAACACCAAACCCAAACAACTCTATTAGGATTCCATTATCAGTCCTCATTAACATGCGAGCACACATTAGTCAGGTACCCATTAAGAGAGCTCTTAGATGAAAATTTCAAGGTGTTAATTGATCCCTCAGGAGCATTTGAAATTCACTTTGCTTTTGTAGTTTCTGGGAAGCTTTGATTGGATCAACCTTTTCTGGAGGTTGAGTTTGGGTCTGATTGAATACAAGAGAGATCTCAGTGAATTCCCTCAAAATGAGATGTGCTTGCTTTTCAGAGTTCACAAAGATTCTCTCCAGGATGCATTTCTTTGCTCTAGAAGCTTAAGAGACCCTGGAAGGTGCACTCCAGCATGTATTCACAGGGGGTCAGAGCCAGACAGACTCCAGTGCTGACCTCTTCAGGTACCGTCTGTATGCATACCATGGGCCTGAGAGCTGGGTAAGTGTTATCTGATTCTTGAGAGCCTGAGTCCTAATTTGAAAGTGAGGGTCAGGGATCAGAAACAATACCATAAAAGCCAGAACTTTTTAAAAAAATGTGTGTGTGTGTGTGTGTGTGTGTGTGTGTGTGTGCCAATTCTGGGATTTGAACTCAGGCCCTTAGTTTCTTTGCTCATAACTGGCACTCTACCACTAGAGCTACAGCTCCACTTCAAGCTTTTTGGTGGTTAATTGGAGATAAGAGTCTCATGAGCAGGAATTTCTTACTCCAGTGGGTTTAGAACCTCTAAGATAAACCTAAGCTAAGTTGTAAGACCCTGTCCTTAGCAAAAAACAAAAACAAAAACAAAAAACCAAAAAACCTCAAACAATATATTCCCCACTTTAATCACACTGGATGCTGACTTGGGCTAGTTTAAATGACAAACAAAATCATTTTGCAAAAGTATGTCTGTCCCCAGGGATATTCATTCCTCTAATAATTATTTACATCTCTCAAAATTCTTCATCTTCATCTTTCTCTCCCCTAGGAAGAAGAGTGTTATGATGTAATTCTGAGTAATAATTCCCAGCATGCATGTGTTAATTAAGGGCTTGGTTTCTTGGGTGGTACTCTTGTAGACTGTGTACCTTTTTTGTTTGTTTGTTTTTCCTTTTTTGGTCTAGTGATTGATCTCAGAGCCTTGTGCTTGCTAGGCTGGCACTCTTATCACTGGAGCCTGACCTCCAGACTCTTTGTACATTGATTATTTTTGAGATAAGGTTTTATCCCTTGGTAGACCTGGACAGAGGTCATCCTACCTGTACTTCCTCCATGTCACTGGGGATAACAGGTGCAGGATAACATCTGTATAGGAGTGGACCTACATCTAACCTCTATGCTTTTCTCATTGTTGGGATGAGAGGGGCATCAGAGAACAGCAGTGCTGTGGACGTTCAAGAGGAGGGCCAAGAGCCCTGTGGGATTCTGGGTTCAATCTCTCTCTCTCTCTCTCTCTCTCTCTCTCTCTCTCTCTCTCTCTCTCTCTCTCTCTCTCTCTCTCTCTCTCTCTTTTCCCCCCCTCTCCTTTTCTCTCCCTCCCCCCACCCCCTTCTGCTTCCTAGCTCCCAAGGCCAGAGGTTTATTCTACCCAGTGCATTTGGTACCCTTACAGGGTTTCCTAGTGTTAGTCTGGAATCCCTAGACCCATGTGCTAAGTGAACCTTTTCCCTTTGTAAATGAATTGCCTCAGTTACTTTGTTGCAGTAATGTGAAACTGATTCATACACAGGGTTTATAAGCTTTGCCTAGCTAGTATTCCTTTGAGTCTTACACTTTGTATATTATTGCCCTGCTGTGACTTTTCCCTGGGCATATTAATAAATATGTGTGTATCAATCCCTAGTTAGTTCTGTACAACCATCTCAGGAGTGAAATAGATTGCATAATTAGCAATCATATACATTTTCAGTATCTTTCTATAAGTCATGTTTTGTCAGGTGCTAGGGATATCAAAATGGAGAGATCTTGTCTACACAGAGAATTCTTCCTATTGCAAGGGAGACAGGGTGGCAAGCTTTCAGTTGGAGCTGCATGGGATTTGTCCTCCCACGGTGCTGAGTGCAGCTTAGTGTCTGACATCTCCCAAATGCCAGTGACATGAAACTAAGGTGTGATAGTGGAATGATTCCGAGCTCTTGGAAATCCTATAATAAACCCTGGGCCTTTGAGATCTGGCCCAGCCTGAGACAAATGCTGTGTTCTCAGAGCTAACACAGCAACACTCAGCTAGCATCAATCCAGCAAGCTCCCATTATGCCAGGGTCTATGTTAGATAAGGCTGTGTGTGTGTGTGTGTGTGTGTGTGTGTGTGTGTGTGTGAGAGAGAGAGAGAGAGAGAGAGAGAGAGAGAGAGAGAGAGAGAGAGAGAGAGAGAGAGAGAGAGAGATACATACACACAAAGAGAAAGCGGAAAGAGAATTTTTTTACAACAAATTGTCTACTAATTTAGAAAGTTTCAAGAGTATGCTTCCTGTATGTCCAAATGATGTTCATAGGTAATAGTTGTTCTTTTCTTGCCTGTCCTCATGAACATCACATCTTGAATTAATTTTATATATTGGCTAGAATCCCCAGTATGCTAATATAATACTGGAGAGAAGAAATAAAAGTCAGCATTTGTCTAGTACTTCACTGAACATTTGATATTTGTTTTAGGGACCTTGTAGAATAGAGTGGAATCGTCAGTGGACAACTGTTGTCACTCAATCTAACATGTGCAACTCATAAGATGAATTAATTACTTTTCTCGCTATTTCTAACTTGCAAAAGTTTTTCATCATAAATATTATCAAATAACTTTTTTATAAATATTAAGGTCATGCAAATTTTCTCTTTGTTTTTAGTTAACATATTGAATGACATTGCCCTAGTAATATTAAGAGGTTCTGGTAATTTATTTTAACAGGATAAAAATATATTTTTTTCTAAGATAATTGAAAGGATGTTTTGGTTAAAGAAGCCACTGAGGGATACAGAGATCCCATGTGTTGCCCTTCTGGCCTCTATATCCATGACCATGACAGAATTGTTTCAATGATAACATCTTATGTTAGAGTTGGGCATTTGTTACAATAGATTGTATTGAACCATTACTACTAACTGCAGTCTGTATGTTAGTGATTACCATTAGCATTATACAATTCCAAGTTTAAATGAAAGCATACTATCTTCTATCCTGTATTATTCTATCACATAGAATAGTTTAATTGACCAAATATTTCTTCATGTTTCATGTAATCATCACTGTCTCTCTCCCCATAAATCCTAGAAACCACACATTCTTTCCTGTCCCCATGATGTTTTTTTTTTTTTTTTTGCCAGAAGATCATTTAGATGGAATTATACAGTATATAGCCTTTCAGGACTGGCACTTTCCCTTAGTTTCTTCTATGCTTCCTCATGGTCTGAGAATTCTTTTGACATGGTCTGACATATTGCTATGTTGTCTAACTACATTATCATCTATTAACCTAACAAAAGGCATCTTGGCTGCCTCCAAATTTGTCAGTGATGAATAAAACCACTGTATACATCCATGCACAGGTTTATGAGTGGACATCATTTTGGGTAAGTACAATGGAGCGTGGTTTTTAATCTTATAATACCGTAAGGGTGGTTAGTTTTGAGAAGACCAACAAGCTGCCTCCTACCCACAGTGCTGACAGTTCCTCATCAGTTTATGTGCTGTCAACCTTTTAGGTTTTAGTCACTCTGAGTGGTGGGTAGTTGTTTTAGCTTGTACTTCCATAATGACATATGAGTTGATCATCTTTCCATGTGCTTGTTTTGGGTCTGTACATTTTCTTTAGTGAGGTGTCTCCTTAGATTTTTTCATAATTTATTATTATTATTATTATTATTATTATTATTATTATTTTGTTTGTGTAGCACTGAGGAATCAAACCCAGGGCCTCCTGCATGCTGGGCAAGCATGCTACCACTAAGCCACATTCCTAGCTCCTTTGTAGATATTTTGCTCATTTTCAATTCAGATATTTGTTTTCTTTTTTTGAGTTAAAATGGTGTTTTGCTCATTTATATGACAAAACACCAAGTACAACAAAAAAGTTTAAAATATAGCTCAAAATATTCAAATATAGAAATATAGCCATATTTCCAAAGCCTTAAAATAATATTAATCTCTGGCACATTGTGTGTGTGTGTGTGTGTGTGTGTGTGTGTGTGTGTGTGTGTGTGTATGTCTATTCGTGTATGTGTCTGTGTCTGTCTATCTGTGACATAGAGGTATTTGTTTTCTAATTGTTCAGTTCTGAGTCTCTTCAGTATACAAGTCTTTTTTCCAATTGCAATTTGCTTTTTTCTCTTCCCTCCCTCCTTCCCTCCCTCCCCTCCCCTCCCTTTCCCTTCCTTCCTTCCTTCCTTCCTTCCTTCCTTCCTTCCTTCCTTCCTTCCTTTCTCATTCCCTCTCTTCCTTCTTTCATCCTTATTTCCTCCCTCTCTCATTTTCCTCCTTACCTTTTCGATCCCTCCCTTCTTTCCTTCCCTTCCTTAGACCCCTGATGCTGAGGATTGAACTCAGGGCCTTATGCTTACTAAGAAGGCATTCTACCACTTGAGTGGTGCTCCCCAGACCTTTTTGTTTTAGTTATTTTTTGGATAGGGCCTGTTTTGTTTTTTTTTTGGACCTCCAACTGTGGTTTTCCTACTTAGGCCTCACATATAGATGAGATTACAGGCATGTCTAGTCATATAGACTATTATTTGTTGAGATGAGGGTCTTGCTAGCTTTTTCCCAGGCTAGTTTCAAATTACAAGCCTCCTGTCTCTACCCTCTCAAATAGCTTGGCTTGTAGGCCTCTGCCACCATGTCCAAGTTTTGGTCGGGTGACTGAGTTTTGACATATAGCCTATAGGATGGCCTCACACTCATGGTTCTCCTACCTCTGCTTCCTGAGTATTAAGATTACAGATGTTGGCTGCCATGCCTGGAGATTTTTCATCTTTCATAATGCTTTTTACAGAGAAGACAAATTTCATTTTAATGATATCCATTTTGCTGATATATTATTCCTACAGTATGCTTCAACTTTGTATCAAAACATCACCAAATCACAGTCACTGTATTTGCTTCCTATTGTTTTCCAGAAGTTTGAGAGTTTTGTGTTTCACATTTAGATCTATGATGCACTTCTTTTTTGGTGTGTGAGTTTTTTTAAGTTTATTTATTTATTTTTGGCATGTATATAACACAGGTGATTCAGTACCATTTGTTGGGGGGACACATTTATCTTTGAAATGCTTTGCTCCTTTGTGAAGGGCAGTTGGCTATATTAAAATGTAGCTAAAACTCTCTTGTTAGTTTATACTAGCCTCTAGCAATTCATCAGTCATGGCTTAATGTTCTGCCTATAGTAAAACTGTGTGCCTCTTCCTGGGCCTCATCTCCCAATAACTGTGAGTGACTCTCTGTGCCTCTATCTCATGCTGAGACTCAGTTCCATGAGTGCAGCATTTTTCTTGGTGTGAGAATGGGTGAGCTGACTCCCAAGCTCTCTACATGATGGATGAGCAATGGGGTTTTGGATCTGCTTCTTCTAAGTTGTTTTCAAATGTGTGTCATGCTCCAGATTTCCTCTAGCCTTGAGAAAGTAATTATCATTATTTTTCTTCAATTAGAGGAAAAAAAAGACTGTCAGAAAGCAGGGGCATGATCCTGGTTAAACCTCCCCTTTCACTGCTAGGCAGTGGCCCCCTGGCTGTAGATGTATGTATGGCACAGAAGGATGTGTGTATGGATTAGGGAGGGGGACTACTAGTAGGCTTTCCTCTTCTTATTCACATTTGCAGAGATTCTAATGAATTTCACGAGCAATCTGTCTTGTTGTTTTATGGTGTACAACAACATGTAAGATCTATCCAGGATTTATCCAAGGAGTTACTTTCTGTGTACATATGAACCTTACATTTGATTAATTAATTATGAGTTAATTCAGTTATTTATTGCTGATTTGGGGGCTTGAACTCAAGGCCCAGGCATTATTCCTCAGCTTTTTCACTCTAAGCTGGTGCTCTGTCATTCAAGTCACAGTTCCACTTCCGGCTTTTTGGTGGTTAATTGGTGATAAGAGTCTAATGGACTTTTTATGCTGGGCCAGCTTCCAACCACTATCATATTTCAGCCTCCCAAGTAGCTAGTATATAGGCATGGCCATCTGCACCTGGCTGGGTCTTACATTTGAAGAAATACAGAAAGAAGCCTGTCTTTCCTCCCTCAGTTTCCCTGGAGGGTGGGGTGTTGGAATCTAATGCTATAAGAATGCTGTGTGAAGCTCAATCATTTATAACTAAGAGCAGTTTTGACAGGTCTTGGCTAGGAACATCCTAGAGAAGGGTAAAAGAGAGCAATGTATATGCTCCCTGCCATGCCAGGAAGATTTCTGCCTCTAGGACTTGAAACCCTGTACTTGTCTCCCTATGACTCAATTTCTGCCCTGTTTGGGATTGTGGGGTGCTCATGGAACATAGCAACCTTCCAGCTTATCAACTGGCATCACAGACTCTGTCCTGCTGCTACTCTGGGCCTTGCTCCCTGCCTCCTCCCATCTCCCAGACAAGAAAAGAACACTTAGGGTGAGTAGGCATTATGCATGCCAGCTGGCCAAGGCCCAGCTGGTGCTCTAAAATGTCACTCTAGTGGGTCACTAATAATAACTTAGCTGCTCTTCCTGACCCTTGCTAAGTGCCAGGCACAGTTTTGAACAGCTTAAATATCTTATCTAGTGAAATCATCACTATGCCCTTGTATGGTAGGTATTGCTCATAGTTTATATGCTAAAACACTATCAACCATAAACTTAGAATAGTTAAGTAACTTAATCAAGGATGCCCAGACAGTATGGGTAGAGAGTGATCTCCTTGACTGGATCTAGTATTTCAATTAATGCAGTGGTGATTGGATCTAGTATTTCAATTAATGCAATGGTGACTAGAAAGGAAAAGGCACACATTTCTACATATACAATACAC
This sequence comes from Dipodomys merriami, assembly GCF_024711535.1. Classification (NCBI taxonomy): domain Eukaryota; kingdom Metazoa; phylum Chordata; class Mammalia; order Rodentia; family Heteromyidae; genus Dipodomys; species Dipodomys merriami. The sequence goes on from NW_027204381.1 coordinate 13,671,131, forward strand.
AAAAAAGTAAAACATGACCATAAGTAAGATACTTCTAGACTCTCTAGGTGCAGAACAAGAAATATATAAAGAGTAGCAGGACAAATGCATCTCTGGTCTAGGTAAGAGCTATATATATTATGAGGAGACAAGTGTGTGTGTGTGTGTGTGTGTGTGTGTGTGTGTGTGTGTGTGTGTGTGTGTGTGTGTGTGTATGTATGTGTGTGCATGTATGTATGATGGATTTAAGTTCATTATATCACAACTCTCAGACCTAGATGATAAAGGCTACTTTTGTGCTTTGATGAGTGAAGGACACTAGAGAAATCTTACAACTCACTTTGTGAAGGAAAAAACATTCCCATTGGCCATATCTGCAGCTATAATTCCCCCACTGGTCTCAACTTAGAGAACTAATATATCAGTTCAGTCTGAAATAATCAGCATGCCAACTTGGTATATTTGAAGGTGGTCCAGCTACCTTACCAGCAGTGGCAGGATTTGTTTCAGTTTGTTTGTTTGATTTCTGTGTTGATACTAGGGTACTGGGGCTTAAACTCTAAGGGAAGGGATGGTAGGGGGAAACAAAGGAAAGGAACAATGCTCAATAGGAAATATACTCATTATCTTGATCATGTAACTGTAACCCCTCTGTGCAACATTTTTACAATAAAAAATGAACCAAAAAAAGCCTCTAAGCTTCATGCTCATGCTTGACTTTTTGACTTAAGACTGGCCCTCTACCACTTGATTCACACCTCCACTTCTGCCTTTTTGCTGGTTAATTGAATAGATAAGTCTCACGGATCTTTCTCTCCAAGCTAGATTCAAACTATGATTCTCAGATCTTATAATCCCAAGTAGCTAGGATTATGGGTATGAGATGCTATTATTCAGCTTCAGAATCTAGTTTTAATCAGATGATGACTTAAAGATTCCTGCCATTTTCTCTTAACTCAGGAATGAGACAAGGATGTCCACTCTTTCCACTTCTCCTCAATTTAGTATTAGAATGGCTAGCTACAGCAATAAGATAAGATGCAAACAGAAAAGGGATCCAAATAGGGAAAGATGAAGTAAAACTCTCCCTTTTTGCAGATGACATGATTTTGTATTTAAAAAATCCCACAGAATCCACTCCCAAATTACTCAAGCTGATTCAAAACTTTGGCAAAGTAGCAGGGTATAAAATTAACCCCCCCAAATCAATGGCTTTTCTGTATGCCAACAATGAGAAAAGTGTGGCTGAAATTAGGAAAGCAACTCCATTTGTAATAGCCCCACAAAAAATAAAATACCTAGGAATTAACTTGACCAAAGAAGTGAAGGACCTCTATGATGAAAACTTTAAAAACCTGTAAAAGGAAATCAAAACAGAACTTAGAAAGTGGAAAAACCTCCCATGCTCCTGGATTAGAAGGATTAACATCGTGAAAATGACAATACTTCCCAAGGCTATCTACAAATTCAATGCGATACCTATCAATATTCCAACCTCATTCTTCAAGGAAATAGAAGATGCAATCTAAAAATTCATAGCAAAAACGATCCTCAACAGAAAGAACACTGCTGGAGGAATAGCAATACCAAATTTCAAACTCTACTACAAAGCCATAGTAATCAAAACAGCTTGGTACTGGCACAAGAACAGACCTCAGGACCAATGGAATAGAATTGAAAACCCAGAAATGAACCTAAAGACCTACAGCCATCTAATCTTCAATAAGGGAGCTAAAAAAATAGAATGGAGGAAAGACAGCCTCTTCAGTAAATGGTGCTGGCAAAATTGGTTAGCTACTTGTAGAAAACTAAAGCTAGATCCTTATATATCACCCTGCACCAGAATCAACTCTAAATGGATCAAAGACCTTGGAGTCAAAGCAGACACTCTGAAAACATTACAGGATGGAGTAGGAGAAACCCTAGGTCTCCTTGGCACAGGCAGAAATTTTCATTTTTTTTTATTGTGAAAATACTGTACAGAGGGGTTACAATTACATGGGCAAGATGATGAGTACATTTCTTATCAAGCATTGTAGCCTCCTCCTTTGTTTCCCCTTCCCATCCCTTCCCATCCTCCCCCTGTGCCCCCCACCCAATCCTCCTCTCCCCCACCAAAGTTGTAAAGTTTGTTTTTCCACATAATGACTGGTACATCTCATTGTTGCAATGGATCCACCTGTATCCCTATTTAAACGATTTGTTTTTTTCCCTTCCCCTCCACAAATTATACCAACCTCAAATACAGTGAAAGCAGGGGTTATACCATGGGGGAGGGACATACAAAGCAACAAAGAAATAATCTTATAAATGTGTTAGAAACAATCGCATGAAAGAAAAAAAAAACATTTGAATACATATCTTAGGGTTCATTTCCCTAACATCAACTTATCTGACCTTTTCTGCTTGACTCAGACATATACTAGTTATTGCAAATAAGGGAAACCATGGGACCTATGTTTCTTTGGGCCTGGCTTACTTCACTTAATATAATTTTTTCCAAGTCTTTCCATTTCCTAACAAATGGGACAATGTCATTTTTTCTGATGGAGGCATAGAATTCCATTGTGTATATATCCTATATTTTCTTGATCCATTCATCTACTGAGGGGCATCTGGGTTGGTTCCATATATTAGCTATGGTAAATAATGTTACAATAAACATAGTTGTGCTGGTAGCCTTAGTATGGCCTTGTTTGTGATCATTTGGGTAAATGCCCCAAAGTGGAATTGCTGGGTCATAGGGGAGCTCTATGTGGAGTCTTTTGAGGAACTTCCATACTGCTTTCTAAAGTGGTTGAACAAGTTTACACTCCCACCAACAGAGCAGTAAGGTTCCCTTCTGTCCACATCCCCTCCAGCAATGGCATTTGTCCAACCTTTCTTTGATTTGTTGTTTCTATTAAGAAAATTTCAGCCTGTGCCAAGGAGTCCTAGGGTTTCTCCTATTCCATCTTGTAATGTTTTCAGAGTGTCTGCTTTGACTCCAAGGTCTTTGATCCATTTAGAGTTGATTCTGGTGCAGGGTGATATATAAGGATCTAGCTTTAGTTTTCTACAAGTAGTTAACCAATTTTGCCAGCATCATTTACTGAAGAGGCTGTCTTTCTTCCATTCTATTTTTTTTTTTTTAGCTCCCTTTTCGAAGATTAGATGGCTATAGGTCTGTAGGTTCATTTCTGGGTTTTCAATTCTATTCCATTGGTCCTGAGGTCTGTTCTTGTGCCAGTACCAAGCTGTTTTGATTACTATGGCTTTGTAGTAGAGTTTGAAATTTGGTATTGCTATTCCTCCAGCAGTGTTCTTTCTGTTGAGTATTGTTTTAGCTATTCAGGGTCTTTTATTGTTCCATATGAATTTTTGGATTGCCTCTTCTATTTCCTTAAGAATGAGGATGGAATATTGATAGGTATCACATTGAATTTGTAGATAGCCTTGGGAAATATTGTCATTTTCACGATGTTGATTTTTCCAATCCAGGAGCATGGGAGTTTTTGCCACTTTCTCGAAATTTTCTTAAAAGAGATCCAGAAACACAACAAATCAAAGAAAGGTTGGACAAATGGGATTGCATGAAATAGCAGAGCTTTTGCATGGCAAAGGATATAACTAGCAATATCAACACAAAGCCCATGGATTGGGAGAAGATCTTCACTAGCCATACAACAGACAAGGGTCTCATATCTAAAATATACCTGGAACTCAAAAAATTAAATCCCCCAACAACAAATCCTCAAAGAAACAACTGCCCAATAAATAAGTGGGCTAAAGACTTAAGGAGAAATTTCTCTGAAGAGGAAAGAAGGATGGCCAATAGACACATGAAGAAATGTTCATCCTCCCTAGCCATAAAAGAAATGCAAATCAAAACATTGAGATTCCACTTCACCCCAGTTAGAATGGCTATAATCAAGAACTCTAATAACAACAGATTCTGGAAGGGATGTGGACAGAAGGGAATCCTATTGCATTGTTGGTGGGAGTGTAAACTTGTTCAACCACTTTGGAAAGTAGTATGGAGGTTCCTCAAAAGACTCTACATAGAGCTCCCCTATGACCCAGCAATCCCACTTTGGGACATTTACCCAAATGATCACAAACAAGACCATACTAAAGCTATCAGCACAGCTGTGTTTATTGCAGCATTATTTACCATAGCTAAGATATGGAACCAAACCAGATGCCCTTCAGTAGGTTAATGGATCAAGAAAATGTGGTATATATACACAATGGAATTCTATGCCTCCATCAGAAAAAATGACATTGTCTCATTTGTTAGGAATGGAAAGACTTGGAAAAAATTATATTAAGTGAAGTAAGCCAGGCCCAAAGAAACATAGGTCCCATGGTTTCCCTTATTTGCAATAACTAGCATATGTCTGAGACAAGCAGAAATGGTCAGATAAGTTGTTGTTAGGTGAAATGAACCCCAAGATAAGGACTCAAATGGTTTTTCTTTCTTGCTATTGTTTCTAACATATTTATAAGATATTTCGTTGTTGCTTTGTATGTCTCTCCTCCATGGTATAACCCGTTTTCACTGTATTTGAGGTTGGTATAATTTGTGGAGGGGAAGGGAAAAACAAATCGTTTAAATAGGGATACAGGTAGACCCATTACAACAATGAGATGTATGAGGTTATGTCGAAAAATGAACTTTACAACTTTGGTGGGGGTGGGGTAGGAGGGGATTGGGGGAGACAAGTTTGGGGGTGGACGGGATGGGAAGGGGAAACAAAGGAGGAGGCAACAATGCACTCATTACCTTGCTCATGTAATTGTAACCCCTTTGTATGGTATTTTCACAATTTAAAAAAAAAAAGATTCAGAGGGCCCTAGGGCCTTAACAGGCATCAGGCACTGCTACCTGATGAGGAATCTTTCTTCTTCAAGTTCTGTTGAGTGGCTTCCAGTCTGATCACATGCAAGATAACAGCCCCGGCAATGGCACAGTTCCTGCCGCGATATGATGTCCCTCAGGGCCCTCACCAGGACTAAGATAAGGCCAGTGCCTGTCCTTGAACTTCCAGGACCAAAAGCTTACTCAACTTTTTTCTTCATGAAATTTGATAGTTCCAAGACTTGGCTCTTCAATGTTCCCCAAAGTTCATGCCCTAAACTTTGTTTTCAGGTTGATGTTGTTAAGAAATGGTGGAACCTTTAAGAGTTAGGCCTTCTTGAAGGTCTTCAGGTTATTGGTTGCATGTCATTGAAGAATATGGCAACAGAGCCATTGTCCCACTCTTGCTTTCTGTATTCTCTGACTCATTTAATAAGTTATTTCATCTGCTTCATGCTCCTGCCATGAGGAGTTGTCTTGCCACAGACCCAAAGCAAAGAGGACTACTGGATCAGGGAATGGAATCTCCAAAACTGTGAGCCAAATATGTCTTTTCTCCTTATAAGTTAATGAACTTAGGTATTATGTTGTAATAGTGAGAGCTGACTAATCCAGCCTGCCTCAGGTATTTTGCCGTAGTAACATAAAACCAAACGGCATATGTTCCTAACTGATGTGTCCTCATTTGAATATCTGAGCTGTCTATTATCCTGCTTACTTCTTATTGGCATGATTTATTTGTTGGTTTTTAGTCATTAACAGGTCTCACTCTTGGAAAATAAAAACTGTTCTTCTGAATGAACTTTGTGTTAACACAGATTCAGCATTCTCCCTCATGCAACTCTTTCATTCATACTGTAAGTGTAGGCAACCAGCTTGGGCTTTTGCCATTGATGAGGCTTTCATGCTAAATGCAGAACATTGCCATGCTAAAACTATTTTTTAATTACTACATATCAAGGACTTTTGAGTTTTGTGACTTTCATTGCCATACCAGCATGGTGATTTAACTAATTTAGTAAACAGCGTTGATACTTTATATCCAGATCCTTATGAGAAACATTGAATATAAAAGAGATAGTCACTTTGAATATGAATGTTTTCCCTTTTAATCTTCACAAGAGCTCCAAGCATAAGGATAAGCAAATGTCTGTCCCTTTCCTAAATATCTGCTCAACTCTAGATAGTCAAGTAGTCTTCACATGGGGTGAGGAGCTGGTTACCGAAGGCCTGTGCAGAAATTCAAGTGAAAAGCCCTCTGGCTTTGTTTGTTTTTCTTTTGTGCTGGTACAGGCCCTACTCAGCGCCTCACAGATCTTGTTTGGCCCTTTCACTCACAAGAGGGGCTCTACCAATTAAGCCATGCTTCCAGTCCAGCTTTTTCTGCTGGTTATTGGAAACAGAGTCTCTCTGACTTTTCTGTCCAGGATAGCATTGAACCTTGATCTTCAGATCTTAGTTTCCCAAGTTGCTAAGATTACAGGCCAAGTCAGACTTTTCTTTTTCTTTTATTTTTGTCTGTTGTTTGGAAATGTGGGTCTCAGGTGAGCTTTGAGAGACAGACCATACTGGAAGACACAAAAGAGAGGGTGGGTGGGCTTTTAGTCTGGGTCAGGGGCAAGAGCTGTGTTTGAGCATCAAATTGGTAGAGAAGGAAGTTGTGTGAGAAGGCCAAGGGATGTTGAACTGGGTAGTTGTTAGTGTAGGCCAAGGGATGTTGAACTGGGTAGTTGTTAGTCTCACCAACAACAGAAGAAACATCTACATGAGGGTTCTGCTAAGTTGATCCTGTGTCTATGTGAGGAGCCAGCACAGGCTGGAACAGGTGGGAGGGCCACACAGAGACCAGAGATGGGTCCAGGTATGTCAGGGATAAGTTTTTTCATTTTACCAAGTTGCTGATAGCAGCCTGGGGCTTAAGATTGATGTGCTCTGGGCAGCCTGACTGCACCCAGGACACCTCAGCACGGACACACAGGTTGTCCTAGAAAGAATTTAAGCTGGCTTTCTGGGAAATATCTGCAAAGCTGCACAGCTCCATCCCCTGGATTGCCTCTGTGCTTCCTCCAGTGCTGCGCCCAGCTGGCTCTGTAGCCCTCTGGGTCCTTCAGAGAGCTCCTTCACTACAGAGGAGCTCCATACCCATGTGGCTGTTTCTCCTTTGAGGGCTGAGTTTATAGCCCCAGCCTTTCTTTTCATAGCATCTTGCCATGCTATTGCAAACATGCCATGAGCTTACCCATGTCCGCATGGAGATGCAGCTTCTGGGCATCTTCCCCTTCCTGGGAAGCCTGGAGTTCCTCAGGGCTTCTGTGATTCCCTCCTCACAACCAATACTTACTCTCTCTGGCAGCTGCTGCAGAGAGGGAGGCAGCCTGGGCCTGTTCTGGCTTTCTTGGAGGCTCGCCAGCAGCAGCAGCAGCAGCAGCAGCAGCACTGATTTGCTTTCTGCAAACATGCATCCATGGACTGTCTGAGCAGCCCTAGAGAACCTCTGTCTAAATGAGTCTTAGGCACATGTGTTCTAGCCAGCAAGACCAGCCACCTGTGTGGTGTCTCCCTTACTGTCTGGAGGCCTACTGCTCATGAGGCCATATTTAACATTCTGAGAAACAGGTACGGGTAGTGAGAAGTCAGCCCAGCATTTTTTTTGGATCATGAAATACATGGATATCATTTATTGAGAACGCCGATGACCCCCAGACCCTTTGAATCCCAGGCCCTTTGCAAGAATCTTCTTGGACTTGGAAAACTTCCAGGAAAGCTTCAGGTCTGGTCTAGCACACCATACTCTGTGCTCTGTGCTTTCCATCATTGAGTTCATTGAGAGCTGCTGTACTTTGCCTCAATGCAGCTTGCTATACTCAAGTCTCCATGAGGACAAGATGTGCCTGACCTAGACTGGTTATCAATAAAGCTTTGAACATCTTGAATCTGTATGTGCATGCGGAGCCTGAGAAAGAAAGGTACAGTAGCCAGATATGCTACTGTATGGCCCAATTCACATGAACCTGTATGTAATGAGAGGTCTGGGGCTGAGTCTGAATGTGTTGGACCAAGGAAGATTGAAAGCAGAGTTAGATAAGGCAAAATGTAGAAAAACTCTTCTGATACAGAAACAAATACCAGAGGACAGACATCAGGAAATGGTGTTAATACACTGCTAGATTGTTTAGAAGCTTAAGAAAAGTGATAGTCCATTTGTAAATATTTTGTGCTGGTCCTGGAGCTTGAACTCAGGGTCTGAGCACTGTCCTGAGCTTCTTTTGCTTAAGGCTAGTGCTCTACCACTTGAGCCAGTGCTCCACTTTTGACTTTTTTTGTGTGTGTGGGGGTAGTTTATTGGAGATAAGAGTCTCATTGACTTTCCTGCTCAGGCTAGCTTTGAATTGCGATCTTCACATCTCAGGCTCCTGAGTAGTTAGGATTATAGATAGTCCATTTTAAGAGAAGTAGAAATGGCAGAACCTCCAAGGTATGTGGCATTAAAAGAATCAAAAGACTTGGAGAAACAGGAATTGTAAAGTAGATACAACAAAAAGATCACCCCCTACAGCTGACTATTTATAAGGAGCACCCAGAGGACACTATTAAAACAATATGCTAAACCAGATGCCAGTGGCTAACACCTGTAATCCTAGCTACTCAGGAGACTGAGATCTGAGGATCGTGGTTCAAAGCCAGCCCAGGCAGGAAAGTCTGTGAGAAGACTCTTATCTCCAATTAAATCACAGAAAGAGTTGGAAATGGAGCTGTGGCTCAAGTGGTAGAGTACTAGCCTTGAACAAAAGGAGCTTAAGGACAACACCCAGGCCTAGAGTTCAAGCCTCAGGACCAGCAAAAAGAAAAGAAAAGAAAACAAACTCCACAAAAAACAATATGATAAAAGGATATGCTACAATCAGTGAATTCTGGTGTCTGGAGGCTTGGGACATGGCAGAACATCCTCTAAAGATTTGAGAAGGACTTACTGCATCTTGCTCATCTGCCACTGGGAGAAGGAAGCTTGTCCCTGGGAGGCTTCACACTTTCAGGCAGTGTACTCTACATCCAGCCATCCTGCCCTACCCACTTCTGAGTATATCACCGCAAGGGTGGCGTGTCATTTAATACAAGCCACAATAGAAGAATCACAGTGGAGGCATCAAGGGTTTTGAATGAGGGACATGCCAGTTGAATCAGAGCATTATAAAACAGCACTTGGTAGCCAGGCACTGGTGACTCATGCCTGTAATCCTTGCTACTCAGAAGGCTGAGATCTGAGGATCATGTTCAAAGCCAGCCCGGGCAGGAAAGTCCGTGAGACTCTTAATCTCTAATTAACCATCAGAAAACTGGAAGTGGCACTGTGGCTCAAGTGGTAGAGCACTTACCTTGAGCTGAAGAACAGAGGGACAGTGCCCAGGCCCATGACTATAAGAAAAAAAAAAGCCCTTGATCTATTTATGGACCCTCCTACAGATGGGACATTGAACTAAGGGATACCAAATAAACACCAGGCCAGGGCCACTCACCAGCCACCATGAGCAGGACTTTTCATACTCACCAAGTCATACCATACTGTCAGGAAGGTTCAGAAGCAATTATAACAGTACAAGTTTGGTATATAGAGGATCTGGCATGAGCTTAGCCAAAGAGCACAAGGGGTTTGCATGACAGGTGACTTCCCATATCATCTGTCAATGTAGCACCATTATCTCTTTTGCTTCTCTGGCCCGTCTACAGTTCTGTGGATAGTCTTGTGCCTATTCAGTAGAGTATGAAAAAGGACAAGTTTGTTTCACAGATGCTTGCAGAAAAAAAAAAGGCCCAGTGATATGCTAAGGACCACCTGGGGGTCCTTGAAAACAATGTTGACAAGAAAGCCTCCTACTAGGAAGAACTTTAAGTGGTTCTTCTGGTTGTCTATCATGTAGAGAGGAGAGAGGCTATGAATATAAATGACTTCATGGTGAGTAACTTGGCTGGCTGCGCAGGGACAAAGAAGAGAAATATTGTGAGATTAGAACAGTGGGTCTGGGGAAGAATCATGTGGATAGAACTCTGTGCCTTCCTTCAAAGGCCTGTGGTGGAAAGCATGGAGTTAACCTGCCAATCTTTGCCAAGTTGTGTCCATCATAGAGCCACAAACAGATCTTTCCAGTTGATATCCACCAGCTTTTATCATTGCATGACTAGGTCAATGAGTGTCTGAGAAGAGTCTGGATGGCAAGTGTGGAGGCCACGTAGAGGAGGCCAATGAGCACGGAATCCACTCCCCAGAGCACATTGGGGCTATGGCCATTGTGTAGGATCTATGTAACCTGGTAGCAAGAGAGGCCAACAGAGTCCTGGTACTACATTATGATTTGAATAGGCCTCCATTCCTTACATTGCACACTTTCCAATTTAGAAAAGGCAGAAATTCATCTTGTGTGGAATTGATATAATCTGAACAAGTTCTATAGTCAAATGTCTGTGGTTCGCCCACCAAGTTCATAGGCCTTAATGCCCAGTGGAATTTTTTTAGAGAGTGAAGTATTTAGGTTGCAACTAGGCTATTGACAGTTAAGCCTTCATGAATAGAATTAGTGACCTTTTAAGAGAGTCCCCCTTCCCCCCAAAGGAAGTTCCTCATCCCTTCTACCATGAGGACACAGTGAAAGGCATCATCTACCAACTCAAGAAGAAGCCCTCACAGGACACTAAATCTGCCTTGAATGTTGGATTTTCTGTCTTAAGAACAGTGACAAATGGATTTCTGTTGTTTATCAGCCACCTGGTCATTCATATCCTGTTACAGCAGCCCCCCAAAACTAAAACAGCCAGATTTGCCTATTTTTTAAAAAATAGGATCTCAGCCATCACAACTATGTGAGGCCTTGCATGGTGTTTGGTCTACCAACTCTGAATCCTGCATCCAAGTGTATTTTTTGGACTCCACATATCATAAAGCAAGAAATGCATTCTGTGCTGGCTGGAGTGTCTCTCACTGTCAGGAGGTAGATGTGCTGTGACACAATGGGGGACAGTGAAGAGCATACCTCATAGCCAGGTAGCAAGTTGGGGCATCCTAACTGTAAATAGACAAATGCAGCAGCCATGTGCTGAGAAGGACATTCTTCAGCATTGTGGGTCTGGGTCATCCTGCCATTTGAGCCTGGAGAGTTTTCAGAGATGCCACCTAAACATGATGTGATGTTCAAGGGGGAGTAGAGGAGCAAAATAATGAGGATCATTTGCAGTCTGTGGACCAGCACAGTCTTGAGTGGAAAGAAGAGGAGGGTGTAGTCATCCCACTAGTTTCTTAACTTCATGTACAATGGGATTATTTTGAGACTAAAGTATTTAGGATGCATTTAGAACAAAGTATGAAGTATTTAGTATGAAGTATGAAGTATGTAGGATGTATGTGACAATGGGAAACGAAACATGTAGAAGCCTGGAGTAGCTGGATCCAAAGAGGATGCATTCACTACAGGAAACAATTGGTTTCTACAGGAAACATCTGGCATCTCATCTGGTATCTCAGACAATACTTTTGGTGCCCTGAGAGACTGGTGTTCTCTTCTTGCCTGTGCTCTGGGCTTAGCTCTTTTTCTGAGAAGTTTGTCTCTCCTTGGAAAAGTTTGTCCTGAATAGATCAGGAAGTGAACATAGGATTTTCTGTCTTCATCCGAGGGATGAGGGATGCAGGGAAACACTGCTAATCTGCACTGTGGCAGGATCTTGAGAAACAGCTGGAGGAGGGGATATAGCACTTCGCTGTGTCCACAGCCAATCCCATAATTACTGTAGTCTTCTAGACATGCCCTTTGCATGTTATACCAAAGAGGTGCCACAGAATATGGGCCTTTCAGTCTATATAGGAAAAGGAACAGAATCATGATGACAACCAGGGTATGGTGGAGTTTGCATGTGCACATCTGGTGCACATGGTTACTAGAAGATTCCCAGCAAACCTAAGATTGGATAAGTCTCTGTGGGACTGTGATGTAGCATAGGCTCAGAGCACCAGAACACCACAGAGTCTCTACAGTACTTATTAAATGATCTACCCAGGCTTGGACATGAAGATTTTTATAGGGTATCTACTTGGACTTTGGGATCAAGAAATGAATACCAAGCCATCTTTACCCTAGAGGAGATTGCCATCCAGAGCTTGCAGCTGCTGCTGTTGATGCAAGCAACTGTAAGAAGTAAAATGTTGAAAGAGATGGCACAAATCAAGTTATGTTGTATTTATAAACTGCTTTGTTAAGTGGCAACTCCTTTGTACAACTACTTAATAACAAAAAGGGAAAAAAGAAGTAAAATTAGAGAAGCTCAGAAAGGGGATCTAATGTCAGATCATTTGAAAGCTGTATTTGGAAACAATTTAAAGGTTGTAATGTATTTCAAGAATAGGAAAGAAGTATATTCATAATCTTGTCTCAGACTCAGCTATTTTTCCCCAGTTGCTTCTTTTAGATATGTACATATTTTCCTCCCAATTGAACATTTATTTGATGGCAAATCACGTACACATCATGTGCCTTTATTCCTAAAGTATTTCAGTGCATCTTTCCTGAGGGGAACATGGTCTCTTTATACTCACAATACTGTTATTAACTTCAGCAAGTTGACTTTTAATAGTAACTTAAATTTTTACCAGCTGTATTACAAATTTTGTCAATGTGGGATGTCCTTTAGAGTTTTGTTTCCCTCTGGTAGAGGAGGACTCACATAATCACATATTGGATCATGCTACCATGTGTTTTCAGTCTCTTTCAATCTGTATAAGTCACTCAGTCCTTTTGAAAGATCTGTTATTCCTGGCATCTTTTGAAGAATACAGTCGTTCAGCCATTTTCATAAGCAAGTCTATATCCTGGAAATTTTCATCCACAAGCTTATCTTTGCTCAAACTTTGAAGGGTGATTTTATATAGGAGGTTCTTGTATCCTTTATGGCTATTCAGAGCCAGGTTCAAGCCAGAAATGACAATAGTAGCGTGTACAAAGGGACTTTTCTGAACAGAAAGACCCTGCACTGAAGAGAGAGGGGAGGGGCAACAGGACAGTGGCAGCTGCTGTTGCCAAGGAAACAGGAGAGTGAGGAGTTGCCAGCTCTGCTGCAGACACACGGTATGGCAGGGACAGGAACATGTCCTGGGCCTTGGCTGACTCATTAGAGTCTTTCTACTACTCTTGAAGTGTAAGTCAGGGAAAGAAACAGGGATGAATTTCAATACTTTGTAATTTTCATTCTGAAACCAATAAGGGTTTTGGTGAAAATTCAGGAAGGAAAAGTAAATCTATATATCTTTATGAATATATTTCTTTGTTTAAGGATCATAATAATTAATTTTAAAAGTCTCGAGAGAACAGCAAGGATTTCAGTGGAGAAGTAGAAAGTAGAGGGAGATCAGGAAGCCTTCACTACAGGTATAATTCAAGAGAAAATGAAGATATTATCCCACATGCTCTCATAGGATTAGGATTCTGTTAGAGAGAAGGCCTTGCCCTGTCTCCAAATCAAGATGATTTTAGGTGTGTGACTTGGAGTCTGCAGTGGCAGAACTAAATTGCTTCCAATAGAGCATGGGCTGTGAACTCATGTGAGGGTGGTATTGCTCACTTGGAGGAGGGGGCTTGAGGGATACAGGGGAGGAGACTGGGGAAAGTAGCCATTATGGATTTAAGGGGAAAAATTCTGTGATTTTTTTTGTTGTGTCTTTAACTGTTTTCCATGAAAGGGACATCTTCTTTTCCTCCCTGCCATCCTTAATACAGCATCCATGATTGTTTGGGTAGACTTGAAAGGGTATTAAATTGTATATATAGGTTGTGGAAAGCAAAAATAGAGCCTATAAGGAGGCTGAGGTGAAGAGACAGAAAAGCTGGAGAGCCCTGGAAATCAGTAAGATTACAGGAAATGTCTAGCAGTCAAGCCTGTGTTGGTCAAAGCCAACACGTCCAGGTATCAAAGCTAGATCCATCTAGAACCTAGTTAGGTGGCTTAGCTAGCTTAGAACACAAATACGCTAGAAGACTGGAGATGGCAAAGAGGAAGACAGATATGTCAGGGGTGATGAAACAGATCCAGACTAGGTGCTAAGATCTTCTCGGTGCATGAAGGGACAGAGTCTCCTCCTGTTTGATACTATGAGAAGCTGTTGTAAGTATCCCACAGCTCTGTGATTTGTCCTAGAATTACAAGCTAGAGAGTTCAATCTCTAACCACAGCTGGTACAGCAATGGCCTTAGGAAGATGGAAAAAATATCTGGGATCATCCTCATGTTTCATGACTGAACTGCAACTAAGTTGTTGTTGTTGTTGTTGTCCTTCTCCTCCTCCTCCTCCTCCTTACTCTTCCTCTTCCTCTTCCTCTTCTTCCTCTTCTATACTGGGTATTGAGCTCAGGACCCAACACTTGCTATCAACTTCATATGACATTTTATCTATCTACTCTGAATATGAAGCTTTCTTCATTCTTTCCTTTCTCCCTTCTTCCCCCATCCCCCCATAGGGTCTTGCTATGTAGGCTAGGTTGGTATCAAACTTGCAACCCTTGGCTTCAGCCTTCAGCCTCCTGAACACTGTAATTACAAATGTGACCCACAAGGCTCAGCTCTCCTTCTGTTTCCTTTCTCCTTCCAAAGAATCCATGTTTCTCCATATACCAAAAACATAGGTAGAAACAAGATAAGTGAGCACTAAGCCTTGACTACCACTATGTGTTGACTTCTGGTTCTCTGTTCCTCCTATGAGTTTACTAAACTAATGTTTTTGTAGAAAGATACCTATAATAACAACTCACAGGAATGTCTGAAGTACTTGTCCTTATAAGGGCCTAATTTGTCATGTTTTTTTTTTTTTTTTTTTGCCTAGGGCTTTCCAGGTTGTAGCATTGAAAAGTTACATAATGGGAAAGCCCTGAACTCAGCATGAACTGGGATGGCTGTTCATTCTACTTTGAAGGAAAGATATTAGGCATGGCATTGTTTATAGTGGGAATAAGGGATCCTATCCACAGCTCCTAGATGAACCTTTGTAGGTAAAGTTGCAAACATCATGAATCAGTGGTCCTGGAGGGGACAATGAAGGAATTTTAATATGCCTATGGAGTCATCCCCCCCACTATTTTTTGTTTGTTGTGGGACTTGAACTCACCACCTAGACACTGTTCCTGAGATTTGTTTTGCTCAAGGCTAGCACTCTATCACTTTCAACCACAACTCCACTTCCAGTTTTCTCATGGTTAATGGAGATGAGAGTTTCATGGGCCTTCCTGCCTGGGCTGGCTTCAAATTGTGATCCTCAGATCTCAGCTTCCTGAGTAGCTAGTATTACAGACATGAGCCACCAGCACCAGGCTAGTCATCCCTTTTCATTGGCCATCTTTCCTTCTCACATTTGGTTTCCTTTGGTTGATCTAGAGAGCAGTGCTGGCAGATTCTCTGTCTGATGAATCACACGTGCTGCCATTTGGCTGTGATTTTGTCCTCATCTTAAAAGCAGAGGGCTACTGAGGATCCCAACAGAAAGACATTGTTTAGTTGGCTTTTTCAAAGAAGAGAGCATAAAACAAGATGTATCCATTTGACAAATAAATAATGAGGAAAGAATGGCTAGCTCTCTACTTTCAAAGTGCTTTGGGCTTTGACATAATCATGAATAATGGATTTCTGCAGGTTGCCCAGGAGAGAAGAGAAACAACTGGCTGTAAGCCTCTTCTTTTCTTGCCTTTGGCATTAGCACAGAAGCAAGAAGAGAATATCTTAACCTGACACCACACACCAAGATTATCAATATTTGTCACAATTTAGTCCTCTATGAAACCCTATCACTTCAGTATCCTTCGTCTTCCAACTCTAGTGTGCTCTCCTCCACCTGGTGAATCTCCATCTTTCCTTGAGTTTACATGACATGATTACCATTCTACCGGATGCTAGCCCAGATTGCTGACATCCAAAGGCCAAAACTGAATGTTGGCATGGCCTGTGCCCTGCTGGCATTCTTCTGAAGGCAGGTGTATAGCAGGCTGTTACTCTTCTCCACATTCTAATATTGTTTTGCATCAAGACTTTCTGTTTATACCACTCATTTCAGTATCTTGGAACAAAAATATACAACTAGACCTGTAAAGCCTGGTATCATCTCCATCTTAGACTTATTCCCAAGATAACCTGAAGATATGAGTTATAAAGACAACTTATTTTCTGAAGAGGCTGGGGGAATGGGTCATTTCCAAAACAATAGAGGTTGGACCATGAATTAACTCTCTGAGTTGCTTAGTATCCCTTGTTTAAAAGGATTCCAGTTTTTCTTGACAGAAGGTAGACAAGAACAGCTGCAAAGACACAATCAGATCCCAAACCCTGAGTTCTTGGGATACCATGTGTGAAAAGATGGAGTGTATTCTCTTAGACCCTTTCTGGGCAGTTTAGGATATATATAGTCAGTCTGATAGCAAAGAATTTCTAGACAAAGGAAAGGAAAGGAATTCCTTTGTCTTATTCAAATAAGACAAAGGCCTGGGACTATAAAGAATTCTCATTTCTTCCGCACCCTAGTCTCTGTCCCAAGATCCAGCCTCAGTTCTTCACTCAGATGCTGTCCCGTGTCAGCCTCTAAACCTGAGTCACATACAACCCTAGGACAATCTCATATATTCCTTCCTACTATCCGGCTCTCCCTCCACTGAAGCTAGAATTAGATATAGTCTTTCCCTCTAATTGAAGTCTCATACCTTAAAAGACACACATAAGAGAGGTAGCTAAAATGTTGATGTGGTTTATCCTTTGGGGTCCAAAGATCTCAAGAAGCCTTTGTGTCTCCAGTGTCTTATGTTCTCCAGCCTGGCATCCTGGTTCTACATGCTGGTATCTGTCATTCATGGAGAATTGACTGTCAGCAAGGAGATGTGAAAACAACTTATGTACCACCCCTTTACATACAAAAACAGGGTGAGGATGATCACAAAGCATAGTGTATCTTCTTCTCATGTTGCTCATGGCCTCTCTCTCTGCACCTCTGACTAAACCAAGCAGTATGAGACTGCCTGGGGGCTAATAGGACTAGTAGAGCTGACCACAAGTGAAACCATGATGGTAGGAGCAAGAGTAGTGGCCCTGGAGATTCCAGCAGGGATGAATCATGTATTTGGGTGCAGTGTGGAATGGAAAGGTAGCAATTTCTTCAGTGGTTGATAGTTCCTGGGAGACAGTTAAAGCAGAAAGGTCCAATGGTACTTTTCAAATCAAGAGATCTCCAAGAACCAGTGAGCTTAGGAGCATCCCACAAATTAATGAAGCTTTGAGGAATATGGGATATTCAGTAACCACAGATATACCTCAAGAATATTAGTGGGACAAGATCTAGGGAGACCTCTGAAAACCATCATGATAGAAATTTGGAATGCAAATCCAAGGTGGCGTTCAGTAAGATGCTTATGATGGTATCATGGGAATGTCACTGACTGACAATGTCACTGACTGTCTAAGAGCTCCTAGTTTATTCCATCTCCAGGGGGTGCCTATAAGGAGATCTGTCAGCTTCCTGCTTTCTTGTTAGGGTCCTCATTTTCACATGCAGGGCAGAGAATCCCTGGAGCATCAGTCCTAAAGAAATTCAGAAAAAGGATAGTTTTTTTTTTTTTCTTCAGTAGGTTCATTCCAAAAACAAAGGAAAAAGCCAGGTTTCCTGAACAAGACTAGTCAGGATAAATCTCTGAGAAGAGCCCTCACCCTGTACAAGCCTGACTCAACAGCCTGGCTTTGGAGGATGAAGACAGCAGCAAACGTCAGGCCCTGGCCTGATCCTAGAAATATGGATAGGCATGCGCAATGGTTAACACCAGGAACTTCAGGCTTACCAAGCAGGAATCATCATGCCTGTGAAGACAGACTTCCTCTTTCTTCCAGCAAAGCAAAACGAGAGTGCCACAGCCAGGTGTGTTTAGAGCACAGACTGGCCATAGCCATGATGGCCCATAGCAGTTACTGTGTATGAGTATTGTCACGCTTAAAAATGATATATGTGTGTTCATTTGACATTATATAACCTATACAATTTTGATGCTCTAACCCAACAAATGGTATTAGTTAAATAAAATAATAAGACTGACAACATCAACAGCAAACAGCTAATAGAACTAAGGAAGTGATACTTCTGAGAAAGAGATGACAATATTTTTTGTATTTTCTTTTTCTTTTCTGACAGAATATTTAAACCTATTTTTTATTGAATATTTCTATTTCTCATATGTTTTAACTGTTTTTTGTCTTTAATATTTGGGTACTGGGGATACAATCCAGACAGTTACACTTGATGGTCATGCACATTGCCACTGAGTTGCATATCTTAGATAGCAAATAAGGGCTATGTAAGCAGGTGTTAAATATAGGCAATACTAAATATTTTTAAAAATAATATTTAAAACAATGTTTTTTGTGACAGTAAGATAGAGTTTCTGTGTTTTTTTCTAAATAGTTTTCTTAACAAGCCTTTAAGACATTTTTCTTCTCTTTTATGAAGTGGCAAAATGGAATAAAGCCTAATGTAAGACATTTTGCCATTGTAAAGCCATAAAGCCAACATCTTCTCAGCAAAAGTGGTTTTACTTTCCAGCAATGGTAAGGCTTTTAAATTGGAAGGATGGGGTTTTTGCTCAAAATATATCTATGAAACACCCTGAGTTCAGACCTCACTACCACTAATAAAACCTGAGTCTATCCCCTTGGACACATATGCTTGTTTTGGTCAGTCGATCAATTTGTGATAAATCCATTCTGAATTATGAACAGGCCTCATGTCTGATGGGTCCATTTATAAGTACCCCAAGGCATGTTCTATGTTGTTGTTCACTAAGTCTCTCTGTCTCAGGGAAAATAATTTTAAAGCCTAAAGGCAAATTTGGGCAATCCAACTTGGATTCAAAATGTTCCATTCTTAGTGGAGAAAAGAGAAAATTGTGACTAACTTGGCTGCCTGTGTCATGTGACAATATTTTAAATTAAAAACAATCTTATATTCAACAGTGAGCCATTCGCTACTCTTCCAGTTTTGTTATGCATATGTGAACATAGAACAAAGGAACCTGTTGAAATTGTTCCAAATAAGGGAGAGGATGAGAGAATGGAAGGAGATGGGATTCATCAAGTGTACTGTGAGCATGTCCAAATGATCCTCCCTTATACAATTAATATATGCTAATAAAACATAAGCAATCCATTAATTAAAAAACAAATAACACATGCTTTCTACTTTTCCAGTTAAATTAAACTCTATTTATCTGAGTAAAACAATAGTAAGGATCCCTAATATTGTCATATAGCTTCAGCAAAATATATTCATCTTTTTTAGCTCTTTAGGGTTCTTCAAAAATTACTAAGTAGTTTTGAAGAAAGAACATAAACATTTTGGTTTTCCCCTAATCCTTTTCTCCATTCTCTTTTCCAGTGTTTTTATAAGTCAGATGGAGACTTTCTCTTGTCTCAAATATGACTTGATGACAGAACAACATTTAGACACAAATGTCAAATGACTTGTATGCCTATCCCTCAGGAAGTGACTACTTTCCAGTTCTAAGTAAAATAATCTCATGAAGTGTTTCCACAGGTTAATAAGAACTAAAAAGTGGCAAAAATTTTATTGTTGAAGGTCTCAATACCATAGGTGGGCAAATTGTATCCCTCTGTAGCATTGTAGAGCTAACTACAAGATGTATAAAACATTTAGGAGACTATTCTTTTTGTTGTCTTTGACAGGAAATTAATACACTGAACGAGCTTTGCCAAAATTTATATATTCATTATTTGCTGAATATGCTGAATTAACAATATTTTTATGTGCTGTGGCTTCATTACTCTCTTCATAGAAATTAGGAAGGTTAATTAAAAAATAAATAGATGTACTAAGCCAGGTGCTAGTGGCTCACACCTGTAAATCTAGCTACTCAGCAGATTGAGATTTGAGGACTGAGGTTCAAAGCCAGCTCAGGCAGAGAAGTCCATGAAATTCTTCAAAAGCTGTAAATAGAGCTCTGGCTCAAATGGTAGAGTGCTGGCCTGAGAAAAGAAGCCAACAGACATAAGGGATAGCGCACAGGCCCTGAGTTTAAGCTCCAGACTGGTATCATAGAACAAACAAGCAAACAAATGCATATATAAGTAAATAAATGTACTGAAAAGTTAAGGGTAGATGAAAGTAGCATAATGAAACCCACTAAATTTATGAAAAAGAGGAAGGAGAGATAAGAAAAGAGTAATAGAGGTGGTGAATTTGGTCAAAGTACATTATATGCATGTATGGAAATATCAGGATGAAAAGCCTTTAATTAATACACTAATAAATACACTAATTAATACACCAATAAATAGAGAAACATTTGTTGTTGTTGTCAATGTGATCACTTGATATGATAGAAAGCAAAGATCCAACCAAAATAGTTCTTTAACTATAAGGATCAACACTCCTGTCAACAAATTTTCCCTTTTGCTTGTCTGCATGGTATTTTAACAACAGTTTCTGAGAGAAAAAGTATACCTTTTCTTAGTTTTATAGAGCAATCAAGGAAATGATACGATAATAAATTCATTAGTGTTATATGTGCAAGCTGATTGAGCCATCACTATTTATAACTGAGCTGTGGTATCATTTGGAGAAATGAAAAATCACCTGTCCTTATCCTGGACTCTTGAGATTCCCCTTCCATGCTCATTTTTCCAAATTATTTTCAACATATTATTCAGTGCACTCCTTTTTTTTTTTTATCTCTCTGGCTCAGTTGTATATGTTCATTTGTCATTTAAATAACACAGACTTTGGGGAGGATGTGTGTGCCATACTGCTGTTGACATTGTAATCGTCCTTAGCACCAGAACTCTTAAAAAGCATAGTCACAACATTCACAGTGTTATAGTTAAACTAGCACTGTCTTGATGCAAAGTACAAATTAATTCACCAGCAACATACAGAGAGTCTGTCATGCTGCTCACACTGAAGCATGGTTGCATACTTTCCTGCCTTTGCTAGAAATGGTGACAAGGGATGGCCCATGACTTTGAACTGTAAATTGCAGTTCATGAGCAGGAAACAACAGTGAGTGTGAAAGACAGCAAACCTGAACCACATTTATTTGGTAGTAAACACAAGGTTGATTTCAGTCTGCTCTTTTGGGAGTCATTATGTGAGTTTTGTCTTCCCCTACAACATCCATATCTTTCCCCCAATGGAGGAGTTCTAGGGTGCAGAGTCTTCACTGCCGGGGCTAGGGTAGTTCTACAGTAACCACAGTGTTGGTGGAGGACTCTCCAAGCACAGTCTGGCTTTCGTTCACCTGGCAACTCTTCAGCAGCTTCAGGACTCCTGGGAAAGTGATTGGTATCTATGGACAGATTTGCAACTGATTCTCTGCAGCTGTCTTACAGCTGATCAGAACAACATTTCCAGCATTTGGACTGCAGAGGCTGTTGCAAGGTAAATATGTTTTTATTGAAATATCTCTGCCCTCTTCATTTTGCAAGAGTGGCTTCCTGTATTACTGCTGTGGAGTGTGAGAAGGTCTTCGCAAATAGTTTTTGTTTTCAATCACAAAAGTCTGGTGGGCAGATGGCCCTTCGCCATGGGGCAGAGCCCAGAGTTAGAACGGTGAGAGTGGCAACATGCCCAGGTAATACCCTGATCTTTCCACAGAGGTGTGTGACCCTGGGCAAGTCATCCAACTATGAGACTCTTATCCATATTCAAATACTATAGCTCCCTGCCCAAATAAGTGGATTGTAAAATGAGCAAAGGACTCAAATAAGTATAACTCCAAGAAGATTACCAGTAGGTATGAAAAAAGATGCTCAAGGTCACTAATTATCAAAGAAACACAAATACAATCTACACTGAGATAGCACTGCATGCCTGTTAGAATGGTATTCAGGAACCCTCAAAGCAAAGAACCAAACAAATCCCCCACAAAAGATAAGTATAGGCAATGACACTGAGAAATAGAAACTCTTGTGCACTGTTGTGGGGTGTAAAATGGCACAGCCATTGTGTTAAACAGTGTGGGAGCTCCTCAAAGAATTACAAATAGAACTAAGTAATTCAATTTCTGGGTATCTCACACACCACTTGTATTTTTTTAAGGCAGATATTATTCACCCTTAAATAAGAAGGAAATCCTATAATTTGCAACCATATGGATGAGCCTAGGACATTATGCTAAGTGAAACAAGCCAGATACAGGATAAATACTGTATACTTCATACTTCACTTATAAAGCACCTAAATAAGTTAATTTCGTAGAAACAGAAAATATGATGGTGGTTTCCAAGGATTGTGGGAGGTTAGAGATGGAGAGCTGCTGTTCAATGGGAATAAAGTGTCAATGACACAGGTAAAAAAGCTTCTAGATACCTAGATACCTGCTGTATGACAGAGTGACTAGTTAACAATACTATTTCATGTACTTAAAATTTAGCAAGATATTAGATGTCTACTAAATATTGTTACTATAATACAAATGGAATAAAATAAAATGCAAACGAAGATCTTTTGTTATCTTTTCACAAAGATTTGCTGAGTGTTACAAAGTGTTAGACACCTTGCTAGGGACAGTGGTGAGCTGTTTACTGCTGAGCTAGATGGATATAAAGACCCATGGTGGAGAGGAGGACTGGCTGGTATATTGCTGCTGTTATCTAGTGCCTCAGAGTTTGCCCCCTAGATGTTGAGACATTGGTTATGATATCCTAAAGTGCCCAGGAAGCTGGGAACTGGGATTGAGCTCTGATTCTGCATAAGTTGCTAATTCCCTTGAACCTGCATCTTTAAAATGGGGACTAAAGAGTTCTGTTAGTGTGCCCATCCCCTAGTATCTTAGTCTCTTCAGGGGTGCTATATTAAAATGCCCTAGACTACATGGGTTATAAGCAACAGAAATTTATTACTTGCATTCTTTAGACTGGGAAGTCCAAAATCAAGACATTGGAGAAGCAATGTCTGACAAAGACCTATTTCCCCATGATGCCCTCTTATCTTATGTGCCGCTGGTAAGGGGTAGGTGAGGGATTTTTCTAGGCCTTGTTTATAAGGACTATCCTTCAGGATCTAATTATATGGCAAAGGCCCTTCTTTCTAATATTACTGCCTGGGATTTAAGATCGCAACTTATGAATGTGGGAGAACACAACTCTTAAGTGAATGTTAGATCTCATTTCCTGACCTATACAGTCTGACACCTGTGGATCCTCCATGCCTGCCCATACCAGATTCAGAATCAATCTCAGAGAATTGCTCAGAGAAGCTATTCCAGCTTCTCAGGTGACCTTCTCCAGCATTTATCTCATCTTCAATGTGTGGAATATTTTTCCTTACTTTTAAGTGAAGCCCCACTTCTTGATAGTTTAGGTAATTTTTTCCCTTGCTTCCCTCCTATCTCTTCCAGAAATAATGCAGAGCTGCCAAACCTCCTCCACTGCACAAAAACTTAAGGTACTCTGACCTGTTAAACACAGCAACCTCAGTTTCACCTCTGGATTATGTCCTAGGCCTCTCCTTCTTAGATCACATCTGAAGTGTTATCTGTCTCTCTTGTATGTTTGTCTTTTAAACTCATCCTGAGACCATGTGTATCTCCTTCAAATGCTACTGATTGGTTATTGTTTTATACTTTCTCAAAACACTTTCTGATTTTTTTTGTTTTTTGCTTTTTGGTCATGGGGCATATACTCAGGGCCTGAATGCTGTTTCTGAGCTCTTTTGCTCAAGGCTAGCACTCTACCACTTGGAGCTACAGTGCCACTTCTGGTTTTCTGGTGGTTAATTGGAGATGAGAGTTTCACAGACTTTTCTGCCCAGTCTGGCTTCAAACCACTGTCCTCAGAGCTCAGCCTCCTGAATAGCTAGGATTACAGATGTGAGCCACTGACACCCAGCTTCACTTTCTGATTTTTTATTTGATCTTCTTATCAGATCTTCACACTTACACATATAAAGCCTTTTAGGTACATAAAAGGCATATTCACCACATTTAATAGTAATATTTTTTTAATTGAGATTTGGAGAGTTTTCAAGTGGCTAGAGGAAGGTGATAGAAAAATCAATGTAGAGTCCAGAAACACCAGGCAGATAGGGACCTCTGTCTACTAGGCAGCTTCAACTTGCCATATCTACGTTATTTTAGCTGTTTCCTTGCTAAGTACTGTCCAGTTCTGTTCCTGGGGAGCTGACACCCTTCACTGACATCTGTGTATCTATATCCTAAGGGCATCTTTTGAGTGATTTATTCCTGATAGTTTCCCACTGGTGGATCAGAAGTGCTTGCTCTTGCATGTACTACCTGCAGTTTTCTGCCTGTTAGAACATGCATGGGGCTGTGTGACTGAGTGTGTGCAGAGTGAGCAACAATCTCCTGTGTACATACACTCCTGTGCAACATCTTCCTGTGTCCTTGGAGAAGGCACAGAAGTCTACCTTGTTTACCTAGGGCCTTGGAAATAAGAGATGTGAATTTCCCCACCACATATGCTCAGTACACACCTGGAAGCCTGTGGGGGTAAAGATCAGGGCAGTAGCACAGAACTTTGGAGTTGAAGTAGTTTGGGGGCTGAGACAGAGCTTAGAATCCGTAGCAGACACAGTTGGCCAGCGGAGATGGGCATTCCACCATTTTTGAGCAGCTAGAAGAAGCCCTTTGCTTGTCTCTGCTGATGTCCATGTTTATAATGGGAGAATGACCTCTGGTATTAGACCAAGAAGCTCATACTGGGAAGGTGGGACCTCACCAAGGTGAGATTCTGTTTCTATGCAGGATGGGTACTGCATGTCACCTAAAACAGGAAACCAGAGTGCAGAGACAGGGAAACCCTTTTCTCAGGTCTAGATTGATTGGTGCTATTTCAATATCTGGAGCTGTAGTAACTGATGGACCAGTCACATGGACAAAAATAATCTTGCCTCCAGGCCAGTGACAGAAGAGGAAGGAAAATGATTGAGTGGACCTAAGAGGTGAGGGCTTTGGAAATGGGAGAAGCTCACAAAACAGAGTTGAGCTTCAGGGTTCATGGCGCACAAGTCGCCCTGTTAGGATGCTCTTCCTATCTGACACATGTCTGTGTTTCTGCTGCCATGAGGTGATGCACCCCCCGAGTTCTCTTGCCCGGTCTCTATCACACACACCTACATACATACACACTACCACTCATCTGGGTCTTCTATGGAACTCTTATCTGTCCCAGTGCACCAATTGGCTCACAAAAAGACCTGGTTCTTCTTTCTCGGGTCTTGGGAGCTTTTTCTTCAAAAGAAGGCTTTCCTGACTCCTGGATATCCCATTTTGGCCTGTTGTCAGTGCTCATCTGGCTTCAAATAGGCCTTAGTGTTTGTTCCTGATTCCCTCTCATACCTGACTTGACTTCCTTGTACTGTAGTCATAGTTCAGGTAATCTTTCCTTTCCCAGTAACTGGGCTAGGGGTCCAGATCACTGCCAAACTCATCTTTGATTTCCTCACTTGTTCTGGAGGTCAGAATTTCTTTCCTGAAGCACTGCTGAAAGGTCAAGGCTAGTCCAGATGTTACTTTCTTACCTGTTGCCAGTACTTTTCTGACTACCTCTGGGGTGCCAGATATGGGCAGAGCACCTGGATTGATGAGAGACTAAGACAATCTGGTGTGGAGGTCACAGGACCACCTAAGGGCAGTGAAAAATATCCAGTGTGTCTGAATCTATACTCAGCATCTCCTTTGCCCTGATCCCTGTGTCCAGACCATTCAGGTCCACCTCACCACATCCTCTGTCCAGGCACGCTATTTGTTCTGGAACATTTTTCTTTCAGCTTTTCAAACATTCCCAGGTCTATTCTTCATTTCCTCAAGGCCCTGATTAGTGAGAACTAGTGACACTTTTATAATGGGACATAAATCACATTACATGCATTAGTGGTATCTACTAATGTCTTCCTCCTAAGCCATTTAAATAATGGCAGGCGTACATTTGGGGTTACCAGATAGAGCAGGGAGAATCAGTTAGGAATGGATTGAGCTTTGCTATTCTTTTTTATGTTTTTATTGTAAAAATGCTGTACAGAGGGGTTATAGTTACATGAGTAAGGTAATAAGTACATTTCCTATTGAGCATTGTTACCTCCTCCTTTGTTTTTCCCCTACCATCCTTTTCCTCCCCTCTTCCCCCTTTCCTACCCCTCACCAAGTTGTAAAGTTCGTTTTCAATATAACGTCTTGTACATCTCATTGTTACAATGGTTCAACCTGTATCCCTATTTCAGCATTTTGTTATTTCCCTTCCCCTCTCCAAATTAGAAAAATGTATATACAAGATGCAGGGCACCAACATCAAATACAGTGAAAACAGGGGTTATACCATAGGGGAAGAACATACAAGTGAAATGAACCCCAAGATAGAGACACAAGTGGTTTTTTCTTTCTTGCTATTGTTTTTAATGTAAATAAAATGAGCTTTGCTATTCTTGAAAGTAACTTTATTCCAGTGCAAGCTCTGGCACATGGTAACATGAAAGAAGAGAATTAGGAGGGAGACAAAAGACCTGGTTGTTACAATGGGTGGCAGAGTGACCTGGGACTCCCCACCTCCCCCACAGTTCCTCTGAAGGCCTCATTTTCCACTACAAGCACTGTCTGTATGAGGAATAGACTAGAATATAGATGCTGTTAGATTCTCTAGGAAAATATGTTCATGTGGAGAGTTGTAGTACATGAGAACTGGCTGACATGGCTAGTAGAGGGCTCTGCCTCCACTAACTAGCAGGTTGATACATGGACAGAGTTCACTAGTCTCTTCTGTGCTCTAGAAAAGTGGAACCAGCATATTCAGCCTGTGCAACGCTTGGGGAGAGGGGAAGACAACATGGTACTAAGCATCTGCTTCTGAAGTACATGGATATCATTCATTGTTTTTGGTTGTCTTTTTCTATTTAGCAGTTTGACTATACCAAGGTCACTTTTTCCTGTAACTGGCTAGCCCAGACTGTAATCTTCATTTCCCTGGGACCCGTCTGTGCAGAATCATCAAATTTAAACTAGCAAGCCACACCTGGAGGGAGAAAATACAATCTCTTCTTTGGCATTTTGAGGTCCATTTTTCAGAGGTGAAAAAGAGGAGACTGTTCACAAATAAGCAGGTATTTGTAGAGAAGCTGGGCAGGGGCCATCTTAGCCACAGCCTGACTGCTGAGAGCTTGTTAGTCACAACTCCATCTCTCCAACGGATGCCAGATGGGTGGCCATGTCCATGATGTTGTGCTGGACTAGGCAGGCTGCTGGGACCCCTATGAGTTTTCCAGAGTGGACACTATTTCTGGGCCATCAATTTGCTGCTGTTCTACCATTTCCTGGATGGCTTTTTTTAGGGACACTCATTTGGTAATTTGTAAGGCAGACTTTTTCCCATATCATTCTTCCCTTCTGTTTTTTTTTTCTCATTTCAGTCTGGATTCCCTAACCACTATCTCCAAGAGTCCAATGGAGCTTGTCATTCTATTCTGTTTTGCATTTGGAATCAAATGGTCTCAGTTGCCAAGAGCTTATGGCTTATACCTGTAATCCTAGCTACTCAAGAGGCTAAAATCTGAGAATTATAGTTTGAAGCAGTCCCAGAAGAAGAGTCTATGAGACTCTTATCTCTAATAAACCAGCCAAAAAGTTGGAAGTGGAGGTATAGCTCAAATGGTAGTGTGCCAGCCTCCAGTGAAAAAACCAAGGAACAGTACCTAAACCCCAAATTCAAGCCCTAGTGCTCACACACACACATACACACATCTCAGTTGAAATTCCAGTTCTGCTGTGGTTCTCTAGATTGCTTATCTAGCAAAGAGGCTAGGCAAGAGTCTGGTGGGCTTGGCCTCCAAACAAAATCCCAAAAAACAGTGATTTTTGGCCACATCCTCCCTCTAGGACTCCTTTTTCTTAGTTTTAAAATAACAAAGGATCATAATAAATGGTCAAATCTGATCATGTAAATGATAAGACATATAGCCATATGTCTCTTAATGTCAGGGATATACTCTGAGAAACACATTGTTAGGCAGTTTTATTATTGTGGGAACATAGAGTTCACTTACTCAAACCTAGATGGTATAACTTCCCACATACTGTCTATCAGGTAGATACTGTGGTTGTTGATTAGAAATTCATATTCATGAACTCATTCATTCATTTACTGGTATCATTTGTCTAGGCATCCATCTACTCTACTCATTGGAAGGCCACATTGTACATACTGAGAATAAGACTACGTACATGACTAACAATTGCTCATTATTGTGGAGATTACATTGTAGATGGGAACAGACAATAAATGAATGAATCAGAGAGTTGTTGGTCTTTGTGTCTGTAGAGATACAGCATATTGTGTTGGAGGAACTTTGGAGATGAGGAGAGTCTAGGGGAAGGACAATGGGAGAAAATGAGGGAGGGGATAACAATGTTGGACAAGAAATATACTCGTTACCTTACTTAGGTAACCCCTCTGTACATCAGCCTTACAATAAAATTTTTTTTTTTTTTTTTTTTTTTAATTGTATTTTATTTTATTTGAGAACATACTGTACAGAGGGGCTACAATTACATGGGCAGAATAATGCATACATTTCTTACCAAGCATTGCAGCCTCCTCCTTTGTTTACCCTTCACTTCCCTTCCCTGCCTCCCCCCTCCCCCCACCCAATTTTACCCCCCTCCCCCCACCCAATTATACCCCCCTCCCCCCCCCCACACCGAAATTGTAAAGCTGGTTTTGACATGACATTTTGTACTTCTCATTGTTGCAACAGGTCCACCTGAATCCTTAAACGATTTTACAATAAAATTTTAAACAAAGAAGAAATTAAGCTGAACACACTATTGCCTGACACACCCAGGACATAGGACCTGGAATGAAGGCTCTGAGGAATACCTACCAGTTGTGCTGAGTTTCTTTTGTGCTGATAGCAGAGTGTCTGTTTTTCATGCAGCCCTGTGCATGGTATAGAGAGAAACAAGCTGTGGGAGAATGGTAAGATTATTCAGATCAGAGAATTGGCTGTCAGCATACTGCTGTACATAAATCTTACAACCTCCAGTGAGCCTCTTCTCTTGCTCAGGCCTTAATTTTCAAATCTGCCAAGCAGTGATGAGAATATTTAACTTTACAATTTTTGCAAAGCCCTCTGCAAAATCCTGAACATATTACATGCTCAATAAATGTTGTCATTATTATTATTACTATTAATATTAGAAGTGAATGGTTTCAATAATATGCCTTACTTTTTCTTAAGTTTACATTAGGGTTTACTGTGTTTTTTATTCTTACGTTTTATCGGTTTGATGAAATTATAATTTTAGTATCATGAAGACTGTCCCTAAATTCATCTGTGCTTCACCTATTCATCTCTCCCTTCCTCCTTCTCCCATGGTCTCTGACAATCATTGATCTTGTACTGGCTCCATAGCTTTGCCTCATCCAGATGTGCTATGGTTGGAGCCTTTCTGACTGACTTCTTTCACTTAGTTGTCTGCATAAAATTTCTTTCATGTTTATTTATGGATTAATACGTCCTTGCCTTTTAGCACTAAATAACATTCATGGTTGGGCTGTACCATAGTTTAGTCCTCCGTTCGCCATTAAAGGACAGAATGATTGTTTCCAAGTTTACGGCAATTATAGAGAGAGCTTTTATAAAAATCAGTGTGCAGTGTATTAAGTTTTCAACTCCTTTGAGTAATAGTGAGGTGTGATAACACATTCTTTTGATGTTACAGTTTTACCTTATTGATTAATTTGTAGGACAAAAGGTAATTTTCTAACATCTTAAAATACAATTGTCCTATCAACTTGCAACTATTCTTTGCGTCTTTGATCAGAGTTATTGACTCAGAGCTTCACTTGGTCATTAATTCAGCCAATATTTACAAAGCTTCTCACCAGATATTGAGCATGAAGCTAGGGATAGAAGGATAAGTAAGCTGTCATCTCTGCCCTCATGATGAGTCCAGAGCATAGACAAGGAAGCAGAACATGGGGATGCTAAGAACATTCCTGCAAATCTATGTGCAGATATTACAAACATGTACAGAATATACAGGTCAGTTCTCCCTGTGGGAAAGAGTTTAAGGAGAGGCAGGATGGAATGTTGTCTCCATCTTGTGTCTCCCCTTAGCCTTTCCAATTTGGGCCATGCCTCATCCTTGTAAACTATCACACCTTATGGATGTATGTGATACATACCCAACAGGGAGCTTGAATTCACACAAGAGCAGAGTGATGATGATGATGGGAAATACTGCAGCAGCAGGCAATTGTGCAGGGAATCAGTAAGACTTACAGACTAAGAAAGTATAGTGAAGAAAGAAAAAACTAATTTCTGGAGTAAGCTTGGGATATATGTAAGTGTGCTTATGTGTGAATGTGCAGGTATACAAGGACATGTACCGCTTGTTACTGTCCTTATTCTCTACCTTGAGGGAATTTGTTATCACAAATATGACTTTAGATGGAGTGGAAGGAAGTTGGGTATTGGACTTTGACGTGAAGTTACTCTCAGCTTCATGGTCAGGTGGACATTTCTGGTGTCTGTTTGGCACAGGATGAGATACTCTGACATCTTTGACATATCATGACCAGTCTTTCAGTCTGACTTCTTTCAGTGCCTCTCAGGTATCCCAAGATCCTGATCAGAAGGACAGCTAGTTTGTCAAGTGTACCTACCCAAAACATTGACAAAAATCCTGTTTTCTTTTCTCTGCTTCTCCCAGAGCAGAGCCCACTGATTGCACTATGTAGCCAGGATCGACTCTCATGGACAACTCCATCTAGTGTACCTGACTCTGTGACTTATCTCCACAAATGTACTGATTATTTAAAGAGAGTCATCACACTCAGATACTTAGAGGAAGCTTCAGATGCAAAATTGTTTACAAATTCAAACTTTCTTGAATCTGAACTCTGAATGTAAGAAATATATTTGCATAAATCCATGAGGGCTGAAAGGTAAGCATGGATCTCATTAAGTGCTCATCCTACCATTTCATGCCTTCCTCAGTGTGTGCATTGTCTGGGTCACAAGAGATGGAATTTGGGTTGTTGTTACTTAGAGCATCTCTGACCTGGGCTGAGTGGATACCTCTCTGGAGGGCATCATTCTGAATTTCT
Organism: Dipodomys merriami; assembly: GCF_024711535.1. Classification (NCBI taxonomy): domain Eukaryota; kingdom Metazoa; phylum Chordata; class Mammalia; order Rodentia; family Heteromyidae; genus Dipodomys; species Dipodomys merriami. Next base: position 13,702,073 of record NW_027204381.1, read on the forward strand.
CCCTTTCATCCAAGCTGATCAAATACTTTAAATTACCTCCCTTCCCACTTTTACTCCTCACACAAAAATATCTCCCTGACTGACTTCTGTATACCTTAGCAATATAAGACAAGATTTATATCTAAGGAAGCCTTGCTTCCTTAGAATACCATAGACTCTGTGTATTGGTTGCCACCTATTATAGTTGAGCCTTTTCCTCTTGATGGTCCTGACTGATATCCTACCTTGGACAACTGAGGCTCCCACTGGATGTTGCCATGAAGCCATGTAATCATGAAGTTAATCTATGGCTACTTTCCCCACTTTCAGATTTTAATAAAGTATCACACCATAAGATCAGATCCAAGATCTCACAAAGAGTTGCATGGTAAGTTGAGAAGTTCATTCCCTATAAAGCACATTAAACAAATGGACAAAAGGATATAGGATGAAGATGAGAAATTCCTTTTCATTCATTCTCCATGCTTGGGCTATTTTTTATATAGTGCAACATGGGAAGATATTCCATAAATACATCCAGATGAGGATATGCAACTTGAGTTTCTCATCAGGAAGCAGAAGTCAGTTCGGTGAGTATGGCCTTGAGTTACTCTTTTCTATAGCTTCCACTTTCTTTCACACTGGGTGTATCAGCATTGCATGTACCAAATAAAGCATAAGAGCTGAGTGTGGTGATGTAGACATGTAATTTTTGTACTCAGAGGGCTGAGGCAGGAGGATTTTGAGTTTGAATCCCGTCTAGGCTAGATAGTGATGCTCAAGAAACCAAGGGTTACATATGCAGAGATTTAGATAAAGCTGGCAATAATAGTGCCATGATATGAGCCTTAAGGACAATTAGCCATTAAGGTCCTTGAGAACAGCTACAACAAATTTAAATATTTATAAGACCTTAGTAGTATAAATAGTGCTAATAACTGAAATGAATTTTCAAGACATTAAGAAATTGCAAGCGACCATTTTTGGGAAAAAAATAAAAAGACACCAAGAGTTGGCCTTGTAGCTCAACAATGGCGTGTTTGCCTAGTCTGTGAAAGGTTCTGAGTTGGATCCACAACCACTCCTTCACATACACACAAAATAAGTACAAATAAATAATAAAGTACAAATTCAGATCCTAACACAGGTCTATGCAGATTTTATCAGACGTGGTTTAGGAAGTCAACCATCAGAAGGAGATGTAGGAATGAGACTATCAGCTTGTTTGAAAATGACTGCTGCACAAAGGTCACTAGAAAGTTGATACTGAGGGGGTTTTGCTCCATTGCATGCTCTCAGCCACGATGGGCTCTCTCATCACAGGCTCAAAGCAATGAGCTAACCAACCATGGACTGAAACTGTGAGCAAAAATAAATCTCTTTTCCTTTAAGCAAATTTTCTCATGTATTTTTCCATAGCAATGGAAACTTGATTAACATACTTGCTAAGCCAAAGATTGCTGTAGAAATGACAGACAATGTTTCTGAAGACAAATTTCAAGCAATGTGAAATGAAACTTGATGATTTGGTACTCTATTCTCATGATGTCTCATAGAAAAAGAAAATCCGGGAGACTTTTTGTATCAAGGGTTTCTGTAAAATGTTATAACTTCTCTTAGGAGTTATTTCAGTAACATTTGCTTTCACTTTTCTTCATTGTCTTTCCTAATATCTCTTCTTCAACATGCAACCTCCTAAGATCACCTCCCAAATAAACCATTTGCCCTCAACCTCTCCTCTTAGGCACCACTTTCAAAGTAAACCAAAGACACCTGTCATTCAGGAAAACTGTGTCTTAGGTTATGTTCATATTAAAATTATTATCTTGGTTCTGGCAGAACAAAGTAAATAATGACATAATGGTGGACTATGATAAATATAACTAGGGGAAGCTCCAGTCACAGCTACTGTTGGAGATATGGAATCATTACTGGAGTAGATGAACCCATTGTGTCTGGCAGCATTTTATTGCTCTTATCTCTTAATCTGTCTATCTTTGCTCTCTTTATGATACTAGAATTGAACCTTGTTTTAGTTACCTCTGTGACCAAAACATTGGAGAGAAAAACTTAAAGGAAAAAAAACCTGACTACAATCATAATTTCAGAGATTTTAGTCCAAAGTTTATGTCTCTGTTGCTGCTTTCCCTATGGTAAGGAAGAGCATCAGAGTGGTGGACTTAATGGAGGAGAGGAAGCAGAGTGCCAAGGTTGGGGTGTGGTGTGGAGGAAGGGACTGGGGAACAGGCTTTAGCTTCTAAAGCATGTCTCCAGTGACCTAATTGATCTAATTACAACATTAGCAGGGGACCAGTCATCCAAAATACAAAACTGTGGGGGTGTATTTCATATTCAGACCATAGCAAACCTGATAAAAACTTCTCCTTTGCTGTTAGTTTCACCAATGCTTTCTCAATAGAATGTCATAGGGGAAGTTGACAGGCTCAATAAATGTTGGGAGTCTCTACTTTTGATTCTAGTTTGTTCCTGTTTCCTTCAATGTGAATGGCTGTTAATGGCATTCTTGGTGCTTAATACAGTGATTTTCTTTTGAAGAACAGCTTCCTGTGGGTCAGTTCTGATCACTGACATACCAAAGGGCTTTCTAAGACTAAGGCTACCAGGTCTGCTGACTTGGTAAAAAGCCAAGTCAACCCTTTACAGAAGAGGGGCATACCTGATCTGTGTGATCTCAGTCTAGTACCTCCCTGCATTTGTTGTGCCTGTAGTATTTGGAGTTTTCTTTCTTTTTTAAAAAGTACTGTGTAGTGTTTTACCAATTAATAATATTTTGTATTAAATAACTATTATAGTTTCTATGTTTGATTATCTTTTTCTTGTGATTACATATAACCTCTGATTCCTCATATGGTTTGTTTGTAGCTGGTGGGGTCATGAGGCTTGAACTTGGGGCCTGGGTACTATCCCTGAGCAATTTTGCTCAAGGCTAGTGCTCTACCACTTTGAGCCACAGTGACACTTCTGGTTTTCTGGTGGTTAATTGGAGGTAAGAGTCTTACAGATTTTCCTTCCTAGGCTGGATTTGAGCCATGATCCTCAATACCCTCCTGAGTCCTTAGGATTACAGGCATGAACCACCAGCAATCGGCTGGATATTTCTTTTGTGAATACTTTTTCCTAATTTTCTTTTTTTTTTTTTAATTTTATTTTATTTGAGAACATACTGTACAGAGGGGTTACAATTACATTGGCAGGATAATGCATACATTTCTTACCAAGCATTGCAGCCTCCTCCTTTGTTTACCCTTCACCTCCCTTCCCAGCCTCCCCCCTCCCCCCACCCAATCATACCCCCCTCCCCCCCCACACACCGACATTGTAAAGTTGCTTTGACATGACATTTTGTAATTCTCCTTGTTGCAACCGGTCCACCTGAATCCTTAAACGACTTATTTGTCCCCATCTCCTCCACATGTTATACTGACATCAAATAAAGTGAAAGCGGGGGTTACACTGTGGGGGAGGGACATACAAAGCAACAAAGAAATAATCTTATAAATGCGTTAGAAACACATGCATGAAAGAAACGAAAACATTAAAATACATATTTAAGGGTTCATTTTCCTAACATCACATTATCTGACCTTTTCCGCTTGACTCATACCTATACTAGGTATTGCAAATAAGGGAAACCATGGGACCTATGTTTCTTTGGGCCTGGCTTACTTCACTTAATATAATTTTTTCCAAGCCTTTCCATTTCCTAACAAATGGGGAAATGTCATTCTTTCTGATGGAGGCATAGAATTCCATTGTGTATATATACCACATTTTCTTGATCCATTCATCTATTGAGGGGCTTCTGGGTTGGTTCCATATCTTAGCTATGGTAAATAATGCTGCAATAAACATAGTTGTGCTGGTAGCTTTAGTGTGGTCTTGTTTGTATACATTTGGGTAAATGCCCAAAAGTGCGATTGCTGGATCATAGGGGAGATCTATGTGAAGTCTTTTGAGGAACCTCCATACTGCTTTCCAAAGTGGTTGAACAAGTTTACATTCCCACCAACAATGAAGTAAGGTTCCTTTCTGTCCACATCCCCTCCAGCATCTGTTGTTGTTAGAGTTCTTGATTTTTGCTGTTCTAACTGGAGTGAGGTGATATCTCAATGTTGTTTTGATTTGCATTTCTTTTATGGCTAGGGATGTTGAACATTTCTTCATGTGTCTATTGGCCATCCTTCTTTCTTCTTCAGAGAAGCTTCTCTTTAAGTCTTTCGCCCACTTATTTATTGGGCAGTTGTTTCTTTGAGGATTTGTTGTTGGGTGGTTTAATTTTTTGAGTTCCAAGTATATTTTAGATATGAGACCCTTGTCCGTTGTATGGCTAATAAAGATCTTCTCCCAATCGGTGGGCTTTCTATTGATCTTGCTAGCTATGTCATTTGCCCTGCAGAAGCTCTGCAACTTTATGCAATCCCATTTGTCCAACCTTTCTTTGATTTGTTGTGTTTGCGGGTCTCTATTCAGAAAATTTCGGCCTGAGCCAAGGAGACCTAGGGTTTCTCCTATTCCATCCTGTAATGTTTTCAGAGTGTCTGCTTTGAGTTCAAGGTCTTTGATCCATTTGGAGTTGATTCTGGTGCAGGGTGATATATAAGGATCTAGCTTAAGTTTTCTACATGTAGTTAACCAATTTTGCCCGCACCATTTACTGAAGAGGCTGTCTTTCTTCCATTCTATTGTTTTGGCTTCCTTATCGAAGATTAGATGGCTATAGGTCTGTAGGTTCATTTCTGGGTTTTCAATTCTATTCCATTGGTCCTGAGGTCTGTTCTTATGCCAATACCAAGCTGTTTTGATTACTATGGCTTTATAGTAGAGTTTGAAATTTGGTATTGATATTCCTCCAGCAGTGTTCATTCCGTTGAGAAGTGTTTTTGCTATTCGGGGTCTTTTATTGTTCCATATGAATTTTTGGATTGCCTCTTCTATTTCCTTGAAGAATGAGGTTGGAATTTTGATAGGTATTGCGTTGAATTTGTAGATAGCCTTGGGAAGTATTGCCATTTTCATGATGTTAATCTTGCCAATCCAGGAGCATGGGAGGTTTTGCCATTTTTTAAGTTCTGTGTTGATTTCCTTTTTCAAGATTTTAAAGTTTTCATCATAGAGGTCCTTCACTTCTTTAGTTAAGTTAATTCCTAGGTATTTTATTTTTTGTGGGGCTATTACAAATGGAGTTGCTTTCCTAATTTCAGCCACACTTTTCTCATTGTTGGCATACAGAAAAGCCATTGATTTTTGGGGGTTAATTTTATAACCTGCTACTTTGCCAAAGTTTTGAATCAGCTTGAGTAATTTGGGAGTGGAGTCTATGGGATTCTTTAAATACAAGATCATGTCATCTGCAAAGAGGGAGAGTTTTATTTCTTCTTTCCCTATTTGGATCCCCTTTATGTCTGCATCTTGTCTTATTGCTGTAGCTAGACATTCTAATACTAGATTGAAGAGAAGTGGAGAGAGTGGGCATCCTTGTCTTGTTCCTGAGTTAAGAGGAAATGGCTTTAGTTTTTCACCATTGAGTATAATGCTGGCTGTAGGTTTGTCATATACAGCCTTTATTGTATTGAGGAATGTTCCATGGATTCCTAATTTTTCCAAAACCTTCATCATAAAGGGGTGTTGGATCTTGTCGAATGCTTTTTCTGCGTCTATTGAGATAACCATGTGGTTCTTATTCTTGCTCCTGTTGATGTGATGAATAATATTAATTGATTTGCGTATATTGAACCAGCTTTGCATCCCTGAAATGAATCCTGTTTGATCGTGGTGTATGATTTTTTGGATGAATTGTTGAAGTCGATTGGCCAAAATTTTGTTGAGAAGTTTTGCATCAATGTTCATCAAAGAAATGGGTGTATAGTTCTCTTTCTTTGATGAGTTTCTGCCTGGTTTTGGGATGAGGGCTATGATGGCTTCATAGAATGTGTTCGGTAGTGAGCTTTCTCTTTCAATTTCATTGAAGAGTTGGAGGAGTATTGGTGTGAGCTCTGCTTTGAAGGCCTTGTATAATTCCGCTGTAAAACCATCTGGTCCAGGACTTTTCTTAGCTGGGAAGTCTCTTATTGCTGTTTCTATTTCAATGCTTGATATGGGCCTGTTAAGATAGTTTAACTCATCTTGGTTTAGTTTTGGCATGTCAATATTTGCTAGGAAAAGGTCCATTTCTGTCAAGTTGTCGAACTTATTAGCATAAAGTTTTGAGAAGTATTCCCTTATAATGTTCTGAATCTTGGTTGTTTCCGTGGTGATGTTTCCATTCTCATCTCTGAGTTTATTAATTTGGGTGTGTTCTCTTCTTTTTCTGATAAGATTTGCTAAGGGTCTGTCAATTTTGTTAAGTTTTTCAAAGAACCAACTCTTTGTTTTGTTGATTCTTTCTATAGTTTTTTTGGATTCTAATTCATTTAATTCTGATTATTTCTTTCCGTCTACTGGATTGGGGTTTATCTTGCTGCTCTTTTTCAAGGAGGTTTAGATGTGTCATTAAATTGCTAGTTTCAGATCTCTCCAATTTGTTGATGTAGGAGCTCAGAGCTATAAACTTGCCTCTGAGTACTGCCTTTGCTGTGTCCCAGAGGAGCTGGTAATTTGTGTGTTCATTTTTGTTGAATAGCATGAACATTTGAATTTCCTTTCTAATCTCTTCCATGACCCACTCTTGATTCAGCAGTGTGTTGTTTAGCCTCCATGTGATACCGGACTTTCTTTGGTGGCTTTTGGTGTTGAGTTCTAATTTTATTCCCTTGTGGTCAGAGAGAATGCAGGGTATAACTTCAATGTTTCTGAATTTAGACAAGTTTGCTTTGTGGCCTAGAATGTGGTCTATTTTAGAAAACGTTCCATGTGCTGCTGAGAAGAACGTGTATTCTGATGCTGCTGGGTGAAATGTTCAGTAAATGTCTGTTAAGTCTAGTTGATCTATGCAGCTGTTTAGATCTGCGGTTTCTCTGTTGAGTTTTTGCCGAGTTGATCTGTCTAGTGGGGAGAGTGGTGTGTTAAAATCCCCAACAATTAATGTCTTTGGATCTATATGGGATTTGAGGGAAAGTAGTGTTTCTTTGATAAATTTGGGTGCTCCATTGTTTGGCGAATAGATATTTAGAACTGTAATATCCTCCTGAAGGAGAGATCCTTTAATTAGTATGTAGCGACCTTCTTTATCTCTTCTCACGATTTTTAATTTGAAGTCTATTTTATCTGATATTAGGATTGCAACTCCCGCCTGTTTATGAGGGCCGTTTGCTTGGTAGATTTTGTTCCACCCTTTAACATTGAAAATGTGTTTGTTTTTACGGGCAAGATGTGACTCCTGCAGGCAGCAGATAGAAGGGTCTTGTTTTTTAATCCAACTAGAGAGTCTATGTCGCTTAATTGGAGAGTTCAGTCCGTTAACATTAAGAGATAGGACTGAGAGGTATTTGGGAGTTCCTGCCATGTTATCTACCTTCTTGGGGGCTGCAAAAACTGGGTTCTTCCTATGGTTCTTGGATTCTCAGTTTGGGTGCAGTTTCTTGGCCTTTGTTGTGGTCTTGTTGGTTTTCTATGTGTAGGACATCTTTAAGAATCTTTTGTAGGGCTGGTTTGGTGGAGATGTATTGTTTCAATTTTTCTTTGCTGTGGAAGGTTTTTATTTGGCCTTCAGTTATGAAGGAGAGTTTAGCTGGGTACAGTATTCTTGGTTGATAGTTGTTTGTTTTTAAGGCATGGCATACATCATTCCAGGCTCTTCTTGCTTTGATTGTCTCTGCTGAGAAATCTGAGCTGATTCTAATTGGTTTCCCTTTATAGGTGATTACCCTTTTCTCCCTGACAGCTTTAAGGATCTTTTCCTAGTTCTGAGTTGATCCTGTGTGGATTATAATGTGATAGTGGGATGTCCTATTCTGGTCTGGTCTATTTGGGGTTCTAAAGGCTTCTTGTATCTGAATAGGCCTATCTTTTTGCATGTTTGGGAAGTTCTCTGCTAGGATCCTGTTAAACAAATTTCCTAGACCATTAACTTCTGTTTCTAGGTGCTCCTCTACACCCATTATCCTTAGATTGGGCCTTCTGATGGTGTCTTCCAGGTGTTGGATAGATCTATCATATTTCTTGGACTTGTCTTGGATGGTTGTATGTTCTTTCTCTATAATATCTAGGCTGTCTTCAATCCCTGAGATTCGATCTTCTGCATGGTCTAACCTGCTGTCAAGACTCTCTACTTTGTTTTTTATCTCTTTTCCTTCTAATTGGTCAGCTTTGATGGCTTCAAGTTCTATGTTGAAGCTCTGTTTTAGGTCTTGTATGAATTTCTTTACTTCCTTAATTTGGTGTTCAGTGTTTGTCCTCAAATCACTTAGTTGATTGGATATGGTTTCTTTGGACTGCCATTCCTTCTGTTGGGTTCCATTCAGCATTCCCTTTGTGGTCTCCCTGACTTCCTTCAGCTCTTTGTTAATGGATTCTATGGATGCCTTTAGTGATCTTTGTGTGTTCTCTACCTGGTCTCTCAATTCCTGTATTGCTCTTTGTTTAGCTTCCTCACGTTCGTGGGATTCCTGCAGTTCTCTTTGAGTGTTCTCAGCCTGCTCACGCCATTCCTCCCTTTCTCTTTGAGTATTCTCAAGTTGTTCACGCAAATTCTGTATCAGTTTTTGAGTAGCTTCCTCACGCTTATGATATTCCTGTATAAACTTCTGGGATGCCTCCTCTCTCTCCCTGTCACGCTCATAGAGAGTCCTTTGTAAGTTGTCAAACTTCTCATTTATTATGTTTGCCACCAGTCTTTGTAGAGCTATTTGGGAACTCTCCTCTGGATTGTTCATTATCTGATCTGACCCCTGATTATCAAGATTGGGAATTGAGATACCCGAATTTGCCATTTTTCTTGTGTTTTTCCGGCTTACTCTGCCCATTTGAGATGAAGATAGTACCAGTTTTGTGCTAGAACACTATCTTAAGGCAACCATCAACCAACGTTTGCATTTGTACAGTCAATAGTCTACAGATACAATCTAGTTCAATAGATACATCTATTCAACATCAAACAACTATATTTTAAAGGACTTCGAACCGCAGAAAAGAATTTGGAAAACCAGAAATTATTAGGATTAGGGAGAGATGTGGGTAAAAAATAGGAATAGATTGGTGTGGGGAGGCACAGGGAGAGTTAACTATGTCCTAATCACAATGCAGGAAATGGGTTGGGTAGGATGCAAGTAGAGAGAGGGAGAAAAAGAAGAGAGGGATAGGGGAATGAAAAGAGACCAGAAAAAAAATAGAAACGTAAAAATTAATGTTATTGTAGAGATTAAAAGACCATCTATTTAGAGAGGAATGTGAATATGTTGTGAGAAAGGGAGGGACATAGAGGAGATGTGAAAAACTTTAAGGATGGGAAAGGGAGAAGAAAAGATCAGAAGTTCAGTAGAGCTAGACAAAAAACAAAAAGATAATTATGAAAGAAAGAAAAGAGAAAGAAGATAAGAAAAGAAAGGAAAACGCTCATTTACATATTCCTAAAATAAAAATTATAAGAGGAGAAAAAAAAAGTTAATGGAAATCAATTAGTTTTTCAGAAGAGGCAAAAATTAAAGATTAATAAAAGTTTTAAAAGAGAAAAAAATTTATATATATATAAGGTAACAAAAAACAAAAAACAAAAAAAAAAAGAAAAGAAGAAAAAAAAGAAAAAAAAAGTCCTTTGATTTTTTTTGGGGAGGAGGGGTGGGAAGAATCCTGTATCTCCCTTTTGTCTGTAACCAGCCTTTTGTTGGAGTCTCTTGTCAGCTTGAGGTCCTGTGGCTTGATTGGTTTCTTAAGTCGGTTTGTTGGAAGAGGCAGAAAAATGCTCTGCTTTACCCAAGATTTTGAGATCCCTCTCCCAGGTTAGTTTTCTAGGAGGGTGATCTGCTTTGAGAATCACAAAAGAGGGGGATGCAGTGGTGAGGCTAGGTTCTGGGTAGAGTTGAGGCCTTTCAACAATCAGTAGGTTTTTCCTGGGGCTATTTTGTGCAAAAAAAAAAAATCTCCCAGAGCCCAGCCTGGAGCGGTTCTCAGGGATTCTGTTTTTCAATTGATTGTTGAGGCTGCTAGAGGGAGGGGCAGCCTCTGGCTCTGGTTACCCAGTGAGGGAAGCCACTCCAATGGCTGGCGCCTGAGCTGGGTGACTTTTCCCTGGATGGAGCCGAGTCTGGCAGGTCACTTTGCCGTTAAGTTCTTGTGACCTGCTAAATGACTCATTTTATTCCAAGGCCTGGGTTGGAGCTGGCAGCTCCTCCGAGCTTTGTCGGTATCCAAGATGGAGATCACCGGTGCTGGGGGGGGAGGGGTGGCCTTCCCTCCTCTGCTCCCTGAGAAGGAGTGAGGATGTCGGGCTTGTACTCACGCCGAGTCTTGGATCCTGGGTCGTCTCTGGTCTGCAAGCTGCAGGATGAAGATGTCCGCTCTTTGTTGGTTCTTGCTGGTGTTGAGTAGAATCCTCTCACCCGCTGCGTCTGGCTCCTTCGTCCCGGGCTCTCTGTGTGAGTGCTCAGGTATGGCCCCCGGCTGCGGTCTCCGCCGCTTGCGATCCTGCCGCCGCCGCGGCGGCAGCGGCTGGCAAGCACTCAGGTGTTTCTTTTTGCCTTGGCTTCCCTCTCTTGTCTAACTGTCTGTCCTGTGGTGGCACACTTGGTGTGAGTCTCTGGCTTAGGACTGTTCACTGGAACTCTAAAACTGCTTTCTATGCGAGATTACAGCTTCAGATTACAGCTTCTCCTCCGCCATCTTCCCGGAACCACTTTTTCCTAATTTTCATAATGAAGAAGAACCCAAGGAAGTTTGTTTTCACCTAGCCTAGACAGCTGCACTATAGTCTTGCTCTATTGTATCACGTCTATGTTGCTCTTATTGATTTCCTATCATAGCAGAGTTTAGAGTCCTTATCCTCCTATAGATCACCTTACTGGTTAACTATAGGACATCATGCTCACAGAGAGCAAGAAGTGGAGAATATGCAAATTCTCTCATAAGATAAAAGCATTCTGAAAAAATAAGATGTGAAATTGTGACAATTCATTACCCTGTGTGACATTTTGAGGGGCCTAGGGAGCATAGCATGTCCCCTCTAGACATGGTGGTGCTCCTTGGGATTTTAAGGGTGCTCTTCATTGCAATTGTTAATAGCTTATTGTCTTCCAGAGATCCCTGAAGCTCCTTCTTTCTTTTTTTATATTTTATTTTATTTTATTTGAGAACATACTGTACAGAGGGGTTACAATTACATGGGCAGGATAATGCGTACATTTCTTACCAAGCATTGCAGCCTCCTCCTTTGTTTACCCTTCACCTCCCTTCCCAGCCTCCCCCCTCCCCACCACCCAATCATACACCCCCCCCCACACCGACATTGTAAAGCTGGTTTTGACATGACATTTTGTACTTCTCATTGTTGCAACAGGTCCACCTGAATCCTTAAACGACTTGTTTGTCCCCATCTACTCCACATGTTATACTGACATCAAATATAGTGAAAGTGGGGGTTATATTGTGGGGAAGGGACATACAAAGCAACAAAGAATCTTATAAATGCGTTAGAAACACATGCATGAAAGAAAAAAACATTAAAATACATATTTAAGGGTTTGTTTTCCTAACATCACATTATCTGACCTTTTCCGCTTGACTCATACCTATACTAGATATTGCAAATAAGGGAAACCATGGGACCTATGTTTCTTTGGGCCTGGCTTACTTCACCTGATATAATTTTTTCCAAACCTTTCCATTTCCTAACAAATGGGGAAATGTCATTCTTTCTGAAGGAGGCATAGAATTCCATTGTGTATATATACCACATTTTCTTGATCCATTCAACTACTGAGGGGCATCTGGGTTGGTTCCATATCTTAGCTATGGTAAATAATGCTGCAATAAACCTAGTTGTGCTGGTAGCTTTAGTGTGGTCTTTTTTGTAACCATTTGGGTAAATGCCCAAAAGTGGGATTGCTGGGTCATAGGGGAGTTCTATGTGAAGTCTTTTGAGGAACCTCCATACTGCTTTCCAAAGTGGTTGAACAAGTTTACATTCCCACCAACAATGAAGTAAGGTTCCTTTCTGTCCACATCCCCTCCAGCATCTGTTGTTGTTAGAGTTCTTGATTTTTGCTCTTCTAACTGGAGTGAGGTTGTTTTGATTTGCATTTCTTTTATGGCTAGGGATGTTGAACATTTCTTCATGTGTCTATTGGCCATCCTTCTTTCTTCTTCAGAGAAGCTTTCACCCACTTATTTATTGGGCAGTTGTTTCTTTGAGGATTTGTTGTTGGGTGGTTTAATTTTTTGAGTTCCAAGCATATTTTAGATATGAGACCCTTGTCCATTGTATGGCTAGTAAAGATCTTCTCCCAATCCGTAGGCTTTCTATTGATCTTGCTAGCTATGTCATTTGCCCTGCAGAAGCTCTGCAACCTTATGCAATCCCATTTGTCCAACCTTTCTTTGATTTGTTGTGTTTGCGGGTCTCTATTCAGAAAATTTCGGCCTGAGCCAAGGAGACCTAGGGTTTCTCCTATTCCATCCTGTAATGTTTTCAGAATGTCTGCTTTGAGTTCAAGGTCTTTGATCCATTTGGAGTTGATTCTGGTGCAGGGTGATATATAAGGATCTAGCTTTAGTTTTCTACATGTAGTTAACCAATTTTGCCAGTACCATTTACTGAAGAGGCTGTCTTTCTTCCATTCTATTGTTTTAGCTCCCTTACGAAAATTAGATGGCTATAGGTCTGTAGGTTCATTTCTGGGTTTTCAATTCTATTCCATTGTTCCTGAGGTCTGTTCTTATGCCAATACCAAGCTGTTTTGATTACTATGGCTTTATAGTAGAGTTTGAAATTTGGTATTGATATTCCTCCAGCAGTGTTCTTTCCGTTGAGGAGCGTTTTTGCTATTGGGGTCTTTTATTGTTCCATATGAATTTTTGGATTGCCTCTTCTATTTCCTTGAAGAATGAGGGTGGAATTTTGATAGGTATTGCGTTGAATTTGTAGATAGCCTTGGGAAGTATTGCCATTTTCACGATGTTAATCTTGCCAATCCAGGAGCATGGGAGGTTTTGCCATTTTTTAAGTTCTGTGTTGATTTCCTTTTTCAAGATTTTAAAGTTTTCATCATAGAGGTCCTTCACTTCTTTAGTTAAGTTAATGCCTAGGTATTTTATTTTTTGTGGGGCTATTACAAATGGAGTTGCTTTCCTAATTTCAGCCACACTTTTCTCATTGTTGGCATACAGAAAAGCCATTAATTTTTAGGGGTTAATTTTATAACCTGCTACTTTGCCAAAGTTTTGACTCAGCTTTAGTAATTTGTGAGTGGAGTCTATGTTATTCTTTAAATACAAGATCATGTCATCTGCAAAGAAGCTCCCTCTTTCTTATTACTCTTTTCTGGGCATCTACTCCCAGTTCTATAGCCTGTCTTCTCTCAGGTTAATGAATGAGCTTTCTCGGTCACGTCTTAGCTCTTTCAAGAGGAGTTTGGCTTGGTTTGGGTGAGAGTCTTTGTCTCTCAGCACCTTCAGTGGTTAGTGTAAAAGTTGTTACTCCAGCTGCAGCCCCAAACCAATGTCCTAGTAGTGTCAGCAGGCCATCATGTGAGCTGTTCCTGGAGCCCTGTACCAGGTACCTGGTTTCAACAGGGCCTTGTTGTATAGCAGTGTTCCTTAGATGGTGTCCCCAGCTGCTGATGTGAGTGGGAATTGTGGGTAGCTATCAGAGAACTAGAGCAGGTCGCAGGAAATATGGGACTCTCTGAGATGGAGAAGTGGAGACCTGATGGGAAATAGAACCCATCCCTAGGAGTGAACAGAGATATTGGGAGTTTCCAGATTATGAAGATATTAGAGCATTAGGTTGTTCCATAGGTTGTGACTCCAGCTAGTTTTGTGGAGCTGCTCTGAATGGGATGAATTCAAATGTCATCTGATGTACATACATATTTTATGGACACTTAGGTTAAAATGCTACTTTAGCCCTTCCAGTCCCGATCTTCTGTGGTTCCACAAGCCTCCTGCTTACTCTGAGTCCAGTAGGCAGCACTAACAGTCACCTGCCTTCTGGGGGGTGGGTCTACTTTTGTCTATAAGGCCTTCTGTTGACCGCTGAGCTTTCTTCAGAACTTGAGTGAGGTCCCTGATTGGATCAGCTCTTCTGCTTAGAACTGCTGCCTACACTGTAGCTGCCTTACCCAAGCTAGATAAAAACCATGTGAAGTGATGAAGGCAAAAGTTTTTGTAACTTTGAGGGGCCTAGAAAAATGCTACCACTCAGGTTCCTCAAAAGACTCCACATAGAGCTCCCCTATGACCCAACAATCCCACTTTGGGCATTTATCCAAATGATCACAAACAAGGCCATATTAAGATTACCTGCATGCCTATGTTTATCTCAGCATTATTTACCATAGCTAAGATAAGGAACCAACCCAGATGCCTCTCAGTAGATGAATGGATCAAAAAAATGTGGTATATATATACAATGGAATTCTTTGCCTCCATCAGGAAGAATGGCATTGCCCCATTGGTTAGGAAATGAAAGACTTGGAAAAAATATATTGTGAAGTAAGCCAAGTGCAAAGAAACATAGTACCCATGGCTTCCCTTATTTGCAATAACTAGTACATGCATAGAACAAGCAGAAAAGGCCCAAAGCTATGTATATATGACCATATAAGATGAAGTTAAGTGAAATGAACCCTGAGATAGGAACACAAATATCTTTTTTCTTTCTTGCTACTGTTTCTAATATATTTATAATGTACCATGTGATTTTTTTTGTTTCTTTGTATATTCCTTCCCCATGGTATAACCCCTATTTTCACTGTATTTGATATTGGTGCCCTGCATTTGTATGTACACTTCTCTAATTCAGGCAGTGGAAGGGAAAAAAGAAAATGTTTAAAGAAGGATACAGGTTGACTCATTGTAACAATGAGATGTACAAAAAACTATGTTGAAAATGAACTTTACAACCTTGGTGGGGGTGAGGGGGTGGGGGATGAGGGTCGGGGGGGAGGGGAGAGGGGGGATAGTTGTGGAGGTGGGAGGGAAGGTATAGTAGGGGGAAAAAAAGGATGAAGCAACAATGCTCAATAGGTAATGTACGCATTACCTTGCTCATGTAACTGTAACCCCTCAGTACAACATTTTTACGATAAAAATGTACACAAAAAAGAAAAATGCTACCACTCAGGCAATAATAATGTAAGCTTCGTGGTTAGAATCCCTATTTCGTTTATTCTGGTGGATATCACCACCCCTAGCCTACAGTCAAGGCTTCATGTGGTGTCAGAGCAGACATATGGGCAAGAATGGGAAAATGAAAATGCTCCTCCAAGATATCCCTAAAATGACAGCCCTCAGGTGTTGTCATAGCCAAGCTCTTAGAAAACCCCACTGGTGATGTGGGAGGCTCCTTTTTCTACAAGCAGCAAATCCAGCTTTGTGGCCTGTGCTCTCCTGAGAACTCTTATCCCCACAGTTCCCTCTGGCCCTCTATTCTGTGTGACAACGTGGAGGGCAGGACTATTGATGCTGAAGAAAAGTCCATTCCTACATGAGGCACAATTCAGTCTAAATACCCTTTTGGCTTAGTGTACATTAAACAGCAATCTCAGTCTCAATCTCTGAATGGCAAGTGATTCTTTCTTTTAAATATTTACCAGATTTGTTCATATTTCCATTCTTAAGTACTTCATTCTCTTAAAGCATGATGCTTTGCAGGAGATTTTATTGTGGCCCTCTCTCTTTTGGTCCTGTGAAGCAGGAATTTCCCTCACTCAGCATTAATGATACATGTTTATTTCATATGACATTTGGATCCCTTTAGGGGAGCCTCTGACTCTTGCACTTTTATGGGAACCCAGAGTTGTGTTGAATGAGGGACTCAGTCCTTAGCCTTTCCATGCTACTAGCAATACTGTATATTTGATATTTTTTTTATTCCAACACTGGGGCTTGAACTCAGGGCTTGTATTTGCACTTTTTCACTGGTACTCTACTTCTTGGGCTACACCTTCATTTTCAGCTTTTTGTTGGTTAATAGAGATAGAAGACTCAGGGACTTTTCTGCCTGGGTTAGCTTCTAATCTGGATCTTCAGGTCTCAGCCTCCTGAGTAGGCAGAACTGCAGGTGAGAACCATCAGTGCCCAGCTTATTCTAGTCTTGTATGTATTACCTTTTCTGAGTTTCTAGAAAATCCCTTGAGTTTAAGGTCATCAGTAATTATCACAACATTTGGCTCTCATACTTCTTACCAGTTCCCAGCACTGTGTGGCACACTAGAGATGTTCCATAAATATTTATTGAGTGAATTCCAGGGTTCTTTTCTGATTATGGAGGAAGAAAACTGTAGCCCATGGAATCCAACTGTCATGTCTAAAGGTAGTGAGTGCTAAAGATCAGACACATACCCAAGTTTTCTGATTTCAACAGCTCCAACTTTTCTATGCAAGAGAACCCAGCAAAAAGTATAACGAATCAAGGACAGGTTAGTGGCTCTTAGTTATCTCAGTCTAGGAAGCACTATGTTTATCACCATGGCTCTTGGCTTTTCTTGCTCCATCTCAGATGTAATAAGGATGCTGTGACTAAGTATAGGGTCAAATTAGGATTTCTTGGTAGCTATACAACTGTGGCCACCCATTTTTCTAGGAATGAGTTCACCCATAGGCTAAGATATGAATTCTTCATTTATACAGGGTAGACCTGGGATTGCTGTGAACTTCCACTGCCATTCCAGGTAGCAGTAAGAGCACTGTATGCCATAATGACTGAACATTGCCAACATACCCCAAGCATGCATACCATGAGAGAGAATGGGGCTGGACAATATTCTCTGCCCCTCACCCTTACCCAGCCCTTATGTATTTTGTATGTATCCGTTGTATCTGCTCACCTAGATAACTCCTGCTTCCAGAATGCTTTGCTAAACAGCTTTTTTTGTCTCTATTAAAGACAAGGCTGTGAGGTTCTCTTTCTAGATTTGTCAGCTTCCCCGAGTACTGTGTGGGGATGCTTTCCCATAGTGGTCATCCAATTCTGTTGATTTGAATGAAAATGTCTATAAGTCTGAGCACTGGAGGCTCATGCTTGCAGTCCTAGCTACTCAGGAGGATAAGATCTGAGGATCAAGGTTTGAAGTCTGGACAGAAAAGTCAGAGAAACTTTTATCTCTAACTAATGAGCAAAAAGCTGGATGTGGAGGTGTGGCTCAAGTGGTAGAAGACCAGACTTAAATAAGCAAGAGCATGAATCCCAGAGAGGAAAAAGCCTCTGCAAAAGCCTATTGTCAAGTG
The DNA here is from genome assembly GCF_024711535.1 of Dipodomys merriami. Taxonomy (NCBI): domain Eukaryota; kingdom Metazoa; phylum Chordata; class Mammalia; order Rodentia; family Heteromyidae; genus Dipodomys; species Dipodomys merriami. The sequence continues at coordinate 13,719,389 of NW_027204381.1, forward strand.
ACTGTAACCCCTCTGTATAACATCTTTACAATAAAATAAAATTTAAAAAGGAAGCCTCTTGTCAGACCACACAGTCTCTTGAGTGGGCATGGGTACTGGCTCGCTCTGGCCACCCCATGAGAGCACCCAGCACCACTGAGCATGTCCATAGTAGGGTGCAAAGGCCAGGTTCCACCTGAAAAATATGTTCCTAATGTGGGCCAAACAGAAAAGCCTCTGTGGTTAACTCTGGAAAAACATGCATCTAGACCTCATCTGTAAGCTGGAATTTCCCCAGTGGTACCCATGGCTGTAGACGTCTTCACAGGTGAGAGGCTGGTTGCCTGCATGGATGTACGAGAGGCTCCAGTGGTTGCAGAATGTGGCCAGTAATGGGGAATCTCAGGGTGGGGAAGTAAAGTATCAGTTGTAAAGTACACTTTTTTTTTTCTGCAGTGAATCTTAATAAAAACATGGAATAACATGTCTCTTTGAGATTCAATTTTTAAAGGAAAGTGAGGTGTCATAAACTGCAAAAGCATACAAAATCCTAATTCAGCAAGGCCATTGCTCATCTAATGAACTGTTAAAAGTCAAACTTTACTTTTCCTATTAGAGAGAAGTGCTGGATTCACAGGAGTCCATTCTTGGAGTTCAAAGCCTCTGGGAACTTTATCTGTAGTAATTTTATACCCAGACAGCTTTCATAAACAATTTTTCTCTAATCTTTCCAATGAGACATTTAGCTGTGAGCCTACAACTTGCCAGAATTGATGTATCAAGCTGTTTTCTTGGCTTTTCTAATCAATTCTTACAGCTCTTTCCACTTTTATTTGCATGAATGATAACTGGCTTTTTATTCCATGAAGTTATAAGCCAAAATATTGTAACATTTGCAGGCATCCATTCCCAGACATTACAGAGTGGTAGTCCTTTGGGATGACAGTCTCTGAAGTCGAGTTTTCTTCCTGACACAGAGGTCATGCTTGTTTACCAATCCAAAAAGTGACATAGTATATTAAGTGAATTTGCTGATTTTGAGTTCAATGCAAATCTATTTTGAATCGATGCATTTCCCCAGGTATAAGTTGAGCAATGCAGCAACCTAAAGCACAACTGAACTCTGGACTGCCTCCCATATATAAACTGTCCAACCTCTGTGAATGAGAGAAAACATGATACTTTATGTGACTGGTTTATTTCACTTAACATGATGATCTCAAGTTCCATTCATATTCTTATAGATGCCACCATTTCATTTTTCTTTATGGATAATAAAACTCCATTGTGTGAAACCTAGGCTAGTTCAATAATTCAGCTACTCTGAATTATGAGCAAATGTGGGAATATAGATATCATTATAAACGGATTCAAATACCCAGAAGTTAAGGCTTGCACTTTTCCAGTCTTTATCCAATCTTATAGTCTTTGTGGTTTTCTTTGTCTCCAACATATGAGGTCTCAGTCATACTAATCACCTCATCTTCCACCAAGTTTGCTGGGGTGAAGGTCACAGGAGACAGAGACATTGGACTATCTTCAGAGACACTGTGGCTGACCTTAGGGGAACACAGTAGGATAAGGCTTCAGGAAGAAGTTAAATAACAAATTCAGTTGTTTTCTGGTCTTGGTGTCTTAAGATATCTTAGAGATTTGCAAAATTATATTCTTAGTCTCAGCCTGAGAGATTTTCACTCCATATTCTAGGGTACCTACACTTGGTTGAAGGCATCTGCACTTAACCCTAAATTTATCATGATGGAAGGTACCATATTAGATCATATAGAAACAGCTAATGGTCTCTAATGATATAAGCTAAGGAGCTATGTTTGTGTTACTTCCTAAGTAGTTAGGTTGAGTACACAGAGGATGTTTAATCTATAGGTTTTCCTAAGTTAGTACACAGTATTATATGAAGCAAGGTTGAACCTGAGATACCTAATATATGGACCACTTGATTCAGCTCCTATCATTAAATCATGCAGTCATAGAATCTCAGAAAATGGTCACTTCTCTCCATCTGATACATGAATGTCATCCTCAATATTTTCTTCAATGTATCTTCCACTCTCTGCTGGAATCACTAAAATGAACTACTGATCATCAGTAAATTGTATTTCTCTTGTGGGAAAAATAATGTCAACTCTGTGGTAGAAAGTACAGCTCTGTCCTGGCCATGGAAGCTAGCATCTGCCACTTAGGATAGTCTTCTTTTCTGGGCCTCAACAACCAACTTGGAAGCTGTTGCTTTGAGCATGTGGGCTCTGGAATGGACAGAACTTTGTCACCCCAATACTCTCTGTTGGGGAGGTAATTACCCACTCACCTCTCCTAAGGAGCTATAGCCTCAATCTGACAGTTCTAGGACGTTCTCATCTCATAGTGATAAATTTGCCTCCAGAGACCATTCACCGAAGCCTTCATGGTTTGGAATAGGGGTCTGACACGAAAATGAGTAATGGTGAGGAGTCTTCCAGAAAGTTCATGGTTTCTATAAAACCATTCTGGGGTAATTTACCATGAGCTCTCATCCTGCAGTTCAGTTCCTAAGAGAGGTTAGTTAGCTGGAAAGATAATGAAAACTAGTCATGATGAGGCCCGCAGGTGAGCAGGCTCATCAGCCCCAATAGGAGCACAGGTCAAATACCTATTTGTGAGGAATATCGTTTCAATAGACATTTTTCTCTCTCTATTGAGTTCCAAGGCTTTAAAAAAAGTAAGATGGTGCTGTCTTTCTTCACATAAAATGAGATGAAGAAAATTTTGTAAAAATAAAAGGATGGGGCAGAAGTATACATCTGTACTCCTAGACTTCTAAATGTGGAGGAAAAGTATCTCAAGTTCAAGATTACCCCGAGCAACTTTTAAACAACCAAATTATTTGATATCTTCTATGTGCCTATTTGGTCAGTTCTTACTTAGTCTGGAGTCTTTTTATTATTATCCAACTTAAACATACCTGAAGTTAAAACTTGTTCTTTTAATTTTTTTTTCTGCAGTTCTGTCTGAAATGGGATAGGGAGGTGAAGGAGAGTTTAGCACTTGTTTCCATCCTGACTCAATTGACTTGTACTCACAGTGTTCTTGGATCTCTCCAGCCCTAGCTACCAGCTTGAATGAACAGTTTATAGATATGGTGGATCCTGGATTAGATCAGAAAGGGACATCAGTGAGAAAATTCATGAAATCCAAATAAAGTACAGGATCTCATTCTTAGTAATCTACAAAAGTTAAATTGTTAATTTTAGAGGAAATTGAGCAAAGGGAATATGGGCACTCTATATGATCATTACAATTCTTATGTAAATCTAAAGTTATTCTACTTAATTTTTAAAGAAATTACAGTAGAAAGGAACAGTGTCTTATTCATGTAATCCTAACTACTCAGGAATTAGAAATCAGAAAGACAGAGATTCAAGTCTGCCTGGACAACAATTAAAGACTCCCATTTCAACAGAAAAAGCTGAGCGTAGTGGCAAATGCTTGTCATATTAGCTACAGTGGAAAATAAACAGGTAGATCTAGATCCAGGCTAACTTGGACAAAAAGCAAGACCTTATCTCAAAAATAACTAGGATTCGATAATCCTAGTTACTCAAGAGGCTGAGCTCTGAGGATCATGGTTCAAAGCCAGCCTAAGCAAGAAAGTTTGTGAAACTCTTATCTCCAATTAACCACCAAAAGCCAGAACTTGTGTGCCATATGTGTGCTTGCTCACTCACACTGCATGCACAGGGCACATACATGAGCACACACACAAATAAAAAATAATTAGAGCATAAAGATTTGGAGGCATGGTGCTAACAGTAGAGTATCAAGTGCAAAACCTTGCTATCTGGCTGACAGGAATATAAAACAGATCCTATTTGGGGTAAAGATACTAGTGGAAAGAGGGAGGGCAAACAGAGATGTGAAGGAAAGTGAATATGGACAAAATACTCCATATTCATTGTGCAAATAGAACAATGAAGCTTGCTGAGTGTGATTTGAGAAGTGCTAAAGGAAGATGAAAAAGAGTGGTGGAGGAAGTTAACCCAATCAAAGTACGCTGTGTGCATATGTATACATGTCAAAATAAAACTCCCTTGAAAAACTTATTAAATTATTTTTGTGCTGATCTTGGGGCTTCAACTCAGGGTCTGTCCCTGAGCTTCTTTGGCTCAAGGCTAATACTTTACCACTTGAGCCACAGCTCCATTTCTGGCCTTTGGGTAGTTTATTGGAGATAAAAGAATCTCATGGGCTTTCCTGCTTGAGTTGACTTCGAACTGTGATCCTCAGATCTCAGATTCCTAAGTAGCTAGGATTACAGGTGTGAGCCACAGGCACACAACTAATAAAAATATGGTTTAAAGATAACTGACTAGATGCCAAGACTGAGATAAACAGAGATACTACAATTACATGATAAATATTTTATAGCAGCCATTGTCAAAATGCTTTCAATGAGCAATAATGAGGATGCTTACCACAAATTATAATATACATTTAGCAGAGAGAAAAAATAATCTCAGCAAAGATAAGAAAAAAGTGGAAAATCTAAATATATACCATGTGGAATATAAATATAAAAATATAAAAAAGGATAGTGTAAAGTTCAACATATAAAATCTACATCAGAACAGAGATGACAAAGGAGAATCTTAAAAACAATTTGAGATCTAATGATAGAAATTACCTAATTTAAACAAAGAAAATACTATACAGGATGGGGGTCTGCATGCTGAGGATGAAATCTGGTGATAGAGTGCTTTTTTAGAACTTGGAATTGATTTCCAATACCTCTCCCCCAAAAGGAAGAAAGAAAGGAAAGAAGGAAGAAGAAAAAGAAAAAGAGAAAATGGAGACTAAAAGTATGAACAATTATGCAGGGAATATTGGACTATAACAAACATCCTGTTTTGTGCCACCAGAGTCCCAGAAGAAGATGAGAAAATGGTTGGTGTTGAATTGGTTTTCAAAGAATGACTGATATTTCCCTAAATTTGTCAAGCAGGATGAAGTCCAACATGTGCATATCAAGGTATCCCATATTCAAATTCTGAAAGCTAAATACATCTTAATTATATGGAAAAGGAAACAGTTCAAATGGCTATACATACCCATTTGAAACCATGAAGGCAAGAATGTGTTAGCACATTTTCCAAATACAGCAGAAACAAACTTTCAATCTAGAATTATACATCGAGCAAAAATGCTCTGCAAGAATAAAGAAGAAACCAAGGCATACTCAAAAGAAAGACAAGCAAGAAAATCTGCTTCCAGAAAGCTTACATTAAAACCATGGCAACTCCTTTGTACAGCTACTTGAAAGACAATTTTTAATGCAAAAAATAAAATAAAATAAAGATAATCCTAAATTTTTTAACACATGAGTTAAATACTTAACTTAGCCAGGGCACTAGTGGCTTATGCCTATAATCATAGCTACTCAAGAGGCTAAAATCTGAAGGTGCCAGTTCAAAACCATCCTAGGCAGAAAAATCTGTGGGACTCATCTCCAATTAACCAGCAAAAAGCCATACGTAGAGCTGTGGGTAGAGGGGTACAGTACAAATCTTGAGTGAAAAAGGAAAAAGGGAGCTCCAGGCCCTGAGTTCAAGCCCAAGTACTGGCATAAAACAACAACAACAACAAACCAGAAGTTCTCAGAACACAATGAAAGTTTCAAAAGAGAAAATTTTGGAAGATATAAAAATACACTCAATATGATTTTTTCCAAGTGCAGTAAGCTAGACCCAAAGAAACATAGGTCCCATGATTTCCCTTATTTGCAATTATTAGTATACATCTAGGATATCTTAGTTCCCCTTAGCAGAGGAACAAAATAGCTCAATAGCTATGTACATATGACCATATAAGACGATGCTAAGTGAAATGAACTCCATGGACCCAAGAGGTTTTTCTTTGTTGTTGTTTTTAATGTACTATGTGATTTTTTTGTTTCTTTTGTATGTTCTTCCCCCTATAATATATCCCCTGTTGTCACTGTATTTGATTCTGGTACCCTGGTATTGTATATATGTTTATTTGAATTAGGGAAGGGAAGGAGAAAAACAGAAGTGCTACAAAGGACAAGGGGGAACCAATGCAAACAGCAATATACATAAGACAATATATTGGAAATGATCTGTACAACTTGGCAGGGGGTAGGGAGATGGGAAGTAGGAGAAAAATGAGGAAAGGGGTAACAAGTTTAAGAAGAAATGTACTTATTACCTTACTTTTGTAACTGTAGCCCCTCTGTATATCACCTTGACAATAAAAAATATAACTGTAGCCCCTCTGTATATCACTTTGACAATAAAAAATATAATCAACAAGTTAGACAAGAAATGTTTTCACTACTTATGAAACTGTAACCCCTCTGTATATCAGCTTGATAATAAAATAAAAAATATACTCAGTAACAGCAACTATTCTTTTAGGTAGGTACAAAGATAAGTTCTCCAGGTGTGTACATTTGCAAAACACCTAATGAAGAATAATGAGACTATGATATACTCTTGAAACTCAAAATAGCAATCGATCTGACCAATGGAAACCAGTTTGGTAGTATACACCTTTAATTCCAGCTCTGGCAAGGCAGAGGCAAAAGGATTTTATGTTTGAAGACAGCCTGGGCTACAAAGTAAGCAAACAAACAAAAGGAGCAATCTATCACTATCAATACATATAACACTATAAATGGATCTTCTGGGAATTACACATAGAAGAAAAAATCACAACAGGAAAGTTATGTAATATTATAAAATAATAGAAAGGTCACTCATGTAATTTCCAGGAAAGATGGAAGATAGACCATGGGAGAAGTGTGGGAAATTATAAAAGGCAACACGCGGTGTTCATGTTAAGGATTAACTACGGATCTTTATGACAAAGTCAGTGTTGCTGTCTTAGTTGCATATTCAAAAGACATTACTATGTGAGGAAGCTGGGTAAAAGATTAAGGAGGGGTGTCTGTATTTCTCCCCCTTGTCTATGAATCTATAATTCTCTCAAAACAAATAGGTGAAAACTAAGCTTCTTTGTATTACCTTACTGGGCTGTGCATCCTGAGATGAGAGGGTTGATAGAATCAGGAAAAGAAAGAGAGAGAACTACAAGGGATCTTATAGTTTGAGAGCTAATGATCCTCAAAGGTCCATTTGTTGATGCTTCCAAGGGGTTGCTATTGGAAGATGGAGGAACCTCTAGAAGGCGGAGGCCAGTGAGAGGTCTTAAAGCAATTAGCAGTGTACCTTTGAAGGGATTATGGAAAATCAACCTCCCTCTTGGTTCCACTTTGTATGCTGACCCTGAAGTGAACAGTTTTGCTCCTACTGCAATGTTCTACCTCACCATAACCTCAAAGCCTCAGGACTCAGAAAATCATGGACTGGAATCTCCAAAGCTGTGAATTCCCCCCCACCCCCCCACCCCCACCAAATTGTCTTCTCTAGTATTTTGTTATAGTGACAGAGGCTGGCTAATAAGCCAGAGGTTCTATGAACTGCTCCATCTCCATATCTTGGAGAAACCAAAGGCCTGTGTTTGCCTGTGTCTCAACCTGACCAGATCATGAACACCTCTGTGTGTATGTGTGTGTGTGTGCTCTCAGTTAGACTAGATGAGAAACAACCAGGGATGATAAACCCACTTACTCTATAAACACTCCAGCACCAAATGTATAAAAGAGAACAAAGCTGGGCACTGGTAGCTCACACCTATAGTCCTAGCCCTCCAGAGGTTGAGGTCTGAGGATCAAAGTTCCAAGCTAGCCCTAGCAAGAAAATCCATGAGACTCTTATCACCAACAAGCTACTCAGAAAAAAGCCAAAAGTGATACTGTGGCTCAAATAGTATAGCACTTTGGGAAAGAGCCCAGGCCCTGAGTTCAAGCCCCAAGATGTGGGGGTGGGGAGGGTTGGAAAGAAAAGAGCCACCAGGTCATTGCAGCATATATTGTTCCAAAGAACAAGATGCGGTTTATTCTGATTATCTTGGAGTACCACCATCCTGAGTGCAGAGAGATAAAATGTCTTCTCTTACCTCCCCTCTGTGTGTGCAAATACAAACACACACACAGATACACACACACACACACTTCAATGTGATTTATGAGTGCTAAGACTTTCAACAAATTCTCTAAACGTGTTAGAACTGATCTGTGCTCTGGCAGGTTATTCAGACTTTTGAGATGTAGCTGGGGAAAACTTGGCTTATCTATAAAGGACAAAAATTTGCAGGGAAATAAGGAGCAGCTGGAGTCAGACATCAAGGTAGGGGTTGGAGAGAATCCAAAAGATGGGGATACATGGTCCACTGGCTGTTGGGATGGGGGAACCTCACTGAAGGGACTTATGTGGGGAAGGGAGGAGTGTGCTCAGGGAAAGAGGATATGAAATGTGTAGGGCAAGGCCAAGAACAATATGTGTGATGTTTTGGCTTTAGAATAGTCCTGCAAAATTTGTAACTAGGGCTGGGAATGTGGATTAGTGGTAGAGTACTTGCCTAGCATGCATGAAGCCATCGGTTTGACTTCTTAGTACCACATAAACAGAAAAAGCCAGAAGTGGCACTGTGGCTCAAGTGGTAGAGTTCTAGCCTTGAGCAAAAGAAGCTCAGGGACAGTGCCCAGGCCCTAAGTTCAAGCCCCACAACTGGAAAAAATAAAAAAGGTATAACTAGCTGCGTGATGGTGGCTTTGCCTGTAAATCCTAGCTACACAAGAGACTAAGATCTGAAGCTGGTGGTTCAAAGTTAGCTAGAGAAGGAAAATCTCTTGTCTCCAATTAAGCTCAAAAAACCCAGAAGTAGAGCTGTGGCTCAAGTAGTAGAGCAGCTAGTCTTGAACAAAAAAAGCTCAGGGACAGCACCTAGGCCTTGAGTTCAAGCCTCAAGACATGCAAAAAAAAAGTATAACTCCATTTATCTTTTTATTTCCTATCTTGTATGCTGGGTAGACTTGATATAGCAGAGGAAAAGCCATAATAAAACCTCTTATCTTAGTTTTTATTGTTTTATTCTCATCTTACAGGACACTCTCTTTGTTCCCTCTCATCCCATAGACTTTCTCCAATCTTTTAATCCTGCGTCCTTTTGCCTGTCTGCAGCAGGAACTAGGCTGATAAGGCCTCAGATTGAGAATGAATCTCTCAGGAAAATATCTCAACTCCAGGAGCCATCACTTTCCCATCTTAACTTTGTTCCTGGCCCAGAAGCTGAGGTGCCATCTTGGGACTTGCACTGTTCCCTGAGCATTGTTCAGCCGAACTTCAGCATCTGGACAAGGAGTGGACCACACAGGTGTGGCCTGGGTGGGTCCTGGTGGGCTAGATCTTTCCTGCACAGACCTCACTGACCCCATTTCCCAATGCCCCCCTTCCCTAGATGTGCCTTAGAACACCTGCTCATCCAGCTCATTTAAGATGATTACACTTAGAGGAACTAAAAAATCTAATTTTCCCAGATAACGCAAATTTGTTTAGATTCATGTATGGTCTTTAATTAGAACAGATAGCCTTTGATGTGTAATAAAAGGAAAATTTGATGATGCAGTCACAGCTAATCATTGGCAAGAAACAACAGATGCCCTTACAATGGAGATATAATTCATGTTTTTAAAACCACATTTAACTAAAGAACGCATTATAATGATCATGCTGATATTTCTAAATGCATTTTTAAGAGAACTTAAAACCCTCTGAGGATACCAAGCAGATTAAATTTAGTGATTAAGTTAGCCCTGGGACCCAGCACAGGACTTGTAGACATACTTACTCCCAGTAACTTCAGAGGGTTCAATACAGGAAGATAGCTGCAGGGTTTGGAGGTAGCGAGTGGAGCCAGGTTGTATCTTAAGCCAGACACACTGAAGGCACATGACCAATACTCAGTGGCTCCATCCTCTTAAGGGAGTTGGTATGGGCTATGCTTTTTTTTAAAAATGAAATGTTCCTGTAGTAGAATGCTAGCCCGAGACACAACTGGCCTAATTAATGTCTAAGAAAATGTCCTTGTTTCAGACCCTAGTACAGTAAATGGACTTGTACACCTGTAAGGAGCAACTAGACTTTTAGGCAAAATAAACAAAGCAATATTTTGTAGACATTGTGGTGAAAATGAGTATATTTCTGAGCCTTGTGCACAAACACAAAAACAGATAGGCCATCCAAGGAGGCTTAAATCTTCCAGAAGGCAGAAGAACTTGTATGTCAGCCCAGTGGCTAGACCCATTACTTTGCTGGTCTCAGCTGTCATAAAAACTTATGCAGATCAAAAGCTCAGGAATTTTGTTAGTTTTATGATTACCTTAATGGTAACTAGTTTCAGACAGAAGTTAATTTCTGGTCATTTTCCAGAAGGAAATCAGATTCAAAAATCATCCCATTCCTTTTAATATAAACCCAAATCTTCATTGCTATAGTTTGTATATGATTTGAAAGTGCCCCCCAAGGATTTGTGTGTTGAAATTTAATTCCCATTGTGAGTTATTGAAAGGGTAGAGATTCATCTGACCATGTGTTTTGAGATGGTTTTGAGGAGGTTATTAGCATTAGATAGGGTGATTAAGGTGGGACCCGCATGACTAACTCCTGTTTATCTAGGAGAGAAAATATATCTGCATAATTTTCTGTCTCTCTCATAAGATGACCTACACCATATTGGAACTCTGCTAGCAAGAAGAACATAACCAAATTCAGGCTTCATCACAGGACCACAATCCCCTGAAAAACTTCTCTTCTTTATACCTTCCCAGTCTGTGGTATTGTATTATTGTCAGCAGACCAATGCACTTAGCATTGCTTAGAAGGTCCAAGGTTACCTGTCCTGGGATCCTTTGCAGTCTCTGCTGGCAATGTCCAGATTCTTATGCCTGGCTAAGTCTGAGTTTACACCAGATCTATTCTGCTATTCAGAGATTCTTCAGTTTATTTCTTTCTGCAGCTAGAGGCAATAGGTGAGACATGCTTGGCCTCAGAATTGACAGTTTTTTGAAGGAAGATATTGAGTTGGACCAGATTTCCCATTTCTAGGCCAAAACATCACACTTGCATAGCCAAGAACTCTTAAATTTATATAGAACTGCTTCTTGACAGTGAAAGATGCAATTGTGTTGCTATCTGAATGCCATGGTTCAGAGGAACATAGGATGGAGGAGATGTACAACCCTAGCTGTGTTCCATATGACAAACACTTAGCCCTCTAAATTATACAATCAGTTCCACTATCCAGGCTTACCAAGTGTTCAGACCTCAAAGAATTATTAGATCAGGAGAAACCAAAGGCTGGACAGGAGGTAAGAACAGTGTGCTGAAAGCTCAGCGTCCTTCGGTTTATGTTTAAATTCCTAGAAAAGAAAGAAAGGAGAGAGAGAAAGAAGGAAAGGAAGAAAGAGAGAGAAGGAAAGAAAGGAAAAAGGAAGAAAGGAAAGAAGGAAGGAAAGAAAGAAGGAAGGAAGGAAGGAAGGAAGAAAAAGAAAAAGAAGATAGGAAGATAAGAAGATAGGAAATCAGGCAAGCAGGCAGGCAGGAGGCAGGAAGGCAGGAAGGCAGGGATTTAGAGTCAGCATGTTTTATTATTATTGTTTTGCAGCAGTGGAACTTGAAATCAGGGCCTTTCATTCACTTAGCTTGTTTACTTGCTTGGTACTTTATTGATTAAGTCATGCCTCCAGTCTTGCTTTTTGCAGGTTAATTGGAATTGGAGTCTCATGAACTTTTCTGCATGGACAGGTTTCAATCTTTCATCCTACAGATCTCATCTGCCTGAGTAGCTAAGATTACAGGAATGAGTTACTGTTATGTGCATAGCTGATTTAGCAGAATTTTAGCACAAGATTTGTGCATACAGATTTTTGTATGCACTGTAATTGTTTTCTTCATGTCTGTCACAATCCTTTCCTATTTATTTTTTAAGAAACTAGGTCATTTGTTCCCATACAATTTCCTACACTCTAGATTTAGCATTGTAGAATGTTGAGCTTAGACGTGACCTGGTATTAAAATACAGAGACTGATGAGATACTAACTTGGTATTTGTTTGACTAGAATATTTCCTGGGTAGCACTCTTTTGCTGTTGCATTGGGTTAGATATTGTCCTTGGGGCTTCTAGGTGTGTTTTCTATTTGACAAGTAGAATAGAAAGTGATAGCCAAAACAGGACATATATAATAATGAGGACCTTGAAGTACAGCAGTGTTTACTGTATATTAAATGATGATTTTATCCTAGATGTTTTGCTAACAGCTTTTCATGCATATTGTTGTTTCCTTTGTGTGTGTGTGTGTGTGTGTGTGTGTGTGTGTGTGTGTGTGTGTGTGTGTGTGTGTGTGTGTGTGGGCGCGCACACACACACAAGCTGGTACTGGGGCTTCAACTCAGGGATCTAGAACATGGTTGAGTCTTTGAAAACAAAGGCAAGAAGCCAGTCTGAAGTTTCCAGAATGGATGAAATGTCTTCAGATCTGCAGGCCAGGAAGAACCAAAGTGGCTATATAGCCCTGAATCCCCTTGTGTGTACTCAGAGTCATTGAGTCCCATGACTCTATCTTCTCTACTCCAGCCCTCACAGTGTGAGACCCATAGAAATCAAGAATCATACTCTCCTTAACATCACTACTTCTGTCTCCACCTCCTTCAGTACTTAAGGAGAAGTCATAAGATGGAGAAAGGAGTGACTATCACTGAAGGCCTACTATGTAGCATGCATCATATAAACCATATACTTTCTTCAACTTCTCACAAACTGGTGCCAGTCTCAGAATGGGAAACAGAGGCCTGGTGCCTTGCCCTGGGCCACAGCACAGAAGTAGCAGTGCTGTAGCATGCATGCATGTCTTTGATCTTCCCTCTGGTTGCCTTGTGACTGGTGATGACCTGCTACAGACAGAGAGGTCCCAGGTCAGAGAGACCGGCAGATTCCCTCCTCTATTGTTCCTCACTTGGCATTTGTTTCTCAGTTGCACATGTCCAAAGGCACATCCTGCCCTTTCTTGGTAATAACACCTACATGGAGTACCTACTATGTGTCAGTCATTTTGGCACATAGAGAGGCTCAGCATGTATTATCTCATTTTACAGCAGAGAAACCTGAGATTCAGTGACTTTGGTGACCTGCCTTGGACCAGGCATCTGGAAGTAACCAAGGTAAGATTTGAATCTAGGACTGATTCCCCCTAATACCTATGCTGTTACCACTATGCTGTTGGCTTCCCATCTGCCACCTTATTTCCTGTCCTTCCACAGGCATGGAACAAAGAGATACATGTTTGTCTCCTTTTACATCCTCTATTAGCATCTTTACCTGCCCTTGAGACCTGGAGGATTTTGCTGCAGTGTTTGGTGACTGCCCAGTAGAATTTGACCTGGAAGGATTAGCAACATGGAAAGCAAGACCTTCAGTAACTACCAGGCCACTGACTTCATTCTGGATGTACATAAATAGGGTTCTACAGAGCACACAAGAACCTTTTTCCTGAGTCACAAAGCTTGATATTTATGTCCTGGTCTCCATCAGTTGCAAACAATGAATCAGAACATGTGTTGTCAAACCAGCCTGCTCAGCTGCTTGAGGGCCTCATTATCTGTTTCTGGAACATGCTGGATTTTGTGAACTATCAGGTCTCACAGTAGACACCCACTAGGGACATGACACTCTTCCCTAAGAGTGGATAGAACACAGTCTTTCACTACCTGAAGCTGGATTTGTCATCCCTCCAAATGACAAATCTAATGTGGCTGGGATTGATCACATGCATCAGTGTGAATTCCATCATCTGTAGTGTGTTGGTGTGAGAAACATTTGGGAGGTGGGTGGGTTTAGATGAGGTCATGAGAGGGACCTTCATGATGCAACTGGAGCTTTTTCCAAAATAACAGGGAAGGCCAGAGCTCCTCTTCTGCCATGTGGACACAGCAAGGAAGAGACCATCCATCATAGGCCACGAACAGAATCCTCCAAGAATTGATTCTGTTGCACTTGGGTCTTGGACTCTCCACCCGCCAGAACTTTGAAAAAGAAATGTCTGTTGTTTAAGCCATTCTGTTACTGTGGCTAGAGCAAATTAGATATTCTACAAGGATGTGAAACCCAGAGAAGGTAAGGGATTTGCCCAAGGTCACATAGCAGGTGGTGAAAGCTCCTGTGTGTGTGTGTGTGTGTGTGTGTGTGTATGTGAGTGTGTGTGTGTGTGTGTGTGCTCTTGGGGGCCAAAGTCCAGGCCCTCCTGGCTGTCTGCCTGCCTGGGGATTTTCCTTCTCTTTCTTATTTTTTTATACTTCTTAATCTCTACGGTGCTAGACATTCAGCCAGTTTTCGGAAAGGAACTTGACTAGGGAAAATGTGAGAAAATGGAATTCTGGAATGGATCTGGTCAGCATGCTTATCCCTGGCTCTGTAAACTTCTGGGGCAGTTTGTGCTTCTGTACAATGATCTTTTCTCCACAAACTGCCTGGCTGCATTGCTCAGGCTCTTCCATATGCCACATGCAGGGTAGGTTCCCTAGTCCTTTAGGCCTGAAGGACACTGAATAGGATGGAGTTGAAAGGAAATATAGACCAGGATACCACACACTTATTTTTGATGTTTTTTAACCATTGTCTTGCATATTTGTCCTGGAGATTGGCTCCAAGTCCCTTAAAGACCGCCAACATCCACAGATGCTCAAGTCTCTTATGTAAAACAGAGTAGTATTTGCATATAGCTGACACACCTCTTCAGTTTAAGTCATCTCTGGATTGCTTAAACTCCTAATATAATATAAATTCTATGCAAATAGTTGCCATGCTGCATTGTTTAGAGAATAATAACAATAAAAAGTCTGTACGTGTTCAATGCAGATGTAATTTTTTTCTCTAGAGTATTTTTGATCCAAGGTTGTCCGCTAAAATAAATCTATGTTTTCCCCCAAGTCTTGCCATTTCCTTGTGAATGGGACAATGTCATTCTTTCTGATGGAAGCATGGAATTCCATTGTGTATATATACCACAGTTTCTTGATCCATTCATCAACTGAGGGGCACTTGGGATGGTTCCATATCTTAGCTATGGTGAATAATGCTGTGATAAACATAGTTATGCTGGTAGCTTTAGTATGGCCTTGTTTGTGAATGTTTGGGTAAATGCACAGGAATGGGATTGCTGGATCATAGGGGACTGCTGTGCGTTGTCTTTGGAGGAACCTCTACACTGCTTTCTAAAGTGGTTGAGCCAGCTTACATTCCCACCAACAGTGTAGCAGTGTTCTCTTTTGGCCACATTCCTGCCAACATCTGTTATTGTTTTCTTGATAATGGCCATTCTAACTAGAGTGAGGTGGAATTAAGTGAAGTGAACCATACCCAAAGAAACAGGCTGTGTGGTTTCCCTCATTCATAATAATTTGTATATATCTATGGTAGTCCTAGCAGAGGATCACAATGGCAGAATAACTATGTATGTATGACCATATAAGATGATGCTAATTGAAATGAACTCCAAGACATGGAAACAGGTTTTGATTTTCTTTGTTTTTGTATTTTAATGTACTGTGTGAAGTTATTTTTTTCTTTCATTATTTCCCCTTTGGTTTATCCCCTGTTGTCACTGTTTTTTTTTTGTACCCCCGTGTCTTTTGTATACATTTATCTGATTTGGGGAAGGGAAGAGGAATGCAACAGTGATATTCACAAGATACTATGTTGAAAATGAACTTTACAACTTGGGGGGAGGTATATTGGGAGGGAGGGAGAGTGGGAGAAAACAAGGGAGAAGGTAACAATGTTCAGCAAGAATTGTAATCATTGCCTTACTTATGTAACTGTAACCCCTCTGATGTCACCCTTACAGTAAAATAAAATATAAAACAAAACAAAACAATAAATAACATCCATGGATGTGGAATCTGAAGTTGTGGAGGTCTGAGTAGACTTCCCCATCAGTGCTGGAAGAGTGTTGGAGGATTAGTAACACCAGAAATTTGTATTTGCTTCCCAAATGTGAAGGAAGAGGAGAATTTGATGGTGTTTCCTGTGAGCAGGGGTGAAAAGATGGAGGTAGTATAAGGCAGAAACAGACAGTAGGATTATTGAAGACTCAGGGTTTGAGCTTGAGGTTGACCTGCCTGATAGGGTGGTGATGGGGCTGATGCAGAACCTAGCACCACAGCCCTCTGATACTAATTGAGTACCTGTGCTGGTCATCCTGTAGCTAGGAGAAGAAAGGGCCCACAAGGACCATGAAAATATGGTGTGATCAAGCTGGACAGGAGGCCTACCCAGACACATTGCTTCCTCATATAATAGCCTTTTCTGTCATCTCCATATTTCCTTACTTACCCAGGGCACTAAAGTATTACAGTCTCCAAAAATGGTTATCATTGATTCTGTATCTAGCAGCATAATTGTCATCTGTGCTGCTGTCAATTTTCCTAAAGGAATGAGGGAAGATAGGAGTAAGAGAATTAATTATGTTTGGCTAGGACAGGGCAAAAAACAGTTGTCATTTTCCTCTCCTGAAATATACAAAAGAGAAATCTATTGTTCTTTATGGTTTCCACAGAGGGCTCAGGATAGTTGTTTTTGTTTCCTGTGTTCATAAGGTATGAGAATCTAATATAGCCCTTGTTTGTGAAATAATCCACATGCTAGGGCTCCTCACAGATGTCTCTAGATAAACTAAATCTCTCCTTGTGAGTCTGAGAAGCAATTGTCCAGGCTACTGATTAAGCAGCTTGAAGTCAGAAGTCTGGAGGAGCACAGGACAGTAGAATCTGTGATTCTGGGCCTGGCCTGGCAAAGTGAGCAGAGTGCTCAGCAACCTCTAAAGTAGAGTTTTTCTCTGCATGCAATTTCTATTGTTATTATAAAGGTGATGTACAGAAGGATTATAGTTACATAATTCAGATAAAGAGTACATTTCTTTTTGAGCAGTATCACCCTTCCCTCGTTCTCTCCCAGTTTTCCCCTCCTGTCCCACGTTATATAGTTCATTTTCAAAATAGTGTCTGCATTTATTCACCTTTTGTTCCTCCATTTCAGTGCCCCCTTTACCCTCCTAAATACAGATAAATGAACAAACAAGACAAAAGGAAAAGAAACAGCGACAAAGAAAAAATCCTCTTGTTTCCATTTCCATGAGTTCACCTCAATAATTTGTTTTTGCCAGTCCTAAAGCTGGAACTCAGGGCCTGGGCACCGCTGCTGAGCCTCTTTGTGCTCAAGGTTCACAATCTACCACTTGAGCCTCAGTGCCATTTCTGGCTTTTTCTGAATAGTTTATTGGAGATAAGAGCCTCAGACTTTCCTGCTTGGGCTGGTTTCAAACCATGATCCTCAGACATTAACCTCCTGAATAGCTAGGATTACAGGTGTGAGCCTCTGATGCCCAGTGATAAATATTATTTTATATGATCAGATATACATAGGTATTGCACCTTTATGCTCTTCTCCTAAGAATATTCTCCTTTGGTCTCACTCTGTATAAATGCCTAGGGACCTGTAAATTTTATTATGTCTCTGTGTGTGTGTGTGTGTGTGTGTGTGTGTGTGTGTGTGTGTGTGTGTGTGTGTGTGTGTGTATTTTACCATTTTACTTGTAGATTTATAGGCACAGTCTAGCGTCCATCAATGAGGGAAACTATGTAAACTATGTTTCTCTGGGTCTGGCTTACTTCACTTAATATAATTTTTTTCTAAGTCTTTCCATTTCCTTATGAATGGTACAATATCATTTGTTTGATGGAGGAGTAGAATTCCATTGTGTATATTTACTACATTTTCTTGATCCATTTGTCCAGTAAGGGGCATATAGGCTAATTCCATATCTTGAATATGGTAAACAATGCAGCAATGAACACAGTTGTGCTGGTAGATTTAGTGGGGCATTATTTGTGTATTTATTGGATAAATGCCCAGGAGTGGAATTTCTCGGTCATGGTGTAGCTCTATGTTCCTTTCCTGTACTGGGCCTTGAACTTAGGGTCTCATGCTTGTACTTGGCTTTTTCTGCTCAAGGCTGGTGCTCCACTTCAGGCTTTTTGCTGGTTAATGGAAAATAAGAGTCTCACAAACTTTTCTGCTAGGACTAGCTTCAAATCAAAATCCTGGGATCTCAGACTCCTGAGTAGTTAGGATTACAAGTATAAACAAGTTGTGCCTAGCTACCCCAACATTTTTTAGTTTATATCACACACACACACACACACAGACACACACACACACACACACACACACACACACACATACACACACACAGAGCATACTTTTATGCTTACAGCACACTTCCAGGGGCTTCCTTTGTGTCAATGAACCACTGGAAAATGAACTCTGAAACTCTAGAACCCTCCTCCAGGATCCTGCCTCCAGTAATGATGATTTAGGGAGAAGGGACTGTGGTCAGCTCTGATCTGAGATAGAGCAAGGTGGATTGGGTTTAGAGAGGTGTGTCTGAGTCCCATTAATTGGGCCATTATATATCTAGTTTCTGGGTTACAAGACTTACAGCTGTATCCTATAATATTATTTTTAAATTGGAAACCTTTATGTCTACCTTGGTGCCCCTGGAAGCAAGACACCACAAGAGGTAGAACACTACAGAAAAGAGGTTTTATTTATCCTAATAATTATCAAACAAGATGCTGTCTGGGAGTAGGGTTAGGTGTGATCCATGAGCAAATTGCCACACTCAGGCTAGGTACCAGTGGCTCATACCTGTAATCCTAGCTACTCAGGTGGCTGAGATTTGAGAAACCCAGTTCAAAACCAGCCTGAGCAGATGAATCTGAAAGACTCCATTTAATCAGCAAAAAGCTGGAAGTGGAGATAGGGCTCAAGTGGGTAGAGTGCCACCTTGAGTGGTAAAAATCAAGTGAAAGCTGAAGACCACCATTTAGGCCCCAGTACTCCACACAAACAAACAAACAAACAAACAAACAAACAAGGCGGCTCTGGTGACTGAGGGATCAAATTAATTTAACAAATGAAGAGTAGTTGCAAGATGGACAGTGTGGCTTGAGTAGAGTAAGGAGGGAAAAACTAGAGCTGTCAGCCAGAGTCTATATTCCTGGCTTTTCAGCCCTGCCATCCTTTGTGTGATGTTGAGGAAGTTGCCTCACCTCCTAGCCTCAATTTTTCTCCCTTTATGTTAGTGGATGACAGGGGATGGAAGCAACTTGAGCCAGGTGCCTAGAAAAATACATGTGGACATTTCACCTCACTGTGTAAATAGCACCGAGATGGGAACATAACTAGGATTTTACAAGCTCCCCTCTTATTAGTCTCTAACAGCCTCCACCTGAGGATGACCTCTAGTTTGGCTGTCAAGGAGAATGATCAATTCACAGATGTTTGTATGTAATACCAATGAATCATACACTATGTTCCATATTGGGGTTCTGATTTATTTTGTTCAACATTTTGTTTGTGAGGTTGGTCTAAACTGTCATGTGTAGGTTGTGGTTATTTACTGCAAGCATTCTGTCACTTGATCCATGTCTCTACATTTTTTGCTTTTAGACTGCTTTTTAGATATGGTCTCACTTTTTGTTTGGGGTCAGCCTTAGATGATGGTCTTCTCACTTAAGTTTCCCAGGGATTAAAGGCTCTCACCATCATACCTAACTTATTTGGTAAGATGGGTTTTTGTTCACTTTTTGCTTGGGCTAGCTCCAACTGAAATCTTCCTAATCTCTGCCTCTTGTGGTAAGCTTACAGATGGGAGCTATAGTACATAGTCAAGATTTTGAAAAAGGAAGCATTAGGAGAAAGATGATAGTAAGAATATAATCTATTGCTTTAGAATTATCGCCCAGCTCTAGGTAAATGAATATAGGGAAATACTCATCAGCAGAACACTTAGTACTAGATCTACTTAGGAACACTTAGTAGTTTTGTGAGCCTGTGAGATAGGATGGCTGACTAGAGTAGAGATATGGGGAAGAGTGGATGCTACAGTTAAGGTCCAAAGGCCATCTGCTGGCAGCCTTCTGTCATTCTCAGAGGATCTCAATTTTTTTTTAAAGGTCTTCAAGTGATTGAATGAGTTCCACCCACCTCATGGAAAGTAATCTTCTTTATTCAAAGTCTACCAATTTATGTCAATCTTATTTAAATATTTTGCTTATTACAGTATATTTTTATTATCTTTAAGTAGTGGTACAAAGGGCTCACCATTTAACATATCCATTTATGAATACAAGGCATCTTACTAAAAATTGTCATTTCATTATTCTTCCCCATTTTCCCCATCCCCTTAGTTTTCCTAGTTTCATAGGCTATGCATTGAATATTATGACTGAATTCTCCCACCCCTTTGCTCTTTTTATTCATCTACATTTCTTTATAGGTCATGTACACTGCTGTTGGTCAAATATCTGGGTACCTTGGCAAAGCCAACTGGACCCATAGAATTAACCATTCACAATGGCTAATCAAGTTGAGCATCCTGTCATAGAGAAGTGGCCATTTGTTTAACAATTATCTTCTATTTTATATGTTACAGTATTTTATTTGATATTCTGTAGTTGTCTAACAATGTGTTAATACATTCTATCTCATCTACTGCAGTTTTATGATAAATCTTAAAAAACAGTTGTATAAGTCTTTCAGTTTTTCTCTTCCTCTTCCTCTTCTTCTTTTCTACCCCTTGTATTCCTTCTTCTTTTCCAAGAATGCCTTAGATATGAGTGGGTTTTTGTGCCATTTCCATATTAAAATTTGACTGAGCAATGAATTAACACCCCACCCCCACCCCAACCCATACACAGAAGTGAATACTTGATCCACAGGATTCTGTTTTGTTGTGTCATAAAAACTTCAAGGTTTGGGGCTGGGAAGGTGGCTCAGTGGTAGAGTGCTTGCCTCACATGCATGAAGTCCTGGGTTAGATTCCTCAGCACCACATAAACTGAAAAGACTGGAAGTGGTGCTATGGCTCAAGTGATAGAGCACTAGCCTTGAGCTGAAGAGCTGAGGGACAGTGCCCAGGCCCAGAGTTCAGGCCCCATGACTGACAAAAATAAAACAACAACAAAACTTCAAGATTTTGCCGGATGAACTGTCATTCATCATAGAGTAAAATACTATATCCCATCTTTACGTAGATCTTTTGAGATATTATCAGTGATTTTATATAGTTTTCACTGTAGAGCATGTGTATATCATATATATTAATTTTAAGTATTAACATTTTCTGAAAAATTGTAAATAGTATTTTTTTCTTTTTCCTGTGTTCACTGGTTATTTGAATAACACCTCTGAAGAAATTACTTCTTTAAATTCAGTTTTTTTAAATATTGTGAATGTGATGTACAGAGGGGTTACAATCACAGAAGTCAAGTAGTGAGTTTTTTTGAATTTCTTTCCCCCTTTTCTCCCCGTTTTTTCCCCTCCTGATACCACTCTCACACAAGGTACATAGTTCATTTTCAACATAGTGTCTAGTGAGTATCACTGCTGCATTAGTTCACCCTTTGTCCCACCATTTCTGTGCTCTCCCTTACCCTCTCCCAAACAGATAAACTTATATACAAGACAAAAAGTGCAGAAATCAAAAATATTAATGATGTGGAGGAGGGAACCTCAAAACCAAAACCAAAACTAAAAGACAAAAAACTTCTTGTTTCTATTTCTTGAAGTTCATTATGATAAACATCAGGCAAATTGTACTTTTAAGAAGAAATTTCTCTTTATTGACACTATAAAATACAACTGCTTTTATGCATTTACCTTATTTCCAATGGTCTTTTAAAATTAATTTATTAACTGCAATAATGTTTACATTTTTTGAATGATTTCAAAAAGTTTTCCATTTTAAACGTTAGTCTGTCTTTGTACTTATTTTGAGTTGCATTAAGAACTGAAATAAGATGGAAAAAATGGGAAGATAATAGTGAGTCTCCTTATCACCAGCCCAGAGGGAGGATTTCCAGTAGTTCATACATAAGCTGATGTCTTCTGTAGGGTGTATTACATTGTTCTCTCCTATTTTGCTAAGAGGTTTGTTTATGGTTTCGTTGTTGTTGTTGTTGTTGTTGTTGGTCATGGGTCTTGAACTCAGAACCTGAGTACTGTTCTGGAGCTCTTTTGCCCAAGGCTAGGGCTCTACCACTTATTGTTATAAGGTATTTCTTTTTTTATAATTGTAAAGGTGATGTACAGAGGGTTACAATTACAGAAATAAGGCATAAGGTAATGAGTATACATCTTTTCAAACAATACTACCCCCTCCCTCCTTTTCTCCCTCTACCATCTTGAACCACAACTCCACTTCTGGTTTTCTAGTGTTTAATTGGAGATAAGAGTCTCACACACTAGCTAGGAACATGGTTCTGTGGTAGAGTGCTTGACTATCATTAAACAGAAAAGCCTGGAAGTGGCACTGTGACTTAAGTGATTGAATGCAACCCCTGAGCAAAAGAAGCTCAGGGACAGCACCTAGGTCCTGAGTTCAAGCCCCAGCACTGGGAAAAAATAATGAAGCTCATAGACAATATCTGGGTCCTGAGTTCAAGCCCCAGGACTGGAAAAAAAAAGCCCACTGAGAGTCTTACACATTATCCAGCCAGGGCTGGCTTTGAATCACAGTCCTCAGATCTTAGCCACCTGAGTAGCGAGGAATATAAGCATGAGCCACTGGCACCCAGAATTAAGTGTTATTTTTATTTCTATTTATTAATTTTTATATTTAGTCAGTCATGGGACTTGAACTCAGGGCCTGAACACTATCCCTGAGATTTTTGCTCAAGGCTAGTATCCTATCCTTTTGAGTCACAGTGCCAATTCCACCTTTTGAGTGATTAATTGGAGGTAAGAGTCTCACAGGGACTTTTTTTTAATATAAGTTTTTTATTGTAAAAATACTGCACAGAGGGATTACAGTTACATGAGCAAGGTAATGAGTACATTTCCTATTGAGCATTGTTGCCTCCTCCTTTGTTTTTCCCCTACCATCCCTTCCCTCCCACCTCCACAACTACACTCCCCCACCCCGCCACCGAACCCCCCCCACCCCTGCCTAAATTGTGAAGTTTATTTTTTCAACATAATGTCTTGTACATCTCATTGTTACAATGGGTCAACCTGTATCCTTGTTTAAACATTTTGTTTTTTTCCTTCCCCTTCCCAAATTATACCGACATCAAATACAGAGAAAACAGGGGTTATACCACGGGGGAGGAACATACAAAGCAATAAAAAAAAATCACATGGTACATGTTAGAAATAATACCAAGAAAAAAAAAAACCACTTGTGTCCCTATCTTGGGATTCATTTTGCTTAACTTCATCTTATCTGGTCATATGTACATAACTTTTGACCTTTTCTGCTTGTCCCAGACATATACTAGTTATTGCAAATGAGGGAAATCATGGGACCTATGTTTCTTTGGGCCTGGCTTACTTCACTTAATATAATTTCTTCCAAGTCTTTCCATTTCCTAACAAATGGGGCAATGCCATTCTTTCTGATGGAGGCATAGAATTCATATATATATATATATATATATATATATATATATATATATATATATATCACATTTTCTTGATCCATTCATCTACTGAGGGGCATCTGGGTTGATTCTGTATCTTAACTATGGTAAATAATGCTGCAATAAACATTAGTCGTGCTGGTAGCTTTAGTGTGGTCTTGTTTGCCCATTTGGGTAATTGCCCAAAGTGGGATTGCTGGGTCATAGAGGAGCTTTATGTGGAGTCTTTTGAGGAACCTCCATACTGCTTTCCAAAGTGGTTGAACAAGTTTACACCCCCACTAACAATGCAGTAAGGTTCCCTTCTGGCTACAACCCCTCCAGTATCTATTGTTATTAGAGTTCTTGATTATAGCCATTCTAACTGGGGTGAGGTAGTATATTAATGTTGTTTTGATTTGTATTCTTTTTATGGCTAGAGAGGTTCAGCATTTCTTCATGTGTCTACTGACCATCCTTTCTTCTTCAGAGAAGTTTCTCTTTAAGTCTTTGGCCCACTTATTTCTCGGGCTGTTGTTTCTTTGAGGATTTGTTGTTGAGGGATTTAATTTTTTGAGTTTCAAATATATTTTAGATACAAGACCCTTGTCTGTTGTATGGCTAGTGAAGATCTTCTCCCAATTCATGGGCTTTCTATCGATCTTGCTAGCTATGTCCTTTGCCATGCAGAAGTTCTGCAATTTCATGCAATCCCATTTGTCCAATCTTTTTTGATTTGTTGTGTTTCTGGGTCTCTATTAAGAAAATTTCGGCCTGTGCCAAGGAGTCCTAGGGTTTCTCCCATTCCATCCTGTAATGTTTTCAGAGTGTCTGCTTTGACTCCGAGGTCTTTGATCCATTTGGAGTTGATTCTGGTGCAGGGTGATATGTAAGTATCTAGCTTTAGTTTTCTACAAGTAGTTAACCAATTTTGCCAGCATCATTTACTGAAGAGGATGTCTTACTTCCATTCTATTATTTTTTTAGCTCCCTTATTGAAGTTTAGGTGGCTATAGGTCTGTAGGTTCATTTCTGGGTTTCCAATTCTATTCCATTGGTCCTGAGGTTTGTTCTTGTGCCAGTACCAAGCTGTTTTGTTTAATATGGCTTTGTAGTAGAGTTTGAAATTTGGTGTTGATGTTCCTCCAGCACTGTTCTTTCTGTTAAGGATCATTTTTGCTATTTGAGGTCTTTTATTGTTCCATAAGAAATTTTGTATTGCCTGTTCTATTTCCTTGAAGAATGAGATTGGAATATTGATAGGTATCACATTGAATTTGTAGATAGCCTTGAGAAGTATTGCCATTTTCACAATGTTGATCCTTCCAATCCAGGAGCATGGGAGGTTTTCCCACTTTGTTAGTTTTGCTTTGCTTTTCTATTTCAGGTTTTTAAGTTTTCATTGTAGAGGTCCTTCACTTCTTTAGTTAAATTAACTCCTAGGTATTTTATTTTATGTATGGCTGTTACAAAATGAGTTGCTTTCCTGATTTTAGCTGTGCTCTTGGCATAGAGGAAAGCCATTGATTTTTGTGGGTTAATTTTATACCTTGCTACTTTGCCAAAGTTTTGAATCAGCTTGAGTAATTTGGGAATGGAGTCCATGGGATTCTTTAAACACAAGATCATCTCATCTGCAAAGAGGGAGAGTTTTATTTCATCTTTCTCTATTTGGATCCTTTTATGTTTGCATCTTGTCTTATTGCTGTCTTGTTCCTGAGAGGAAATGGCTTTCGTTTTTCACCATTAAGTATAATGTTGGCTCTAGGTTTGTCATATAGAGCCCTTTTTTTATATTGTGAAAATACTGTACAGAGGGGTTATATTAACATAGGCAAGATAATGAGTACATTTCTTATCAAGCATTGTTGCCTCCTCCTTTGTTTCCTCTTCCCTTCCAATCCCTTGCCTTACCCCGCACCCACCACTACAAACAAAGTTGTAAAGTTTGATTTTCGACATAACGACCTGTACATCTCATTGTTGCAATGGATTCACCTGTATTCCTATTTAAACAATTTGTTTTTTCCCTTCCCCTCCACAAATTATACCAACATCAAATACAGTGAAAGCAGGGGTTATACCATGGGGGAGGGACATACAAAGCAACAAATAAGCCATCTTATAAATATGTTAGAAACAATTGCATGAAAGAAAAAAATTTGAATACTTATCTTGGTGTTCATTTCCCTAACATCAACTTATCTGAACTTTTCTGCTTGACTCAGACATATACTAGTTATTTCAAATAAGGGAAACCATGGGACCTATGATTCTTTGGGCCTGGCTTACTTCACTTAATATAATTTCTTCCAAGTCTTTCCATGTCCTAACAAATGGAGCAATGCCATTCTTTCTGATGGAGGCATAGAATTCCATTGTGTATATACACCATATTTTCTTTCTTTTTTTTATTGTGAAAATACTGTACAGAGGGGTTATAATTACATGGGCAAGATAATGAGTACATTTCTTATCAAGCATTGTAGCCTCCTCCTTTTTTCCCCTTTCCATCCCTTCCCATCCTCCCCCCGCCCCCCCCAATCCTTCTACCCTCCCTTCCCCCCCACCCCCACACCAAAGTTGTAAAGTTCGTTTTCGACATAACGACTTGTACATCTCATTGTTGCAATGGATCCACCTGTATCCCTATTTAAACGATTTGTTTTTCCCCTTCCCCTCCACAAATTATACCAACCTCAAATACAGTGAAAGCAGGGGTTATACTGTGGGGGAGGGACATACATAGCAACAATGAAATAATCTTACAAATGTGTTAGAAACAATTGCATGAAAGAAAAAAAATTGAATACATATCTTAGGGTTCATTTCCCTAACATCAACTTATCTGACCTTTTCTGCTTGACTCATAAATATACTAGATATTGCAAATAAGGGAAACCATGGGACCTATGTTCCTTTGGGCCTGGCTTACTTCACTTAATATAATTTTTTCCAAGTCTTTCCATTTCCTAACAAATGGGGCAATGTCATTCTTTCTGATGGAGGCATAGAATTCCATTGTGTATATATACCACATTTTCTTGATCCGTTCATGTTCTGAGGGGCATCTGGGTTGGTTCCATATCTTAGCTATAGTAAATAATGCTGCAATAAACATAGTCATGGATACACCACATTTTTTTGATCCATTCATCTACTGAAGGGCATCTGGGTTGGTTCCATATCTTAGCTATGGTAAATAATGCTGCAATAAATATAGTTGTGCTGGTAGCTTTAGTGGGGTCTTGTTTGTGATCATTTGGGTAAATGCCCAAAAGTGGGGTTGCTGGGTCATAGGGGAGCTCTATGTGGAGTCTTTTGAAGAACCTCCATACTCCCACCACAATGCAGTAAGGTTCCCTTCTGTCCACATCCCCTCCAGTATGTGTTGTTATTAGAGTTCTTGATTATAGCCATTCTAACTGGGATGAGGTGGTATCTCAATGTTTTTTTGATTTGCATTTCTTTTATGGCTAGGGAGGTTGAGCATTTCTTCATGTGTCTACTGACCATCTTTCTTTCTTCTTCAGAGAAGTTTCTCTTTAAGTCTTTAGCCCACTTATTTATTGGGCAGTTGTTTCTTCGAAGATTTGTTGTTGGGGGATTTAATTTTTTGAGTTCCAGGTATATTTTAGATATGAGACCCTTGTCTGTTGTATGGCTAGTGAAGATCTTCTCCCAATTCATGGGCTTTCTATCGATCTTGCTAGCTATGTCCTTTGCCATGCAGAAGTTCTGCAATTTCATGCAATCCCATTTGTCCAACCTTTTTTGATTTGTTGTGTTTCTGGGTCTCTATTAAGAAAATTTCGGCCTGTGCCAAGGAGTCCTAGGGTTTCTCCCATTCCATCCTGTAATGTTTTCAGAGTGTCTGCTTTGACTCCGAGGTCTTTGATCCATTTGGAGTTGATTCTGGTGCAGGGTGATATGTAAGTATCTAGCTTTAGTTTTCTACAAGTAGTTAACCAATTTTGCCAGCATCATTTACTGAAGAGGCTGTCTTACTTCCATTCTATGTTTTTTAGTCCCCTTATTGAAGTTTAGATGGCTGTAGTTCTTTAGGTTCATTTCTGGGTTTTCAGTTCTATTACACTGGTCCTGAGGTCTGTTCTTGTGCCAGTACCAAGGTGTTTTGATTACTATGACTTTGTAGTAGAGTTTGAAATTTGGTGTTGATGTTCCTCCAGCACTGTTCTTTCTGTTGAGGATCGTTTTTGCTATTTTGGGTCTTTTATTGTTCCATATGAATTTTTGGATTGCATGTTCTATTTCCTTGAAGAATGAGGTTGTAATATTGATAGTTATCGCATTAAACTTGTAGATAGCCTTGGGAAGTATTGCCATTTTCATGATGTTGATCTTTCCACTCCAGGAGCATGGGAGTTTTGTTTTGTTTTTTGTTTGTTTGTTTGTTTTTTGCCACTATCTCTGTTCTATTTTGATTTCCTTTTTCAAGTTCTTAAAGTTTTCATCATAGAGGTCCTTCACTTCTTTGGTTAAGTTAATCCCTAACTTTTTTTTTTTTGTGGGGCTATTACAAATGAAGTTGCTTTCCTAATTTCAGCCACACTTTTCTCATTGTTGGTGTACAAAAAAGCCATTGATCTTTGAGGGTTCATTTTATACCTTCTACTTTGCCAAAGTTTTGACTAAGCTTGAGAAATTTGTGAGTGGAGTCTGTGGGATTCTTTAAATACAAGATCATGTCATCTGCAAAGAGGGAGAGTTTTATTTCTTCTTTCCCTATTTGGATCCCCTGTATGTTTGCATCTTTTCTTATTGCTGTAGCTAGGTATCCTAATACTAGATTGAAGAGCAGTGGAGAGAGTGGACATACTTGTCTCATTCCTGAGTTAAGAGGAAATGGCTTTAGTTTTTCACTATTAAATATAATGCTGGCTGTAGGTTTGTCATATACAGCCTTTATTGTATTGAGGAATGTTCCATGGATTCCTAATTTTTCCAGAACCTTCATCATAAAGTGGTGTTGGATCTTGTCAAATGCTTTTTCTGAATCTATTGAGATAACCATAATGTTCTTATCCTTGCTCTTGTTGATGCGATGAGTTATATTAATTGATTTGCATATATTAAAACTAGCTTTGCTTCCCTGAAATGAATCCTGTTTGATTGTGGTGTATGATTTTTTGGATGAATTGTTGAAGTCAACTGGCCATCAAAGTTTTGCATCGATGTTCATCAAAGCGAAGGGTCTATAGTTCTCTTTCTTTGATGAGTCCCTGCCTGGATTTGGGATGAGAGTTATGATGGCTTCATTGAAGGAGTTTGGTAGTTAACTTTCTCTTTCAATTTCATTGAAGAGTTAGAGGAGTATTGGTGTGAGCTCTGCTTTGAAGGCCTTGTAGAATTCTGCTGTAAAACCATCTGGTCCTGGACTTTTCTTAGATGGGAGGTCTCTTATTGCTGTTTCTATTTCAATGCTTGATATGGGCTTTTAAGATGGTTTAACTCATCTTGGTTTAGTTTTGGCATGTCAATAGTTGCTAGGAAAAGGTCTATTTCTGCCAAGTTCTCAAACTGAAATTTAAAAAAAATTTAAAAAATTAAAATTTTTTTTAAAAAGGTACAAAAAAAAAAGATTTCTTTGATTTTTTTTTTGGGGGGGGTGATGGGAAGGTCCTCTATCTCCTTTGTGTCCTTAAGCAGTCTATTGGTGGATTCTCTGGCCTGCTTGTGCTGTTTGTTTTTCCTGTAGCTTGATTGGTTACTTAAGTCAGTTTGTTTGGGCAGGCAGAAAAATGCTCTGCTATACCCAGGATTTTGTGATCCTCTTCCCAGTCTAGTTCAGTGGGATGGAGATCTGCTTTGAGTATCACAAAAGAGGGACATGGTTGTTTCCTCTAGTTTGGAGATGCTGTGATGAGGCTAGGTTCTGGGTAGAGTTGAGGCCTTTCAGCAAACAGTAGCATTTCCCTGAGAGGCTAGCTTCTAAGAAACTCACAGAGCCCAGCGTGGAGCCATTCTCAGGGTTTATGTTTACTGAATTTCAATTGATTGTCTAGGCTGGGGTAGGGAGGGGCAGCCTCTGGCTCTGCTTACCCACTCCTCTGGGGGCATAGCTTTCTCTGCCTGGGTGTGGTGACTTTTCCCTGGGTGGAACTGAGCCTGGCAGGTCATGGCAGGTTCCTATGACCTGCTAAATGACTCTTTTGTTTTCTCCCAAGGTCTGAGTTGGAGCTGGCTGGAGCTAGCTGCTCAGCCAGGCCTTTGTCAGTATCAAAGATCCAGTAGTGTGTATTGGGGAGGGTTGGGCCTTCCCTCCTCTGCTCCTTGAGGAACAGTGAGGATGTCAGGGTTCTACTCATGCCGGAGTGTTGGTTCCTGGGTCTCTCTGGTCTGCACTCTGCAGGATGAAGGTATCTGCTTCTTGTCCGTTCTTGCTGGTGTTGAGTAGAATCTGCTCGCCGGCTGCATCTGGTGCCTTTGTCCCGGACTGTCTGTGTTGTAGATATGGAGGCTACAGCTGCCGCAGCCACCACAGCTGCGGCTGCCAGCAAGTGCTCAGATCTGTCTACTTGCCTGGATTTTCCCTCTCTGGTCAAACTCGCTGTACTGTGATGGCACACTTGGTGAAATTCTCTGGTCTAGGACTGTTCACTGGAACACTAAAACTGCTTTCTATGTGAGAGCTTGTTAAGCCTCCAGCTTCTCCTCTGCCATCTTCCTGGAACTCTATAGCCTTTATTATATTGTGAAATGTTCCATTGATTCCTAATTTTTCCAGAGCCTTCATCACAAATGGGTGTTGGATCTTGTCAAATGCTTTTTCTGCAGCTATTGAGATAACCATGTGGTTCTTATCCTTGCTCTTGTTGATGTGATGAATTATATTAATTGGTTTGTATATATTAAACCAGCTTTGCATCCCTGAAATGAATCCTGTTTGATTGTGGTGTATGATTTTTTGGATGAATTGTTGAAGTCGGTTGTCCAAAATTTTGTTAAGAAGTTTTGCCTCGATGTTCATCAAAGAAATGGGTCTATAGTTCTCTTTCTTTGACGAGTCCCTGCTGGTTTTGAGATAAGGGGTATGATGGCTTCATAGAAAGAGTTTGGTAGTGAACTTTGTCTTTCAATTTCATTGACGATTTGAAGGAGTATTGGTGTGAGTTCTGCTTTGAAAGCCTTGTAGAATTCTGTGGTAAATCCATCTGGTCCTGGGCTTTTCTTGGATGGGAAGACTCTTATTGCTGTTTCAATTTGATGCTTGATATGGGTCTGTTAAGTTGGTTTAACTCATCTTGGTTTAGTTTCGGCATGTCGATATTTGCTAGGAAATCGTCCATTTCTTCCAGAGTCTCAAACGTATTAGCAAAAGGTTTGAGAAGTATTCCTTTATAATGTTCTGAATCTTGGTTGTTTCTATGGTGATGTTTCCATTCTCATCTCTGAGTTTATTTATTTGGGTGTGTTCTCTTCTTTTTCTGATAAGATTTGCTAAGGGTCTGTCAATTTTGTTAATTTTTTTGAAGAACCAACTACTCTTTGTTTCGTTGATTCTTTCTATGGTTTTTTAAAATTCTAATTCATTTAA
Organism: Dipodomys merriami; assembly: GCF_024711535.1. Classification (NCBI taxonomy): domain Eukaryota; kingdom Metazoa; phylum Chordata; class Mammalia; order Rodentia; family Heteromyidae; genus Dipodomys; species Dipodomys merriami. The sequence continues at coordinate 13,750,353 of NW_027204381.1, forward strand.
TTCTGATTTAATTTTAATTATTTCTTTCTCATGGGGACTTTTTATCCTGTGCTGCCTTTGTACCTCCATCCTCAGATGTCAGCCTCCTGAGTACTAGGATAACAGATATAAATGACTCGTGCCTGGCTTAAGAGGATTTTTTTGCTTGTTTGTTTTTTGCTTTTTGTTGGTCATGGGGTTTGAACTCCACTCAAGGCCAGAGATCTGCCACTTGAGCCACAGAGCTTCTTCTGGTTTTCTGGTAGTTAATTTGAGATAAGAGTCTCACAGACTTTCCTGCCCAGGCTGGCTTTGAACTATTATCCTCAGATCTCTGGCTCTTGCGTAGCTAGGATTACAGGCATGAACCATCAGCACCCGGTTTAAGAGGTTTGTTAATCATATTTTTATCTTTGTTTATAAGCGAGGTTCATCTGTGAGGTTTTGTTTTTCTTCATTGTGGTAGATTCCTTGTCAGTGTTGATATCAAGTGTTCAGAGGCCACACAAAAATAATTGCAAAATGAGTTCTCTTCACTTTCATTATTATTATTGTTGTTGATATTGTTATTATTATTATTTTAATGTTTGTATCAGGACGAACTCAGAGCCTCATACTTGTTTGTCTTTCTTGCCTGGCTGACAATCTGCCACTTGAGCCATAACTGCAGCCTAGCTTTTGCTCATGATTTTTTCAGATGAAGCCTCACAGACTTTCCTTCCTTGGTTGTCTTCAAACCATGATTCTACAGATCTCTGCCTGCCTTCTGAGTAGCTAGGGCTATGTATGTGAGCTACTGGTGCCCAGCTACTTTTCTCTATATTCTGCACAGGTCTGTAAGAGTGTTCTTATTTTCCACAGCTTCAAAAAATATTACTAATGATGTCATCAGAATGAAGGGATTTGGATGGATGGTTTTTGATTACTGATTTAATTACTTCTATTTGCATTATGTCATTCAGATTTCCTATTTTTCCTTCTGTTGCCTTGGTGCAATATGTTTAAAAAATTTTACATAATTTCATGCAGATTTTCCTTTCATGGTGTTCATAGTTCCCTTCTTATTCTTATTTTTTTGTGCTTATGATATTTATATGTCTCTCGTTTCTGGTGTTGGAAAATTATTTATATTCTCTGTTTCCACATTTATTTCAAATATCCAATATTTACATTTATCTTTATCATTTCCTTATCTTTACTTTCTTATTTGATTTACTTACTTTCTATCTTCTGATGATGAGTATTAAATAATTAGTTTTCATATTTGATTTTAAATATATAAATCTGTGGTGATAAATCTTCTCAACATTAGTTCAGCTATATCCCATAATTTTAATATGTCATATCTTCATTTTTACTGAAGTTTTATCATTTTCCAATTTTTGTTTTGATTTAATTTTTTCTCATGTGCTGCATTTCATTTAGAACTATATCTAAATCTTTCTGCAGTTTTTGTTATTGGATTTTAGATTAAGACTTGCTATCCAACACCAGCCCTTAGGTTGGCGGTCACTCACAGAGAAACTTGTCATTGTCCCCTTCCTCTTTCAACAGTCCTGACATAGTAATTTTGGCTGTGAGGAGAAGTAGGCCATAAAATTTATAGCTCATAATTTCTTCCCTAGGGAGCTGAGCTCACAGAGCAAAGAAACATAAAACCTCAGGAACACTGTGGGTTGTGGTGAAAGGCAATCAAAAGGAGCGTGGGCCATTAAAAGCGGACACAGCTTTCACTGTGGTCCAGTTGGTTAGGAGAGGAATGGAGAATAATAAGACATCTGGAAAGAGACCTCTTGGGCTCAGAACAAATATCAGACATAGACCTCAGAAACTGTGCATTCAAAGGAGCTACAGTGATGATTGTCGAAGGGCATTCAGGACAACACTAAGAACAACAGAGCCCTCAAGTGAGGTAGGGGAGCAGGATAAACAATGCAGATATCATTGTTATTTATCTCAGGGACTTTGGTTACATTAGATAACTTTGCCTCCTTGAGGAATCATGTAAGACACTTACCTAGATACTTGGAAAATCATTTAGTATTCCAAAAAAAAAAAAAAGGGCAAAAATCAGTAACCTATAGTCAAGAATCCTTTTCTGAATAAAGCTCTTTCAAAAATGATGGCAAAATACATTCCAAGACTAACAGTACCTAAGAGACATTGTGGCTAGCAAACATCCTACAAGAAATAGCAAAAGGAGTCCTTAAGGCTGGAAGCAAGAGGATGCAAATTCAAATCCACATAAGGTAACGGAGAGCATTGATAAAGGCAATTGTATAATAACACAAATGCATACATACAAAAGGATAAATGTATGTTTCCCTCCTTTCTTCTCATAACTGATTTCAAAAGCAATTGTACAAAAGATGTGTACAATGCAATGGTGGATCTACAGCATGCAAGAATATACTTTAAATGTGTATGACAGAACAAAGCAGTCAGGTAGAAGCAAGATTGTACTCGACTGAGAAAAAAACCCCATCGTGGATAGCAATAATATTAACGTTATATTGTATGCTTTATAATATTTATGGATACAATTCTTGTAATAAAAATACCACAAACCAGGAGCTAGTGGCTCACACCTATAATTCTAGCTACTTAAGCTAAAATTGGAGGATTCCTGTTAGAAGCAAGCCCTGGGTGGAAAGAAGTCCATGAAACACTTATCTCCAATAAACTACTAAAAAAGTTGGAAGTGGAGCTGTGGCTCAAGTGGCAGAGTGCTATTCTTGAGCAAAAGAAGCTTAGGGACAGTGCTCAGGCCTGAGTTCCTACCTAAGGACCAACACACACATACACACACACACATCAAAACAACAAAAAGAACAGTAAGGGGCAACATTTTTACACATTATTAGTCTCAAGAAGATATAAATCTTGAGTCTGGTTCCAATAACTTAAAATCAGTTAGCAAACTCTACAACAACAAATGATGTAAGCTCGAAGGTATAATGAAAAAAAGATAAAGAAACTAAAATTTTAGGCTTTGAAATACTCACTGAACCCCAGAGTAAGCAGTAAAGGAGGAGAGAGGTAAAAAAGGGAAATGAGATGAGCTATTGCTGTGATTTGATGGTAACCTCCAAAGTCCTGAGAACATATAGTGTGACAGTGTGAAGGTGATCAAGTGATGGGGCTGGCTCAGCTCTCATGAATGGACTGATGTCATAACCAGGGTAAAGAGCTTGTACCATCATTCTTGACTATGTACACATAGTCCTTTGGTTCCTGCCATGCAAGGACACAATATAAATCCCTTACCAGTTGTGGATCCCTCATTAATGGATCTTGTAGCCCCTGTAGCTGTTAAGACCTAAAACTCTATTCTTTATAAATTACCTAGTCTCATTTATTCTGTTATAGAAACATAAAATGGACTAATAAAGACATGCAGCAACCAAAAAGCAAGATGAAAGACATAAATTCAACTTTAGCAGCAGTAATAGGAAATGTAAATGGTCCAAATGTGTGCATTGTGAAACTGGATAGAAAATGATCCAACTGTACGTTCTCTACAGGAGACACAATTTTGACCCAAATGTACAAACAAATTGAAAGTAAAGGGGTGAAAATGATATATCATGAAAACAGCAAGCAGATGTAACCCTGAGTGCCTATATTTATATCAGGAAAATAGATATTAAAACAAAAAATACTTCAGAGACAATGAGGGATAATCTATCATCACAAATGGACCAACACATTCATGAAGATATAATAGATATGGACCTAATATGAGCACCAAAATGTTTTGTGAGGGATAATAGAGTTATAAACAGTTCAAAGACAGTTCAATAATATTATTTGGAGACTTTTAGCAATGGTGAAAGCAAATAGATAGAAGTGACCAAGGAAGCAGATAATTCCAACAACATGACAAACTCACTAGACTAACAAAGATAAATCAAATGCTCCACTCAACAGCAATATTTACAGTCTTCTCAACTGCACATGCAAAACTCTCCAAGATAGACTATGAAAGACTTCAACATATAGTGAAAAATTTCAGTTCTGCAAAGTATATTCTCCAACCAAAATAGAATGAATTAGAAACTGACATAAGAAAAAGACTCGTGAGTTTCATGAATATATAGAAATTAAATACAATATCTGTAAATAATGAGTCAAAGAACTATCAGAAGAAAACTAGACAACAGCTTGAGATCATTAAAATCATTAAAAAACATGTTGAAACTTAAAGCATACAGCTAAATAGTGTTTTAGAATGGAGTCTCTAGCTGAATTTCTTTTTTATTAAGAAAGAAGAAAGGTCCAGGTGCCTGCTGGCTTATGCCTATAGTCCTCTGGAGGTAGAGATCAAGTGTATCATCCTTGGAGTTCAGCTAAGAAAAAAACTCACAAGAACTCACATCAGCCAATAGCTGGGTATAGTGGTATGCACCTGTCATTTGAGCTATAAGGGAAGGATAAATAGGAACATCCCAGTCCAGGCCAGTTCAAACAAAAGCAAGGCCCTATTTAAAAAATAAACAGAGAAAAAAGAGCTGGAGGCAAGGAGACATGGTTCAAGTGATATAGAACCTGCCTAGCAAGTGAAAATATGAGTTCAAATCAAGATATGAAAGAGAGAGAGAGAGAAAGAGAGAGAGAGAGAGAGAAAGACAGACACACAGACATACAGACACGCAGAGAGAGATATAAACAGGGGGAGGGGGGAGGGAGAGAGAAGATGAAAACAAGTGTGAGAAAGAACTCAAAGAACCTAACAACGAAAAAAAGAAGAAAATAAAGGTACAAATAATAAAGACAATCACAAATATTAAGAAGTTGATGAGGAGTTCCGGGAAAATGGCGGAGTAGAAGCTGGAATCTGAACAAGCTCTCACATAGAAAGCAGTTTTAGAGTTCCAGTGAACAGTCCTAAGCCAGAGAATCACACCAAGTGTGCCATCACAGGACAGAGAGTTAGACAAGAGAGAGGAAGCCAAGACAAGGAGACACATCTGAGCGCCTGCCAGCAGCCGCCGCAGCGGCGGCAGGGTCACAGCGGAGAACGCAGCCGCGGCCATACCTGAGCGCTCCCACAGAGAGTCCTGGACGAAGGAGCCAGACGCAGTGGGCGAGAGGATTCTACTCAACACCAGCAAGAACCGACAAGGAGTGAACATCTTCATCCTGCAGTGTGCAGACCAGAGACGACCCAGGATCCAAGACTCGGCGTGAGTACAAGCCCGACGTCCTCACTCCTTCTCAGGGAGCAGAGGAGGGAAGGCCACCCCTCCCCCCCAGCACCAGTGATCTCCATCTTGGATACTGACAAAGCTCGGAGGAGCTGCTAGCTCCAACTCAGGCCTTGGAATAAAACGAGTCATTTAGCAGGTCACAAGAACTTAATGGCGAAGTGACCTGCCAGACTCAGCTCCATCCAGGGAAAAGTCACCCAGCTCAGGCACCAGCCATTGGAGTGGCTTTCCTCACTGGGTAACCAGAGCCAGAGGCTGCCCCTCCCTCTAGCAGCCTCAACAATCAATTGAAAAACAGAAACCCTGAGAATGGCTCCAGGCTGGGCGCTGTGAGTTTTTCACAAAATAGCCCCAGGGAAAAGCTACTGTTTGTTGAAAGGCCTCAACTCTACCAGAACCTAGCCTCATCACCCCTCTTTTATGATACTCAAAGCAGATCACCCTCCCATTAAACTAACCTGGGAGGGGGATCTCAAAATCTTGGGTAAAGCAGAGCATTTTTCTGCCTGTTCCAACAAACTGACTTAAGAAACCAATCAAGCCACAGGACCTCAAGCTGACCAGAGACTCCAACAAGAGGCTGGTTACAGACAAAAGGGAGATACAGGATTCTTCCCACCCCTCCCAAAAAAATAAAAAAAAAAATCAAAGAACTTTTTTTTTTTCTTCTTATCTTTTTTCTTTTTCTTTTTTTTGGTACCTTATATATATAAAAAATTTTTTTTCCTTTTCTAAAACTTTTATTAATCTTTAATGTTTGCCTTTTTGAAAAAATAATTGTTTTCCAGTAACTTTTTTTTCCCTCTTATAATTTTTATTTTAGGAATACGTGAATGTGCGTTTTCCTTTCTTTTCTTGTCTTCTTTCTCTTTTTCTTTCTTTCTTATTCATCTTGTTGTTTTTTGTCTAGCTCTACTGAACTTCTGATCTTTTTTTTCTCCCTTTCTTATCCTTTTCACCTTTTCCTCTCTTTTGTTCTTCTGTATGTGACTTAACTCTTGTCCTGCACATCCTCAGATAAACCCATAGTTAACTAGTAGACCCTATCCCCCATTGTGTACACACTTAATCCACAAATTTATTACCCAATTCAAAACCTCTGAGACTTAAATTCCTTAATAGCAGTACTACCTCTTTATACCTATATAATATTTTAAGCACTTTTTAAGTTTTTCACATCTCCTCTATCTCCCTCCTGTTTTCTCAATATATTCACATTCCTCTCTAAATAGATGGTCTTTCAATCTCCATAACTATATTAATTTTTACGTTTCTATTTTTTTTTCTGGTCTCTTTTCATTTCCCTTTCCCTTTCTTCTTTTTCTCTCTCTCTCTACTTACATCCTACCCAACCTATTTCCTGCATTGAGATTAGGACATAGTTAACTCTCCCTGTGCCTCCCCACACCAATCTATTCCTATTTTTTACCCACATCTCTCCCTAACCCTAAAAATTTCTGGTGTTCCAAATTCTTCTCTGCAGTTCAAAGCCCATTAACATATAGTTGTTTGATGTTGAATAGATGTATCTGTTGAACTAGATTGTATCTGTAGACTATTGACTGTATAAATGCAAACGTTGGTTGATGGTTGCCTTAAGATAGTGTTCTAGCACAAAACTGGTGCTATTTTCATCTCAAATGGGCAGAGTAAGCCGGAAAAACACAAGAAAAATGGCAAATCCGGGTATCTCAATTCCCAATCTTGATAATCAGGGGTCAGATCAGATAATGAACAATCCAGAGGAGAGTTCCCAAATAGCTCTACAAACACTGGTGGCAAACATGATAAATGAGAAGTTTGACAACTTACAAAGGATTCTGTAGGAGCGTGATAGGGGGAGAGAGGAGATATCCCAAAAGTTTATACAGGAATATCATAAGCGTGAGGAAGCTACTCAAAAACTGATACAGGATTTGCGTGAACAACTTGAGAATACTCAAAGAGAAAGGGAGGAATGGCGCGAGCAGGCTGAGAACACTCAAAGAGAACTGCAGGAATCCCACGAACGGGAGGAAAGAGAACTGCAGGAATCCCCACAAATGGGAGGAAGCTAATCAAAGAGTAATTCAGGAATTGAGAGACCAGGTAGAGAATACACAAAGATCACTAAAGGCATTCATGGAATCCATTAACAAAGAGCTGAAGGAAGTCAGGGAGACCACAAAGGGAGTGCTGAATGGAACCCAACAGAAGGAATGGGAGTCCAAAGAAACCATAACCAATCAACTAAGTGATTTGAGAACAAACACTGAACACCAAATTAAGGAAGCAAAGAAATTCATACAAGACCTAAAACAGAGCTTCAACAAAGAACTTGAAGCCATCAAAGCTGACCAACTAGAAGGAAAAGAGATTAAAAACAAAGTAAAGAGTCTTGACAGCAGGTTAGACCATGCAGAAGATCGAATCTCAGGGATTGAAGACAGCCTAGATATTATAGAAAAAGAACATACAACCATCCAAGACAAGTCCAAGAAATATGATAGATCTATCCAACACCTGGAAGACACCATCAGAAGGCCTAATCTAAGGATAATGGGTGTAGAGGAGCACCTAGAAACAGAAGTCAATGGTCTAGGAAATTTGTTTAACAGGATCCTAGCAGAGAACTTCCCAAACATACAAAAAGATAGGCCTATTCAGATACAAGAAGCTTTTAGAACCCCAAATAGACCAGACCAGAATAGGACATCCCACTATCACATTATAATCCACACAGGATCAACTCAGACCAAGGAAAAGATCCTTAAAGCTGTCGAGGAGAAGAGGGTAATCACCTAAAAAGGGATACCAATTAGAATCACCTCAGATTTCTAGGCAGAGACAATCAAAGCAAGAAGAGCCTAGAATGACGTATGCCATGCCCTAAAAACAAACAACTATCAACCAAGAATACTGTACCCAGCTAAACTCTCCTTCATAACTGAAGGCCAAATAAAAACCTTCCACAGCAAAGAAAAATTGAAACAATACATCTCCACCAAACCAGCCCTACAAAAGATTCTTAAAGATGTCCTACACATAGAAAACCAAGACCACAACAAAGGCCAAGAAACTGAACCCAAACTGAGAATCCAAGAACCATAGGAAGAACCCAGTTTTTGCAGCCCCCAAGAAGGTGGATAACATGGCAGGAACTCCCAAATACTTCTCAGTCCTATCTCTTAACGTTAACGGACTGAACTCTCCAATTAAGCGACATAGACTCTCTAGTTGGATTAAAAAACAAGACCCTTCTATCTGCTGCCTGCAGGAGTCACTTCTTGCCCGTAAAAACAAACACCTTTTCAATGTTAAAGGCTGGAACAAAATCTACCAAGCAAACGGCCCCCATAAACAGGCGGGAGTTGCAATCCTAATATCAGATAAAATTGACTTCAAATTAAAATTCGTGAGAAGAGATAAAAAAGGTCGCTACATATTAATTAAAGGATCTCTCCTTCAGGAGGATATTACAATTCTAAATATCTATTCGCCAAACAATGTAGCACTCTCTCCACTTCTCTTCAATCTAGTATTAGAATGCCTAGCTACAGCAATAAGACAAGATGCAGACATAAAGGGGATCTAAATAGGGAAAAAAGAAATAAAACTCTCCCTCTTTGCAGATGACATGATCTTGTATTTAAAGAACCCCATAGACTCCACTCCCAAATTACTCAAGCTGATTCAAAACTTTGGCAAAGTAGCAGGTTATAAAATTAACCCCCCCAAATCAATGGCTTTTCTGTATGCCAACAATGAGAAAAGTGTGGCTGAAATTAGGAAAGCAACTCCATTTGTAATAGCCCCACAAAAAATAAAATACCTAGGAATTAACTTAACTAAAGAAGTGAAGGACCTCTATGATGAAAACTTTAAAATCTTAAAAAAGGAAATCAACTCAGAACTTAAAAAATGGCAAAATCTCCCATGCTCCTGGATTGGCAAGATTAACATCGTTAAAATGGCAATACTTCTCAAGGCTATCTACAAATTCAACGCAATACCTATCAAAATTCCAACCTCATTCTTCAAGGAAATAGAAGAGGCAATCCAAAAATTCATATGGAACAATAAAAGACCCCGAATAGCAAAAACGCTCCTCAATGGAAAGAACACTGCTGGAGGAATATCAATACCAAACTTCAAACTCTACTATAAAGCCATAGTAATCAAAACAGCTTGGTATTGGCATAAGAACAGACCTCAGGACCAATGGAATAGAATTGAAAACCCAGAAATGAACCTACAGACCTATAGTCATCTAATCTTCGATAAGGGAGCTAAAACAATAGAATGGAAGAAAGACAACCTCTTCAGTAAATGGTGCTGGCAAAATTGGTTAACTACATGTAGAAAACTTAAGCTAGATCCTTATATATCACCCTGCACCAGAATCAACTCCAAATGGATCAAAGACCTTGAACTCAAAGCAGACACTCTGAAAACATTACAGGATGGAATAGGAGAAACCCTTGGTCTCCTTGGCTCAGGTCGAAATTTTCTGAATAGAGACCCGGAAACACAACAAATCAAAGAAAGGTTGGACAAATGGGATTGCATAAGGTTGCAGAGCTTCTGCAGGGCAAATGACATAGCTAGCAAGATCAATAGAAAGCCCATGGATTGGGAGAAGATCTTTACTAGCCATACAACAGACAACGGTCTCATATCTAAAATATACTTGGAACTCAAAAAATTAAACCCCCCAACAACAAATCCGTAAAGAAACAACTGCCCAATAAATAAGTTGGCGAAAGACTTAAAGAGCAACTTCTCTGAAGAAGAAAGAAGGATGGCCAATAGACACATGAAGAAATGTTCAACATCCCTAGCCATAAAAGAAATGCAAATCAAAACAACATTGAGATATCACCTCACTCCAGTTAGAACGGCAAAAATCAAGTACTCTAACAACAATAGATGCTGGAGGGGATGTGGACAGAAAGGAACCTTTCTTCACTGTTGGTGGGAATGTAAACTTGTTCAACCACTTTGGAATGCAGTATGGAGGTTCCTCAAAAGACTTCACATAGAACTCCCCTATGACCCAGCAATCCCACTTTTGGGCATTTACCCAAATGTTTACAAACAAGACCACACTAAATCTACCAGCACAACTATGTTTATTGCAGCATTATTTACCATAGCTAAGATATGGAACCAACCCAGATGCCCCTCAGTAGATGAATGGATCAAGAAAATGTGGTATATATACACAATGGAATTCTATGCCTCCATCAGAAAGAATGACATTGCCCCATTTGTTAGGAAATGGAAAAACTTGGAAAAAATTATATTAAGTGAAGTAAGCCAGGCCCAAAGAAACATAGGTCCCATGGTTTCCCTTATTTGTAATATCTAGTATATGTATGAGTCAAGCGGAAAAGGTCAGATAATGTGATGTCAGGAAAATGAACCCTTAGATGTGTATTTTAATGTTTTTTTCATGCATGTGTTTCTAACGCATTTATAAGATTATCTCTTTGTTGCTTTGTATGTCCCTCCCCCACAGTATAACCCCTGCTTTCACTATATTTGATGTCAGTATAACTTGTTGAGGAGATGGGGAAAAAACAGTTGTTTAAGGATACAGGTGGACCTGTTGCAACAATGAGAAGTACAAGTTGTCATGTCCAAATCGAGCTTTACAAAGTCAGTGCGAGGGCGTGGGGGGTGAAGGGGGGGTATGGAGAAGAATTGGGATTGGGGGGGAGGGAGGAGGCTGGGAAGGGATGTGAAGGGTAAACAAAGGAGGAGGCTGCAATGCTTGGTAAGAAATGTACGCATTATCCTGCCCATGTAATTGTAACTCCTCTGTACATTATGTTCACAAATAAAATTAAATTAAATTAAAAAAAAAAGAAGTTGATGATATTGAAAATAGGAAAAGGATGAAAAAATGAAAAGCTGGTACTTAAAAGTCAACAGAATTGACAATCCTTTGTCAAGATTGACCAAGGACATTAAAGATTCAAATCCCTAGAATTAGAAATTAAATTACTATGAAATAAAAGGAATATTTTCAGCAATTGTACAACAAGACACTAGATAACTAAGAAACATTCCTAGAAATATTAAACTACTGAAACCAACTTCAGAAGTAAGCATTCTGAAGAGACTTAGAACCCATGAATACACTGAAGGAATAGTAGTACAATTTAGACACCCAAAAAACTAAAGCCCAGATGACTGCACTGCTGAATTCTATGAGCTGGGATTATTACTGATTTTTTCACAATCTCTTCTAACTAATAGAAGACATAATACTTTTCACCTGATGATCTTCTGTCAAAATTAGTCAAGGTACTGCCAAAAAAGAAAACTAGTCAGTCAGTATCTTTTATAAATATCAAAACAAACATACTACAGAAAAATATTGAGAAGTTGAATCCAGGAGCACATAAAAAGCAATATACTTATGACCAGGAAGGATTTATAAAAGCAATGCAAACAAAGTTACCTTAGCATGCTCAAATAAGTTTACTACACCTTTCCATATAAATAGGGTAAAGATACAAAATTAATCACCTCAACAGATTTGCAAAACATCCTTACATCACAAAAATATTTATTAGACTAGGAATTAAAGGAAGTTTATTCAATTCGAAGTTCATATCCTCAAACCCTCACAGTAGCATTATACTTAAGTAAAATGGAATCTATAAGGTAGTATTAAAGTTGATGGAATTTCTGATGCAATTTAAGTGTTATAAAATTGATTGGGGTTATGGCTGGCCATTATTCTGAGTAAAGGCATTGAATTGCATATTTTTCATGGGTGGGTGTATTGTGTCATATGTAAAAGCTGTTAAGGAAAGAAATAGTACCAGATCTCTGATAATATTTGCTTCTTCTCATATTCTTTCTCTTTTTCTTCCGTGTGTGTGTGTGTGTGTGTGTGTGTGTGTGTGTGTGTTCATTCAAATGCTTAGTTTTGTCTTTTATCTTTTAATTTATCTTTGTCTTTAGAGTTAAAGCATGTATTGTATAAATATGTGCTTTTTAGAAACTTCTTTGAAATTTTTTGTCACTTGAAGAGATTATTCCAATTATCATTAATTACTAAAGTACTTTGGTATAATTTATCTTACTTTTTCAGTTATTGCAATCATTTTTATTTTATTCCTCCTCTTTCTACTCCTCCAGATAAAAATATTATTTCATTTTGTTTCCACTATTGAAATTTTAGTTATTTTTATACCATTTTAGTAATAGAAATAAAATTTAATTTAGTTCTGTTTCTCTCAGCAACAGCTTATGAATTCACAATCATTTTTAACTACATTTACTGTCTATTTTCCTGTAATATTTTATTACATGCTTTACTTATTTGTATGTAGCAGCTCCATAAGTTATTTTTGTAATAGTTACTTTAAACAGTCAAAATTATTTCATATATGCCTGCTCTCTTTTCTTTCCTAAAATTGGAAGCTTCTACCTGGATCCTTTTTCATTCTTATAAAGCATTTCCTATAGAAAAGTTTTGATAGTGATAATTTCTGTTTGATGGAGCATCTTTACTTTTATTTTCTAAAATTATGATAGTTATATGATAGTTTCCATTTTCAGCTCACTAACTCTGTAATTCCTTTGTCTCTGAGCTTTCATTTTCTTTGAAATTGCCATTCTTTCTACAGCTGTTATTACTGTTGTTCTATAGGTAATATATATTTCCTTTGGTTATGGTTGAGCTATATGTGGTTGAGCTGTGCATACACACACACACATACACACACGCACACACATACACACACACACTTTTCAGTTATTTTTGTAGATGTGGTTTCCTTTATATTTTTCCTATTTTTTTTTAGCTAAGCTTCTTGACTGTGTAGATAGATATCTTCCATCAACCTTGTAATGCTCCTTGTCATTAATGCTGTAAATAGTGTTTCTAATTTTATAATTGCTCTTTTCTGGGACTCTCAACTATCCTTATATTGTATCTTGTAAATGTTTTAATTCTTAAAAATTGTATTGACACCTATCACATTGCACATAGTAAAGGGTTTCATCATACATACATGCATAGAAAGCATACTGATCATTTTAGCCCATCTTTTCTGTTTTCTTATTCTAGTTCCTCCCTGCACTTTTCCCATCTCTCACAGCTCCACAGTGGTTCTCTTTGACTTTCATAACCTTGGTTGTTTTGTTTAGTTTCCCCATAACTTCCAAAAATAGGGGAGAGCATTCAATCCTTGTCATTGAGGTTGCTGGGACTGATTCCTAGTAACTCTCAGAGGGTAGTATGGGTAGATAAGCACTATGTATTGGGTGAGGTTGGTTAAATTCAGTTGTTGGTGTCAGGGCTGCATCCACTGTAAAGCTTCCCTTCTTTGTGTGTTAGGAGCCATTGCTGGCCTCAAGAAGCTTTGCAGCCTGTGGCCTTGGCAGGTTCTCACTTGCTCCACAATCTCCACCAATTGGTTTGTGCCCCCAACTGCAGCTAACATGTAAGCCTAAAGATGTTGGAAAGTAGAGGAAGCAGAGAAATGAGTTCTGCAGAGACGTGGAAGAATTGAGGAAACCTGCCTGTTGATTTCAGCACTTTCTGACACTACTTTCATTACCCTTTTGGATGGCTGAGGCTGGGGAAATAGAATAATCCATGGATGTGGACTCAGATGTCTTAGTTCTGTCCAGGCACAAACCATCTAGAGCTCGGAAGCAGTCCTCGGAGGATGAGCACCCTCTAGACACAGGCTGAAAGTTTTGTTTCTGAAGAGGTTCTCAAGTGATGGGGCTTGCTCCTTGCCATAGAGGGCAGGGTTACCATGCCATAAACTGCCAGAGGTCTCAGGTGCTTTAACCCTGATGCATGTCAGACTCTCCTTCTCCAAATCACTTCTCTTGACTTCATTATTGCAAGATGTCCCAGGTTCCTTGAGTTGTGATAATTCTTTGTTTTGGCCTTTCTAGAATAGCTCAGTCTCAAATGACAAGCCCTTTCCTGAGAGCCCACTATAGCGCTCTGAGATACAAGGAGTGACAAAATGGAGTTTGTTCTGCAATGGTGAACTACCTCACACTAAATCTCTGCATTAAAGCTTTTGAGAACTGTGGACTTATTCTGCTAGGACTCCCAGACTCTTTTCGCCAGGACAGTCTGGATTAAATTGTGGTAGAGTTCTTGGCTTCCCAACCTTGCACCCCTAGAAAGATGGACTTAGAACTATGGTTTTCTTCCTCTGCTTCTTTGCATAGCCTTTTGGTTATGCATTTTTCATCTCTCCTGTTACCTCACTTATGGCACCTGATGCTCTTTCTTCCTTTCTTTAGAATATAGTGCCTCCATTGTTCATCTGACTTCCCTCATTCATTGACCCACAGAGAGAAAGATTCTACTCCACATATGAACTCTTTTAAATTTAGAGTGTGTATTCAGTTGAAAGGATATATATATATATATATATATATATATATATATATATTTAAATTTATTTTGTTGTCAAGGTGATCTACAGTGGAGTTACAGTACATCTCTTGTCAAACTTGTTTCTCCTTCCCTTATTTTTCTCCCACTTCCCCTTCCCTCAACACGCCTCCCCAAGTTGTACAGTTCATTTCCAAATTATTGTCTTGTGAATATCTCATTAGTTCACTCTTTGTCCTTTGTCTCACCATTTTATTGTTCCCATTCCCTTCCTTAATTCAAATAAAGATATACCATACCCATGGTACCAAAATCCAATATAGTGACAACATAAAACATAGGGGAAAAAAACAAAAGAAAAAAGAAATCACATAGTACATTAAAAATAACAACAATGAAGAACAACCTCTTGTTTCTATATCTTGGAGTTCATTTTGCTTAGCATAATCTTATATGGTCATATGTACATAGATATTGAGCTATTCTGCTCATTTGCTAGGACTATCCTAGATATATACTAATTATTATAATGTGATGTCAAATACTTTCTTTTGTTCAATCTCATTATGAGATAATTCCATGAATTCTCTATTTCATTTCATTTCATTTATTTATAAAGTGCTTTGCTTATACTAAAGTTTGAATTCAGGCTTTGTGCTTGCTTGTTTACTTGCTCACAGATAGCCTTCTACCACCTGATCTATTCCTCCAGCACAGGGTTTTTAATTGAAGATAGAGTCTTGCAAGACTTCACTACCTGGGTTGGCTTCAATACATGATCCTTCATGTCTTAGCTTTCTGAATAGGATTACAGGTATGAACCAGTGGCACCTGGCTACAAATATTACATTTAAAAATATTACATTCTAGACCATATAGCTGGCTTTAGTTTTTTAGCTATTACTTCTCTGCTGCTTTTCCTTCTCTTTACCCAGTTTGTCTATGATTTTCTTTATTTTCTTAGTGTGCTTATATTAGATAATTCATAAAAAATTTGTCTTCAGTAGTTGAAATTTCAGAAAGACTGTCTTGGATTTTCATTGTATGTTGGATAATTTTTTATTGTCTGTCAAACTGAATATCAAAAAGGATCAGGGATTTTCTTCTAGTCTTTGATATAGTCTTCTGAAGATCATGTCCTTTATCCTCTTTGACATTAAGTGAGGAGAAGAAACCCAACATAATAATGAGAGACACTGGTTGCACTTCCCCTCATGAAGACAGCTAGATGCTTCTATAATTATAGCAATATGAGAGGGGTGGAAACAGTTCTGGCCAACCTAAGAATGGACTAAGAAAACTTAGGAATGTTTCCTGGTAGAGAAGACAATCAAGTGCCACCTTTGTTTGACCCTCCTGAATTTCGATTTTCTATTCTATTCTATTCTATTCTATTCTATTCTATTCTATTCTATTCTATTCTATTCTATTCTATTCTATTCTATTCTATTCTATTCTATTCTATTCTATTCTATTTTGGCTTTCAGCCATCCTTATCAGCTTAGGTGTGAGCTAGAACCACAGGAGGCACCTAAAGATATCGTCACAGTCTGTGAATGACCATGTTGTCTATGTTCCTTGTCTCTCAAAGATATGGATTCTGACTCCCAGTACTACTTAAGGAGAGCAGAGCTGAGAACAGAGCTGTGTCTACTCAGTAGGAATTTTGATACTCCATACTGTTCCATGGTAAGAACAAACATATTCTCTGTCTGGTAGCTCTTTCAGAAGAGGCCTAGAAAGAAAATATTTCCCAGTCTTTTGTTGTTGTTGTTTGTTGTGGGTCTTGAACTCTGGGCATGGGTGCTGAACCTGAACTCTTCAGCTCAAGGCAAGGACTCTACCACTTAAGCCACAACACCACTTCTGGTTTTCTGGTGGTTAATTGGAGATGAGTCTCATGGACTTTACTGCCCAGGCTAGCTTTGGACTGTGATCCTCAGATCTCAGCCTCCTGAGTAGCTAGGATGACAGGTGTGAGCCACTGGCGGCCAGCTCCTAGACTTTTTGATTGATATGAATAAACCTCATAACCACCACCACCCCCTCTCCCTCTAAAAAGCAAAGCAGTCCAGTTTCTGCTTGCATGGGAGTTCAGAAGGCCTGTGTTCACACAGCTCATCTGTATCCTCTAGCCTGGCTCACTGAGTGTCACTCTCTCTTTCCTCTTTGAGAAAGGTACCTGAGGTATGAGAGGCTGCTCAGCCTCCTTATCTCTTGCCCTGTGTGAGACTGCTTTCCTTTCCACCTGTAGAGGCGTTAGTATGGTCCTATGGCTAGGGTTCTCTGCCTTTGCTGTGCATCAGAAACATCCACAGACTCCAGAAAACAAGACAAGAGAATGACCCTTGACCTTTGATGCACCAGGACCTTGAACCTGCTACAGAGGGGACCACAGCAGCTTCATTGCCTGATACAAGGATAGAGATGAGGGAGAAGCTTAGGAAATGTGATATCCTTGCTGTGTCACTTCTGTGTTCTTCCTAGGCCATTTGATTTGTGGCATGTGATTCTTTCAGAAATAAGTGTGCAGGTATATTTAGATGTATGGAGGAGGGAGGGGACAGTGACATCTATTGGTCAAAATCCTTAGTATCTATTTAAATCTCCACCCCTGACTAATCTTGTGGAGGGAAAACCAATACAATTTAAGCACTATTTAAGATGTATCTTAGCACTATGCTAGTCTTTTCTTTTCCATCAAGTCTGAAAAAAATCTCAGATTCCTCTATATGGAGGGGAATGGCTGTCAGGAGGCAAAGGACTTCTCAGGAGGAACCTGGAGGAATATGAAGAGCAGACAAGCTATACAGTGGGACTTCTAATGCAGGGGACAGTGGGAGTGGCAGTGGCACTTGGGAACCCATGGCTTTGATGCCATACAGCCACAAAGAGGTGGGACCTGAGGTCACTTCACCGGCTTGCTAATGTGCCAGAAGAAAAGATGAAAGCACAGAATGAGACGGAACTCTTGCTGAATAAAGGCAGACGCAGAATCAGTTCTCCACAGTGGATCATTCATAGCTACTGGGATGTAGAGTTTGGATACTAATTCCTCTCTGGGGATTTCTATATCTTGAGGGTGGGCATTGGTATCCTAAGAGCCTCTCTCTCCAGGCTTTTTCTTGTGGAGCCATTACTACACTAGGACCAATGTATTAAACCTGTGCACTCTTCTGAGATTTTGATAGCTAGAAAACTAAGAGCAAGCCAGGAAGGTGGCAGGCTGTGCTGTTCATTCTAGTCACCTTTATGGATAATCAGCTGTCCTATAAACGGACTTTTAGGAAACATCCCTTGCTCCAGTCCAATGAGCCAGAGGGGGCTGTGGAGGCAGTAGGGAAGATAGGGCAATCTCTCTCTTTTGCAGATTTTCACACAGTCCTCTTGGGATACTCTCCTTACCTTTGAACTAGCTTCATATAAGGCATTCTCCCACACTGCCTCTAAGCCCTGAGAGGATGCAGGCCCAGGGACACATATACATCTTCTAGAGGCAAGGTAAGAAGGAGGCTGATGAGACTAGACACTCAGGCTCTGGCCCTGGTTATGTCTGAAATGGGGAGGAGGAATGCCCTCTACCCCCCTCTCTCTGGGAACTTTTGTATTTTATGGGAAAAGGCATGATGGGATCTAGGTAAGAGGAGAGAAACCAAGCTCACTTTTGAGGCAGCATTGGTGTTTTACCTCCATATTACTTATTGGGCAACTGTCTTTGTCTTGGATCCAAGCTGTAGAAAAGGATGAGGAGTTGAACAGAATTAAAGGAAAAGACAGAGAAATCTAACCTCCAAGACCTAGAAGATTGAAGTGTTTAAACCTCATCTTGTTGATGAAGATAAGAGACAATGAGAGTGTGAGTGTGCGTGGGCATGAATGTGAGTGTGTGCATATGTAGAGCACATGTGAGTGGCGTATGCTCTGTAGGAGAATGTGTATCAGAATGTGAGTGCATTGAGGGGTGTACTTATAAAGGTGTGTGTGTGTTTAGTACATTTGAGGGTTTCAGTGTGAGACTAGGCATATATATATATGTGTGTGTGTGTGTGTGTGCACACAAGAGTACATACATGTGTGTATACACATGTGGGAAGTACAGAGCTGACTCTATGGCTATTAAACACTATGCTGCACTAGTGAGCTTGGCAGTGTCTCTGCTATCATTGGACTATATCTGCCTTATGCCTGGGCTTTTGGAACTTGGGCAGGTAACAGAAGATGGGCAGGACTCAAAGTAAGAGAGTAGGCCTCTGATTCAGACCATAAGATACCTTCAGGTTATTTTGTAAGGGATCTGCTTGGGCCTGAGTCTGTGGGAGGAATATGTGTCACATGGACATCATGTGAGGGTCACAAGGAGGTCATGTGAGAGTTCCAGTGAGCATCCACGGACACAAGGAAGGCTTAGTCAGCCCCTGCCTGCAGTAGGCCCACACTGGGAATCGGTTAGGACAATAAACAAGGACAGTCATACACTGCAGTGATTGTAGCTGTATAAGCACAGACAAGTGGGTGGGGAGGAGGCCAGGGCAGTGTGTTTGGCAAGGAACAGTTGACTCAGAACTAGGGGAGACAGGCAGACTCAATAGACTAGTTGGGAGTCCACATTGGGTCCTGGATCAACCTAAGTGCCCAGTTCTTAGTCTAGACATTGAAACCACCTGCTGAGTGTAGAGTATATCTAGGTTGGATCCTTGAATATGGCTTCCAGCTGAGATCTAAGCACATGAATGGCTGCCCAATGTAAATACAGGCAGTTGTCATGCAGCTCAGGGTGCTTCTACTGAGATCCAGAGGGAAAAGGCTGCAGCTGAGGGTGAGGGCTGGGGATAGCCAGGCGTCCTGAGGGCCTAAGGTGGCCAGTTAGCAGATTAACGAGGTGGCTGTAACTCCAGGGGCAGCTGGCTGAAAGCAGCTCAGGGAGAGGCATTGAAGAATACCACTATGAGCTGAGTGCCAGAGGCTCACATCTATAATCCTGTTAACACAGGAGGAGGCTGACACCTGAGGATAGCAGTTCAAGTCCAGCCCAGACAGAACAGAATGTGAGATTCTTATCTCCAATTAACTACCAAAAGTCTGGAAATGGAGCTGTGGCTCAAATAATAGGGTGTCAGCCTGAGCAAAAATACACAGGAATAGCACTTATTCCTGAATTTAAGCTCCAGTACACACACACACACACACACACACACACACACACACACACACGCACACACCACTGCAGCTTCATCCTGGGAGGAGACACTGAGCCAGGGTGAGTTCATGGGGAAGGTCAGTGGCTTCTCTGCAGAGCTAAGGACATGATTTCAGGGTAAATTTCCTCTCCTGATTGTGTTTTATTTCAGAGCCATTAGGATAATATTGCTATTCTTTCCATGTCAGCGATATCACTCCCTGATTTGCATGTTCTGTGAGGGTTCTGCTCTGGAACTGAGACATGTCTGCGTCCCTAAGTGGTGTTTTGAAAGGATGGGCATAGAGCCATCTGCCAAGGTCAGGCTGTTGACCCTGATCCCTCCTCACTACTAACAGGACAGGTGTGCCTTCTAGGCCAGGCCTTGAGACTGACCCCAGGGCTCCTGAGAGAGGAAAGGCACAAATGCACTTCTCTAATGTCCTATCATATGACCCTGTTGCTAACCATGCTGCGATGCTCAGTGCGGCAAAAAAAAACAAAAAAACAAAAACAAAAAAACAAAACCATAATTGTCTGTGTCATGTAAAGACCTCCAGGGCAGCTAGGCTAAGAGTGGATCCAGGGAGGTTCATGGAAGACACTGTGGCCTAGGGGAGAGAGCCCAACTTAATTCAAATTATGCCTCTGCCACGTTGTGTGTGACACTGGACAGGAGAATCTGAAGTCTCCAAGCCTTGGGTTCCTCATCTGAAAGGTAGCATGAACAGTGTCCACAAGACTGTGGAAACAAGGATTTGGAGGTAAAATAATGTTCCGCATAAGATTGTTGTGCTGCTCAAGTCTTACTAGGGGAAGACTTGATGTCCCTTAGAGAAAGTGGCCAACATACAGCCTCCAGCCCCCAGGGTTTATTGAGGCCCCCTGTGTTGTCCAGGAGCCTAAGGAAATCTTGAGCCAGGCAGGTACTATAGGGTTTACCCATCTTAGTGGGTAGAACTACTGTTAACCCCAGAGGGCCCAAGGGTCAGCCAAGACTGACCCAAGGTGCAAGTCTCTTACACTGTAGTAAGGGCTTTTCTATCTGTTCAGTCCTTTTCCTCTTCTACCTTGTCAGAGGTGCTGGTCCTTAATATATAGCTTGCATGTCAAGCTCTGTCTCAGTGTCTGATTCTGGATAACCCAGTAGGACACAGGCAAGAAAACACTGCAATACCAACATTTACTATAATAGTCAGATGAGTTAGTAGAGTTGAAGAATTTTGAGCCAGGTCTAAAACCTGATATCACTATCATAATTATTATTAATGCTTGTTATTCATCATCATGTCTTTTTTTGGGGGGGGTCCTGGTTGTGGGGCCTGAACTCTGGGCCTGGGTACTGTCCCTCAGCTCTTCAGCTCAAGGCTAGCGCTCTACCACGTGAGCCACAGTGCCACTTCCAAAAGCTTTTTTCTTTTTTGCTTATGTGGTGCTTAGGAATCGAATCCAGGGCCTCATGCATGCAAAGCAAATGCTCTACCACTGAGCCACCTTTCCAGCCAATCATCATCATGTCTTGAACAGAGCCATTTTAGAATAGTTCTATCTATTTGGTGACTCTAAGTCGCCTTGCCACTCCCAGGCCTGTTGGTCCATGTCTGTTCTTCCTGTTGTATCTTTGGAATCATTGAGTGTGAAACCTGATAGAGCCATAGCTGCTTCCTCTTCCTCTTTGTGCATCTACTGATCATGAGCAACTATTGAATGCCAGGCTGTACCCCATGAGACCCTAAACCCCTCTCTGATCATCACAGTAACCCCACAAAACAAGTACTGTTATTCTCCCTTATAAACAAGGAGCCTGGGACTCAGAAAGTTTTCGGGGTTTGCCTACTTCCAAATTCTAGTAGGAGCAAAGCCAGGAGCCAACATCCCTGCCTCATGTTTTGAAACCTTCTCAGGTACAAACACAGAAGCTGGTAGTCTTAGGGAGGTGATGCAGACACCAGAAGCTGCACTTCTGCTTTTTGCCAGCTCAGCTGGTTCCTTAGACTCTGGGTTTTCTAAATGCCCAAATAAAAGAAAATGCACAGTCAATTGCTAATTTCTTTTCTCATTACAGTTCCTGTCTTCTCTTCTGAGGTTTTCTTATTCTGTGTTTGTAAGCATCCCCATCTCTGGAATGCCCTTGGTTGTACAGAAGAAGTTGATTGATACCTTGCTAGGCATGGAGGTACTTGTGGCCCAGTTGAATGGAGGCTAGAGGAGAGAGGGCTGAGAGCATGTCTGTCTGTGCAGCTGGACAAGTCACCTGAGGCTGAGACCTCTCTGAGTCATAATGTCTAAGCTTTTGGGGAAGTACATTGGAAATGTTAGAGGGGAGCCTATGGGTGATTCAGCATTTGACTTCCTGGTCTTCCAGACAGTAAAAACTCAAACTTGTGGCCTTTGACTAGAGAAGGAAAGTCTCGCCTTTCTCTAAACTCTGTTTATCTTTTGGTGGTGTAGTACTGAGGTTTAACTCAAAGCTCCACACTTTCTTGGCAGGTGAACCCCTCTGTCAGCTCTTTCTGCATGGATTATTTTTGAGTTACGCTCTTACTTAATTTCTAAGCTGGGCTGGAACACAGATCTCCTATTTGTGCTTCCTATGAAGCTTAGGATGACAAGTGAGCATCACCACATCTAGCCATTGATTGAGAAGGAGACTTACGAGCTTTTCAAAGGACTGTCCTTGAGTGTCAACCTACCAGATCTCAACTTCCCAAGTAGCTAGGGTTCCTAGTGTCAGTAACCATATCCAGCTTCAGGTTCTGTTTTGATGGGAAATATTGGGCACATGGTTTGGGAAACTGACTTCTTTAGGTCTAGGTAAGTGCAACTATTACTATAACTTTGATCTCTATAGCTTTTCCTATTCAGTCATTTAAAATATAAAAAGAACCATGTAACATGGATTTTATTTATTTTTCTTTCCTTTAGTATAATTTTGGATTAGACTGTGTTGTGACATCTATTGATACTTTGATCCTCTTCATTGCTGAATAATATTCTTAGGGCCATTTACATGGGTTTTGTATTTTTAAAAGAAAGATGTAATTTAAAAGTAACTTTAGATTTATAGGTTTGTGAAGATATAAGATACTACAAAGGAAACAATTGATTTCTCCTACTATCAACATTATATTAGTCTGATATATTTGTTATGGCTACAATGTCAATGCTGATATATTCTCATTAGATAAAATTCATACTTGATTTACATATCCTTATTTTTTGCCTAACATACCTTTTGTGTTCCAGAATTCTGTATAGGATACCATATAACTTGTAGTCAGCATGTCTAGTTAGGCTCCTCAAGGCTATGATAGATGCTCATACATCCCTTGGTTTTGATAACTTTGCTTTGGAAGGAATTCATCACCAGGGTGAGGTAGAATTTAGCAATGCAAAATCACTCATTTTTACCCACTTTCTGTACTATATTCTTTTTTTATTGTTTATTGTCAAGGTGATGTGCAAAGGTGTTAAAGTTATATAAATAAGGTAATAAGTTCATTTCTTGTCAAACTTGTTACCCTTTCTCTCATTTTTCTCTCTCTTCTATCCCCAATCCCTCCCCATGTTGTACATATTATTTCCAACATATTGTCTTGTGAGTATCGCTGTTGCATTGGTAAACTCTCTGAACTACTCTTTGAAAGAAAAATTTTCTGTGTAGCTCACAGTTAAGGAGTACTGGGGAGTTATTATCTCCCTCTCCAAGGGCAGAATAGAATGTAATTATTTGAAATTATTTCCAAGGAATATTTGCCTCCTCTCTTATTTATTTGTTCAACCATGTGCAGATATGAAAGTACTGTCAAGTTCCCTGGGTTTTAAATTTTTCATAAGATGATATACCCATATGCAAAATAGTTTCTCTGCCCCTAAAGAGTCTTGGTGCTTCACCTAATGATGGACTCATAGGCACTGATTTTATTTCTTGATTATAATCCAGTACCAATTATTTTTTTTAGTTAGGTTAGTTTTTGCTACTTGAGGAATCATTCATTTGTCTCCTGCACACATTTCACATATCCTTGTCATGTTCATGTGTATGGGGTGGGGAGTGGTGTGTATGTTGAGCATCAGCCATTTCTATTAGGAGTTCTAGTTCCTTGGAGAATGGAATTGAGGCAGGGTAGCTATAGGAAAAGAATGCTGACTGCTACAATATATAGAAAATAATTTGAGGTGGATCATAAGTTTAAACATAAAATGTTAGATTTTTCTAAAATAAGGGATAAATAGATGTGTGACCTTGTGATCCTACAGTTAGGAAAACACTTCTTGGAAAGACATTAACCACAAAAGAAAATGATAATATATAGAATTAATTGTATTAAATATATCTGCTTCTATAAAGGTATTATTGAAAAGAAATAGGTGACAAGTCACACACACACACACACACACACACACACACACACACACACACACACACAAGTCATTTAACAGAAAGAGAGAAAAAAAAAGCCTATCAAAATATGGGTGAAATTTTACACAACCATTTCAAGAGATGTAGGAATAAGAATAAGCAAATACAACCAAAGTCAACATTTTTGTAACAAATTATGTAATTATTATTTATAACACAAAAGAAAATCAACTCTAAACAACTAGAATTACTAACATAAATAACCTCTGAGGATATAAACATTGTCAAGTATGTGACAATAGTGAAAATTTTCATAAGTAGCTGAAGAAATGTGACATTAAACATTCATTTTAGTAAATACATTTAACAGCTTTTGATAAAGTCAGGTATGTGTGACCAATCCATCTACTCCTATTTACCAAAGAAGATCTGAAAACATGTGTTTACAAAGGGAAGTGTACAACAATATTTACAAAAGCCATTTTCACAGCACTTAAGAAGTAGAAACAGCCCAAATATTCTTCAATTGAAGAATGAATAACCAAATTGCAGTATGCTTATGTAACAGAATATTACTGAACAGTAAAAAGAATAAACTAGTGGTAATTGAAAAACATGGCTGCATCTCAAGGGAAATTACTTTGAATGAAATACAGGTAAGCCAGATAAAAGAAACCTTGGGTATCCCATAATCCTAGCTACTCAGGAAGTTGAGTTGGGAGGATAGAGGTTTGAAGCTAACCAAAACAGAAAAATCCCTGAAACTGCCTTTATTTGTGTGTCAGTGTCCTGGGGCTTGAACTGAGAGACTGGGAGCTGTCCTTGAGCTTTTTGCTTAAAGCTAGTCCTCTACCCCTTGAGCCACAGCTCTACTTTCAGCTTTTTTGGTAGTTAATTGGAGATAAGAATCTCAAGGTCTTTCCTGACAGTCAGATCTCAACCTCCTGAGTAGCTAAGATTATAGACATGAGCTGACACATTGGTGCCCAGCTGCAGAGAGGGAGTGGGGAGAGAGAGGGAGAGACCTCAGTTATACAAAGTTCCTGAACAAACAAAGGCTATAATGCTGATTGCTGATTTGGTGGGAGCAGGTTATATAATCCATCCATCATGGGATGATGGAAAGATTCTATACCAACTTTTAATAGTGTTTTTCTTGAGTATGGGCAATTATCAAAACGCATATAGTAGTTAAGGTAATTCTTTTTCTCTCATTTTACTGTGTCCTACATACTCATCCACCATAAAACAAGAAAAAAATGATGACAGTGATTAAGAAGCAGACATACCCAAGACCCTTTTGTCTATAATAGAGCTTCTCTACTGTCCATTAACCACTCTAACAACTACTAGCTCAGGAAGTGGATATCATTCTTTTCTGTAGTCTTTGAGAAAACTTGGACTTCAGGTTTGGTTCTTCCACAACCTTGCACCAAACACCACCAAATGACGCTGAAATATCAAAAACATATTTGGCTTGGATATTCTTTCTAGAGAGGGAAGAATTTGCTGGTTCGTGGCACTTCTGCTTCTGGATCTTCATGTTCTCATTCTTGAGCCCGATACAATGGCTAACTCTAGAAATTAGGCCAGACAAAACTGACAGAGTTGGAAGTGAGCTGCAAGAACATGGACTTTGGCAGCCAAACTGAGCTATAGTAAGGACTAAAAACATGATAACATGTCAAGTGCCAACAGTCAAGGTACAGATAATGAAAATGTTCTAAGCCAGTGTTAGTGGTCTCGCCATCCCAATAGTTAAGGTAAATTAAGGCCTGAATAAACAGTGTCAAATGAGAAATATATCTGACAGTGGCCTCTAAGTTCTTTCTGACCAAGATGAGATGGCAGGCTGGGCAATTATCTGTGACATTGTTTCTTGCGTCCTTTCATAAAGCTGCTTGAGATTTTGTTTGCTGACAGGGTTTGGACATGATTGAGGTCACTTGATGTACCTTCAGATACAATTGGTTGTCATCTCACAAAACAGTGAATCTGCAAGCCCGCAGAATTCCAGAAGGTCTTGACAAAATCAACCTCTTGAATTTAGTTTATAACCTTTTCTTCCCCTTGACATATTTTAAACTCTGGAAGCTTTTCTCGTTAACCTCACACACTGGGCAGAAAGCATGGAAGTGAAATAGAAGTTCCATGGCCAATTCTGTTGTGAATCCAAAGACAAGACATGACTGAGAGAGAACACAAGGAACAAGGATTACTGGCAAATTTCAAGGTAGAGGGTAGAAAAGGGAGAGAGCTAGAGAAAAAGGAGTTCAAATCCCAAAACTGACCAAAAAACAAACAAAAAAGAACGTAAAAGGGTTAGGGATGCAGCTCAGTGGCAGAGTGATAGAGTACAAGAGTGTAGCACATACAAAGACTGAACTTTCTTGCTCATTTTGTTTTCAATTGATTTTTTAGAATAATAGATTCATTTGTCCCCAAACAATTTTATTACTCACTTTTAAAAAATATTCCATGATGCACAATGATATAAGCCATACCTTATTAGAAATCTTCATCTTCCTGTGTCTGGAGAGAGACAGATGAGAAATAGTAGCATAGGGACAGTGTGTCTGCATCATTCAATGTGTTTCCACTTTCCACCCCACCCCGTCGCCTGTGATAGTATTTCTGAGAGCACCTGAAGTACTGCTTTGGGATCAAGAATAGTTCTTCTAGTTTTTTTTTTTTTTTTTTTTTTTTTTTGTCGGTTGTGGGCTTGAACTCTGGGCCTGGGCGCTGTCCCTTAGCTCTTCAGCTCAAGGCGAGCGCTCTACCACTTGAGCTACAGCGCCACTTCCGGTTTTCTGGTGGTTTATTGGAGATAGGAGTCTCACGGTCTCTCCTGCCCGGGCTGGCTTTGAACCGCGATCCTCAGATCTCAGCCTCCTGAGTAGCTAGGATTACAGGCGTGAGCCACCAGCGCCCGGCAGTTCTTCTAGTTTTGTGCAAGCTTGCAGGTATTTGGGCAACAGACACTGGGCAATCTCAGAAGGAAGCGAAAAGACGGCCATGAAGAGATTTGGAGAAAAGTTGAGGTTCAGATTCCAGGGAGACTAACATTTCCTGCTGCTACCAGCTATGATTTCGGGCATAGAAGCTGCTCCTTTTCTCATTTGTCTGCATAGAGGTGACCTGGTGGATATGACTAACGGTCAATAAGCAGGAAGCAGCTGCTTTTCTCTCTCCTCACTGCTTACTGACAGTGTCTAGGGAATAAATAGCCTCTAACCTTTCTGCAATTCTCTTTACACAACTCTTTTCCTATAATCACTGAATCCCTCAGATTCATCCTATCTCTGCTGCTCAACCAGGAATAGGGATATCCTCATCAGAGCTGGCCTTGCCCTTCAAGGACAATCATTGGGAGAAAGGCTCTTGGGAGGCCTGTTCGCTCCATCAATGTTTTGTGATTGGTGTCCTGGAAAGATCTATAACATGAAAAATATTGATTGTTTTCACAGACTCATTGGCAATGATCTAAGCAAAGCCCCCTTCTCCAAGCACCCAAAGAGGTTTCTAGATAGGGTGACACGAAGAAGAGAGCCCCTTTACTTCCCAAACACCACCTCCTACCTAAGCAGTTCTCGGGACATAGTAAAGGTAAGAAGTTTTCTCTCCCTTCCCTCAGCACCACCCCCTTCCTGCTCAGATCCATCATTTGGGAAATATCTTCCC
This sequence comes from Dipodomys merriami, assembly GCF_024711535.1. Classification (NCBI taxonomy): domain Eukaryota; kingdom Metazoa; phylum Chordata; class Mammalia; order Rodentia; family Heteromyidae; genus Dipodomys; species Dipodomys merriami. The sequence continues at coordinate 13,778,126 of NW_027204381.1, forward strand.
ACTCTAACCACTGGGACCATTCACTGTGGTTCATCTCTTTACCCAAATGAAACCATAGCCATTTCTCTAGGCAGATGAGTATCAGGAGTTTTACCTAGCTTCAGTGTCCTGACTGGGTTCAGGTTCTACATTTAAGTGAAACAACACTCTGTCTAGGCTTATAGGCCCCCTTCTAGATTCAGACATTTATTTCCAGAATTCCAACACAATCCAGAATTTTTAGAAAGGAACATTTCACTGGGAAGGTCATTATGTTTTCTCTTGTCAGGTGAAAGACACATCTCTCTGGATTGAGAGTGCTAGTTGAAGGCAAGAAGCAAGAGAAGGAGGATAGAATCAAGGATTTAAGAATTTTTAATACTTATTACCTAATTGTGTAGTCATGCCCTACTGTAATACTTGGGAGGCTGAGGCAGGAAGATCACCAGTTTGAGGACAACTTGGGTTACTCAGAGAGTTCCAGGAAGCCTGGGATACAGGAGATATCCTGTGTCAAAATCAAAACAAGCAAACAAGCACTCCCTGTTCCTAAAAAAAAACTATGGCCAGACAATGTGGAAGAATCACAAAAAGGGAAATATAAATAGGCTGAGACATTTTATATGAATATAATGTATCTATTTCATGTGCAGTATGTAGGAAATAGCTTCAGAATGTTGGGACCTCTCTACTTATTGGACTTATCCTATTAGTTGAGACATCAGACATTTGGTTACATGTGCAGGTTTTTCTCTATGATGATTTCTTACTTGGTCCATTCAACAGGAGCTATTGGGAAGCCTAAATGAGATAATGTACTTTATTTATTTATTTGTTTGTTTGTTTGTTTTGGTGCTGGTACTGGGGACTGAACTCAGGGCCTGGGAGCTGCCCCTTAGCTTTTTAGCTCAGAGCTAGTGCTCTACTGCTTGAGCCATATTTCCACTTTTTGGCTTTTTTACTTATTTATTGGAAATAAGAGTCTCATCCACTTTTTCTGCCCAGTCTGGCTTTGAACTGTCATCTACAGATTTCAGTGTCTTGGATAGCTAGGATTACAAGTTTGAACCCCGGATGCCCAGCCTGATAATGTTTTTGTTTTATTTTGTTTTCTTTTGTTGGTCATGGAGCTTGAACTCAGTGCGTGAGCACTGTCCTTGAGGTCTTTTTGCTCAAGGCTAGTGCTCTATCACTTTGAGCCACAGCTCTACTTGTGGTTTTCTGGTGGTTCATTGGAGGTAAGAGTCTCACAGTCTTTCCTGACTGCTCTTCCTTTGAACTACAATCTTCAGATCCTAGCCTCCTGAGTAACTAGGCTCACTCTTCTTAATTTCTGAGCCACCAGTGCCTGGCTGATAATGTATATTTTGAAAGCAATTTTAAGCCATAAAGTACTTGGGAAATATTGGCAATGACTGTGCATTGCTATTATTAGTATTAATCCAATAAAAACCTCATCTAGACCCTTCCAAATTAATTTCAAGTGTATCACAATGCCATTGGGGATAGAAGACATTAGGCTTAATTGTTTCAATTTTATTCTAAAGTAAAATTGGAAAAATACCCAGAAATTATGGCAAAAATGAGAGTAGAATCAGGTCAGCTGTTTCCTCAGATTCTCATTAAACTATCGTACATCTATGCAGAGAAATCAGACCACAGTAGCAGCTTACCAAAAAAGAACTGGTTCTATAGAGGAAAAGAAAAGCATGTAGAAAGACTTATATTCTCACCAAAGTTTTATGAAAAGAATGTATTTAGTAGACACAAGACATAGATTACTTAATATAATTTTTCCAAGTCTTTCCATTTCCTAACAAATGGGACAATGTCATTCTGATGAAGGCATAGAATTCCATTGTGTATATATACCACATTTTCTTGATCCATTCATCTACTGAGGGGTATTTGGGTTGGTTCCATATCTTAGCTATGGTAAATAATGCTGCAATAAACATAGTTGTGCTGGTAGCTTTAGTGTGGTCTTGTTTGTGATCATTTGTGTAAATGCCCAAAAGTGGGATTGCGGGGCATAGGGGAGCTCTATGTGGAGTCTTGAGGAACCTCTATACTGCTTTCCAAAGTGGTTGAACAAGTTTACACTCCCACCAACAATGTAGTAAGGTTCCCTTCTGTCCACATCCCCTCCAGCATCCCAGGCCCAAAGAAACATAGGTCCCATGGTTTCCCTTATTTGCAATAACTAGTATATGTCTGAGTCAACCAGAAAAGGTCAGATAAGTTGATGTTAGGGGAATGAACCCCAAGATAAGTATTCAAATGTTTTTTTTTCCTTTCATGCAATTGTTTCTAACATATTTACAAGATGATTTCTATGTTGCTTTATATGTCCCTCCCCCACGATATAACCCATGCTTTCACTGTATTTGATGTTGGTATAATTTGTGGAGGGGAATGAAAAAGACAAATCATTTAACTAGGGATACAGGTGAACCCTGTACAAGTTGTTATGTCGAAAAACCAACTTTACAACTTTGGTGGGAGGGGGAGAATTGGGTGGGAGGTGGGGGGAGGGGGGACTATGGAAGGGATGGGAATGGGAAACAAAGAGGAGGCAACAATGCTTGATAAGAAATGTACTCGTTATCTTGCCCATGTAATTGTAACTCCTCTGTAGAGTATTCTCACAAGAAAAAATAGATCTAGATATAAAAATAGTTAAAAAAGACATAGGTTACTGTTTGTGCCCAGTCTGTAACTTACTATTTGTTGGTTAACACAAGATGCATGGCCAGCACTGTTTTTCCCTATTCCCTTCCTGTAAGAAATGAAAAACTCAATACTTATTTCCCACCAAACTGATCATTAGGAGGCTATCTGATACAGGTTAGGTCAATAAAATATATTATTCTAGGGGCTTCTGGGAGAAATTTATCTTTCCAAACAAAAGAAACAGTTAAAACTGTCATTTTCTCTTCTTTTTACCTTGATTCTGAACTTAAGGTCTGGGGCTTTACCCATGAGGCTTCAAGCATGAAGAAAAATCCAATAAAATTCCAGAGATATCAATCTTGATGACATTTAAGTGCTGTGTTATGGCCAATATCTTCCTAGCTCCAGATTCTTGTCTGGAAAAATTAAATTTTATTTAAGATACTATTGGCAAATAGTTTTGTTTGTTTTTATCCTAGTGGATAAATTTCTAACTTTTAGAGCCCCATATTGCTTGGCAATTGGCCATGCTTCTCTAAACTAGTGAAGTAGATAAATAATCACACAGGATACAGGGCTATGGAAAGCACTAGCATCAAAAGCATACAGAAGAGAGCCATAGTGACTCTTACAGCAGATAGTGTATACCACCTCCCAGCCTCATCTACCTCACTGTTGCCTCTTGTCTACCTTGTACACCTAGATCATGATCGTCAATCCCTCATTATACTTAATGGCAAAAACTTAAGCCATTTCCTCTAAAGTAAGGAATGAGACAAGGATGTCCACTCTCTCCACTTCTTTTCAATTTAGTATTAGAATGCCTAGCTATAGCAATGAGACAAGATACATAAAACATAAAACATAAAAGGATCAAAATAGAGAAATATGAAATAAAACTCTCCCTTTTTGCAGATGACATGATGTTGTATTTAAAGAATCCCACGGACTCCACTCCCAAATTACTTGAGCTCATTCAAAACTTTGGCAAAGTAGCAGGGTATAAAATTAACCCTCAAAAATCAATGGTTTTTCTCTATGCCAACAATAAGAAGAGCATGGCTGAAATCAGAAAAGCAACTCATTTTGTAATAGCCACACAAAAAATAAAATACCTAGGAGTTAACTAAAGAAGTGAAGGACCTCTACTATGAAAACTTTAAAAACCTGAAAAAGGAAATCAAAGGAGAACTTAGGAAGTGGAAAAACCTCCCATGCTCCTGGATTGGAAGGATCAACATCGTAAAAATGATAATACATCCCAAGGCTATCTACAAATTCAATGTGATACCTATCAATATTCCAATCTCAATCTTCAATGAAATAGAAGAAGCAATCCAAAAATTCATATGGAACAATAAAAGACCCTGAATAGCAAAAACGATCCTTAACAGAAAGACCAGTGCTGGAGGAACATCAACACCAGATTTCAAACTCTACTACAAGGCCACAATAATCAAAATAGCTTGGTACTGGCACAAGAACAGACCTGAGGACCAATGGAATAGACCTGAAAACCCAGAAATGAACCCACAGACCTGTAGCCACCATCTTCGATAAGGGAGGTAAAAAAATAGAATGGAAGAAAGACAGCCTCTTCAGTAGATGGTGCTGGAAAACTTGGTTAATCACCTGTAGAAAACAAAAGCTAGATCCTTATATATCACTCTGCAGCAGAATCAACTCCAAATGGATCAAAGACCTCGGTTTAAGTGCAGACATCCTGAAAATGTTACAGGAAGGAATAGGAGAAACCCTAAGTCTCCTTGGCACAGGCCAAAATTTTCTTAATAGAGACCCATAAACACAACAAATCAAAGACAAGTTGGACAAATGGGATTGCATGAGACTGTAGAGCTTCTGCATAGCAAAGGACATAGCTAGCAAGATCAATAGAAAGCCCACAGACTGGGAGAAGATCTTCACCAGCCATACAACAGACAAGGTTCTCATATCTAAAATATACCTGAACTCAAAAAATTAAATCCCTGAACAACAAATCCTCGAAGAAACAACAGCCTGAGAAATAAGTGGGCCAAAGACTTAAAGAGAAACTTCTCTGAAGAGTAAATAAGGATGGCCAATGGACACATGAAGAAAGGCTTAACCTTTTTAGCCATAAAAGAAATGCAAATCAAAACAACATTGAGATACCACCTCACCCCAGTTAGAATGGCTATAATCAAGAACTCTAAGAACAACAGATGCTGGAGGAGATTTGGCAAGAAGGGAACCCTACTTCATTGTTAGTGGGAGTGTAAACTTGTTCAACCACTTTGGAAAGCAGTATGGAGGCTCCTCAAAAGACTCCACATAGAGCTCCCCTATGACCCAGCAATCCCACTTTTGGGCATTTACCCAAATGATCACAAACAAGGCCATACTAAGGCTACCAGCACAACTATGTTTATTTCAGCATTATTTACCATAACTAAGATATGGAACCAACCCAGATGCCCCTCAGTAGATGAATGGATCAAGAAAATGTGAGATATATGTACACACACACACACACACACACACACACACACACACACACACACACAATGGAATTCTATGCCTCCATCAAAAAGAATGGCATTGCCACATTTCGTAGGAAATGGAAAGACTTGGAAAATATTATAGTGAGTGAAGTAAGCCAGGCACAAAGAAACATAGATCCCATGGTTTCCCTTATTTGCAATAACTAGTACATGTGTAGGACAAGCAGAAAAGGCCAAAAGCTTTGTACATATGACCATATAAGATGATGTTAAGCCAAGTGCAGGTTGTTCACACCTGTAATCCTAGCTACTCAGGAGTCTGAGATGTAGGATCGCGGTTCAAAGCCAACCCCGGCATGAAAGTCTGAGAGACTCTAATCTCCAATAAACCACTAGAAAACCGGAAGTGGTGCTATGGCTTAAGCACTAGAGCACTTGCCTTGAGTTGAAGAGCGCAAGGACAGCGCCCAAGCCCAGAGTTCAAGCCCCACGACCGACAAAAAAAAAAAAAAGATGTTAAGTGAAATGAACCCTAAGATAGCTATGGGCACAAGTGTCTCTTTTCTTTCTTGCTATTGTTTCTAACGTATTTATAATGTACCATGTGATATTTTTGTTTCTGTATGTTCCTTCCCCATGGTATAACCCCTATTTTCACTGTATTTGATGTCAGTGCCCTGAATCTTGTATATACACTTCTCTAATTCGGGCAGGGGAAAAGAAAAAAGAAAATGCTTAAATAAGGATATAGGTTGACCCATTGTAACAATGAGATGTACAAAACACTATGTTGAAACAAACTTTACAACTTCAGTGGGGGAGGGGGATAGTTGTGGAGGTGGGAGGGAAGGGATGGTAGGGAGAAAACAAAGGAGGAGGCAACAATGCTCAATAAGAAATGTACTCATTACCTTGCTCAGGTAACTGTAATTCCTCTGTACAGCATTTTTACAATAAAAAATGTACAAAAGAAGAAAAAAAACTTTTCTATCATTATCAGTGCAAATTTTGGTATCATTTTTCTTGTATAAATCCTAACAGTGGTTTGTTTTAGGTACCATGCTGAGTATAAGAATGGCAGAAAAGCATTATACCTATGTACAATGATAAATCAGGTAACAATTGTTCTGGAAACACCACTCTGTATTAGTTTTGCTACTGTTGTTTTAACACTGGACCACTAATCAGATCACTTAAAACAACATACACTTGTTTTCTAGGAGTTCTAGAAATTCAACATTTGAGGAGTATTTCTAATGGTGCCATGATTATCTGAAGACAGGAGAGAAGGAGCTGTTCCTATCTCCTGGCTGCTGGAAGTTACAAATGTTCTTTGGCCTATAGAATCATATTGGTTTATAAAGAGCTACTGAATCCTCCATAATCCCAGCTCTCTCCTTATATGTTTTCACCTCACATTTCTTTTGTGCAACTCTGTGTCCAAATATCTTCTTTTATAAAGATACTCGTAATAAGCCAGGTGTCAGTTGCTCATACCTGTAATCATAACTACTCAGGAGACTGAGATATGGACAGTGGTTCAAAGCCAGCCCATCCAGGAAAGTCTGTGAGACTCTTATCTCCAATTAATCACCTGAAAACCAAAAGTGGTGCTGTGGCTCAAGTGGTAGAGCACTTGCCTTGACCTGAAGAGCTGAGGGACAGCACTGAGGCCCAGAATTCAAGCCCTACAATGACAAAAAAAGATACTAGTAATATTGTGCTAGGCCTACCCTAATTATTTATTGTAGTTTGATTAAATCTGCAAACAAGACTGTCTTCTGAGATGTTGGGACCAAGGAATTTAGCCTTTCTTCTTTGGGGAACACAATCCAACTGACAATATCTCCATAAATTATGATGTAATTCTTATGTAATTCCTTGTACATGATACCTCAATTAAGAAGAAACCTGCATTTAACTAGGTATTTCCATTTTTCTCTTTGGAGGTTTAAGTTGTATAGTATTAGAAGTGTCTTTCTCCCATAAGCATTCACTTTTGTATTTAAAGGATATTATTTAATCCAAAAACTTCTGGGCTTTTTGAAGGATGATAAATCAATTATGAGACAGAATAAGTACTCTATAAATCCCAAAGGCCTAATCTCTTCAATGGAATCATCACTAAATCCATTCCTTTTATCTCTCAGTGCTGGGCATTGAACTGAGGTTCTGGTACATGTAGCACAAGTACTCTTCCTTTGAGCTATATACACAGCCCTATTCCTTTGTCTTCCTTTTTCAACATTAACTTTTCTAGTCTAGATTCGGTGAGCACTTGTCAACTCAGAATTGTGAGATTTTTAAAAGGTATTGATATTATTTATTTATTTAAAGATGCCCACATTTCTTAGTTTTTTGCCACCAAGAAAAGCAAGTGTGAAGTCAAGGTCAAGATTTGTTGGCTATTCTTTCCCTCAGGCAACACACATAACAAGAATTTGATTACTGATGTTAGTTAGAAAACCATTTTCAGCACTGGTCAGCAACCAGCAGGTGAAGGGCCAAGTGTGAAGGGCCACTTTGCAAGGCGTGGTCTGATGAAATCTACAGGACACAAATTCTTGCTACAGGATGGAGATAGACAAAATAAACCTGTCTGGAGATAGGAGGAATCAAAATGAAACTGGAAATTTGTTATTGTCAACTCCTATTATTTTCCTTAATTTTTTTTATTGTTAGCTTTAAGTATTTGTCCAAAGGAGTTGCTATTTAACAAAGCAGTTTATGAACACAATATATCTTGATCAATGTCACCACTCTCAACATTCTCACCTTCCCTACTCTACCTTTCCTCACTCTTCTTAGTTTTGTAAAATATACACTGTCTGAATGTAGTTTTTCATGTTTGATTTTGGGTCTATCATATTTAGACCTGTTGTTACACATAATAAGAGCCATTTTTTTCTCTGTTATGCCCATGCCCAACTTTTCTTCTGCTTGTTGGATATGTTTACCATTGATTGGTATAGATTTGACGTTCTCTCTTTTTTTCTCCAACACCTTTTTTGGCTCAGCTTTCCTTCCTTGCTCTACTTCATTGTAGTTTGATCCCTCATGAAAACAGGAAATTGTGTTCCACTGGAGAGCTCTCATTCACCCAAAGAAATGACCCAGTGAGGGCAGTTAGGATGCTGCATCTGGTCATTGTTTCCTTGGATCTCTAATTTAATGTTGAAATTGCTTTTGCACTGGGTTTCTTTCACTAAGTGTGTTTAATCTGCTGTAAAATTGTTTTCATGGCTGCAGTCAATGTTATAGTAACTGTTTAACAATGTGCATTTCTTTGCTTTACAAAGGGTCTTGGCAGTCTCTATGCAAATTAGCACTTGTCTAATGCCATTAAACATGGTTCCTGGGAGAATATCAACGGGATTGTGGATACACTTGTGTGCCCAGTTTAAGGGGATGAAAAGAGTGGGATAATAAGGCAGAAACTCTGTCCCTGGTACATGGATTAGATGTTGTCTAAGAACACTATCTTCACCTTAACCTGTGGACTTGTGATTGTGATGGGATAAGATTTCATTAAACCACTGAATTTATTCCCATCCTATCATCTGGGGCTAAATGTCAAAGCCTACCCAGAATTGAAGGAAGAATGCTTTGATTTGAATTAAGCCAAGAAGCTATGTTTCAAGTAGAAGACAAAGGATACATTTATTTAAGTTTGTGGTGTTGAACAGAAATGGGAAGAGTGAGGTAACACAATGTCTAGTAGTTGTACTAAATACTATATTTTAAATTAGCATTGTTATTAGCATATATTTAATTTATTGAACAAGGGACATTTTAAGATCTCACATATATATATATATATATAATATCTATATAGAGAGGTGAGATCTCTCTCTTTCTCTGTGTGTGTGTGTGTTTGTGTACATACACACACACACCCTATATACCCCAGTCAAATTCAGTCCCTCCATCACTCTCCTTTCCCACTCCTACCTCTTTCTTAAAACAATTTCATGTGGTTTTATTATCTATTTTCATACATGTATACTAAGTACTTTGACCATATTGAATATTATATATTTTATTCCTGGCAAAATAATAGATGTTTCATTTCTGGCAAAATAATATGTTTCATTCTTTTAATAAAAATCTGTTGACCTGGATGTTGCAGGTTGGATTACATTAGAAGCTGATTCTGAGATGGATTTGGGATTGAAGAATGATTACTAAGAGTTACCTTTGTAGGCCCAGCATGATGGCTCCAACTTTATGGGAGCCCTGGAAAAACTCATGAAAACCTATCTGAAGAACAACTAAAGCAAAAAGTGCTGAGGTCATGGCTCAAGTAGTAGTGTGTTTGTCTAGCAAGTGCAAGATCATGAGTTCAATCTGCAGTACTGCCAAAAAATACCTTTGGGGTCAAGATTGGTGAAAAGAAAAAAGGAGAGTAGACAGAAGTATTTGAACTATAATTCAGGCCCAACAAGAACTTTAACTGTCTGTGAATGGATCCTTACAAAAGGATGGGCATTCAGCATTATCAAAATCAAGCTAATTGGTCTTGCTCTTATATTCTCATTTACATCATTTACTAGATATGGGTTGAGGAGAAGTGGGTGGCTGGGCACTCTCATTTTTTTAGCCAACATCCTTTAAGAGATTGATAAGCTAAAGGCTTGTCAAAACCACTCATGGCAGTTTAACCAACAATCCTTCTTCAGAGGGTAATCTGGTGACATATCAGAATGTCTACCATGTAATAACTGATTGCCATCATCTCAGAAATGGAGAGAGAAAAATAAGAGGCCAAGGAAGGAGAAAGAGAGAGAGAGAGAGAGAGAGAGAGAGAGAGAGAGAGAGAGAGAGAGAGAGAGAGAGAGAGAGAGAGAGAGAGAGAGAGAGAGAGAGAGAGAGAGAGAGAGAGAGAGAGAATATTGTTGTCCAAGGCCTATTATTATGACTTCTCTTGAGTATGTCACATGCATCCTTATTGAGATGTTTTAGCAATCTTATGTGATAGGTCTTGTTATAACTTTCATTTTAATATTTATGTAAATATCTAAAGACTTAAAGTACTAACTATAACTGCAAAAACAATTCTTTTAAACAAACCATATTGTTGCTACTTGTTTTGGAAATAAGTTTTATGCTCTTCTTTTTTCACTAACTGGTTTCATGAAGAACTTGGTTGTGGGCATGTACCAGGTATAGGGAAAGGAAGGCCCAAAACTTTTTCCAAAATTGAAACTAACACAGAGCACTTGTGAAATTGAACTTCCTGTCTCTACCACTCAGGGTTCAGAAAAGTCACATGAATGTCATCATGAGAGATTCCTTCTTTTTCCTGAACGCTCAACCAACACAAGCAGGCTTACAGTCTCAGGATCTTAGAAAGTGACAAGTCTAGGTGGGGTTGTTTATACACCTCTCTCTCCTGTACCTGAGAAGTTCAGCTATCCTGCCTCCTTGAATAGGTTCTTGCTAGCAGCCGCTCAGATTTCTGTCTTTTGTGGAAAATTCTCCATGTTTCATCTTTCAAAACCTTAATATTATATCTCTCAATCTCTCTCTCCATCCCCCCATCTTTCTTTCATCCCCATCATAAACCAGAATCTTGTTCCACAAATTTATAATTTCTAGGTTTTCTAAATCCTGACATAAGCCTTATCTCTTACTACCTAGATCTTCTGTTTATCTTTGAAAAGCAGAATTTTTTCCCTCACACAAAATCCTGTTGTTCAATGTCTAAGGCTGCCACATGTTTCCTATCTTTGTCTCATGCAAGCAATCATAAGGGGAACCAACTGATACTTTACACTGTACCGCATTGCTAAAGAAAAGGGTGCTCCTCAGGCTAGGTATATTTGGGGAGCAGGGCTGTGGACTCTCCTTGAGCTTTCCTGGTCATGGCTAGCACTCTACCACCTAAGCAACAGCTCTACTTCTAGACTTTTAGTAGTTAATTTAGGATAAAAGTCTTATGGACCTTCCTGCCTTGGCTTGCTTCAAATTGAGATCTTCAGATCTTAGCCTCCTGAGTAGCTAGGATTACATGCATGAACCGCTGGTGACAGGTGATAAGATGTATTTTAAAGTATAATTTGCTTTACTTTTTTTATTTCTTTCAACTTAAGTTGGAAAGACACAACCCTGTAAGAAATTGAGGATCATCTATACACCTAACTCCCTTCTTTGCTGACTTGGCTCATTCTTATCTTTTCAGTTTCAAGCTGAAATATCAACTTTCCAACAAAGGCTAGCCTTGCTTGTGTAGTTTTTATCTGAACTCTCCTCAAAAGACCCATGTGGTGAAGGCTTGGTTAGGGAACTGGTAGAGCCTTTAGGTGGTAGGACCAGTGGGACAAAGTCCATTGAAGGTGTGCCTGGGAACCCCAGCCCTTTCTGGTGTCTTTTTCTCAGCTGTGAAGTGAACAGTGTTGTTACATTGCATACTCTTCACTACAATGTACTGCCTCAACCTAGGCTCAAAGGCAATAGATCAGCTAACTTGGTTTATACTTTTTTTGTTGTTCTTATTGGTCTTGGGGCTTGAAATCTGGGCCTGGCCACAGTTCCTGAGCATTTCAGCTCAAGGCTAGCACTCTACCACTTGAACCACATCACTACCTCCAGTTTTTTGGTGGTTAACTAGAGATAAGAGTCTCATGGACTTTCCTGCCCAGGGTGGCTTTGAACAACAATCCTCAGATCTCAGCCTCCTGAGTAGTTAGGATTACAGGCGTGAACCCCTGGTGCCTGGCTCCTGCCTTACACTAATAAAACCATGAGCCAAATTAACTTTCTCTTCTTGAAAGTTAGGTTTTGTTTTGTATTCCTCAGGTGTTTTTGTTACAGCCATTAAAATTGACTAATATAATTGCTTAGTAACTGTCAATCTTAACAACTTGTTAATTTTCCTTTGGGTTACTTTGAACTAACTTGAAATTTTATTTTTGTATATGTATTTGCACTCATTTATAGGTATATCACATAAAAATTTAAAGGCAATAAGGTCACAAACTGAAGCAATTTTGGTCTACTGCTTTTCTGTTTCCCCGTGTAGCCCAGACATCTTGAACATAAAAGACACTTCCATACTTTTGAATAAGAGAATGAAGTATAATTATAAGGTCTCATGGATAATGTTATGTTTTGAAGTACTGGTAAAATTTGAACAGGTGGAGGAGAGAATGAAAAGAATAATCAGCCAAAGGCACAGCATAAACAAAAACTTAGCAATATATCCTGGATGTGCAGACTGGGCTTATTTATTGCCTCTGAGTGGGCAGGAGCAGGAACATTTATCAACTTGGGTCTAAGAGTCTATTTGACTATTATGGGGATCAACTCAAGTGCAATCAGCACATTTATCTAGTTGGCTGTTGGGAAAAATGGTCTGTGATTTAACAAGTAGGGTAAACCTTGTCATGGGATCATTGCCAGGGAACACAACCCTGATACAATTTCTGCAGCAAGAAGTCAGAGGCAAAGGCTTTAGCAGGACTTTCTATCACCATGCAGTGAGAACATGGTGGGGCCCCCATAACACCACACCTTGATCTTCAACATTTCCTTTAGACATACTTGTTTTAGCATTTGAGTACTGTACTGGGAAATAGAAATCCTAAAAATAAGACCAAGTTGCTACATTTCTAGCATCAGCCTTTCTGGTTCAATTTTTACTCAGCCAACTTTTACTAAATGAGTGCTTTTAACAAAATTTTTGCTTCAGTTTCTTAATATCTAAATTGGCACAATTTTAATGCCTAAGTTAGAGGGTTGTTGGAGGGTTAAAAGTGGAGCTCCATTGACATCTCTATCATCTATCTATCTATCTATCTATCTATCTATCTATCTATCTATCTATCTATCTATCTATCTAGTTTTCTAATTTCTTTCTCCCTATTTGCCTAAAAAGATTGAAGATAGATACATATATTTACCTAGATACAAAATAAATGTAGGTAACTATATCTGTATCAGCATCTATGATATATATTAAGATATTTATATAATATGTATTTGTATAAAATTCTCAATAAGTCATCATATAAGAAGAATAAATTTTACTATTTCACCTACCATCTATTGACCTCTAGAAGCCGGAAGTTCAACGCCATTGCAAAAGGGTAGGATTTGGGTTGGGATTTCTGTCAAATGCAGTTCTTTATGTCCAGTCTAAATATAACAGATCATGTTCAGTTCACTGGCTTCTCAGATGTCAATGAGGGGCTCTTCTGCCAATGTAGCAGCACCATAGTGGCCTTGAGAATTAGATTCTGGGGTTTTCAAAAACTTTCCATTAAAAAAATGCTTCCTTCTGTTGATCCCCACATTCAAGCACAAGTCACGTTTGGCCTCCAGAGACCTGGGATCTTTAAAGTATCAAGCTAGCCTCCTGTTACACTCAGAGGAATTTTGAGCTGATAATGTCTGATCCTTTGATAATTGGAAGTTTGCTTTCAAACAATCAATAAAAAAATGTCAGAAAGCTCAACTCCATGCAGCAAACAAATGAATTGGTGGAACATAATTTAATAGCTAATGTTCAATAGATAGTTTCTTTTTAACCTTGCAAGAATTTTAAGGCAATTAAACATCAATGGGAAAATTACCTTTGTAAAATGAGACAGCAAACCTGAATACATTTACATTTTATTAATGGAGAGTATTTCCAGAAGTTATGATGAAATGAGGACTAAGCACAATAAACACATAGCACTGAAGATCTGTGTAGGAGAGGCAGATGTAGGGCATGCTGGAGGAAACCATGGCAGTGGCCCTTGCTGATGTAATCAGTCTTTGTGTGGGCACAGACCAGGCATACTTCCACATGTGGGCACACATTGTAGATCCCATGAGGTTCCTCCCACTGAATGTTCTGGTACTCCTACATTGCCTCCTCCTTGTCACTAAACAAGCATTTTCCTAGGGAGAAGACATACATGTGCCTTACACTTTGTCTGTACCCACAGCTCTTCCCTTCTCTAGTAAACTTTCCTCTTCTCTATGCTATGCATTGCCTGTGAGCTCTTACCCTAGGACTTGACATTCTCAATAACCAGAGGAAAGTGCCTTCAAATGTTTGGCTCTGACCTTAACCTCTTTCCCCTGAGACACTTGCCCAAATATACCAAGTTATACTTCATGCTCCATAAGTAAGACCACCAAGCCACCTCTCTACTCTGTCTATCCATCTAAGACATCTCAAATGTCTTTCTTTTGTTTTCTATCTTAAATTCCTGTAATTATATCCTTAAATATAAGCTCCTCCCCATCAAATTTTCAGCAAGTATTTCCTGAAGTGCTGGAAGATCCCAATCATTGATCTCTTCCTTCCTTCCCAGACTAAACAGAGCTTTGATGAAGAAAAATGTCGGTGTCTTGGAGGGATAGGCAAACTACCACATTTATCAAATATACCTACTGTGGTCTGCCCTTTTACAACTGTTCCAGATATTTTACATGTTATTCAAACTCTCAGAATTGTTCACTGCGGGAGCAGAGCTGAGTTCCTTCATACCCTTCTTAGAAAACAGGAAACTTAGGAGGAGCTAATTTAGGTTTTATTTATCCTTTTAAATAACTACAGATTAATTTGCATTCATATTCACTTCCTCCATGTAAACCTGAAAAATGACTTTGTAAAACAGCCAATATTTGTGAATCTTTTCTTTCATTATTACAAACCAATGAAGAAGGCAGCATTATTGTTATTGTTATTGTTATTGTTATAATTGGATGTTTATTCCCAGCTCAGGAAACTGAAACATAAGAAGTTCAATAATTTTCTCAAGGTTTAATAAACACTAGGTAACGGGGCTGGGAGTTGAAGCCAGAAAATCTGGGATTAGAAAGTCAATCCTGCCTGGTCCTCCTACTGTCCCCCTGCTTTAGTTGTCCAAGGACTTTGCTTCTTCAGTGATGTGAGCATGTTACATATGTTTTTCTTCTCAATTAGGTCTTTTCAATTAGTGTTTATAGTTGATCAAGTAGTTCTCATTAAAAGAAACCAATAGCTGGGTGCTGGTGGCTCATGCCTGTAATCCTAGCTACTCAGCATACTGAGATCTGTGGATTATGGTTCAAAGCCAGCCCAGGCAGGAAGATCCATGAGACTCTTATCTCCAATTAACCACCAAAAATGTTGGAAGTGGAACTGTAGATCAAATGGTAGAAAATTAGTCTTGATCAAAAACCCAAGGGATAATACCCAGGCCCTAGTACTAGAAAAAGTTAATAAACTAACAATAAAACTAAAACTCAAAAAAGCCTTCTATTTCATGCTCAAAACTAGTTAATTTGCTGCATGAACCTTCACAGAATTCTTAGGCCTTGTTAAAATACTGGTCAACACATTTAAGGAAAAATAAGTTGTCCAAAGTAAACAATGAGCAATTTTATCACATTTTTAGAAGGCTGAAACAGCTTAAAAGCATGCTTATGGAAAGCAATGTGAAAAAGTCCTAGCAGAGGCAGCTATGGGATGTGAAAGGCCAATCAATCTAATTGGAATGGCCAAAAGATGGGACCAAGCAGAGAACATAGGGATTTTGTGAAGTTATACATCCATATAGTTGATACATCCATATAGTTGATGCATTCCACCCCATTGTAGATGGCATTGTCTCAGTAGTAGGCAGAAATTATAGGAGACTATTTTATGTATAATTGCATCAAACACATGCATGTAATGATAGCACCCAGTTGCCTTATTACTGACCTCTCTATTCCTCTCTTTTACCTTCAGACTGTTGCTCTCTATACTGTAAACTCTACCTTCCTTTGCTTTCTGAGTTTTCATCATTCTCCAAAATATAGCTCAGAATACAGCTCAGATAATAATAATAATAATTTTGATCTAACTTTCACATATGAGAGAAAATAGGTGTCTTTGTTTCTCTGAGTTTGACATACTTCATTGAACAAAATATTTTCCAGGTCTATCATTACCCTGCAAATTACATAATATTATTGTTCTTGATAGATAAGTAAAATTCCATTATATATACATGTACATACACATATATACACAGACACACACATATATATATATACATATAATCTCACATTTTTTGATCCATTAATGCACTGTAGGGCATCTGTGTTGTTGTGCACATACATAAACAAACTGAAGTATGGTTCTAATGATATAACTCCTTTGAAGAACTAATTTACAGTTTAATAAAATAATACAATGAAGCTGAAATCTGATTTGTCAGGTCAAAGGGAGGGGGATAAACAAATGGAGAGAGGAAAGATAAGTGAATTCAGTCATAATGTTCAATGTATATATGTGAAATTGGAACCAGGTAGTTTGAGGGGATGGGCAGGATTGGGACAGATGGGGGAAATGGAAGGGGTAACATTGATCAAGATGTATTGTACTTCAGGGGAGAAGTCAAATGATGTAATTCCGTAGAAATACTAACTCACAGTCTAGCAAAATAAACACCAGGAATCTAGTGTTTGTCATTGGAGGAATGGGATTAAGGGCAGGGGTAGACAAACAAGGAGAAGAAGTGGTGGAAATGCAGTTATAAAATTCATTCATATTTTACAAAATTAGAAAATTGAGAGAAGGGATGGGTTTGGGAGGAATGGGGAGAATGAAGGAAGGAGTAACATTGATCAAGAGCTATTGTATTAATATACTGCTTTGTGAAGTGGCGATTCTTTTTTTTTTGGATCCAGTCATGGGGCCTGAACTCTGGGCCTGGGTGCTGTCCCTCAGCTCTTCAGCTCAAGGCTAGCGCTCTACCACTTGAGCCACAGCGCCACTTCCGGCTTTTTTCTTTTTGCTTATTTGGTGCTGAGGAATCGAACCCAGGGCCTCAGGTATGAAAGGCAAGCACTCTACCACTGAGCCATCTTCCCAGCCCCAGTGGCAATTCTTTTTAATAAATATTTATAATAGTAAAGCTGGCACCGGTGGCTCATGCCTGTAATCCTAGCTACTCAGGAGGCCAGAACTGAGGATCACGGTTCAAAGCCAGCCTGGGGAAAATAGTTCGTGAGATTCTTATCTCCAATTAAACAGGAATTAGCATTGTAGCTCAAGTGGTAGAGTGCTAGCCTTGAACTCAAGAGCTTAGGGATAGTGCCTAGGCCCAGAGTTCAAGCACCACGATTGACCAAAAAAAAAAAAAAGAAGAAGAAAAAGAAAAAGAAGAAAAAATTAATAAAGATACAATTAAATAAAATTTAAAAATGTAGACACATAAAAATATTCATTGCACTCATATATTGGCATGGTGAATTGAAGCTCCTTCAAACAACTTCATAAAAATATTTCCTTTTTACAAGAAGAATAGAGTCAGGAGCCAGTGGTTCATGCCTTTAATCCTGTCAGAAGGCTGAGATCTCAGGATCATGGTTTGAAGCCAGCCCAGTTAAGAAACCTCTGTGAGATTCTTATCTCTAATAAACTACTCAAAAAAGCAAGAAGTGGTGCTGTAGCTAAAGTGGAAGAGCACTCACTTTGATGAAAAGAGGCTCAGGGACAGAGCCCAGGCCCAGAGTTCAAGCCTCAGGACCAGGGGGAAAAATAGAGCTCAGAGATCTTTTCCTAGAAGAATGATGACTTAATTTTTTTTCCTCTGAGCAACACTGTTTATTTTTTTTAAGATTTTTTATTAGCATACATTAATTGAACAGGGGCTTTCACTGCTACATTTCCATACATGTATACAATGTACTCCATCAAACTCACCCTGTCTACCATGCTTCTTTGTCTTAAGGCAATTTCATCTACTTGTATTGTCCTATTTTATTCTGACTATATTCACCATCACTTAGCCTCTCCCTTCCTGGTGATTCTTATCCACCAACAGAGAATGTTTTACTGAACTGTCATCCTTTTTTTGTATGTTAATTATCTTGCCACAATAGGTAACTGATTTAATTGTCTATCATCCATCTTTTCCAGGGTAGCAGATCTCTGTTCTATTTCTCCACTGTGGTTGTTGTGTATAGGATGGAGCCTGGATACGTACACAAAGATTATGATAGAAAGAGGAAGTCATGAGCACATTTCCTGAAGGAGAAAGAAGAGAGAAAAAAGTAGGGGAACACACACACACACACACACACACACACACAGAGATTTTTTTCCTCATGCATATTAATCCCTTACATCATTAACCATTACATCATTAACCCTTTCTCTTAGGAAAGCACAGAAAACAGTGTGGAGAATATTTAGGCCTACATACACAGAAGTCTGAATCAAAGACAATAGTTGAACTCTGGTTTTATCATGGGGATAAGATCACAGTTTTCGGGTACCTAGGATCCTGGTACCAAGAAAGATATCTAAGTGACCAGAGACTATAATATAAGCCAAGGTATGATCTAAGATCTGGAAACTTGCACAGTGTCATTCACTTGCCCAATTATCAATCCATTATTTACTTTTTAATTAAGAATATTCTATTTTTTAGGCATCAGAGGAGATGATGAGGTAATGGTTTGAAAGAATCAACAAATTTCTAGACAGTAAGTCGCTCGTGGCTTGAGTTTCCTGATGGGGATTTCAGCTGCTCTGGAATCCCAGGGAGCACAGGGGCATCTGGGGAAGTGAAAGCATTAATCACAAAGGTGGCAACAGGTCTGACAGTTCATTTTGTTTACTTTCAGTATTCAAATTTTGTATCTTCCCATTGTACAGACAATTCAGTTTCCTAGGATACTTTATGTATCCTACTGTCTTGTAATTCGGTTGGGCCAAATAACTTGCTTTGGCCACTGGGCTGTGGCTGTAGGTCGCATGAGGAGACAGAGATGCGAGAAACTAGGGTACCTCTTATGCTCCCCTTCACTGTCCACAATTAATCACTGAAAAATAGAGGACTTCCCACTCCACTCATGTCAAAGTTTTCAGAAGCAGAAATAAGCCATGCTAGTATTGGTCTCCAGAGATTTTATGGCTTGACAGTGGTAGAAATGATCCTGATTTATATGTCTCTAAGCAATGTTCTATATCAATTTTCTTTTCCTCTTTCCTTCCTTCCTTCTTTCCTTCCTTCCTTCCTTCCTTCCTTCCTTCCTTCCTTCCTTCCTTCCTTCCTTCCTTTTCCTTCTCTTTCTTTCCCTTTATTCTCTTCCTTTCCCTTTCTATCTGTTTCTCTGTCTTTCTATCTGCAAGTACTAGGGCTTGACCTCAAGGCCTTGCAGCCTTGCTCTGCTTTTTTGCTAATGGCTGGCACTCTAGCACATGCCACACCTCAAGTGCAGCATTTTGCTGGTTATCTAAAGAGTCATACAGATTGTCCTGTCTGGGATAGCTTTGAACTGTGTTCTTTCAAGTCTCAGACTCCCAAATAACCAGGATTCTAGGTGTGAACCCTGTGTGCTTGTCTTGGTTTTCACATGTTAGCTTCTTTCTGATGATGCCTGGGAAACCTAGAGCTCAGCATAAAGTGAAAAAGTTTATTAGGGCAGATAAACTTCTTCCTCATTGGTTGGTCCTAAGACTGTTCTCTGCTGGAGGAGGCTGAGCTCACAAAGCCAGTTTGACTTGTTGCATTCACACCTGCAGAGAGTGGTGGAAAACTTGGGGAGGTAGGGTTTCTTGATTTTTTTTTTTTAAATTTTGGGTGTACATGAGGCTGTGACCAATGGAAAGGAAGGAAAGTGAGTGAGTATGGTATACAAGGTATAAATATCCCAGGAGGTCTTCACCCCTCTCCTGAAAAATCTCAGAACTTGCCAACTCATGACTTTTATGAAAAGGGGATCAATGATTTCACAGTGCTTCTAGAAGAAACTCCAACTTCCTGCTCATGCCATAGAGTACGACCAGCATTGCTGACTTTACTTCCTTTCTCCTGTTTTTTTGGTTCCACAGAACATTCTTCATCCACCTATATGGTCTAATCCATCTGATCCCCTGCCAGGATGTCAATTCCTCTAGAGTCATGTTTGTTCCAAATTGTATATCACACTCTGGGCGAAGCACCCAATAACTACACATGGATAAAGTTTCAGCTTTACCAAGCCTAGCATGCTGGAGGTGCTAGGTTTGCATATCTTACAATGTCCTTTCTGCTCCCACTGCCCCATCCCATTGGCAGCACTAACCTATGAATGATTCCTATGCACTAACCTATGATTCCTGTGCTTGCCACTTGGTCAGCAGAGCCTAGGGAGCTGTTGTATATTTGTGTTCTCCGTGCCTCCGTGTCTGCAGGAGCTAGGATTCAACAGGTGAGTTTTGAGTATGATAGGTACGAACTGAGGAGTCTCTATTGATGGACCTGCCCCTTTAGAAAGGATATATTGGAACTTCCTGTGTAGTGGCTGTCTTTTCTCAGCACTTTGTGTCACATCAAATATTGAGGTCAGGTAAAGGATCCCCATCTAAGGTGGCTTCCTGTCTCCTTGTGGGTGCTCCCCCATACCCCTTTGTTTGCCTCCTTACCTTCTATGCTCCGGATACCCATATTAACCCTGCAAAGGTCTGTTATTCAAGTTAGCTTTGAACCTCTGTTTTATCTAAGTAGTGAGTGCTAGGCCCACACTTCCAGTTAGAATTTTGCCCTTTTACTTTTTGTCTGATGTAGTCAGACACTCTCTTCTGACAGCTAGATAATATGAAAACTTGATTTATTACCTTCTTTCTAGGTGGCTAAGCTACATTGAGCTTAAAACCTTAAAATTGAGGTATTCTCAATTTAGGAGCTGAGCTTCTTTTTGCCCTTTCTATGTTCTACCAGATGTAGACCAAATGTTGTATGCATCTGGTAGGGGAGGGTGGTAAAGAAAAATCAACACTGGTTCTTCTTCACTTAATCTAACCATATGTCTGTTCACAGTGCTGAGATTCTGGAGTTTGGCTCAGACAACTGCTTCAGTATTTTACAGGTTAACTAGAGAAGGAGATATTGAGAGCTGCATAAATCCATATCCAAAGCAGTAAGCACACTGAAATAGCACATCCTAATCAGGGGCAAAGCTTCGTGCTTGCCATGAATATGGAAGCCTTAGAATAAAGCAGGTAATGAGAAAACACATAGTTTACCATAGCTGTTTGCAGAAGATGAAAATTGCTTTTGTGCTGAATGATTTTTCACAAACTCTTAAACACTAGAACTGCTCATTTTTTCTGCTCAGAGATAAGAATTAGATTGAGAACTCCCTATCAAGGATAGAGAGGTGACAATCACTGACATTTATGGATAAAGCCCAGGCTCAAGTGAAATCAACAAACCCAGTCTCCTTTCACTTTGGGTATGAAGTCAGAGCTGCACACAGGAAGCCAAGTGTAGACACAACATCACTTCTTTCTCTCTTCCTCTACCCAATGCACTGCTCATCTTCATGCTGATGAAAAATGCAACCCAAGGAAGCAAAGGAGGCATGGAAAGAAAAAGAAGCTGGGAAGTGGGATGATTGACAGAATAGAATGACAGACTGCTAATGCTGGACAAAATCCCAGAAGTCATTCAATCTCTTCCTCTTTTTCCTTTCTCCTTTCCTGAAGTGTGCTATATCAAACGTGTGTATATCAAATGCATAGCTTAGTAATTTTTCATAAACTTCAACAGCTATGTAATAAAACAACAAATGAAGCCAAGGCTTCAGAAGCCCCCTTGAGTTCTAGCTTCTTCCCTTTGGCATTGTGTTCATGAAATTCCTTAATATAGTTGTATATAGTTGCAGATTGTCCTTGTTCATTGCAGTTTTGTGCCCTTTGAGGGTAAAAATACCATACTTCTCTTCTCTTACTTGCAATTTACCTAACCTAGAAATGACAGTTTCTATCACTTGTCAATTTACTTACCATGAAATTTGAGTCTCAGGGACTGCAATGGGCTGAAGACTCACAGTGTCATTAGTGTCCCAGTGAAGGGCTTGGGACCCACATATTTCCCCCAGCTGTACTCCATACCAGTCTTTAAATTTTTTTTGCATAGCCTACTGTGCATACATGTCACGTTCCCTTTATGTAGAACAGAAACTAGACTTCGCACATGTGCAGGGAGAGGCTAATAAAAGCAAGTTTTGTCAATATATACTCCTTCCTTGGCAGCTAAACTCCAAGTAACAAATCTGGATGTACATAAAGGCGCATAACACCAAGAGCTGTGGTGATATTTCATCTGCTCTCAATGCAATCTGTAGTGCTGGATGTACTCACTTGGCAGGGATTTCTGCTATTTAAGAGCTACCAGAATAGATTTTCCTGGGAGGCAGGTGAATTTCTTTTCTGCAGAGTCTTTTTGAGACTGAAAATACATCACCTACTTCTGCCAGGGCAGGCCAGATGCTGGAATCTGTAGAGGTTAATGCTATGCTAAGGAATTTAGGCTTGCTGTAAAACTAGGATGTGTCTATCTCCTCTCTACACAGCACCTCTCCCCTCCCTCTGTCTCGGCCTCCAGCACCTAACATTCACCCTGATGTCCCCAGGGATTGGTTGAACTGCTGAGTTTATAGTGTGGGTGAACTGGTTGTTCCTCCAGCCATGCACATGATTTCTCCCTGTTCCTGAGACAGGAGCCTGTAATCATTTTCTGTCTCCCTTTGAAGATGTCAGCCACAAATCCAGGAAGGCTTATGAAAGTGTCTGTGTGCAAGAGAACCTTGTTAGGTTGGACTCAACTCAATGCCTTGGCCTGGTTGGTGAGAGACCACAGAGGAGCATAGGCCTGAGCTCTTCAGCAGAGCTGAAGACAGCTGAGCAGGCCAAGGCTCTAAATGGCCAGAGAGCTGGAAAGGAGGAGAGAGATGAAGGAGAAAGAAGAAACAATTTCTCTTTCTTTCTTTTTTCTTTTTTCTTTTTTCTTTCTTTCTTTCTTTCTTTCTTTCTTTCTTTCTTTCTTTCTTTCTTTCTTTCTTTCTTTCTTTCTTCCTTCCTTCCTTCCTTTCTTCCTTCCTTCCTTCCTTCCTTCCTTCCTTCCTTCCTTCCTTCCTTCCTTCCTTCCTTCCTTCCTTCCTTTCCTTCTTTCTTTCTTTCATTGTTTTTGACTTTACTACCATTTTTTCCTCCCTGCCTTCTCTTGGAAATCTCAGGTTCCAGTGATATGACCCCTGACATGATTGAGCCAAGATTTCTCTGAGTTATCACAATTTAAAAAATGCTGTACAAAGAATTTGTGGTGATTTTCATGACAAAAAATATTTTGGAATATCTATTTAAGGTCTAGAGGAAGATGGCAGAGGAGAAGCTGGGGGGTAAACAAGCTCTCATGTAGAAACCAGTTTTAGTGTTCCAGTGAAAAATCCAAGGCTAGAAAGTTACACGGTAATGAATATTATGAAATATTAACATAGTGTGTTATTGAATACTGACACGGTGTATTATTAAATATTGACAGGATATTGAATATTGAACTTTTAAATAGAAGCATATTGAATATATGTGAGCTTTGAAATAATATGAAAGGTTGAGCTGTAAAATTAGATGTTTAGAAGTAAGAAGTTAGAAATATGGAATGCGTAGATAAGAACACACCCAGGCAGCCTACAGAGCTGTCACCGAGGCAACCAGCCCTCATCTATACCAGACTCAGCAAGAGACAAGCAAGAGGCCACCCTCAACGATAACCAGATCTGACCAGAAGCAAGGCTGTCACCAAGGCAACACTGGTAATCAGACATAGCCAGAAACAAAGGACTAGCCTAACACATATAAAAACCCAGAGCAGTAGAGACCCAACAAGATGACCTCCTCAAGCGAGGTGACTCCACATCCCACTGACCCTCCACTGGAGCCTGCCCTGGCAAGGCAGCCATTTCTCCTTCAGGGACTTGGAGCAGCCCAGAGGACACCCTCAGTGGACTCTCCTTAACCTCCGGACCAAGTGACATGACATGTGAGTTTCCCTGGCTGTGGGACATGCTTAGTAGAATTATGCCTAAGAGTTAGTTATTGGTATGGATTGTATTTGAAGTGTTTAAATAAACTAAGTAAGTCTAAGTGTGTTGCTATAGATATGCAAACTCGTCACACACACCAAATGTGCCATCATAGTACAGAGGGTTTGGCCAGAGGGGAAAATTTTAGGCAGCTTGTTTAAGGAGACAAATTTGAGCCCTTGCTTGTGTCTACAGTGGTGGCAGCAGTTGCTGTTATGGCCACCATAACAACAGACAGAGCCCAGGACACAGGCACCAGAGATGGTGTGTGAGTGGATTCTACTCATCTCCAGCAAGAACTGATAAGAAGTGGAAATCTTCATCCTGCTGACCATAGACAGCAGAATGTGTATGGCCTGGAAACCAAGGGAAAGGTGTGAGTACTCCACAAGACAGTCCCACTCCTTCTCACAGAGCAGCATTGCTCACCACTGGAGAAGGATTTCATCTTTGATACTGACAAAGACCAGACTAGAGCAGCTAGCACATAACTCAGGCCTTGGAAGAAGACAATAGGAGCCATTCAATAGGTCCAAGGAGCCTGACTTGCAGGGCTCAGCTCCACCCCTAGGGTGGGGTGACTTTCTTCAATGGCTAACAGAGCCCAAGGCTGCCCCACCCCTCTGTAGCAGGGCTGCAACTCTAGCTGCAGGAGGATATAAGAAAAACAATTGGAAACTCAATACACATAAATCCTGAGAATGGCTCCAGGCTGGGCTGTGAGAGTCTCTCAGGGGCTAGCCCCTCAGGGAAAAGCTACTGATTGCTGACAGGCCACAACCCTCACAGGCACTCTATGCTAGAGGAAGCAGCTATCTCCCTCTTTTGTGACATTCAAAGGAGAACCCCTTCCCACTGAACTAGCCTGGGAAGAGGGTCATAAAAGTCCCCATGCCATTAAGGCAGAGCTTCCTTCTGCCTGCTCAAACTGATTTAAGAAACCAACTAAGCCACAGGAAACCTAAACATCACAAGCAAAGCAGATACTCCACCAAGAGACTGGTACCAGATACAGGGGAGACACAAGTGCCCCACTCCCACCGGCCCCCCCCCCAAAATTGAAGAATTATTTCTCTTACTTAATTTTTAAAGTTTTTAAAAAATTGTTTTCTATTTTTTTCATCATTTTTATTTTAGTTTTTTTTCTTTTTTTAAAAGTTTCTTTCTTTCCCTTTTTCCTTCCTTCCTTCCTTCCTTCCTTCCTTCCTTCCTTTCTTTCTTTCTTTCTTTCTTTCTTTCTTTCTTTCTTTCTTTCTTTCTTTCTTTCTTTCTTTCTTTTTTGCTTTACTTAATTGCTGTTCTGTTCATCCCGATACATATTATCTTTGATTATTAGATCTTATTCTTCATTATGTGCACACTTAATTTAGATATCAGTTATTCAATTCATAAACTCTCAGCCTTAACTCCTTTAATTGTGGGTTTATAATTTTTTAAGTTTTTCATTTTTAAATTTTTTTATGTATTTTTCTTTTCCCCTATACTTTATCTCTCTTCTTTCCTTCTCTCTTTTTCCTCTCTCTGAATTTAGGTCTTACTTATCTTCCCTCTCTCCCTTTCCTTTCCCTCATTCCTCTAATCTTATTTTCTCCTCACAATTCTCCCCAAACCTATAAATATCTGGCCCCCTGACCCCACTCATGACAATCAGACAACAGGGCAGTTAATGAATAATCCAGAGGACAGCTCTCAAAATGCTCTACAAACACCACTGGTAAATATGCTGAATGAAAAGATTGCAAGCCTGAAAAGGGCTCTGTATGAGCATGATAGGGAAATGTGTTAGTGTGATGAGGCTAAACTAAGAATAATACAGGAATTTCAAGAGTGTGAGAACACTAATCAAAGTTTAATAGATGAATTGCATAAGTGGGATGAGAATAAACAAAGATTAATAGAGGCATTCACGTAATGCACTATGGGAAAGCTGGAGGAATACATGGAGTCCACAAAGGGAAAGTTGAATGAAATCCAACAGAAGGAAAAGGAGTCCAATGAAACTATAACCATTAGCCGGGCGCTGGTGGCTCATGCTTGTAATCCTAGCTACGCAGGAGGCTGAGATCTGAGGATCGCGGTTCAAAGCCAGCCCAGGCAGGAGAGACCGTGAGACTCCTATCTCCAATAAACCACCAGAAAACCGGAAGTGGTGCTGTAGCTCAAGTGGTAGAGCGCTCGCCTTGAGCTGAAGAGCTGAGGGACAGCGCCCAGGCCCAGAGTTCAAGTCCCATGACCGACAAAAAAAAAAAAAAAAAAGAAACTATAACCAATCAACTAAGTGGTTTTAGAAAGAACACTGAAAACCAAATCAAGGAGGTAAAGAAGTCCATATAAGATCTAAAACAAAACTCCAACAAAGAATTTCAAGCCATCAAATCTGACCAATTAGAAGGAAAGGAAATAAAAAACAAAGTAGAAAATCTTGACAGATTAGACCTTGCAGAAGATTGAGTCTCTGGGATAGAAGACAGCCTAGACATTATAGAGAAAGAACAGCAAGTATTCAAGACAAATCCAAGAAATATGATAGATCTATTCAACATTTACAGGACACTATCAGAAGGCCTAATGTAAGGCTGATGGGTGGAGAGGAGAGCCTAGAGACTGAAGTGAAAGATCTAGGAAGTTTATTTAACAGGATCCTAGCAGAGAATTTCCAAAACATGCAAAAAGATAGGCCCATTCATATACAAGAAGCATTTGGAACCCCAAATAGACCAGACCGTAATAGGACATCCCACTGTCACATTGTAATCCCCACAGGATCAATTGAGACCAAGGAAAGGAGTCTTAAAGCTGTCAGGAAGAAAAGGTCAATCACCTATAAAGGGAAACCAATTAGAATAACTTCAGATTTCTCAGCAGAGACAATTAAAACAAGAACTTGGAATGATGTATGCCACACCCTGAAGACAAACAACTATCAACCAAGCTAAAGTCTTCTTCATAACGGAGAGACAAAAACCTTCCACAGCAAAGAAAAATTGAAACAATATATCTCACAAAAGCAGCATCACAAAAGAAACTTAAAGATGTCCTACTCATAGAAAAACAACAAGAGCACAACAAAGGACAAGAAACAGCCACTAGCCAGTTGCTGGTGGCTCACACCTGTAATCCTAGATACTCAGAAGGCTGAGATCTGAGGATCATGGTTCAAAGAAAGCCCAGGCAGGAAAGTCTGTGAAACTCTTATCTCCAATAAAACCACTAGAAAACCAGAAGTGGCGCTGTGGCTTAAGGAGTAGAGTGCTAACCTTCAGTTGAAGAGTGCAGGAACAGTGCTGAAGCCCAGAGTTCAAGCCCCAGGACCGACAAAAAGAAAAAAAAAGAGAAATGGCCACCAAACAGAATTATAGGTAGATTCCAAACACCTCTCAGTCCTAACTCTCAATATTAATGGACTTAACTCTTCAATTAAGCGACAGACTGTGTAGTTGAATCTAAAAGCTTTTGCTTTCTATCTGCTGCCTTCAAGAGACACCTTGCCCATGAAAACAAACATATTCTGAAAGTGAAAGGCTCGAATAAAAGCAAATGACCCCCATAAACAGGCAAGAGTTGGAATCCTAATATAAGATAAAATAGACTCCAAATTAAAATTAGTGAGAAGAGATAAAGAAGGTCATTACATACTAACTAAAGGATCTTTCCTTCAGGAGAGATATTACAATTCTAAATATCTATTCACCAAACAATGGAGCACCCAAATTTATCCAAGAAACACTACTTTCCCTCAAATCTCACATAGATGCAAAGACATTAATTGTTGGGGACTTTAACACACCACTATCCCCGCTGGACAGATCAACCCAGCAAAAACTCAACAGAGAAACCTCAGAGCTAAGCAAATGCATAGACCAACTAGAATGAACAGACATCGACAGAATATTTCACCCAAGAGGATCAGAATACACATTCTTCTGAGCAGCTCACAGACCATTATCCAAAACATACCACAATTTTAGGTCACGAAGCAAATTTCTCCAAATTCAGAAACATTGAAATTATGCCCTGCATTCTCCCAGACTACAAGAGAATAAACTTATAATTCAACACCAAAAGCTACCAACGAAAAGCCTGTAACACAAAGAGGCTGAACAACATACTGTTGAGCCATCAGTGGATCATGGAAAAGATTAGAAAGGAAATTCAAATGTCCATGATATGTAACAAAAATGAACACACAAATTACCAGCTCCTCATGGAGACAGCAAAGGCAGTACTCATTGGCAAATTTATAGCTCTGAGTTCTTACATCAACATATTGGAGAGATCTGAAATCGACAATTTTGAAGCTCCTTGAAAAAGAGAAACAAGCTAAACCCCAATCCAGTAAATGGAAAGAAATACTTAAAATTAAATCAGAATTAAATGAATTAGAGTCCAAAAAAACCAAAACCATACCATGAATCATCAAAACAGAGTTGTTTCTTTGAAAAAATTAACAAACTTGACAGACCCTTAGCAAATCTTATCAGAAAAAGAAGAGAACACACCCAAATAAACTCAGAGATAAGAATGGCAACACCATCACAAGATTCAGAACATTATAAGGGAATACTTCTCAAACCTTGATGCTAATAAGTTTGAGAATCTGGAAGAAATGAATGAATTTCTAGCAATATTGGCATACCAACCTAAACCAAGATGATTTCAACTAACTTAGCAGACCTATATCAAGCATCAAAATAGAAACAGCAGTAAGAGGCCTTGTACCCCTGAAAAGCTCAGGATTGGATAGATTTACCGCTGAATTCTACAAGGCCTTCAAAGCAGAACTTACACCAATACTCTTCCAACTCTTCAATGAAATTGAAAGCCAATTCTTTCTATGAAGCCATCATAACCCTCATCCCAAACCAGGCAGGGACTCATCAGAGAAAAAGAACTATAGACCCATTTCTTTGATGAACATCTATGCAAAACTTCTCAACAAAATTTTGGCCAATCAACTTCAACAACTCTTCAAAAAAATCACATACCATGACCAAACACGATTCATTTCAGGGATACAAAGCTTGTTGAATATATGTAAATCAATAAATATAATTCATCACATCAAAGAGAGCAAGGATACAAACCACATGATTATCTCAAGAGATACAGAAAAAGCATTTGACAAGATTCAGCACCCCTTATGATGAAAGCTCTGGAGATACTAGGAATCCATGGAACACTCCTCAATATAATCAAGGGTGTATGATAAATCTACAGCCAGCATTATACTTAATGGCAAAAAGCTAAAGCCATTTCCTCTAAATTCAGGAATAACCTAAGGATGTCCTCTTTCTCCACTCCTCTTCCAATTTATTATTAGAATGCCTAGCTAGGGCAATAAGACAAGATGAAAACATAAAGGGGACCCAAATAGGGAAAGATGAAATAAAACTCTCCCTCTTTGCAGATGACATGACCTTG